>NC_052163.1:12934499-13566438 GCF_902713615.1 Scyliorhinus canicula | reverse complement strand
AGTGTCAGAGGGGAGGAGGGGGGGCACAGTGTCAGAGGGGAGGAGGGGGGGCACAGTGTCAGAGGGGAGGAGGGGGGCACAGTGTCAGAGGGGAGGAGGGGGGGGCACAGTGTCAGAGGGGAGGGGGGCACAGTGTCAGAGGTGCGGGGGAGGGGGGGGCACAGTGACAGGTGCGGAGGGGAGGGGGCACAGTGTCAGAGGGGAGGGGGGCACAGTGTCAGAGGTGCGGGGGAGGGGGGGCACAGTGACAGAGGCGTGGAGGGGGCACAGTGACAGGGGCGGAGAGGGTGGGCACAGTGTCAGGGCAGAGGGTAGGAGGGGCGGAGGGGAGGGGGTGCACAGTGTCAGAGGTGCGGAGGGGAGGGGGCACAGTGTCGGAGGGGAGGGGCGGGCACAGTGACAGAGGTGCGGGGGAAGGGCCACTGTGTCAGAGGTGCGGAGGGGAGGGGGCACAGTGTCAGAGGTGCGGAGGGGAGGGGGCACAGTGTCAGAGGGGAGGGGTGCACAGTGACAGAATGGAGGTGGGGGGCATAGTGTCAGAGGTGCGGAGGGGGGCACAGTGACAGAGGGGAGGGGGAGGGGGGCACACTGACAGACGGGCGGAGGGGTGGGGGCACAGTGTCAGAGGTGCGGAGGGGAGGGGCGGGCACAGTGACAGAGGTGCGGGGGAAGGGGCACTGTGTCAGAGGTGCGGAGGGGAGGGGGCACAGTGTCAGAGGTGCGGAGGGGAGGGGGCACAGTGTCAGAGGTGCGGAGGGGAGGGAGCACAGTGTCAGAGGTGCGGAGGGGAGGGGGCACAGTGTCAGAGGTGCAGAGGGGAGGGGGGCACAGTGTCAGAGGTGCGGGAGGGAGGGGGGCACAGTGACAGGTGTGGGGGAGGGGGGGCACAGTGACAGAGGTGTGGGGGGAGGGGGCACAGTGACAGAGGTGTGGGGGGAGGGGGGCACAGTGACAGAGGTGCGGGGGAGGGGGACACAGTGACAGAGGTGCGGGGGGGAGGGGGGGCACAGTGACAGGTGCGGATGGGGGGGCACCATGGGGGTAGTTAACCTGTGGCATTAAGTATGTTCAAAGCTGAGGTGGACAGATTTTTAATCAGTCAGGGAATCAGGGCTTTGGGGATAAAGCGGGAAAGGGGAGTTGAGGATTATCTCATCAGTCATTATGCCTTTGAATGGTGGAGCAGACGTGACGAGCTGAGTGGCCTATTTCTGCTCCTATGTCTTGTTGGGTGCTGAATGTGGAAGCTTACTGTGCATGATTTGGCAGCTGTTTCTACATCACAGCAGTGACTGTGCTGAATTGGCTGTAAAACACTTTCAGATGGATGTCCAGTGGTCATGGACGGTGCTATATGAATACAAGTCTTTTTGCCTGAGAGCCAGTCCTCCCCACCTCCAAGTCACTGACATTACACAATTACTGTAAAAGGAGACAGGGAAAGTGAAACCAGAAGCTACCAGTCCAGAAACCTCCTGTCACATCAACAGCTTAAAGTAGTATTGCAATGTGTTCAAGAGTGATCGACTCCAAGCAACCCCGGAGAGTGTTTTTCCCAATTTTCTTTTGTTTGTTAAAAACATTGGTTGGAGATGAAAGCTCAAATGATGAACCGAACCCATGTCCAGCTAGAGTTTACATCCCTCGCTTTAAAGACACAGTTCTTGGATTAATGTATTTTTTCAATTAAGTTTCTATTTCCTAAATCAGCAGTTAAGCTGCATCACTGACCCTGTATTTGTTGAAGTTGTGCTGTTTATTCTCATTCGTGCAATCACACCACCTCCGATCAAAACTGAATCAAGTTCATTATTCAAAACACCTTTACGATCTTCAATGACCTATACCTCTGCTTAGGGCAGCACGGTGACACAGTGGTTAGCACTGGTGCCTCACAGCTCTAGGGTCCTGGATTAAATTCGGCCTCGGCTGACTGTCTATGTGGAGTTTGTACCCCCCCCCCCCCCCCCCCCCCCCCCCCCCCCCCCCTCCCCGTGTCTGTGTGGGTTTCATCCGGGTGCTCTTGTTTTCCCCCACAGTCCAAAGATGTGCAGGTTAGGTGGATTGGCCGTGATAAATTGCCCCTTGTGTCCAAAAGGTTAGGTCGGGTTACTGGCATAGGGTAGAGGCGTGGGGTTTAACAGGATGCTTTTTTCAGGAGCTGATGTAGCCTCGATGGGCCGAATGGTCTCCTTCTGCACTGTAAATTCTAAAAATTAGAACAATTAATTTCAGTGCAAGATTGGTTCTACGAAGTATAAACTACCAGGGCTACAAAGAGAAATCTGATGTAAATGCGAGCAATTTGGAATCCAAACAGAATATATTGGTTATTTTGCCTGAGAAGAGTGCATGCTTGTTTCTGGAAGGGGATGCTTCTTGGGTCTATGTAATTCAAGTTGGTGAAGGTAAGCTTTGGGGCTTAATTTAGCACAGAGGATTGGCTAACGTGCTGTTGTTTGCCCACTTAAAACCAATTCACCGTTGAAGTATTAACTGAATGGGAAGATAAGTCTCCAGATTCCACCAGTTGAGTCAAACTAACTGTTGAATTTATCATCAATAAATGTACCTGGTTCCATTATCAATTATTGATTCTGTGACAGAGGATTGACTTGGTGGCAACCTTGCGTTGCTGTCCTGGGCATTTGAAAGAGAAAAAAAAATAGGTTAACGTTTCGGATACAATAATCCCACTCTTTCTGCACCTACTGTTGAAAAATTACACCCAAGTCACTTGCAATTGCACTATCAAGCTACCAACTGCAAAGCCTGTCCTGCGTAAAGTCTTGTCCCTCAGCACTTCTTGCAAGGGTGCAGCTGAATGTATCTAGCATGCAATGGGTGCAGCTATCCATCGCTGGCTATATTAAACACTTGTGGGAATTGCGTCATCTGCTCAAATTGGTCACCAGTTCACCAGTCCAGGGTAAGCAATTAGGAAGGCAAATGGTATGTTGACCTTTATGGCAAGACGATTTGAGTACAGGGGTAAAGATGTTTTGCTGCAATTGTATAGAGCCTTGGTGAGACCACACCTGGAGTATCATGTACAGTTTTGGCTGCCATACTGGGATGGCAGGATTGTCTCACGAGGAGAGATTGGTGAGACTAGACCTGTATTCTGTAAATTTAGAAGAGTGAGAGGAGATCTCATTCACACCTACAAAATTCTTACAGGGTGTGTTGGGTGCAAATGGGGGGAGGGGAGGGCATTGAGAAATTTAGAACCAAGGAGCATAGTCTCAGAAAAAAAGGCAGGCTATTTAGAACGGAGATGAAAAGGAATTTCTTCATTCAGGGTGTTAAACCTTTAGAATTCTCTATCCTAGAGAGCTGTTGAAGCTCAGTAATAAAAGCAAATCACTGCGGATGCTGGAATCTGAAACGAAAGAGAAAATGACGAAGAGTCATCGGGCTCAAAACGTTAGCTCTTTTCTCTCCCTACAGATGCTGCCAGACCTGCTGAGATTTTCCAGCATTTTCTCTTTCGTTGTGGAAGCTCAGTCATTGTTCAAGACAGATGGGTAGATTTCTAGATTGTAAAGAGAGCAAGGGTTTTGTGAGGGCCACGAAGAATCCAGCACAAGTTTTCAGGATACAAAGAAATAACATTTATTTACAAATCAACAGCAGCAACAACTTCTCTTGCTGCCAAACTCCTCTCTCCCTGGTTCCAAACTGGCCAGCTCTATTTATGCAGGGAGTCTGCTAATGATTTCTCTGCTCCCCTCATTGGGGAAGCTCATACTCCCACAGGATTGTGGGATTGTCATTAGTCCCCAGCCAGTGGTAAGGAGGCAGGTTATAACAAAGGGACAGTGAGGCAAAATGGTATTGTGGTAGAAGATCAGTCATGATCTAGTTGAATGATGGAGTAGGCTCGAGTGGCTGAATGGTCTACTCCTCCTATGTTCCTATATAAATTAGTAAGAAGTCTTACAACACCAGGTTAAAGTCCAACAGGTTTGTTTCCTATATAAATCACCCTGGAAAGGCAAAGAATCTCAAAAATCTAAACAACAGGTCAGGCAAACTATTTCACTTTGCTGCTATTAAGTGACTGTGTGAATGGTATTTTCCACAAACCGGCTTCTGCATACCACACAGTTGAGCAATGTCGCTGACAGCTAGACTACTATCAATTTAAGATAATCAGTCGATCTTGTAACGTGGTTTATTTATGCTTGCCCAGGGGAGTTTGAAGGGAAAGAGTGAGGACCAGGAAAACCAGTCCCGATGGCAGAACATACTGATTGTGGGCCTGCCGGAAGGCATTGAGGGCAGAGACCCGACAGATTATATCGGCCAAATGCTAAGCAACCTAATTGGGAGCACATGACGAGGGCTAGGGGACTAACCATACTGATTAGCAAGAGGACGAGGTTTACGGGGACGAGGACAGTTAAGGTACCAAACGGGACGACATGTCATGGTCAGCGGTGTCCTAGACGCGGCACCGGTAGTACTGGTAAATGTGTACACGCCCAACTGGGACGAGATAGTGTTTTATTTTTAAGCAATATTTTGAAGGAGACGGAGAGGTTTTGGTAGAGAGTTCTAAAACTTGGTGTCTGGGCAGCTGGAGGCATGATGTGGAGAGATTAAAATTGGGAATGGGCAAGAGACCAGAACTGAGTGCAAAGATCGGAGGGTTGTAGGGCTGGAGGAAGTTGGAGATGGGGAGGATCCCACTAGAAGTGGTCACTCCTGTGCACCAGAGAGAAAAATTGGATTAGATAACCGCTTTTCTGAATATCTCCCACCTATTAGTGCAATCTCCCTGTGCTCTTTCCTGTCTCCAGCCCTCTGATGTATGGCTGTTTGATCATGCCTCTGCCTAACCATTCACAATAGTGCCTCTCCACCTCCCATCTCTTTTTCTCATACTCTTTAAAATCCACATCTAACCCAAGTGTTTTTTTTTCATTATATCTCCCACTTTAGCTTGCTATCTCTTTTTATCAGTTGTAACTTAGTGAAGTGCCTTAGCACAAGGCTCTATGTTAAAGGCACTTTAGAAATGCAAGTTGTAAAACTTGCGTTCGATCTGGCCGGTGTGAACTGAGAGAGAGGGGAAAAGAAAACAGGTAGAAGTAGACGGTCAGTTCTGCTGACTATTATTTCTAGCAATAATGGATCTTAATAATCATGAACTTGTATTTTTTTTAAGTTGGGAGTAGAGGAAAAGTGCTTAGCAACATATGTCTCAGTATGTTGAGGGAATGGTAAAAGAAAAATCTGAATAAAGCAGCTCTCAAGTCGGAGATGGATGAGCAAACTGGGCCGGAAAATAGAGAAGGGTGTTAAGGGCCGAGATTGTCAGTTGTTGCTCAGAAGAGCTTCGAGGTCGAGGAATGTTTCCCATTGCTGATAAAATTATACTTCTGCCCATTTACTGATACCTACTTCAAACCAGTTGAGTCCCGCAGCTACCTAAATTATACTTCCTCCCATCCAAAGATGTTTTACCGATACATTGAGAGCAAGAGAATAACTAAAGAAAAGGTAAGGTCTATTGGAGATGTACCTGGTAACTTGTGGGTTCTCAATGAGTATTTTGGCTCTGTCTTCACTCAGGAGAAGATGATACAGACATTCTAGTTAAAGAGGAGGAGTGTGAAATATTAGATACCACGAGCACAGTGAGAGAGGAGGGACTAGTATCCTTGAAGGTGGATAAATCACCAGGTCTAGATGGATTATATCCCAGGCTGTTAAAGAAAACCAGGGAGGAAATAGTGGATGCTCTGAGGATCACTTTCAATTATTACTAGATAGAGGCTTGGTCTAAGAGCATTGGAGGCTTCCAAATGTTGCACCATTATTTAAACAGGGTGCGAGATATTGGCGAAAAAACTGCAGGCCGGTTAGTCTGATTTCACTGGTGGGCAAATTATTGGAAAGAATTCTGAGACAGGATAAATTGTCACTTAGAAAGACCGAGATTGACCAGGGAAAGTCAGCATGGTTTTATTAGCGGTAGCTTGTCACTTAGGCACAGATTGACCACTATTTAAAAAGCGAGGTAGAGATAAAACAGGGAATTATAGACCAGTAAGCCTGATGACGGTAGTGGGGAAAATTCCAGAATCCATATCAAAGATTTTATGGCAGAGCACTTAGAAAACAGTGGCAGGGTCGGACAGAGTCATCATGGACTTATGAAGAGGCTCATGCTAGACAAATCTACTGGAATTCTTCTTGGATGTAACTAGTAGAGTTAATAAGGGGGAGCCAGTGGATGTGGTTTATTTTGAGTTTCAGAAGGCTTTGAACAAAGCCCACATAATAGATTAGCATCTAAAATTAAAGCACATGGGATTGGGTTAGTGTATTGGGATGGATAGAAAACTGGATGGCAGACAGGAAGCATAGGAATTAACTGGTCTATGGGCAGCGACTAGTGGGATGCCGCAGGGATTGTTGCTGGAACCCCAGATATTCGCAATATATATTAATGATTTAGATGAGGGAATAAAATGTAATATCTCCAAATTTGCAGATCTCACAAAGTTATATTATACACATACATATTTGCGCAAAGTTTTAAATGGTAGCACAGTGGGTAGCACTGTTGCTTCAGAGCGCCTGGGTCCCAGGTTCGATTCGCGGCTTGGGTCACTGTCTGTGCGGAGTCTGCACGTTCTCCCAGTGTCTGCGTGGGTTTCCTCCGGGTGCTCCGGTTTCCTCCCACAAGTCCCCAAAGACGTGCAGGTTAGGTGAATTGGATGTTCTGAATTCTCCCTCTGTGTACCCGAACAGGCGCCAGAGTGTGGCGACTAGGGGATTTTCACAGTAACTTCATTACAGTGTTAATGTAAGCCTACTTGTGACATTAATAAAAGAGATTATAAACTTGTTTTCTGATTGGATGTGCCGTCTTCTACAAGTTGTGCTGCGGGTCTTGTGCATTCACGTGGGTTGGTCTGTTCCCAGTTGGAATATTCTGGATGCCACATGGGGAAGATGTGAAGATGGAAAAGGTGGCAGAAGGTATTTACTAGAATGCTTCCAGAGATGGGGGGGGGGGGGGGTTTCTCTGACCCACCGCACCAGATTTATGGTGCGGCATGCCGTCGGGTTTCTCCGTTTCGCCGGCTGGTCAATGAGGTTTCCCCCTGTGGGGCAGCCCCACGCCGTCGGGAAACACCCGGGCTGCCGGCAAAATGGAGAATCCTGGCGGCGGAGAATCCAGCCCCGGGAATTTTGTTACAAGGATCGATTAGAGAAGCTGGGATTGATCTCCTTGGAGCAGAGAAGGCTGAAATTTTGTATAATTATTTAAAATAATGAAGGGTTTGGGTTGAGTAAGCAACGAAAAACTTTCCAGTGGCTGAAGGATCAATAAATAAAGAGCATAAATTTAAGGTGATTGGCAGAGAACTAGAAGCAAAAGGAGTCTAGAGTTCCTTTGGATGGGTGGGAGCAAGCAGAAAAGTGGAGTTAAGGCCACAATCAGACCAGCAGGCTTGAGGGACGAAATGGTCCACTTCTGCTCCTATATCTTATACAGATAAAACATTTTTTCCCACAGTAACTGATTAGAATTAAGAGAGTTGGATGCAGTTTCATTAATAGCTTTCAAAAGGGATTATAGAATCCTTATAGGGCAGAAGGAGGCCATTCGGCCCATCGTGTTTGCACCAATCCTCCGGAAGAGCACCTCGCCCAGGCTCATGCTCCTGCCCTATCCCTGTAATCCCACCTAACCAAGGGGCAATTTAGCATGGACAGTCAGTCCGCCTAACCTTATCTTTGGACTGTGGGAGGAAACCAGAGCACCCGGGGGAAACTCACACAGGCATGGAGAGAAAGTGAAAACTCCACACAGTCACCAAAGATCGGAATTAAACTCAGGGTGGGCCCCTGGCGCTGTGAAGCAGTAGTGCTAACCATTGTCGCTGTGCCACCTATCCTTCTTTGCAGGATCCTCTGCAGATTCAGTGAGGCAAAGGGCCTGCTCCTTTGCTTATATGTGAATCCATAATCCAGGACTACGTTTCAGCCGAGTGCTACATTTATTCTTTCTTTGCCTTTTGAAGTGATGAAACGTCTGTCTGTCCATTCTGTGCTCTATTGTGTTGGTGCCACAATGTATTGGAAAAGTTAGTTATTTGTACACTTTCTGAAGTGCTTGTTGTGCTCTGCTATTTTTGACTATCCTGCAGCCTTTAGTGCACCTGTGGCAAAAGAATTATTTCGCTGTGTTGGGAGATTTCACTTGTATATTGCTGGAGACAGTGTGTACATGGTTAATACCCAATGTCGCAGTGGTTTTTCAGCAGAAACACCATCGCCTCAGATCAGATACTTCTGCAAGAGTTCTGCAAGGTGTGAGGTTTTACTGGCAACACAATAGGTTGTCCAATGTGGTCACTGAGAATCACGTTACGTTCAATTACAGGCATAAGTTGTCTATTCAATATTGATGACTAGCTGCTTGATCTCATGTAATGAGTTCAGTCATGTACTTCCCTTTGTTTCATGTAACAGTATCACTGGTACGGTGTGATTTTGACACGGGACAAAGAGGCAGGCCCCTGTCTCGGGTAGTAGGATTGATTTGTTTGCGTTTGAGACCTTCTTTTGACAGAGGTGTCAGGGCCATTTGCTGTTGTCGTTTCTGATGGGCAGCTCAGTGGCTGGGGATCTCCAGTTGCAGGTTATCCTGGGACTTGGTTTCAGCTATGCAGCCAGCAGCCCTCGGTCAGTTGAATGAAAATGAAATGAAAATGAAAATCGCTTATTGTCACGAGTAGGCTTCAATGAAGTTTCTGTGAAAAGCCCCTAGTCACCACATTCCGGCACCTGTCCGGGGAGGCTGGTACGGGAATCGAACCGTGCTGTTGGCCTGCTTGGTCTGCTTTAAAAGCCAGCGATTTAGCCCGGTGAGCTAAACTTTGCAGAATAACTGAGCCAGCTTTCACGTGGTTCCACTTGGAAAGAAATTAATTTAAATGGAGGGATGTGTGCATTTTATATTCTGAGGTGAGAGAAATATATAGTTCAGTTGACATATCCATTTTCTGTAAATAAAGCCACTTGTTAGTTCAGACCGCACGCCTGCCTGATAAGAATTGATTTTCAGTCTGTTTTGAAATTAAATGAAAATTGCTTACTGTCACAAGTAGGCTTCAAATTAAGTTACTTTGAAAAGCCTCTCGTCGCCACGTTCCGGCTCCTGTTCGGGGAGACTGGTACGGGAATTGTGCTGCTGGCCTTCCGTGGTCTGCTTTCAAAGCCAGCGATTTAGCCCGGTGCTAAACAGCCCCTGTTTTCAAACAGAAGAATCACTTACTGCTACAATGCACAGAATAAGAGCTCGGTTACCATCCCTGGGCTTCATTGCAATTTATCCAAATATGGAACATAAATGGGTACATGTTGGACTGTAGTGAACCATGATGTTGAACATGAGAAAATATCTAGTGTAACATCGTCAAAATTAGTTTTACTATTATTGTTTCAGCCTTGGCTGATATTTTCAATCTCCCAAATTCTGTGACAGTGCACATTTTAATACATTTTCTGACTTGATACAGGATGTGACTCTTGCCTTAACTATGTTCCTCACAACAATGTTAAGACTTCCTGAAGGTGCGTGGGAATGAAATGGGTTCAGAATATGAAGAGAATCTGACTTGTTTGCAAAACAAGATTATAATTGTTTCAGTAAGTGATCTCTGTTTGGGTTTATCAACAATTCAAGGTATTAGTTGATGTCCATTCAAATGCTTGTAATCACAAATCCAAGTCAGAGCTACTGTCTTCTCTCCACTTGATGTTTCAGCAGATTGCACTTGGGAATTCCACCAAAACAAAACCATATTAAGATGCCAGGGTTCAGAATAAACAAGAGCTAAATCTCCTACCTCATTCCTGAATTTCCTATGCTGGTTTGATGTCAGATTGACTGTTCAGATTGACACAGAGCTGGCTCACTTCAGGAAATATAGCAAAAACGAAGCTCGTAATCCGACTTTGGATTTTGTTTATTGTCATGTGTACCCAGGGGCAGTGAAACGTATTTTTCTGCGAGCAGCTCAACAGATCATTAAGTACATGAAAATAAAATAAAATAAATACATAATAGGGCAACACAAGGTACACAATGTAACTACATAAACACTGGCATCGGGTGAAGCATCCAGGGGTGTAGTGTTAGTCAGGTCAGTCCATAAGATGGTCGTTTAGGAGTCTTGTAATGGGGGAAGAAGCTGTTTCTGAATCTGTTTGTGCGTGTTCTCAGACTTTTGTGTCTCCTGCCCGATGGAAGAAGTTGGAAGAGTGAGTAAGCCGGTGGGAGGGGTCTTTGATTTTGCTGCCTGCTTTCCCCAGGCAGCGGGAGGTGTAGATTGAGTCAGTGGATGGGAGGCAGGTTCGTGTGAGGGACTGGCCGGTGTTCACGACTCTCTGAAGTTTTTTGCCATACCGAGCAGTTGCCATACCAGGCTGTGATTCAGCCCAATAGGATGCTTTCTATGGTGCATCTGTAAAAGTTGCTAAGGGTTAATGTGGACATGCCGAATTTCCTTAGTTTCCTGAGAAAGTACAGGTGCTTTGTGCTTTCTTGGTGATAGCGTCGACGTGAGTGGACCAGGACAGATTTTTGGTGATGTGCACCCCTAGGAATTTGAAACTGCTAACCATCTCCACCTCGGCCCCGTTGATGCTGACAGGGGTGGGTACAGTAGTTTGCTTTCTGAAGTCAATGACCAGCTCTTTAGTTTTGCTGGCATTGAGGGATAGATTGTTGTCGCTGCATCACTCCACTAGGTTCGCAATTTCCCTCCTGTATTCTGACTCGTCGTTATTTGAGATCTGGCCCACTATGGTCGTATCGTCAGCAAACTTGTCGATGGAGTTGGAACCAAATTTTGCCACACAGTTGTGTGTACAGGGAGTATAGTAGGGGGCTAAGTACCCAGCCTTCAGGGGCCCCGGTAATGAGGACTATTGTGGAGGATGTGTTGTTTGTTCTCACTGATTGTAGTCTGTGGGCCAGAAAGCCAAGGATCCAGTTGCAGAGTGAGGAGCCAAGTCCTAGGTTTTGGAGCTTTGATATGAGCTTGGCTGGGATTATTGTGTTGAAGGCGGAGCTGTAGTCAATAAATAGGAGTCTGATGTACATAGAACATAGAACATTACAGAGCAGTACAGGCCCTTCGGCCCTTGATGTTGCACCGACCTGTGAAACCCGTCTAAAGCTCATCTACACTATTCCCTTATCGTCCATATGCCTATCCAATGACCATTTGAATGCGTTTAGTGTTGGCGAGTCCACTACTGTTGCAGGCAGGGCATTCCACGCCCGTACTACTCTCTGAGTGAATAATCTACCTCTGACATCTGTCCTATATTTATCTCCCCTCAATTTAAAGCTATGTCCCCTCGTGCTGGACATCACCATCTGAGGAAAAAGGCTCTCGATGTCCACCCTATCTAATCCTCTGATCATCTTGTATGCCTCAATTAAGTCACCTCTTAACCTTCTCTCTAACGAAAACAGCCTCAAGTCCTTCAGCCTTTCCTCGTAAGACCTTCCCTCCATACCAGGCAACATCCTTGTAAATCTTCTCTGTACCCTTTCCAATGCTTCCACATCCTTCCTATAAAGTGGCGACCAGAACTGCACGCAATACTCCAAATGCGGCCGCACAAGAGTTTTGTACAACTGCAACATGACCTCGTGGCTCCGAAACTCAATTCCTCTACCAATAAAAGCTAACACACGGTACGCCTTCTTAACAACCCTCTCAACCTGGGTGGCAACTTTCAAGAATCTATGGGCATGGACACCGAGATCTCTCTGCTCGTCCACACTACCAAGAATCTTACCATTAGCCCAGTACTCTGTCTTCCTGTTATTCCTTCCAAAATGAATCACCTCACACTTTTCTGCATTAAACTCCATTTGCCACCTCTCAGCCCAGCTCTGCAGCTTATCTATGTCCCTCTGTAACTTGTAACATCCTTCTGCACTGTCCACAACTCCACCGACTTTAGTGTCATCTGCAAATTTACTCACCCATCCTTCTATGATAAACAGCAGCGGCCCCAAAACAGATCCTTGTGGTGCACCACTCGTAGCTGGACACCAGTCTGAACATTTCCCATCAACCACCACCCTTTGTCTTCTATCAGCTAGCCAAATTGCTGATCCAAACTGCTAAATCACCCTGAATCCCATACCTCTGTATTTTCTGCAATAGCCTATCGTGGGGAACCTTATCAAACGCTTTACTGAAATCCATATACACCACATCAACTGCTTTAGCCTCTTCCACCTGTTTGGTCACCTTCTCGAAGAACTCAATAAGATTTGTGAGGCATGACCAACCCTTCACAAAACCATAGGAGTCCTTGTTGTCGAGATGCTCTTGGGATGGGCGTAGGGCCAGGGAGATGCCGTTTGCTGTGGACCGGTTGTGGTGGTATGCGCATTGCAGTGGATCAGGGTGTTCTGGGAGTATGGAGGTGATGCGCTTCATGACCAACCTCTCAGAAGCACTTCATTATGACTGAAGTCAGGGCCACCGGACGGTAGTCATTGAGGCACGTTGCCTGGTTCTTCTGTGGTACTGTGTATGATGGTGGTCTTGTTGAAGCAGGTGGGGACCTCGGAGCAGAGTAGGGACAGGTTAAAGACATCCACGAACACCTCTGCCAGCTGGTCTGCTCAGGCTCTGAGTGCACGATGACCAGGACCCGTCGCCTTCCGAGGGTTCATTTTCAGGAAGGCCGATCTGACTTTGGAAGCTCTGACTGTGGGTATGGGCTGCTGGGGCACTCAACAGTGGATTGTTGGTTTCCTGCTCGAACCCAGCATAGAATGCATTCAGTTCATTGGCGTGAGGTGCGCTGCTGCTGGAGATACTGCCCAGCTTTGCTTTGTGGCCCGTTATATTGCTTAGGCCTTGCCACAACACCCGAGAGTCTGTAACGCTAGTCTGGGAGTCTAACTTGATCTGATATTCTCTCTTGTCATCTCGGATGGCTTTGCGGACGTCGTACTTGGATTTCTTGCATAGGTCAGGGTCGCCTGACTTGAACGCCTTAGACCTGTCCTTCAGTAGGGAGTCAATCTCGCGATTGAGCCATGGTTTCCGGTTGGGGAACGTATGTACTGCTTTCTTTGGCACGCAATTGTCCCTTTCTTGGGATACTCTACTGCGGTGTTTTTCAAACTTTTTTTCCGGGGACCCATTTTTACCAACCGGCCGACCTTTGCGACCCACGCCGGCCAACCTTCGCGACCTACCATTTTCTCTTACCTTGTTTATTGCTGACAAAAATTGAGGGAATGGTTTTGGGTCCCTTTGGCCCCAATGGTCCCTTCGTCCCCCCCCGAACTTGGAAAAAAAGGGCTGCGACCATATAAAAACAAATGCGGCCGCACTGCGCATGTGTGCCCGATCATCGGTGCGCATACGCATAGTTTTGTGCATGCGTACCAATGATCGGGCACGCTTGCGCAATGCGGCCAAATTTTTTCTTATCTGTTCCTGGCCATTTTGAAGGCCGCTCGCAACGGGCATTATTAAAAGCCGGCTGCTGCGGCTGTTGTGCGCAGATTTGCGCGATCAGGAATGCTGTGACGGACGGCTCCGTGACCCTCCCGACATCCGCCCGCAGGTCGCGCCCCCAAGTTTGACAATGCCTGCTCTACTGCGTCCTGAATTTTAGTAGGCTTTTTCAGAGAATTGTAGTTAGAGAATTTTGACCTGGTAATTTTTGAAAAACTAAACTGTTCTACTGTCCCCAATAGTCTCAACTGGCGTGAGGTAGTTTTTGCAATTCATAGCTGTTTAACTGCTATCTTGACAAAGAGTTTTTCACCACCCAACCCCCTCCACTAAAACCCACCATACCTAGTATGGCAGACCCCTGACTGACTGATGTTGGTTTGCTAAATTAAGCTTTCTGCGAATTGGTGAAAACGAGAAGCTGCCTTTGAATCTTTTTTTTGTAAATGTTCGTGGGATGTGAACATGGCCGATGATGCCCATCGCTAATTGCCCTTGACCTGAGTGACTCGCTAGGCCATTCGAGGGCAACAAAGGGTCAACCGCATTGCTGTGGGTCTGGAGTGACATGAAGGTCAAATAAGGGAAGGACGACAGATTTCCTTCCCTCAGCAACATTACTGACCGACATGAGTTTTTCTGACAGTTGATGGTTTCATGGTAACTATTACTGAGACTGGTTTGGATTACTAGTCTGATTGCTAGTTCATACCACTATGGCACACATCTCCCCATCAAACCGTATTGGCAGAAGCAGAACTGATTTTTGTGCAGGGGGTGGAGGGTGAAGGGCTTGGGGGAAGGAGTATACTGGTTGTTAAATGTATCCTTGTTGCTGTGAAACTGAAATTTAACACTGCCGTTTGAGCCTTGTGAGCAGTTGTTAAAATGCAATATGACCATCGTAGTTCCCAGTCATTATTAATCAGTCACTAAACTTGTGTCCATTGTGCCAGTTTTCATTCATGACATTGTGTATCAATGATGAGAAAATTCTGACCGCCAGTACCTGTCATATCCACCGGGGGGCCACACTGGGGCGATTGAACAAATCCATTAGGGAACCAGCAAGGGGGCTTTTTACATTTGACTTCTCACCCACGTCAAGATCCTAGACTTCGGGAGCGGGGAGAATATTGGGCAACGTCTACCCTCTGGTAGCCAGCACAGTGGCCTGGGGCAGATGGGGAAACCTTCAGCATGCGGAGGTAGTGTGCAACCTACACACTCCTGACACCAGAAAGAAAATTTCAGGATTTGCTTTTACCACTAAAATTAATAAAACCATGAACAACTTTGTGTAAATTCGAAAAAATATCCAGAAGCAATTCAGTAACTGCACTTTCATTTTAAAATACAGGTCACATGACTAAGCAACATTTGGTTTATAATGACACCAGAATTTTGTGGCTTTGTTTTTAATGACTCCCTGGAGTTTGACCTCTTTAAAAAAAATTCTATTGCTGTTGGTGCAGATGTGTCTAAATAAATGAAGTGTTGAATAAGATTCTTTTGCTTGAATAGATTGACAACAACTTCTGTGTTGTGTTGCCAGTGTCTGAACTGTGCAGCAAAAACTACCTTGCTGTTTTTTATTTTAGAATTAATTTGGGTAACTCCATGTGCTCTCTCTGGCCTGTGCTCCCATTATGGCCTTTGGCCTGAAGGCTGGGCTACAGATTAAGTTCTTGTTGTGTTGAACACTGCTTCCATTGCTTGAGTTGTCCTCGTGCCCCTTAAGCCTGTTCCACTATTCCGTTAGATCATGGCTGATCCATATCTTAACTCCATCAACCCACCTTGTTTCTGTGACTCTCATACAGGTACCAATTGAAAACCCATCATACTCTGTTTTGAGATTTTCAATTGATCCTTCAGCCTCCATAGGTTATTCTATTTGATTATGTTGTGCCTGGTGTGGCAGCTCTTTACGCTTCACAGCATACTGACACTCTTGAGGTGCATCTTTATTCCCTGTGCTCCAGGGGATAACAAATGTATAAAATTGATGGGCCCAATTGGCTCAACAGTCTAGAATTACCAATATGTGCTTCTGGTCCAGGCAGTTGTGTGTCCCGAGCTGAGAGGGGGAAAATTTACCCTGCACACTGGTCTCGCACATAATAGTGTCAGTGAACTGCTGGACCCAAAGAACTGCGCACAAAAATAAAATCACCTGGGTGATTGTTTAGGAAAGATCTGTGTGCATGCCTGGACAAGTACTAGTGTAGCACCTTTTCCCACCAGTTGGAAAGCTAAATGTTTACCAGGCTCTTTAGGTAGGCTGAAGAAGTACACTCTAGGTTTGGTATCACACTGGATTTACATTCCATTCACTGTCAAACAAAGTAATGAATGTTTCCAGGATGTCCCTTGCCACTTTGTTTGGCAGTCAGGTCACGGTGGCACAGTGGTTAGCACTGCTGCCTCACAGCACCAGGAACCCGGGTTTAATTCTGACCTCTGGTGACTGTCTACGTGGAGTTTGTACTTTCTCCCTGTGTCTGCCTGGGTTTCCTCCCACAGTCCAAAGATGTGCAGGTGAGGTGGATTGGCCATGATAAATAATAATAATCTTTATTAGTGTCAAAAGTAGGCTTACGTTAACACTGCAATGAAGTTACTGTGGAAATCCCCTAGTCGCTACACTCTGGCATCTGTTCAGATACACAGAGGGAGAATTCGGAATGTCCAAATGACCTAACAGCACATCATTCGGGACTTGAGGGAGGAAACCGGAGCACCCAGAGGAAAACCACGCAGACACAGGGGAGAACGTGCAGACTGCGCAGAGACAGTGACCCAAACTGGGAATCGAACCTGGGACCCTGGCGATGTGAAGCAACAGTGCTGCTAACCACTGTGCTGCTGTGCAATTGCCCCATAGTGTCCAGCAGTTGGGTGGCGTTATGAGGATGGGGCGGGAGAGTGGGTCTAGGTGGGGTGCTCTTTCAGAAGGTCGGTGCAGGCCCGATGGGCCAAATAGCCTCCTTGTGCACTGTAGGGATTCTATGATGTGCTGTAAAGAAATGCAATTTCAACTGGTTTGTACGTCTGTATATTTTCCCACCACAGGGGGGTGCCATTGCTTCACTTCCCAAATCTACATAGTGTTCAAATGACATTATTATGGGTGGCTTGTATTTGGTAATTGTGCAGTATAATATTCAGCTGAATTTTACCTTCTTTTCCGAATATCATCTCAGAGCCACCCTACGCCCAGAATTTCGGACATTACATCCGAAAACCCCTTCCAGGACCCCCTCAACCTTGGACACTCCGAAAACATATTACATGGTCCCCCCCCCCCATACCGCCCGCGCCTGTCCTTTGCTCCTGAAAAGAACCAGCTCATCATCGAGACTGTCCGTGGGCTCTGTGCACCACCTTAAACTGGATGAGGCTTAACTGCACAGCCAACGAGGAAGCATTCATCCTCCGCAGGGCTTCCCTCCGCACCCCAACCACCTTCCTCCCACTTGAGCCAGACCACCTCCACAGGACCTCCGCCCTATCCATCAGCTCCCCCTATATATTCACCGCCCTCCCCTCCCCAATGTCATCCTCGGACAACAACTTGTCTTGCAGCACCGGAGGTGGCAGCTCCGCAAAGACGGCACCTCTTTTCTAACAAAGTCCCCTCACCTGCAGGTACCTGACCCGTTTCCCTTGGGCAACTGATGCATCTCCTCCCGGCCCCTTTCCTCCCACAAAGAAGCCCCTGAAGTACTCTATCCCCACCTGCCGCCACCCCTGGAACATCGCGTCGAGCCCCACCAGCACAAACCTATGGTTGTCACATATTGGGCCCCATAGAAACACGCCTTCCAGTCCAAAGTGTTTTTAAAAAATTATTTTATTAAGGCATTTACAAACAAACATCAAACACAACCACGACCAAGATGAAAAAGTTAACCAAAAGATGATAACAGGAGATCACATTGTAACTCAATGAGTAACCAACAACCACAACCCGCCCGCCCTACCATACCCCCACCCTCTCTGACTCCACTTTTTCTTGTTAACCCTTAAACCCTCCCTCAGCCCAACAGGATCCGTCTCTGGGCTACCAGAGAGGCAAAGGCCAGAACATCAGCCTCTCTCACTCGCTGAATCCCTGGGTCTTCCGACACTCCAAACATTGGCAATTCTGGACTCAGAGCTACCTTCATCCTCGGTACCTCTGACATCACGTCAGCAAACCCCCGCCAAAATCCCTGCAACTTCGGGCAGGCCCAAAACATGTGAACACGATTCCCTGGGCCCCCCCCCCGTACACCACCCACACAAATCCTCCACCCGCTCAAAGAACCTACTCAATCTAGCCTCAAATCCGAAGTGTCGCCTACACTGGTTCCAGACCCTCAATGCTTTTTGAAAAAAAAAAATTTTTATTCAGATTTTCCAACAACAAATTTTATCCCAACAATGAAAAAAGAAAAACAGAAACCCCTTCCTCCCCCCCCCCCCCCCCCCCCCAATACAAAGCAATAAATTAACAACAAGAAAAAGTAATAAACATATAATCGTAAGAACAAACCCTCATAACCGACCCATAGTCGTCGTGGTGTCCCCCCGGTTGCTGCTGAGATTGACCACCCTCTAACACCCTGCCAGGAAATCAAGAAAGGGCTGCCACCGCCGCAAGAATCCTTGCACCGACCCCCTCAGGGCAAACTTGACCCTCTCCAGTTTAATGAACCCAGCCATATCACTGATCCAGGATTCCGGGCTCGGGGGCCTCGCGTCCCTCCACCGTAGAAGGATCTTGTGCCGGGCTACTAAGAACGCAAAGGCCAGGATACCGGCCTCTCTCGCCTCCTGCACTCCTGGCTCTGATGCCACCCCCAGCCCGGTTCCACCCTGGAACCAACCACCCTGGACAAGGTCCCCGCCACCCCCTTCCAGAAACCCTCAAGCGCCGGACAAGCCCAAAACATGTGGGTGTGATTCGCTGGGCTTCCTGAACACCTCCCACACCTGTCCTCACCCCCAAAGAACCGGCTCAGCCTGGTCCCAATCATATGCGCCCTGTGCAGCACCTTTAGCTGAATTAAACTAAGCCGTGCGCAAGAAGAGGAAGAATCCCCCCCCCCCCCCCGGGTTGCTGCTGCTGACCTAGTTCCCTACCGTTGAGCCAGAAAATCGAGGAAAGGCTGCCACCACCTAAAGAACCTTTGAACCGATCCTCTCATGCGAATTTGACCTTCTCCAGCTTAATAAAACCCGCCATGTCATTGATCCAGGTCTCCACGCTTGGGGGTCTTGCATCCTTCCACTGTAGCAAGATCCTCCGCCGGGCTACTAGGGATGCAAAGGCCAAAACACCGGCCTCTCTCGCCTCCTGCACTCTCGGCTCCACCGCAACCTCAAAAATCGCGAGTCCCCAGCCTGGCTTGACCCTGGATCCTACCACCCTCGACACCGTCCTCGCCACCCCCTTCCAGAACTCCTCCAGTGCCGGGCATGCCCAGAACATATGGGCATGGTTCGCTGGACTCCCCGAACACCTGACACACCTGTCTTCGCCCCCAAAGAACCTACTCATCCTACTCCCGGACATATGGGCCCGGTGCAGCACCTTGAATTGGATGAGGCTAAGCCGCGCACATGAGGAGGAAGAATTAACCCTCTCCAGGGCATCCGCCCATGTCCCATCCTCGACCTGCTCCCCCAGCTCCCCCTCCCACTTAGCCTTTAGCTCCTCTACTGACGCCTCCTCCACCTCCTGCATTACCTTGTAGATATCAGATACCTTCCCATTCCCGACCCAGACCCCCGAAAGCACCCTGTTCCTCACCCCCCTCGCGGGCAGCAAAGGGAATCCCTCCACCTGCCGCCTAGCAAACGGCTTTACCTGCAGGTACCTGAACATGTTCCCCGGGGGGAGCCCAAATTTCTCCTCCAACTCTCCCAGGCTCGCAAACCTCCCGTCAACGAACAGGTCCCTTAGCTTTCTGATGCCCGCTCTGTGCCATCCCAGGAACCCCCCATCAATGTTCCCCGGGACGAACCGATGGTTCCCCCTTAGCGGAGCCTCCATCGAGCCCCCCACTTCCGCCCTATGTCGCCTCCACTGCCCTCAAATCTTGAGGGTAGCCGCCACCACCGGACTCGTGGTATACCTCGTAGGAGGGAGCGGCATCGGCGCCGTTACCAGGGCCCCCAGGCTTGCGCCTCCACAGGACACCATCTCCAACCTTTTCCATGCTGCCCCCCTCCCCCTCCATCACCCACTTGCGCACCATCGACACTTTGGCCGCCCAATAATACCCCGAGATGTTGGGTAACGCCAGCCCCCCACCATCTCTGCCCCGCTCCAAGAACACCCTCTTCACCCTCGGGGTCCCAAGCGCCCAAACAAAGCTCATGATGCTGCTAGTCACCCTCCTAAAAAAGGCCCTAGGGATAAGGATGGGCAGGCACTGAAAAAGGAACAAGAACCTCAGGAGCACCGTCATTTTGACGGACTGCACTCTACCCACCAGCGATAGCGGCACCATGTCCCGCCTTTTAAATTCCTCCTCCATCTGCTCCACAAGCCCGGTAAAATTAAGCTTGTGGAGAGTCCCCCAACTCCTGGCCACCTGCACCCCCAGGTATCTAAAACTCTTCACTGCCCTTTTAAACAGGAGCCTACCAATTCCCCCCTCCTGATCACCCGGGTGCACTACAAACACCTCGCTCTTACCCAGATTCAGCTTATAGCCCGAGAAGCCCCCAAACTCAGCCAACAGCTCCATCACCCCCGGCATTCCCCCTACTGGGTCCGCCACATACAGCAGCAGGTCGTCCGCATACAGCGATACCCGTTTTCCTCCCCACCCCGCACCAGACTCCTCCACCTCCCCGACTCCCTCAACGCCATAGCCAGAGGTTCAATTGCCAGTGCAAAAAGCAAGGGGGACAGGGGGCACCCCTGCCTGGACCCACGGTAGAGCCTGAAGTACTCTGACCTCCTTCCATTAGTAGCTACACTCGCCATCGGGGCCTCATAAAGCAACCTCACCCATTTGATGAACCCCTCCCCAAATCCAAACCTCTCCAGCACCTCCCACAGGTACCCCCACTCAACTCTATCAAAGGCCTTCTCTGCATCTAGTGCCACCACTATCTCCACCTCCCCTTCAACCGCCGGCATCATAATAACATTTAACAACCTCTGCACATTCGTGTTAAGCTGTCTTCCCTTGACAAATCTGTCTGATCCTCATGTATCACCCCTGGCACACGGTCCTCTATCCTGGTGGCCAGGATCTTCGCCAGCAACTTAGCGTCCACATTGAGGAGCGAGATTGGCCTGTATGATCCACACTGCAGGGGGTCCTTATTCCGCTTCAGGATCAAAGAAATCAGCGCCCGTGACATCGTCGGGGCAAAGTCCCCCCCCTCCCATGCCTCATTGAAGACCCGCACCCTAATCTGCATATACCTGAAGGTATTCCCTGGGGGGAGACCCCACTTCCCCTCCAACTCCTCTAGGGTCGCAAACTTCCCGTCGAGGAAGAGGTTCCCCCATCCGCCTGATACCTCCCCTATGCCAGCTCAAAAACCCTCCATCTATCCTCCCTGGTACAAACCGGTGGTTCCCCCGTATCGGGGACCAAACTGAGGCCTTCACTTCCCCCCCCTATGACGCCTCCACTGCCCCCAGATTTTGAAGGTAGCTACCACTACTGGACTCGTAGAGTACCTTGCCAGGGGGAGTGCCAATGGGGCCGTCACCAGTGCCTCCAAACTCATGCCCACACAGGACGCTGCCTCCATCCTCTTCCATGCGGCTCCCTCCACCTCCATCACCCACCTACGAATCATTGCCACATTCGCGGCCCAGTAATACCCACACAGGTTGGGCAACGCCAGTCCACCCACCTCCCTGCTTCCCTCCAAGAATACCCTCCGCACTCTCAGGGTCTTCTGCGCCCACACAAACCCCAAAATGCTCCTATTAACCCTCCTAAAGAAAGCCTTGGGAATCATGATGGGTAAACACTGGAAGAGAAACAAAAACCTCGGGAGCGCCGTCATCTTAACCGACTGGACCCTGCCCGCTAGGGAGAGTGACAACACATCCCACCTCTTAAACTCCTCCTCCATCTGCTCCACCAGCCTCGTAAAGTTTAACCTATGCAGGGCCCCCCAGCTCCTGGCTATCTGGACTCCCAAATATCTGAAGCTCCTCTCTGCCCTCTTCAACGGGAGCTCCCCTATCTCTTTCTCCTGGTCCCCCATATGCACCACAAACAACTCACTCTTCCCCACGTTGAGCTTATAGCCAGAGAAGTCTCCGGACTCCCCCAGGATCCTCATCACCTCTCTGGCTCTCTCTCTCCACCCCCCCCCCCCTCCTCCTCCACCCCCCGCCGGATCCGCAATGTACAGCAGTAAATCGTCCGCGTGAATGACCTGCGGGACCACATCCTCCACCCTCCTGGCCAGTATCTTGGCCAGCAGCTTCGCGTCCACATTGAGGAGCGAGATCAGCCTGTAAGACCCACAATGGAGGGGTTCCTTATCCCGCTTCACGATCAGAGAAATTAGTGCTCTGGACATTGTCGGGGGCAAAGCCCCCCCTCACCTTGTATCATTCAGGGTCCTCACTATCAGCGGGCCGAGCAGGTCTGAGAACGTCTTGTAAAACTCCACCGGGAACCCGTCAGGCCCCGGTGCCTTCCCTGACTCCATACTCCCCAACGCCCCGATCAGCTCCTCCAACTCAATTGGGGCCCCCAGACCCTCCACCCGCTCCTCCCCCACTCTTGGGAAATCCAGCTTATCCAAAAAGCGGTCCATCCCACCCTCCTCCCCAGGGGGCACCGACAGCGGTACAGCTCCTCATAAAAGGACCTGAACACCCCATTGATGCCCCTTGCACTCCGCACCAGATTCCCTCCTACATCTCTAACTCCCCCTATCTCTCTCGCTGCCTCCCGCTTCCGGAGCTGGTGGGCCATCATCCGGCTTGCCTTCTCACCATACTCGCATACCGCCCCCTGCGCCCTATTCCACTGCGCCTCCGCCTTCCGGGTGGTCAATATGTCAAACTCTGCTTGGAGACTACGACGCTTCCTCAAAAGCCCCTCTTCCGGGACATCCGCATACCTCCTGTCCACCCTTACCATTTCTTCCACCAACCTCTCCCTCTCAACTTTCTCCCCCCTCTCCCTGTGTGCCCTAATAGATATCAGCTCCCCTCTAACCACCGCCTTCAACGCCTTTCAGACCACCCACACTTGCACCTCCCCATTGTCATTAGCTTCCAAATACCCCTCTATGCACCTACAGACCCGCCCACATACTTCCTTCTCCGACAGAAGCCCCACAAAAACGAGAACTCCCTACCTCCCGGCCTCAAAACCCTCCAAGGATCGATCCCTCCCATCTGGTCCATGAACCCCCTCAGCACTGTGGCCGCCGCCGGCCTCTTACCCGTTTTGGACCTCGAACGATCCAGAGCCGGGTCCAGCACTGTATTAAAATCTCCGCCCAATATCAAACCCCCTGTCTCCTGGTCTGGAATCCAGCTCAGCATGCGCCGCATGAAGCCTGCATCGTCCCAATTAGGGGCGTACACATTGACCAGTACCACCCGCTCCCCTTGAAGTCTACCGCTCACCATTACATATCTGCCACTGCTATCTGCCACCACACTCAACGCCACAAACGACAAGCTCTTTCCAACCAAAATCGCCACCCCCTGGTTCCTCGCATCTAGCCCCGAGTGGAACACTTGTCCAACCCACCCTCTTCTCAGCCTTACCTGATCTGCCACCTTAATGTGCGTCTCCTGGAGCATAGCTACGTCCACCCCCAGCCCCTCCAAGCGCGCCATCACCCGGGCCCGCTTCACCGGTCCATTCAGCCCCCTTACATTCCATGTGACCAGCCGTATCGGGGGGGGGGGGGGGGGGGGGGGGGTCTTCCCCCTCCCTCTGCGCCGGTCAGCCATAGCTCTCCCTCGGCCCACCACATTCCCGCAGTACCGCCCCCCCCATCTCCAACAGTTCCCCTTCAGCCCTTCCAGCAGCAACCCGGTGCCTCCCCCCTATTCCCCACTCCCCCTAGCTAGGGCCCCCCCTAGCTGCGTTATCCCTTCCATCGCACTTCCATAAGTCAGCCGACTCCCGCCACCCCAACGACCCCCCCAGTGCAACACAACCACCACCACTCCCCCCGCCCGGTGCCGGCCCTCCCACTCCACCTCCAGCACGGGAAAAAAGCCCGCGCTTCCATCTAGAAAACCCCCCCCCCCCCCCGACCCAAAATGCGGGAAAGAGAAGGGCGCGCGACTCAACGGGCCCACGATACAGCTCCCCAGCCCTCCACCAGTGAAAAAAAAACCCCAAGGCACCAAAATAGTTAAAAAGCCCCAAAAAGCAAAAAAAAAAAAGGAACCAACAAAAAAGGAAAAAAGAAAGGTACCAGGGAGGACAATGCCTCCGGACAGTATACATCAGTCCTCAGCCACCCCCCCAGTCCTCAGATTGAGTCCAGCTTCTCTGCCTGGACGAAGGCCCAGGCATCTTCTGGGGAGTCAAAGTAGAGCTGGCGGTCTTTATAAGTGACCCAGAGGCGTGCCGGCTGTAGCAGGCCAAACTTCACCCCTTTCTTGTGGAGCACTGCCTTCGCCCGGTTAAAACCAGCCCTTCTCTTCGCCACCTCCGCACTCCAGTCCTGATAAATCCGGATCTCTGCATTCTCCCACCTGCTGCTCCCCTCCTTCGCCCATCTCAGCACACACTCACGGTCGATGAAGCGGTGAAAACGAACCAGCACCGCCCTTAGAAGATAGAACATAGAACAGTACAGCACAGAACAGGCCCTTCGGCCCTCAATGTTGTGCCGAGCCATGATCACCCTACTCAAACCCACGTATCCACCCTATACCCGTAACCCAACAACCCCCCCTTAACCTTACTTTTATTAGGACACTACGGGCAATTTAGCATGGCCAATCCACCTAACCCGCACATCTTTGGACTGTGGGAGGAAACCGGAGCACCCGGAGGAAACCCACGCAGACAGGGGGAGGACGTGCAGACTCCACACAGACAGTGACCCAGCCGGGAATCGAACCTGGGACCCTGGAGCTGTGAAGCATTTATGCTAACCACCATGCTACCCTTGGTGGCTTGTTCGGCCTGGGATTTCTCACCAACACTCGATGGGCACCCTCCAGCTCCAAGGGCCCTTGGAAGGACCCCGCACCCATTTGCGAGTTCAGCATCAAGGCCACATAGGCCCCCAAGTCCAAACCTTCCAGCCCCGCCGGGAGCGGTTCTCCATTTCCTCCATCCTCGCTTGCCATTTCTTGTGAAGTGCCTCGTGCGACTCCACCTTCACTGCCAGGCCCAGGATTTCATCCTCGTTCTCCAAGGCCTTCTGCCGTAACTCGCGGATCTCTGCGCCCTGAGCCGTCTGAGTCGCCATGAGCTTGTCCAATGAGGCCTTAAGCGGTTCCAGGAGCTCAGCTTTCAGCTCTCTGAAGCAGCTCCTGCTGCTCCTGCGCCCACTGCTGCCACGCTGCCGGTTCCCTGCCCGCCGCCATCTTGTTATTCCTGCCTCGCACCTTTCTCTGCTCCAAAGCCGATTTTTTGACCGCCCCGCTCCTGGTCCAGATGATCGCAGCAGATGTGTTCCCCCACCGGGAAAAGTCCAGCCAGCGCTGCTACGGGCCCTTAAAAGAGCCCAAAAGACCGAAAAAAGCGGGAGCCACTGAACGTGCGGCTTAGCTCCGCATCGCCGCAACCGGAAGTCCCCAGACCCTCAATGCTGATGCCACCATCGGACTCACAGAATATTGGATCAGCGAGAATGACAGGGGTGCTAACAACAGTGTCCTCAAAGTGGTCCCCCATACGATACTGCCTCCACCCGTCCCCAGACCAACCCCTCTTCCACCTCCCATTTTCTAACCAACCCGATGTTTGCTGCCTGGTAGTAATTCAACAGGCTCGGCAAAGCCAGCACCCCCCACCCCTCGCCGTTCCCTTTCCAGATACCCCGTCCTCCCTGCCCACACGAACCTCAATCATACCATTCACTTCTCTAAAAATGGACTTGGGAACAAAGATGGGGAGGTTCTGAAATACAAACAGAAACTTGGGCAGCACCGTCAGTTACACCGCCTGTACATGCCCTGCCAAAGACAAGGGCAACTCATCCCACCGCTTGAAGTTCACCTTCGTACCCCCCCCCCATTCATGCCAAGTTCAACTTATTCAGCTGGGCCCACCTGTATCCTGGGATAACAGAAACGCACCCTCACCACCCGGAACAGCAACACCCAGCCTCCTCTCCTGCCCCCTGGCATTTATCAGGACCACCTCACTTAGCCCCATATTCAATTTACATCCTGAGACATGCCCAAACACCCCCAGGACCCCCATGATCCTATAAAAACCTCCCATCGGGTCAGAGGTTGTCTGCATACAAAGAGACTATGTGTTCAACCCCTCCCTGCTCAGTCCCCCTCGATGCCCTGGGTGCCATTGCCAGCGGCTCTGAGCAAAAAGCAGCGGGGAGAGTGGGCACCCCTGCCTCGTCCCGTCTCGTGTCTCTTCTTCCCCCCCCCCCCCGGTGGAGCCCAGAATAAACTGAACTAATCCTATTCGTCTGGATATTAGCCTTCGGTGCCTTATACAACAGCCAAATCCAATCCACAAATCCCTGCCTGAACCCAAACCAACTGAAACCTCCAGCAGATATGGCCATTCAAACCAGTTAAATGCCTTCTCCGCGTCCATTGCCACCCACACTTTCACTTCCTGCCCTTTCTGAGGGCATCGTATTAATGTTGAGCTGCCTGCGAACATTCGCCTCCAGCAACGCAAACCCCTTCTGGTCCTCTCCTATCACCCCCTGCACACAATCCTCCACCCGCGACGCCAACAACTTCAGACGGTCTGACCCACACTCTGTCCTTCTTTAAAATCAGTGATATGGAATCCTGTGGCAACGTGGGAGGGAGCTCCCCCCTTGCCAGTGACTAATTATACACCCCAACAAGCAGAGGCCCCAGCTCCGACCCAAACTTCTTATAAACCCCAGCTTGAAAGCCATCTGGACATGGTGCCTTCGCAGCCTGCATCAAACCAACACAGTCCATCGCCTCCCTGAGCCCAATCGGTGCCCCCAAGACTTGAAGCATTATAAATGCACATGAAGCAAAGACCATTCTTTTGATTGATGTGGCGATGCCGGCGTTGGACTGGGGTGAGCGCAGTAAGAAGTCTTGCAACACCAGGTTAAAGTCCAACATGTTTGTTTCAAACATGAGCTTTTGGAGCGCAGCTCCTTCCTCAGGTGAATGAAGAGGTATGTTCCCGATTCTTTTGATTGTCAAACCTAACCTGAAGATTCTAATATTCAGTCACCTCTGTTATATTTTGAATATCCAGTTTGTTTTCACTTATGTTTTTTTTTAAAGGATAATGTATCCAGAGTGGTTCAGACCAAAGGCAAGCAAACCAACATTACTTCCATTAGTGTAGGAGGCTGCATACTTGAGACTTATGCTGGTACCCTTATCCATGGAATCATTCTCGTCATCATCTTGTGCAGTATTCACACAATTTGTGTATCTAGTTTCATGTTGCTTTGTTGGCTCAGTAATAGCACATTTCCTTCAAGTCAAAAGGTTGTGGGCTCAAGTGTCAACCCAGAGGGGTGAGTGCATAAGCAAGGCGTACACATGCATTGCCCAGCACTTCCAGAAAAACGCATTAAACCGAGGTCCCCTGTCTGCCTGTACAAGGAGATATAAAATATTTGAAGAATTAAGGAGCCGCGGTGTCGCCCTGCTGCTGCCCGCATTGCTATCTGTGGGACCTTGATGCATTCAACTTGGCTACTAGGTTACATTTCAATAGTGACTACTTCAAAAGTAGGTAACAGCAAATGTCCTCCCAGCACCTACCCTGTTAAGTTTTTTAAAAATGTTTACATGTTTCAGTAAAATCACCGCTCCTCCTTCTAAACTCTTGGCATTGTACTCTATATCTCCTCCGAGGACAATCCTCATCAATCAGTCTAGTAGTGAACCTTTGTCACATGCTGTCAAAGGCGAGGACAGAGAAACTGTACACTCCAAGGCCCTATACAATTGCAGTAAGACTTCTTTGTTCTCCACAAAACTCATTGTAATATAAGCTAGCATATAATCTTCTTTCCTAATTGTCCACTGTGATTATTAATTTGCTGTAATAACTTTCTGTAATTCATGTCCCCCTGTGTGCCTGCATTTTCCAGTCTCGCGTCCTTATTAAAAAAAATCCTGCTTTTCAATGCCCACATTATAATAAGTTTGTTACCTTCTTGCCTAACCACTTACCCAATCGGTATCCTTTTGCAGCCTCTTTATGTCCTCCTCGCAGCTTATTTGCCTGTTTAACTGTGTACTGTCAGCAAAGTTGAATATGTTACACCCCTATCTACCTTCATCTAAGTTATTGATACAGGTTGTAAATAGTTGAAGTGCCACGCTGATCCTGAAAATGTCCCGTTTATTATTACAGTGTTTCCTGCCCATTAACCAATCCTCAACTTGTGTTAATACATTGCTTACAATCCGATGAGCCCTGGCATCTTGTGTGGTGTTTTTTGAATTTCGAAAGGATGATCAGCTATGCCAACTGCGGCAAATTAATTGAGGAAAACTATTTCTGAGCCGCAATCTTGCACTGGGACTTTCCATTCTCCCAATTTTGCAAATGACCACTCTGCTGCTGCAGTTTCACAAACTCGGCTCTGGGGGGTGGTGTGTGTGGAGGGAGGAGTGAAATGTCATATTTTTCCTGTGGTCCAGTTAAGATGGCGTCCTTCACCAAACTTGTGAACAAAAGCTATCATTCCAGTTGATTGCCATTTAGTCTAAACCCTGCTTTTATTTTTTTAAAAACAGGAGAATCCATAGAAAATAAACACAAAATGCTGTATTGAGTAAATTGCATTGCATATTCCAAATTTTTTTTAATTGGTTGTTGAAGTGCTGATTTATTTCATTTTTGAAAAATTTAACGCAATTCTTTCCATTTTGTTTCTCCAGCAACTAAAACAGCAACGTGACAAGTTGAAGCAGTACCAGAAGAGAATTGCTATTCAACTTGGAAAGGAGCGAGAATTAGCTCGACAGCTGCTTCGTGGGGGCAAGAAAGAGTGGGTATCACAGGATTGGATTAAGTCTTTTGTAAACTTGTGAAATTTACTGACTTGTTAAAATCCAACAATTAAGTGTAATATTCTACAGCAGTCCACATTGATCTTCCACTATTTGGTAGCTTAAATGTGTTGGGGAAAATGCTGTGATATTGGGAACTTGGGAATGTAAATGCTGACTGTCCGACCTTTCCCAAGTTTGATTCTTCATTGACAAAAACAAAACTGCTTTCCCCCGCACAATGTTGGCCATTCAACGCCCCAAACCTGTTCTTCCATTCAAATTAATTATCCCCGATCTATATCTAATTCCAGCTGCCCACCTTTGATTCCATAATCTTTGGTATGCTTGCCTAAAAATATGTATCAGTTTCCATTTTGAAGTTTGAATTAATCTAGCCTCAGCAGCTTTTTTTTGGATCAGATCCTTTAATCGTCTGATTACCCCTTGAACTTTTATGTTCCAAAGAGTTCAAGCCTAGACTATGCAATATAAACAGAAAATGCTGGAAATACTCACCAGGTCAGGCAACATCTTGAGAAGGAAGCAGAGTTAACATTTCAGGCTGATGACCATTCATCAGAAATGACAAACTCTTTGTCTCTCCACAGATCCTGCCTGACTTACCGAGTAACTCTAGCATTTAGTTCAGATTTCCAACGTCTGCTACATTCCATATCTGAGCAAGTCCTCCCATAATTTAATCCTTTTAGTCCTGGTATCAGTCCGGTGAATTTGTATTGCTTCTAGTTCAAGGCCAACACATTATTTCTAAGGTGCTTGACCTGGAACTGAATGCAGTGCTACAGATAGCGTCTAACCAGAGCTCTGTGCAAGTGTAATCAAGCTTTCACTTGTTTGTATTCTAGCTTGCTTATTATAAAACTAATATTCCATTAGCCTTTTAAAATTATTTTTGGCACCTGTCCACTAGCTTAGATCTAGATTTATTTTCACGTGTACCAAGGTACAATGAAAAGTATTATTCTCTGTACAGTGCAGGCAGATCGTTCCATACATGAAAAACATAGGAAATTTGATAAATACACAATGTAAATACATAGACATCGGGTGAAGCGTAAGAAACTACAGAGAGTTGTGATCACCACCCAGACCATTACGCAAACCTGCCTCCCATCCGTTGACTCTGTCTACACCTCCTGCTGCCTTTTGGCAACATAATCAAAGACCCCGCCCACCCGGGTTATTCTCTCTTCCATAGGGCAGAAGATATATCAGGTGAAGCATATGGAATATAGTGCTACAACAGTAAAGAGGATGCATAGAGAGATCAGTTCAGTCCATAAGAGGGTCATTCAGGAGTCTGGTAACAGTCGGGAAGAAGCTGCTTTTGAATCTGTTAATGAAAATGAAAATCGCTTATTGTCACGAGTAGGCTTCAATGAAGTTACTGTGAAAAGCCCCTAGTCGCCACATTCCGGCGCCTGTCTGGGGAGGCTGGGACGGGAATCGAACCGTGCTGCTGGCCTGCTTGGTCTGCTTTAAAAGACAGCGATTTAGCTCAGTGAGCTAAACCAGCCCCTGGTTTAATGCATGTTCTCCGACTTTTGTATCTTCTGCCCGATGGAAGAGAGAATAACCCAGGTAGGGGTGATCTTTGATTATGTTGCCAAAAGGCAACAGGAGGTGCAGACAGAGACAATGTATGGGAGGCAGGTTTGCATGTTGGACTGGGCTGTGTTTACCACTCTCTGTAGATTCTTACGGTCCTGGGCTGTGCAGTTGCCATAACAAGCTGCGTGTGTGTGAACCTCTAAATTTCTCCGCTCTTCCACAGTTCCTAGCTTCTCACCATTTAGGAAATACTCCTTGTCTGTCATTTCTAGATCCAAAGTGATATACTTGTAATTTGCCACATTGCGCTCCAACCTACTCACTTAATCTATCAACGGTCCCTTTGCAACGTTTTGCTGCCATCTGCACCATTTACTGTGCCATCTAATTTACCATTGTTTACAAACTTGGAAAAAATGTTCTCCACTCTTTCATCCAAGTAATTTATATAAATACCAGGAAAAACTTTGGTCCTGTTACAGGCCCCTGAACATCAGCATAGTGGTTAGCACTGCTGCCTCACAGTGCCAGTGACATGGGTTTGACTCCGCCCTCGGGTAACTGTCTGTGTGGAGTTTGTACATTTTCCCCGTGTGTGTGGGGGTTACCTCCGGGTGCTCCGGTTTCCTCCCACAGTCCAAAGGTTAGGTGGATTGGCCATCCTAAATTGCCATTTGGGTGGGGTCACAGGACATGGGATTGGGCATGGGTAGGGTGGTGTTTCGAAGTGTTGGTGAAGATACGATGGGCCGAATAGCCTCTTTCTGCATTGTAAGGATTCTATGATCCTCCTAAATCTGAGTACATATCTCTGCCCTTTGTCTCCTACTTCCTAATCAATTCCATATCAAAACCGATAGGTTGCATACTTCGTTTTTGGTAACAGTCTTTTCTTTACGTGGAGCCTTGTTTGAATGCCACCTGGAAGTTCATATCAACAACATCCATTGACACTCCCTTGCCTATCCTTTCAGATACCTCCTCAAAAAAAATCCATTGAGGTTTATTGGACATCATGTACCCTTTAGAAATCCATAGTGACCCCCTCTGAACAGCTCAGATTTGTCCAGCCCAGAGCAATCACACTGTTTCTCTCATCTTGCCTCTCTGCAGATTGAAATCCACCAAAGAAAGTAGTTGAGGAAGCAGGATTCTGAGATTTGCTGTTTAATTTCTCAAAGATAAGTGCAGATAAGGAAGCTCAGTTGGATTATCTGGGTCAGCCACTGTTAAATACATTCAAGTTATCAGAGCTAGCAGATAGAACAGAGAACAGTACAGCACAGAACAGGCCCTTCGGCCCTCGATGTTGTGCCGAGCAATGATCACCCTACTCGTTGTTGTTGTTTTTTTTTATAAATTTAGATTACCCAATTATTTTTTCCAATTAAGGGGCAATTTAGCATGGCCAATCCATCTAACCTGCACATTTTTGGGTTGTGGGGCGAAAACCCACGCAGACACGGGGAGAATGTGCAAACTCCACACGGACAGTGACCCAGAGCCGGGATCGAACCTGGGACCTCAGCGCCGTGAGGCGGTTGTGCTAACCACTAGGCCACCGTGCTGCCCTGATCACCCTACTCAAACCCACGTATCCACCCTATACCCGTAACCCAACAACCCCCCCCCCTTAACCTTACTTTTTAGGACACTACGGGCAATTTAGCATGGCCAATCCACCTAACCCGCACATCTTTGGACTGTGGGAGGAAACCGGAGCACCCGGAGGAAACCCACACACACACGGGGAGGACGTGCAGACTCCACACAGACAGTGACCCAGCCGGGAACCGAACCTGGGACCCTGGAGCTGTGAAGCATTTATGCTAACCACCATGCTACCGTGCTGCCCCGGTCACTTGGAACATGTAATCCCTGATTTCAGCCTGAACAGGTTACTAGAGTAGTTGAAAGTATCTTTGTATATTCTACTCGCACAGCTTTGAAGACTTTTGTTTCAGTTGTATTTTGTACCTCAATGGGTAAGACATATGGTCAAATAAATTGAAGATTTCTAGAGCAGTGTATTGGGAGGGAAGGATGGTAACAAACCTTTGCGCTTGTGTAGAGTCACAGAAGATAAACTGGGACCAACTCAGTACAGGGTTTTTAAGATCTGAATGCCACTCGCTTAAGACTTCTTTTGTTCTTCAGGAAAGCCAAACTTCTGCTCAAGAAGAAACGATATCAGGAGCAACTCCTTGATAAAACTGAAGTTCAGATTAGCAACCTCGAGCAAATGGTAAGGAAAAGTTTTCAGTTCTGGGTAATAAATGTTTCAGATTGTGAAAGGAAGAATTGTCTGTTATTGTGATCTTGATTTAAGTGCACGCACCCTAATTTGAGTTTATTGAGGATGTAGGATTAACTTGCTTGAGCTTCGCTTCAGAAATTCTATTCCCTTGCCATCACATTTGACCAGATCTCGCTCCAGCCATCCTCTCTTTCTCTTGCTCTGTTCCCTCCTTTCATACCATTTCATACCATGGTACGAGGCACGTGTTGGCTGTGATGGATTGGGAAATGTTACTTAAAGGGATGATGGTGGATAGGTAATGCCAAACATTCACAGAATGCATGGCTGAACTGTAACAATTATTCATTCCTATCTGGTGCCAATGTAAAATGGGAAATCGTAGCTTGCAATGGAAATTAGAGATAGTATTAGATCCCAGGATGATTGGCCAGGAAAAAATAAGAATCCCGAGGATTGTGAGCAGTTTAGAATTCAGCAAATGAGGATCAAGGAATTGATTAAGAAGGGGGAAATCGAGTATGAGAGTTAGCTTGCGGGGAACGTAAAAACTGACTATAAGTCTCTTTAGGTATTTGAAGCAAAAAAGATTGGTGAAGACAAATGCAGGTCCCTTACAGTCAGAAGCAGGGGAATTTATAATGGGAAACAAATAAATGGCTGATCAATTAAATACAGTAAGAAGTCTTGCAACACCAGGTTAAAGTCCAACAGGTTTGTTTCGAATCACTAGGTTTCGGAGCACATCTCCTTCCTCAGGTGAATGAATAGGTGGGTTCCAGAAACATATATATAGACAAAGTCATGATGCAAGACGATACTTTGAATGCGAGTCTTTGCAGGTAATTAAGTCTTTACAGGTCTGGACAGAGCAACTGGAGAAAGGGATAATCACAGGTTAAAGAGGCATGAATTGTCTCAAGCCAGGACAGTTGGTAGGATTTCGCATTCCCAGGCCAGATGGTGGGAGATGAATGTAATGCGACATGAGGGCAGCATGGTAGCATTGTGGATAGCACAAATGCTTCACAGCTCCAGGGTCCCAGGTTCAATTCAGGCTTGGGTCACTGTCTGTGCGGAGTCTGCACATCCTCCCCCTGTGTGCGTGGGTTTCCCCGGGTGCTCCGGTTTCCTCCCACAGTCCAAAGATGTGCGGGTTAGGTGGATTGGCAATGATAAATTGCCCTTAGTGTCCAAAATTGCCCTTAGTGTTGGGTGGGGTTACTGGGTTATGGGGATAGGGTGGAGGTGCGGACCTTGAGTGGGGTGCTCTTTCTGGGAGCCGGCGCAGACTCGATGGGCCGAATGGCCTCCTTCTGCACTGTAAATTTGTTGAAAATGAATCCAAGGTCCAGGTTGAGGCTGTACTCATGTGTGCGGAACTTGGCTATAAGTTTCTGCTCGGCAATTCTGCGTTGTCGCACATCCTGAAGGCCGCATTGGAGAACACTAAACCGAAGATCAGAGGCTGAATGCCCTTGACTGCTGAAGTGTCCCACGACTGGAAGGGAACATTCTTGCCTGGCGATTGTCGCGCGATGTCCATTCATCCATTGTCGCAGCGTCTGCATGGTCTCGCCAATGTACCACGCTTTGGGACTTCAGCAGACAAGGGCATTCAGTCTCTGATCTTCGGGTAAGCGCTCTCCAATGGCGGAGCAGGCTTGAAGGGCTGAATTGCCTGCTTCTGCTCCTAATTCCTATGTTCTTGGGGCCAAAGGGATCAAAGGGTATGGGGGGAGAAGCGGGAACAGGTTACTGAGTTGGATGACCAGCCATGATCATGATGAATGGCGGAGCAGGCTCAAAGGGCCGAATGATCTCCTGCTTCTATTTTCTATATTTCTACTTTAGCCACCTCTCACCATTCCACACACACTCCTCTATTCCGACCCTCCTGGCCTCTGTTATCCCTATTTCCCTTGTTCTTGTGTTTAACCCCTTTCCTTGTTTACTCCTCAGCCCCTCCTTAACCCCATTCAATTCTTCCTCCCCCAATGTTATTTAGGCAAGATTAATCAAAACAAAAATTACCGGGTTGGATGAAACTGAATTGTGCCATGATTGGTATGCTGGGGGGGGCTCTTTTTAAAAAGTGGTTTATAATCTTCCCCAGAACGATGGGTTTGCGAGACTTCCAACTGTGAGTGCCTTGTGTGAAATGCATTTGAACAGATTCCATCCAATTCTTAGTCAGCACTGGTGCAAAATATATCTCTCCTAATTTGTGTCTTGTTCGGAATAGCTGATGTGAAAAATAGAAATGTTTGGAATTGGTGTGAAGTACTTTATTAGGCAGAGTGGAGAGAATCTCGTCTATTGCATTCGTTGCTCCCAATGTGGTCTCATCTATATCGGAGAGACCAAATGCGGACTGGTTGATCGCTTTGCTGAGCATCTTTGGTCTGTGCGCATTCAGGATCCTGACCTTCCTGTTGCTTGCCATTTTAACAAAAGACCCTGCTCCCATGCCCACATGTCTGTTCTTGGCCTGCTGCAATGTTCCAGTGAAGCGCAACGCAAACTGGAGGAACAACATCTTATCTTCCGGTTAGGCACACTACAGCCTTCCGGCCTGAACATCGAATTCAACAACTTCAGATGATCAGCCCCACCTCGACCCACATGTTCTCATTTCATTTTAACTGTCTTTTACCATTTCTTTCTTTCCTGCACCTTTCTCCTCTTTGCTTCTCCCTTCCCCTCCCCCCACACCTACAGTTCATCCTCTGATAGTTTCCCTGCTGTTTGACCTTTCACATCTTTTGTTCTCTCTGGGGGACTGCCATTAACACTCTTTCCCCTTTGTTTCTGTGGCCATTAGCACCGTTTCCCTGGGTTTCTGTGGCTATGACTCATCTTTCATTCTCACTCCACAGTATAAATATTTCCCACTTTCTCTGTCTGTTAGCTTTGACAAAGAGTCATCGGACTCGAAACGTTAGCTCTTTTTTCTCCCTACAGATGCTACCAGACCTGCTGAGATTTTCCAGCATTGTCCCTTTCGGTAGAGAGAACTTTATCGTGCATCTAAATCGTACATCCAGTTTGGGAATTTCAGCAGTTCCACTGAAATAGCAAATGTGTTGGAAATAGCAAATTGTCAGATAGCAGTAATATTCCTCAACTTAATGAGCACTCAAAAATGGAAAAAGGTTGCCTTTTGGTCTGTTGTTGAATTAAGGTCACTTAATATGTCTAACTACGGCTATGTAACCAGGGACGTTTTACATCTGCCCCCTTTTATGATAGCAAGCTGATGTTCCCCGCTCACTTAATTTCTGTCTCTTTACTGCCTCTTCTTTCCTATTGAAAGCCTTGGTATAATAAATAAAACCTGTCTCTCTTTTTTTTAAAGTGTGAAAATGATACATTTTTACTTTATTCTTGTTTATTTTTAAAGGTTCAAGACATTGAATTTGCTCAAATTGAAATGAAAGTTATTGAAGGGCTAAAAATTGGAAATGATTGTCTTCAGAAAATGCATGAGGTATGTATCTGTGAAAAGTAGAGGCTAAACCTGTATTTAAAATTTTCTTTTCATTCCTGGGATGGGAAATCCTGGCAAGGCTTGCCTATCCCGTGATTGCCTTTGGGAAGGTGGTGTTGAGCTGCTTTCTTGAACCACTGCTGTCTCTGCAGTGAGAAAACCCATCGGTACACTGGAGGCGTATGTAGGGCAGACCGGGTAAGGCTGGCAGATTTCATCTCCTAAAGGACATGAATGAGCCACCTGCGTTTTTATGACAATCCAGTAGCTTTTATGATCATTATTAATGAGTCCCTCAATTTTATATTAGGTTGATTAATCAAATTTAAACTCCCCAGCTCAGAGAAAACAAATGCGCTTTCCCTTGTGAAGTGAATTATTATACAGTTTTTCTTGTCTAAGTCAGCACTCTACCAACCAGAATTCTCTATTGACTAGAATTTTCGGGTCAGGTCTGTCGGGTCTGAGTTTTGATTGGAGATGTCAAACTTGCCGGTAGTTGCTATCCGGGTCCTGTCCTTGCTCTGATCTCGGCATCCCACTGCTCTTCAGTACCATCGCCCTTAAGCGTCACCCTCCCTCCTCCTCACTTGATTGGTGCGCTCCCTCATCTGTGGTGAGACCCCCTTACCCACTTAATCACCCTAGACCTTTCTGATTGGGTGAAGACGGAAAACTCACCTTTTGTCTTAGTTAACTGGCATATTCCCAGATAACATTTTTCCACACCTGCTTGTTCCTATTGGGGCTGATAGATTCAGCTGATGGTTCCTTGCCCTGCGCACACATACCATACATCCCTTCGAAAGTGCCATGCTGGATTGGATGACAATTGACAGCAGGTTGCTGTGCCAGAAGTCTGTGGTCATTAGAAAGCAGAGTGAACAGCAAGTGTTGTTTCTACGCTGCTGACCACACTTAAGTTTCATGCAATTTTCTTTTCTATATTTGTGTTCCCTCCAATTGTGAATTTCTGTTTGGTAGACTGGGTACATAATCTTACTAAATGCTTTTGCTGTTAGTACAAGTTTCCTGACAACCTGCTTAGGCATTAATTACTAATAGAAAAGTCATCTTTTAAACTTTTTAAACTTCCTGTATAATGCCCAAATTCTTGGTAGCACTGAAGAAACTTCTTTTTGTTTTAGGTCATGTCTATTGAAGAAGTAGAAAGAATAATGGATGAGACCCAGGAAGCTGTTGAATACCAGCGGGTGAGTAATATGAAACACTGCTGCAAGTCTACTAATGCCTACAAATGTAAGATTAAAGTAACAAGAATCAAAGGTTGTCAAATGTGTTCTAAACGATATGTTATAACAATACGCTTTGTTATTTCAGCAAATTGATGAAATTTTAGCTGGAGGTATAACTCAAGAAGATGAGGATGCCATTCTGGCTGAACTAGATGCTCTAACTCAGGTGAGGAAATGCATTCATCTACTTACTCAACAATTAGCAGCCAATACACAATTAATACACAACTCGCTCTCCTACGTTTGTTATTCTGACCATCCAAGTCAGATCATCGGCCATATACTGAATTTCTGCCCTGAGAGATTCACTGCTGGGGGCATCACAACCCTTCACATTGCATCATCTGAAGCCATTGAATGGATTGCTAACCTCGAAATCAAACTATGACTGCTTCCATAGCCGTACAATTAAAATAAACCTTGTTAATTTTCATTAACCTCAATAAAACTGATTTGATATTTAATGCTCAACTGATATAAACTTCAAGTTTAAACCTTTGAAGGTGTTGGCCTGGATTTTGAGCTCAGAATAACACTGATGTTATTGGGTGCTCACTGTTAGTGGGTTTAAATTGGACAGCAACATTCAGGGGCTACAGCTAGGGAGCTAAATACAGAAATCTGGAGATTGTTACTCAATTTGCCCTGCCCCTTGATAAGCTGCACTCCACTGATACTTAGTGCTGGAATCCATATAAAGGTGTTAGGTTGCAGTACTTGCTCACTAAACATCAAAAAAAGTTAAGACGAGTGCCGTAACATCATGGTTAGTCTGCATTATCTCAACGCTGAAAACTAAATTTATAATTGAGGAGTATCTTCAAAATTTGTTAGAAATATAATTTGTTTTTCTTATCTCTTTTAATCCCACCTTTGTTCCTTTCACTTTATTTCAATTTCTCTACATAATCTTATGATGTACTGATTCATGGTTGAAAACATGCATTGGGAAGGTTTTTTCCCTAGATCTTTGAATCCCAATGACCAGATTAAATTGGGGAACAGTTACACATCTGTGATTTTTTTTTCTCCAAAATTTCTTTATAAATTAAAATAATAAATTTAGAGTACCCAATTTTTATTTTCCAATTAAGGGACAATTTAGCGTGGCCAGTCCACCTACCCTGCACCTCTTTGGGTTGTGGGGGTGAGTCCCACGCAGATACTGGGAGAATATGCAAACTCCACACAGGCGGTGACCCGGAACGGAGGTCGAACATGGGACCTCAGTGCCGCAGGCAGCAGTGCTAACCACTGCACCACCGTGCCGCTCCCTCTTTCTCCTAAATTGGCCAATTAATGATCAGAGACTAGGCTTTCTCTTCCAGGCTCTAGAAAAATGAGGACCAATAGGAGGTCTCCAGCAGGCTGCCTTTTCAAGAGATGGAGTCAACTTAAATTTTTTTTCACTTTAAAATTTGGCAGCCAAACCACCATTATGGAGAGGTGAACCCTCTGCAGCGAGGCCTGTGGCTAAACTAAAGTCAAGCAGGCAAGAAGGGCCTCAAAGCCCAAAAAACCTCAACCGCCCTCTCACAATGGGCCTTTAAACAGCCTTAATTGACTATCCGCCTCTTGTGTCTCGGTCCCACATTTGGGAAAATGGCCAGGAAGCAAGTTGGTGTAGGGAAGGCAGCATGTTGGCTAGGGGTGTGAAATTCCACACCTGCCTACTCCTATTGGGGCTGATAGATTCAGCTGATGGTTCCTTGCCCTGCGCACACTTACCATACATCCCTTTGAAAATGCCACGCTGGATTGGATGACAATTGACAGCAGGTTGCTGTTTAAAATCCTGCCAGACGTCTGTGGTCATTAGAAAGCAGAGTGAACAGCAAGTGTTGTTTCTACGCCGCTGACCACACTTAAGTTTCATGCAATTTTCTTTTCTATATCCTGTGTTCCCTCCAATTGTGAATTTCTGTTTGGTAGACTGGGTACATAATCTTACTAAATGCTTTTGCTGTTAGTATATGTTTGCTGACAACCTGCTCAGGCATTAAATACTAATAGAAAAGTTGTCTTTAAAACTTTCAGGAAGAAATTGAACTCCCAGAAGTTCCAGCAGAGCCACTGCCGACTGTACCTGCAAGAGAGAAAGGTATGTATGAGATTTATAATTTACTAGCTGAATTCAGTTTTGTAGAAGGTCATCAAACTTAAAGTGCTTGTCCACTTTGTTCTGGATGTTTTAACCTGTGTGGTTGGTAGCATACCTGTGAATATTTGGGGTGAAACTCCCTACCATTAGCACAAGCTCTGGAATGGAGCCGCAGGTTCTTGTATAGTTGTTTTTCTTGCTAGGTTCTGTGGTGTATTCTGGTAGGAAGTGATGTAGCTCCACTTTGCCTCTAACAGGCCTTGTATGTTTATTGTGGTTGTGAATATAATTAAATAAGGAGTATTTTTTCCTCCTCTTTGATTTATTGTATCAAAAATGTAATGGTTCATAATTTGCTGTCAAAGTAATGATGTGGCTAATGGTGCTCTTGTTATTTATGCATAAGTGGTACAGCAACTACTGGAAAGGGACAGATGTGTGGTTAAACACCAATATTGCTGATCAAGTTGCCCTGCGTTTAGTTTGGCAAAATTGGTACCTTGCTGTTGCCTCATCACTGAAATGAATTAAGTTATGACATTTGTGTGATAGATAGAAACTCAACCTCGCCACAGAGTGAAATCCTGGCCATTCCCATCTCCATTCCCTTTTAATAATGTGATCATTGTTAATTACAGTCAATCACCCTCTTTAGCACTGAAATGTGAAATCTCATCCCTTCAGATTATAATTTGTTGAAAATGTTTATTTCCCTTATTTCTTTGGGTTCAGCTTATCTTTCCTTCTCTTTCTGTACCCGATTTGACATTGGATTCGCCCATTTAATTTTCCCTTCCCTATCTCTGTTGTTGAGCTGTTAATTTTGCAATTTGATTGGGTGGTTAAGGAGATGCACTGTTGTGTGCCCTGTTCATTTAGGTCCCAGCGTTACTTAATTGTGTCATAATCGGCTCTCCTTTTCAGCAGTTTGCCAGGCAAATAATGTAAAGACATAAACATTTTATTTTAAATTTAAAGTACCCAGTTCTTTTTTATTTCTAATTACAGGACAATTTAGCGTGGCCAATCCACCTACCCTGCACATCTTCGGGTTGTGGGGGTGAGATCCATGCAGACACGGGGAGAATGTGTAAACTCCACATGGACCGTGACTCGGGGCTAGGATCGAATCCGGGTCCTCGGTACTGTGAGGCAGCAGTGCTAACCACTGTGCCACCGTGCTGCCCTTAAAGACATAAACATGACGGGCAAGTTAAAAGCCCTGCCACAGCAAATTAGGGGCCAATATTTAGCTGAGATATCACTCGCATTAATGCGACCAGTTGCCTCTCAACTCATTCATCCAAATGACACCAGTGCCCTTTTCGAGGAAGATTTGCTTCTGGATGTTAGTGCAAATCATCCTAGAATATCAGAAAATTTAATAATTGATTAGGATCCGAGGAATGACAGTGAGCTGTCCGTAACATTTTTTCAAGTAGATTTGGGAGTTGAAGCCTACCTGCCTAGGGCAGCACGGTAGCACAAGTGGATAGCACTGTGGCTTCACAGCGCCAGGGTCCCAGGTTCGATTCCCCGCTGGGTCACTGTCTGTGTGGAGTCTGCACGCTCTCCCCGTGTCTGCGTGGGTTTCCTCTGGGTGCCTTGGTTTCCTCCCACTGTCCAAAGATGTGCAGGTTAGATGATTGCCCATGCTAAATTGCCCTTAGTGTCCAAAAAGGTTAGGCGTGGTTATTGGGTTATCAGGATAGGGCTATGGAAGTGAGGGCTTAATGTGGGTCGGTGCAGACTCGATGGGCCAAATGGCCTCCTTCTGCATTGTATGTTCTATGCCTTCTGTCCACTGTTTTATGTAAGATCTATTAGAGTCTGCTTGTTTTTAATAGAATCTAAAAAGAGCAAATTATATTTCCATAAGCCAACCTATTTGCTCACCTGCAACATGTTCGGAGATGGAATTTTTCCTAACTTTTTAAGATGTAGAAAAATTAGTAAAATGATGGACCATGCAATACTGGTTTGAGAGACAGGCAGGCATAAATGAGAGAGTAACAGCAATACAAGTACAAATTACCCAATGCTGATTGTTGAAGTGGAACATGACTTCATACTGTGTTTGCGACCAGTGTTAACTTTTGAGCGTATTCCCTTATACAAGTGTTTGACAAATCTTGTATGTCCGGACATCTCTTACCGGTCCAAAATAATAAATGGACGTCATTGAATGTTTAATATATTTCTCTAGTTTAATTCTACTGTGCAAAGATATGTTTAATTCTACTGTGCAAAGATACGTGGTGCTCTACCAAACAATATTTTGAACACTGGGACTGAATTAGTTGGATAGCTGGGATAGGGATAGGAAATGGTACACTGATACAGTTACAGAATGTTCTTGGGTTTGGAGCATGGCAGAGTGGGACACAGTGGAGGGAGCTGTCCTCCTAGTTCTGAACTAGCAGCGGTTGGTGCTGACATTGGATTTCAACATTCAGGTACAGTTTAGTTTGTATCTTGTGTGGATTTTTTAAAGTTATATTCTTTCAAGAAAATTCAGTTGGGGAATTAACTTTTTTTCTTTTCTTTGTTTGTTTCTTAAACAGGAAAAGAACCAGTTAACAACACACCAAAACAAGAGATGGTGGCAGCATCATAACTGAGATTCAGACTTTCAGTGACATTGACGTGTACAATTTCTCCTCAGTATGTGTTTTATAGAGTTGATCATGATTCACCACCCCTTTCGAGGGCTGAGAAATTCAGACTCCACATGCATATCAGGAGAATCTTTACTCTTTCATGGCATTACTTGCAATTTAAAAATGAAAACTCCATCTTGACTTTTTTTAGTGTATTTTGTACTTTTCAAAAGTCTAAAAAAATGAGGTGTGCTGTCCTAAAGCCGGTGTTTCCTTGATGTTTCTGAATGGGATATATTCACAATCAAGCGAACATATAAATTTTCAGTATCTGCTTAGTCCTAAAATTTGAAATGGATACCAGATAAATTGCACCGACCTAGAAATACAGTGGTGGATAAATATGGTAAGATACATTTATATCTGGGCGGCACGGTGGCACATTGGTTAGCACTGCTGCCTCACGGCACCGAGAACCCTGGTTCGATCCCGGCCCCGGGTCACTATCGGTGTGGAGTCTGCCCGTTCTCCCCGTGTCTGCGTGGGTCCCATCCCCCCCCCCCCCCCCCCAACAACCCAAAGATGAGCAAGGTTAGATGGATTGGCCCTTCATTGGAAAAATTAATTAATTGGTTACCTTAAATTTATTTTTAAAAAGATACATTTATATCTGTAAACCATTAACTTTTCTTTGAATATTTCAGCAAGATTCTAGGTCGCGCGTTATTGAAGGAAATGCAATCCCTCATTGGATGAATAGTCCATTGTGTACAAAAAGAAAAGTCCCCACAGATGTAGCACATTGGCACTGTGATGGAATAATTGTTGTAAATGTATACTGTTATCAAATTCTCTGACATGAAACAGTTAAAAATTTGGATTGTATTTAGAAAGGCTTATACCGAAGATTTTTCACAGGGCTAAGAACAGTATTGTAAAATCTTTAATATATCTGTATTTTCCACATAAATAAGAGCATCAACTGAACTTGTAACACTGTGGTGGAATTCTGTGGACAGTGCTTTTAATTGGGCATTATTGCTAAATTTGCAAATGGATAGAATTGAAATAATAATTACAAAATGGAACTTGATAAGTTTATCAAGTTTTCGTATGGTTTCCATTATTTATCCATTTTTAAAAAAACATGGAACTACTTTGTAATTCCACTCGGTATGTTTAAAATCTCTTGCTGTGGAATGCTGAATTTGAAATGTAACATTTGGGCTTTGTATGTAGAGACTGAAAATGGTTTTTGAGCTGCTAATCAAACTTTCATTGTTCTGTTTTATAATCATGTTACAAATGTTATTTAATTACAGCTTGATTTCCTTAGGCACCAAACAGAACACTTTTGTATCACAAAGTTAAATTATATGTTTCTTGACTTGCACTTGTATTGGTTATCATTTGGTCACCTTATTCTAGGTTCTGTTTGCATGCAGTGAAGATCTGTTCAAGATGGGACTATCCTGTTAAAACCGCCTCCACAGAACATTGTGATAACTCAGTCACCCTGAGTGTTTACATGGTTTTGTCCTGAATGTGCAAAATCCTACTGTGCACAACTAGAGTTGGTGTGAAACATTTTATTGTAAAATAAGTTTTACTTTGCCAGGTGTTGAGAGAAGCACGATGGTTGGTGCCTACACTAACAACTTTGTACAAGTGAAAAGCCAGCTGAAAATGATTGAGATTCGTAATCATGCCTGTGCCATGAGGGCATGTGCTGAATAGAGGCCAAGCGTTTCGCCACGGGGAAGAGAACATGAGGTCACAAGTCACCCCAGCTACTGTTGAAAGCAGTTCAAGACGAGCATTGGCTGTGTGTGTGTGTGTGTGTGTGTGTGTGTATATGCATATGCATATGTGTGTGTGTGTGTGGTGCATGCAGGCAGGCCGAGGGATCTTTTTTCCCCTGACAAAACTCAAATGATTAAAGACACAGGAGTGTAAGTCTTATTTGTAAGTTTATTTTTAATCAGCTGTAGGATACATTCTTTTTAAAAGGGGTAAGCTTGCTTTCATACCTAAAATAAAACTTTGTTTTCATCACTGAAATCTTGAAGATCATAGCCTGACTGAAATTCTTACCGATAGCACCAAACCTAATAAACTTTTGTGCATGAATCAAATGCTGTACTTTTATTTGGATACATGTCTGTAAGAGTTGTGCCCAGCGGTATTTTGAAGAACAATATCAATTTCTACCGAGGATGATTTAATAGTGGCAATTGCCTTCTAATCTTGTTATTTTGACCTTTTCGGCACCATGCTTTAACACTTACACATGCACACCTTTTTTAACCTCTGTTTTTATTTTTTTTAATTCTACAAATTGTATTTGATATAAAGTAGAATAAAAATAACCATAATTTGAATTTATTTGCAGTGAGATGTTTTAATGATAAATAAAAGTGGGAACGCACATTTTTGTTTGGAAATGTTGCTTTTCTTTGTTAATGCATTTTGAAGTTGAAACTATGCTCATGCATTTTGAGACTGATGCTGTTCAAAGCAACATTGGTGTTGGAACTAATTATTTGAGAAGGACAATGGGGAAGTCACTGTCAATTGAAATACTGAGATGGAAAAATAAAGCTAACATTTAAAAAAATATTAAATGTACTTTAGTTGTGAAGTCAATTCTTTGTCCTTTAAAAAATTGTAAAATGCATGGTGACTAACTATGACTAACCATCTCTGACAATGTGTGTGTGTATATGTGGGATGCAAGTTCAGAGAATGTTTTAAAGATTACAGGGGTTGATAACGTAATCTGTCCTTGAGTCTTCACTGAAATGAAACTTAATAACAATGATGACTCAGGAGAGAGGTTGGGATTGATAAAAGGTCATTTTGCCAATCAATTTTTTTTTGCCTCTACAATCCCAACTCTTCCTTCATGATATCCTCAAACATTTGCACTGTGCACATTTTTTCACCTCAAGTATCATGGCTAATATTTAGCCAATTGTCATTGATTAAAGAAGCGTTCCCTGGCTTTGAAGTAAATTTGCTTTACTTTATAACATCTTTCAGTGCTGCTTCAGCTTGTTCTGTTTCAAATGATTTATTTGGTTTCCACAGCTTTTGTTGCCTGTATTTTTCTCAAGTATTTTATTCAAATTGTTAGCATTTTAACATTTTACAAAACAAGACGCAAACATTACACCACCTCCAAATACAATAAATCCTGCAGTAACCCCACCCCAACAGTTGACGGTAACTAGCTCTCCAAAATGCAAAATAAACAAACCCCATCTCCTGTGGAATCTCTCATCTGCCCCTCAGGGCACATTTCACCTTCTCAAGATGGAAGAACTCCATAAGACATAGGAGTGGAAGTAAGGCCATTCGGCCCATCGAGTCCACTCCGCCATTCAATCATGGCTGATGGGCATTTCAACTCCACCTACCAGCATTCTCCCCGTAGCCCTTAATTCCTCGCTGACATCAAGAATTTATCTATCTCTGCCTTGAAGCCATTTAGCGTCCCGGCCTCCACTGCACTCCGCGGCAATGAATTCCACAGGCCCACCACTCTCTGGCTGAAGAAATGTCTCCGCATTTCTGTTCTGAATTTACCCCCTCTAATTCTAAGGCTGTGCCCACGGGTCCTCGTCTCCTCGCCTAACGGAAACAGTTTCTTTGCGTCCACCCTTTCTAAGCCATGTATTATCTTGTAAGTTTCTATTAGATCTCCCCTTAACCTTCTAAACTCCAATGAATACAATCCCAGGATCCTCAGCCGTTCATCATATGTTAGACCCGCCATTCCAGGGATCATCCGTGTGAATCTCCGCTGGACAAGCTCCAGTGCCAGTATGTCCTCCCTGAGATGTGGGGCCCAAAACTGGACACAGTACTCCAAATGGGGCCTAACCAGAGCCTTATAAAGGCTCAGTAGCACATCGCTGCTTTTATATTCCAACCCTCTTGAGATAAATGACAACATTGCATTCGCTTTCTTAATCACAGATTCAACCTGCATGTTTACCTTTAGGGAATCCTCGACTAGCACTCCCAGATCCCTTTGTACTTTGGCATTATGAATTTTCTCACCGTTTAGAAAGTAGTCTATGCTTGGATTCTTTTTTCCAAAGTGCAAGACCTCACATTTTCTCACGTTGAATTGCATCAGCCATTTCCTGCACCACTCTCCCAAACTGTCTAGATCCTTCTGCAGCCTCCCCACTTCCTCAGCACTACCTGCCTGACCACCTAACTTTGTATAACTCCATTAGATACCCCAGCCATGCCAAGGCGCAGGGTGGAGAAGCTGACCTCCACCCCAACAGAACCCGGCTGCGAGCGATCAATGAGGCAAAGGCTAAACACCTGTCCCTGCTTCCGTCTTTAACTCCGGCAGGTCTGACCCCTGAATATGGCCCTCGTGACCCGGCTCCCAATCCACCTGCAGGATTGCCGACATGGTGCAGAAAGACGACCCCAAAAAGTTCTCCAACTTTGAGCAGGATAAGAACATGTGCACGTGATTAGCTGGGGTCCCTCCCACACCGTTAACAAGTATCCTCTACTCCCTCAAACAGCCGGCTCATCCTTGACTTCATCAAATGCACCCTGTGCACCACCTTCAGCTGTATCAACCCCAGCCTTGTGCACAAGGTTGAGGCATTCACCCTCCACAGCACCTCATACCACAGTCCGTCCTTCAGCGCCATCCCCAACTCAGCCGACGTGGCCTTAACTTCCTCCATAGATGCCGTATCCTCCTCCAAACCCTCCCATAAATTGCTGTGATGATCCCACTCTCCAACCTCATTACCGACAGCACCTCCTCCAACAGTGAGGAGGCAGGTGCTGTTGGAAATGTCTGAAAAATCTTTCTAGCAAAGCCCGCACTTGCATATACCGAAAACCCTCATGCGGAAACCCGAACTTCCCCCTCAACTCCTCCAAGCTTGCGAACCGTCCCTCCAAAAACACATCCTTCACCTCCATCACACCTCTCTCTTCCCATCCCCGAAACCTCTCATCGATCTTCCCCCGGCACAAATCCATGATTCCCCCGGATCGGCATCAGCCTTGACCCTGCTCCCAACCTAAAGTGCTGCAGAAATTGCTTCCAAATATTCTACATGGAAACCACCATAGGACTTCCCGAAAACTTCCCTGGAGCAAATGGAAGCGGTGCCCTCGCCAGCACCCGCAACCCTGACCCCCTACAAGAACCCGCTTCCATCCTCACCCATAAAGCCTCCGTCTCCCTACTCCAGCCCTGCATCTTCTCCACGTTCGCTGCCCAGTAAAAATACAAGAAGTTCGGAAGGCCCAACCACCCCTGCAACTGCCAGCCCCTCTGACTTACCAACTTCCTTATCCTGGCCACCTTCCCTGCCCAAACATGAAACCAACCAGTCCACAACCTTGAAAATTGACTTTGGCAAAAACACCAGCAGGTACTAAAATAAGAATAGAAATATCAGACAATATTCATCTTAACTGCCTGCACCCGACCTGCCAGCGAAAGGGGAAGACTGTCCCACCTTAATAAATCCGCTTTCACCCTTCCAACCAGACTCATAAAGTTCAGCTTACGAAGTTGCGTCCAATCCTAGGCCACCAGCACCCCCAAATATCTGAAATGGGTTGTTGACACCCGAAACGGCAACCCCCCACCCTGACCCCTGGAGAAGACATCACAAAATACTCACTTTTCCCCAAATTCAACTTGAATCCCAAAAACGCCCCAGATCTCTTATGTCCCCCACCAAAGAACTCTGGTCTGAAATATGACTTGGAAGAGGTGCAGCAGGAGGAGGGACCTGGGTGTATATGTGCATAAGTCATTGAAGGTTACAGGACAGGTTGAGGGAGTGGTTGATGAGGCATACAGTATCTTTATGAATAGAGGCATAGCGTATAAGAGCAAGGAGGTTATGTTGAATTGCATAAGACATGAGTTAGACCTCTGCTGGAGTATTGTGTATAGTTCTGTTCGTTTTAATTCTGTTTTAGAAAGGATGCAAGGGCATTGGCGAGGATGCGGAAAAGATTCACAAGAATGGATCTTCAGTTGTGAAGATTGCAGAAGTTGGGACTGTTTTCCTTGGAGAACAGAAGGCTGAAGATTTAATGGAGGTATTCAAAATCACGAGGGATCTAGATAGGGTTGACAGGGAGAAACGCCACGCTTGTGAAAGGATTGAGAGTGAGGGGCTCAGTTTTAAAGTAATTGGCAAAAGAAGAACAAATGACACTAGGAAAAGCTTTTTCATGCAGTGATGGGCTGGGGTCTGGATGACACTGCCTGCCAGTGTGGTGGAGGCAGGTGAAATTGAGGGACTCAAAAAGGGAACTAGACTTTTCTGAAAAGTAAGAGTGTGCAGTGTTATGGGGAGTAGGTGGGGGAGTGGCCCTGGGTGAATTACTCATTTGGAGAGTTGGTGCAGACACGGGGGACCAAATGGCCGCCTCCTGCACTGCAGTGATTCTGAGATTGTGATTTCAGGGTTTTATTGGTTTATTATGTTCTTTTCTACAAAGGGAAGGCAATCTATGATGGGTGAGGGTCGCGACATAAGGTTCCTCTATCCAACTTCCCAAACTGTCGATGCTGAAAAAGCATTAAGAAGCTTGAAATGGAACCTGAAAAAATGGTGCTGCCCAAAAGACTGTTGCATAAGATAAGGGTGTACAGCATTATGGGTAATGTATTAGCACGGATAGAGAAATTGTTACCTAACAGAAAGCAGACAATGGGGATAAATGGGTTTTTTTCTGGTTGGTGATCAGTGGCTAGTGATCCTGAGGGATCAGTTTTGGGATCATGATTGTTTACAATTTACACAGATGATTTGGAATTGGGGACCAAGTGTAATGTGTCAAAGTTTGCAGATGACACTAAGATGAGTGGTAGAGGCAAGTGTGAGAGGACACAAAGGCAGCAGAGGGATATAGATAGTTTAAGTGAGTGGGCAAGGGTCTGGCAGATGGAGTACAATGCTGGTAAATGTGAGGTTGTCTATTTTGGTAGGAATAATAGCAAAATGGACTATTATTTCAATGGTAAAAAACTGCAGCATGCTTCTGTGTACAGGGACCTGGGTGTCCTTGTACGTGAATCGCAAACAGTTGGTTTGCAGGTGCAGCAGGTAATTAAGAAAGCAAATTGAATTTTAACCTTCATTGCTAGAGGGGTGGAGTTTGAAAACAGGAAGGTTATATTGCAGCTGGAAAGGGTGCTGGTGAGGCCACACCTGGAGTACTGTGGACAGTTTTGGTCTCCTTACTTGAGAAAGGATGTACTGGCACTGGAGGAGGTGCAGAGGAGATTCACTAGGTTTATTCGGAGTTGTGGAGATTAGTTTATGAGGAGGGATTAAGTAGACTGGGACTGTACTCTTTGGAATTTAGAAGAATGGTGAGAGATCTTAAACATATGAAATAATGAAGGGAATAGATAAGATAGAAGCAGAGAGGTTGTTTCCACTGGTGGGTGAAACTAGAACTAGGGTGCATAGCCTCAAAATAAGGGGGAGGAGATTTAGGACTGAGTTGAGGTGGAACTTCTTCACCCAAAGGGTCGTAAATCTGTGGAATTCCCTGCCCAATGAAGCAGTTGAGACTACCTCATTGAATCGTTTTAAGGCAAATATTGATAGATTTTTGAACCGGAAAGGAATAAAAGGTTATGGTGAGCGGGTGGGTAAGTGGATCAGCTGTGATCTTATTGAACGGCGGAGCAGGCTCGAGGGGCCAGATGGCCTACTCCTGCTCCGAGTTCTTATGTTTTTAGAAGGCAAGTAGGAGGACAAATTTGATAACTGTTATCTGCTGTACGAATTGTTGCTGAGCCATATAGTGAAATTGCTTTTTTTCTCCTGCTGAAAGTAATGTGAGCTATACAACTGAGGAATCCATACTCATTCCCCCCCAACCTCTACAAAACACACAAGCCTGTAACAAAGCAAGCACTTTATACAGCATACCATCAGCTATGGAGGATTCAGAGGCATCACCGGCTGCAAAAGAGCCTGGGGCATTGGAGGTTCTGAGTTTAAAAGATTCATGCTAGCAGTGCATCAAACTTTGGTGCAGGCTATAACGAACCACATCGGACGGTGTTTCAGACTGGCTGCAGGCCACCATGCAACATACAGCAGCTTCTGTAATGTTCCAGTACAGGCCTCAATGGTAGTCTTCACATTGTTATTGGATATTTAGACTGCATTCTGGAAAAGGTGTCCTTCACCAGATTGATGAGGGCTGCCTCTTGGCTTTAGCAACTTGATGAACAATTCCAGAAAAGTATTGCCTGAGGTTTTACTGATCTCACTGAAATCATTAGTTTTGCTTCCCCGCAGATTAGTGGCCATACACAAGCAATGTCAAATAATGTTGTATTAATTATATCCTTCTGCCAGGTGCCTCTCATGCCTGCGCAAGTACAGAAATAGGAAAGAGACAGGGCTGGTCTGTTTATACAGACATAAAATATGCAGCCTACAGCAGGTTCAATGTGCAACCTCCCTGCTGTGAGATGCAAGCCATCTCAAGTCCTATTAGACTGCAGCAGCCAAGCACTAAATCCTGCTGCCACTCAATTAGCACCACGTTAAGGTATAGAAGTTTTATATATTAGACACTGACACCAAACAGAAGCAGGATAGTAGAAAGGAAGGGGTGGCACGGCAGCACAGTGATTAGCACTGTTGCTTCCCAGCCCCAGGATCCCAGGTTCGATTCCCAGCTTGGGTTACTGTCTGTGCAGAGTCTGCACGTTCTCCCTGTGTCTGCGTGGGTTTCCACCCACAAGTCCAATTTAGGTGGATTGGCCATGCTAAATTGCTCTTCATGGCCAAAAAGGTTAGGTGGGGTTCCTGGGTTAAGGGGGGGGTAGGGTGGCAGTTTGGGCTTGTATAGGGTTCTCTTTCCAAGGGCTGGTACAGACCAGATGGGCCGACTGTCCTCCTTCTGCCCTGTAAATGCTATGATCTAGTGTCAATGGTTGTTAAATAGGGAAGTGTAACACTATTCACTGGTTAGGATAGAAAAGCAGAACACTTTTTTAAAATGGTGTGCGGTTTTTAAATATTGATATTCAAAGGAATATTGTTGGATGCGCTTGTACCATGAACAAACACAAAGTTGGCATGCAGGTACTGTGGGCAATTGGGGAAACAAATGGCATTATGAATTGGGCTTTATGCAAAGGGACTTGAACACAAGAAGGAAGTCTTGCCACAGTTGTATCTGACTTTGGTGAAGGCCAGACCTAGAATGGTGTACAAAGTTTAAGGAAGGTTATACTTACCTGGGAAGTGGTACAGGGAAGGTTGATTGATTCCTGGGGATGAGAGGATTGTCCTATGATGAGAGGCATAAAATTCGGCCAAAGCAGAATGAGGTAATCTCACTGGAACGTCCACGGTTCTGAAGGGGCTTGACAGGGTAGACACCGAAAAGTTGTTTCTCCTGGCTGGGGAACTCAGGGGCATGGCCTCAGGTTGATTTAGGACTGAAAGGGGGGAAAGACTTCTTCACTTCGAGGGTTGTGAATCTCTTGAATTCTCTGCTGCAGCGAGTTGTGGGTACTGTGTTGTGTAGTATATTCAATGCTGGGATAGGTAGACATTTGATCGCTATGGGAATCAAGGGACATGGGAAGAAGGCAGGAAAGTGGAGTTGAGGCTGAAGAAGATCAGCCATGATCACACTGAAGGGCAGAGCACGCTCAAAGGGCTATACGGTCGAATGATCTTGGGCGGGATTGTCCGGCCTCCCAGCCGCCTGTTTCTTGGCGGTGGGAGGTGGTGCCCTGTTCGCCGGTGACGGGATCCTCTGCTCCCGTTGCTCCCGCCGGGAATTCCCATTGAAGCCAGCCACGCTGCTGGGAAACCCGTGGGCGGGGCTGCGTTGCCAGCAGGACCGGAGAATCCCATCTCACTGAGCGGCTGTAGAATTCCGGCCCTGATTTCTTACGTTAAACTCTGATGACATTATTTTTGTGTGTGAAGACATTGTTTTTGGGACAATCTAGAAATTATTTTCATAAGGTTGCATGAATAGGAACTTTGTGAATTGTTGCATGTACAAAAGGGATCGAGGTGATGATGAATGAATCCAACTGGAAAAATAAACATTAACTTGCATGCCTCAAAAGCTGCTTATCGAGAATGTTTTGTGCTTCCTTATAAACTTACTTTCCTGCCTATCTGATGGCATTGAGCAAAGAAACTAAGTTGTGAAGAGGACATAAGGAGTCTGAGTGAGCAAAGAATTTGGCAGATGGGAAAATGAGAACTTGTCCACTTTGGCAGGGAGAATACAAAACCAGCACATTATTATAATAATAACCTTTATCAGTGTCACAAGTAGGCTGACAATATTACTGTAATGAAGTTACTGGCACTGAGGGACCCAGGTTCGATCCCGGTCCCGGGTCGCTGTCCGTGTGGAGTTTGCACATTCTCCCCGTGTCTGTGTGGGTTTCACCCCCACAACCCAAAAGATGTGCAGGTAAGGTGGATTGGCCACGCTAAATTGCCCCTTAATTGGAAAAAAAAATAATTGGGTACTCTAAATTTGTATGAAAAAAAACTAATGATGAAGATGTATTCAGAGCAAGTATTGAATGAACCTGTGGCGTAAAGGTTCAGAATGGGCAACACGGTGGCGCAGTGATTAGCACTGCTGCCTCGGGCCTTCAGGACCCGGGTTCGATCTCTGCCCCTGGTCACTGTCTCTGTGGAGTTTGCACATTCTCCCCGTGTCTGCGTGGATTTCACCCCCACAACCCAAAGATGTGCAGGGTAGGTGGATTGACCACGCTAAATTGATCCTTAATTGGAAAAAAAATGATTGGGTACTCTGGATTTATTTTTAAAAAGGTTCAGGATAGCTATAACCTCTGCAACAGAACAGGGGGTACTCCCCAGTCAGCAACTTATTGGGCTCTGAGAGAAAGGGGCGCAAAATGTCAGTTTTACATCAAATGGCAGAATTGCAGATGTAAAATTAGTTGGCAGTAGCAAAAGAAACACCAGAATGGAGATGTAAGTAAGGTTTCCGTATATGTGACTAGTACACGGCCCCTTATTAAATTATCTGCTTTTTCTCCAGTTTCCAACAGCCCAGTGTCATGGGAGTGTTCCTTTAACAAATGGTTTTGTCTTATCACATGGCTTCAGTGATGTCATTGTGTGGGTGGAGCTGGGCTGTGGCTCTGCGAGGTTTACTTTCGCTTTGAGTTTCGACTGGTTTGAACTGCACAGGTTGAAAGAAGTGTTTTTCTCCATCTTAATTTTAAAGCTGTTTCCAGACTGCTTGATAACCTGAAAGAGATCATTGCTTTCTGGAAGAAATTCAAACCTGCTGTTTGAAAGGGGGAACAGAGTATCAATAACAAGTCTTATTACTAGTAAGAGTGCCATGTGCTGGGCCACATCTTTGAAAAGAGGTTTCTGGTTTTACACTTGGATTTTGTTATTGAATTGGAACAGTTAAGGGGGAATTCATTAAGGGTTATACATAGATTACTGTAGCTGTGTGGAGTCTTTGTGTTCGTAATTGATAAAAGTTCTTGCTGTGTGTGTTTATACAAATGTTAACTAAATTCTGAGAAAAAATGTTTTTTTTTGATTAAAAGCGCCAAAGAAGTTGTTGAATAACACCCGAAAGGCAGGCTCTTGTGCTCATCCCAACCAAATTCAACAAAAGTTATAGGTCAGGTGAACTCCATAATTTACTTTGGAGTGTTTTAAACCCTGACCGTTAACACCAGGATGTTGCTTTTTATACTGGCAAGATCATCAACTAGTGCTGCTGAACGGAGCTGGTGCAAAATAGGATTTCTCTTTGATTGTACGGTCCTTACTTTGTCATTTGCATATGTTCACCCAAAAGCGTTCCTATCTGCTGGCAGCACCGGTGGAAAATAGCACAGAGCTTCTGTCCACTTCCTGCTTACCATGTTCATGAATTCTTCTGTCTTTCCCTATCATTCTAAACATTCCACATGCCTCTCCACAGCTCCTGTACTTTGAATGAATTATCATCTTTCAAGATCGACCCCATAACCTAATTTCTTCGTACTAAATATGCCTCCAGGACTTCTAATTCTGAATGCTTCTTGGAGACTTGGCAATTCTTTCCTTTTTAATAACAATGTTTGGTCTCTGTTTCTTTTTACCTACATTTAATTTCCTTTTTTATCCTGTTTTCTCCTCTTTGACTACACGGCACGGTGACACAGTGGTTAGCACTGTTGCCTCACAGTGCCAGGGACCTGGTTTAATTCTGGCCTCTGGTGACTGTCTGTGTAGTGTTTGCACTTTCTCCCCTTGTCTGCATGCGTTTCCTCCGGGTGCTCCCGTTTCCTCCCATAGTCCAAAGATGTGCAGGTCAGGTGGATCGGCCGTGATAAATTGTCCCTTAGTGTCCAAAAGGTTGGATGGGTTTGCTGGGTTACAGGGATAGGGTGGGGTTGTGAGCCTAGGTTGGGTGTTCTTTCTAAGGGTCGGTGAAGACTCAATGGGCTGAATGGCCTCCTTCTTCACTGTAGTGATTCTATGATACAGATGCTGCTCAGTGGTGGGCAAACTATTGGAAGCAATTCTTTGTTTTAAATTTAGAGTACCCAATTCATATTTTCCAATTAAGGACAATTTAGCGTGGCCAATCCACCTACCCTGCCCATCTTTTGGATTGTGGGGGCGAAACCCTCGCAAACACGGGGAGAATGTGGAAACTCCACACAGACAGTGACCCAGAGCTGGGATCGAACCTGGGATCTCGGTGCCGTAAGGCTGCAGTGCTAACCACTGTACCACCGTGCTGCCCTTGGAAGCAATTCTGAGAGACAGAATTAATCTGCATTTGGAGAGGCAGGGATTAATCAAGAACAGTCAGCATGGTTTTGTTAAGGAAAGGTCATGGCGGACCAACTTGATTGAATTTTTCAAAGAGGTGACCAGATGTGTGGATGAGGGAAATGCATTGACGTAGTCAACTTGGACTTCAGCAAAGCTTTTGATAAGGTCCTACATGGGAGACTGACCGCGAAGGTAAGAGCCCATGGGATCCAAAGAAATTTGGCAAATTGGATCCAGAATTGGCAGGAAGCAGAGGATGATGGTTGAGGGGTATTTTTCTGACTGGAAGCCTGAGTCCAGTGGGGTCCCGCAGGGATCAGTGTTGCTGATTGTGATTGATATAAATTATTTAGACATGGATGGAGGAGGGTGAATCAGTAAGCTTGCAGCTGATACGAAAATTAGTGGGGTGTTAGTGAGGAGGGGGGTTTTAGATGGGCTAGTCAGATGAGCAAATGGAATTCAATCCGGATAAATGTGATGTGATGCACTTGAGTGTGGTGATATACTTGTGCAAAGTTCTGTATATAGCTAGCAATGCGATATCCAACAAGCTGGTGGTGATAGAGATCAATCACGTGACTCGAGATACCTGCCAGTTGGGAGTAAGTCGTACAAGAAGTTAGTCACACTTGGAGTAGCTCCAGGAGAATTCACTGAATTAATTTAGTAGCCATCGTCTGTATTATAGTTTGTTAGTTATCTTTCCACCTGATGTTAATAAATCATCTTTCAAGTTAAACAACGATAAGTTCTGTGTACACCATTACAACAGTTATATCACAGAACAAAACATTGGGCAGGACAAACAAGGCAAGGAAATACATGATAAACCCTGGGAAGCACCGAGGATCAGAGGGACTGGGGTGTGCATGTACACTGGTACCTGAAGGTAGCAAAGCAGGTGGATACAGTGGTTAAGGAGGCATATGATATACTTGCCTTATGCACGTTCTCCCTGTGTCTGCGTGGGTTTCCTCCGGGTATTCCAGTTTACTCCCACAAGTCCCGAAAGACGTGCTGTTAGGTCATTTGGACATTCTGAATTCTCCCTCCATGTATCCGAAAAGGCGCCGGAATGTGGCGACTAGGAGCTTTTCACAATAACTTCACTGCAGTGTTAATGTAAGCGTATTTGTGACAATAAAGATCATTATTAGCCGAAGCATAGTGTTTAAGAGCAGGGGAGGGTTATGCTGGAATTATGTAAAACGTTAGTTAGGTCACAGCTAGAACATTGTGTGCAGTTCTGCAATCCACTTTATAGGAAGGATGTGATAGCAGAGGAAAGGGTGCAGAAGAGATTTACCAGGATGAAGATAGATTGGATAGACTGGGGTTGTTTTCCTTAGAGCAGAGGAGACTGAGGGGAGGACATGATTGAGATGTATACAATTATGAGGGGCATAAGTAGAGTAGATAGTAAGAAACCTGTCCTCTTGGTGGAGGGATCAATGACCAGGAGGATTTTAAGGTAAGGGGCAGGAGGTTTAGAGAGGATGTGAGGAAAAATGTTTTCACCCAGAGAGTGGTGGGAGTCTGGAACTCGCTACCTGAAAGGGTAGTGGAGGCAGAGATCCTCATAACATTTAAGAAATATTTAGATATGCACTTACGATGCCAGGGCATACAAGGCTTTGGGCCAAGTACTGGAAAATGGGATTAGAATAGTTAGGTGCGATGGGCTAAAGGGTCTTTTCTATACTTTATGACACTTTAAACCCTTTGCATCTCCCTATCTGGTTTCATTGAATCTCTGTTCTCAATATTGATAGCGATACTTTCACCTGCAATTGACCTGTTTAAAATGTAGCCCATCTCTCGTTTACCAACCCGGTTTACCAAAGCCAGTCGTGCTTTAAAGTCTGGCACCAGATACTAGCTGCTTATTTCTTCCTATAATTCTACTTGTGAGTTGTCTACTCGTAGTGAGCTTTGGGATGGAACAGATATGATATGAAGGAAAGTTTGTTCTTTAATAACTGCTGGAAATGCAGTACTACAACTCCTCTCCTCTGCAAGCATTATGTTGACAGTTTGCTTTACTATTGGAACATCGCAGGTCTGCTGTACTTCAAAAGGTAGCATTGATAATTGAGTGTGTGGAGCGGCACTGAAATGGTAAAAAGCCATTTACCATGGATTTCTATCACCATGACACCACCAAACATCTTCCCTTTACTCCCTCTGTTAGCATTCCGCAGAGACCGTTCCTTCCGAGACAATCTAGTCCACTTCTCCACCATATCCGGTACCCCTCCCATCACCCATTCCACCTTCCCATGCAATCGCAGAAGGTGTAACACCTACCCCTTTACCCCTTCCATGCTTAACAGCCCAGGCCCAAAACGCTCATTCCAGGTTAAGCAGTGTTTCACTTTCATCTCTTCCAATTTGGTCTACTGCATTCGCTGGTTCCAATGTGGTCTCCTCTGTATCGGAGAGACCAAACGCAGACTGGGTGATCGCTTTGCTGAGCATCTTCAGTCTGTGTGCATTCAGGACCCTGGCCTTCCTGTTGCTTGCCATTTTAACAAAAGACCCTGCTCCCATGCCCACATCTCTGTTCTTGGCCTGCTGTAATGTTCCAGTGAAGCTCAAGCAAACTGGAGGAGCAACATCTCATCTTCTGGTTAGGCACGCTACAGCAGTGCTCTGAAAGCTAGTGTTTGTAACAAACATGTTGGACTTTAACCTGGTGTTGTAAGACTTCTTACTGTGCTCACCCCAGTCCAACGCCGGCATCTCCACATCAAGCCTTCTGGCCTGAACATTGAATTCAACAACTTCAGATGATCAGCTCTACCCCACCTCGACCCATTTATTTTCATCCCATTTCATTTTAACTGCCTTTTACCATTTATTTATTTCTTAATATATATTTAATCCCCCCCCCCCCCAATCTTATCCACCTTTCCTTAACCTTTCTCCTCTTTGCTTCCCCCTTCCTCTCCCCCCACAAGTGCAGTCCATCCTCTGATGTTAGTTTCTCTGCTGTTTGACCGTTCACATCTTTTGTCCTCTTTGAGGACTGCCATTAGCACTTTTTCCCCTTGGTTTCAGTCGTCGGTTTCCCTGGGTTTTTGTGGCTATGACTCATCTTTCATTCTCACTCCACAGTATAAATATTTCCCACTTTCTCTGTCTGTTAGCTTTGACAAAGAGTCATCGGACTCAAAACGTTAGCTCTTTTCTCTCCCTATAGGTGCTGCCAGACCTGCTGAGATTTTCCAGCATTTTCTCTTTCGATTGAAATGGTAATTTTTGGGAATCCTTCACTGATGTAGCCAGTTAACACAATGCCTGAGCTACGAAGACTGAGTACTCCAGCTTCAATCCCCAATCTTTGCAGTGTGTGTTTATCTGAACTTGATTGGTGTCCAATGTTTGTCCTCAGCACTTAAAAAAAGTAATGGGATATCATTGTGCCTGGCAAGGCACTTCCCTCATCCCCCTTGAGAACAGTAAGAAGTCTTACAACACCAGGTTAAAGTCCAACATGTTTGTTTCAAACACGAGCTTTCGGAGCACTGCTCCTTCCTCAGGTGAATGTGCTCCGAGCAGTGCTCCGAAAGCTAGTGTTTGAAACAAACATGTTGGACTTTAACCTGGTGTTGTAAGACTTCTTACTGTGCTCACCCCAGTCCAACGCCGGCATCTCCACATGAAAATGAAAATATTAAAATCACAAGTAGGCTTCAAATGAAGTTATTGTGAAAAGCCCCTAGTCGCCACATTCCGGCGCCTGTTCGGGGAGGCTGGTACGGGAATTGAACCGTGCTGCTGGCCTGCCTTGGTCTGCTTTCAAAGCCAGCGATTTAGCCCTGTGCTAAACCAGCCCCTGGCTCCCCATGAGAAGGTGGTGGTGAACTGCATTCTTGAACCAGTGCAATCCATGTGGTGCAGGTACACCCACAGTGCTGTGAGGAAAGAGTGCCAGGATTTTGGCCCAGCAACAGTGAAGGAACAGTGCTAAAGTTTCAAGTCAGAATGATGTGAAACTTGGAGGGGAACTTGCAGTCAACAATGTTCCCATCCACCTGCCAGTATCCATCTAGCTGATAGAGATTGCAGAATTTGAAGGTACTGTTGAAGGAGTCTTAGAGTTGTTAGTGCATCTTGCAGATGATGCAAACTGCTGTCACTGTGTGCTGCTGATGGATGTTTAAGAAGGTCAACTGGATACTGATCAAGTTGGCTGCTTTGCCCTTGATGATGCCAACCATCTTGATGGTTATTGGAGTTACACACAAACAGGCAAGTGGAGAGTATTCTATTACACTCCTGACTTGTGTGTTGTAGATGGTAGAGAGAGTTTTTGAAACTAGGAGATGAGTTACTCGCTGCAGAATTCCCAGTCTCCAACCTACTTCATCTCCCGCTGCTTCTGGTGGGGTTTGATGGACATAGAGGAATGGATGACCGGTGGTTTGTCCAGTACTCATCTGCACTAGTCATCACTTTGATGATGAGGAACTCGGGATCAGACGATGACGAAGTTGATCATTGGCCAGTGCTTTGATTGTGGATGTCTCCATGAAGTCTTGAACTTGTCATTTAGGTGGAGCAGTGTGTTATTGATGACAAGCTGGTGTTCTGCACATTTGGTGAGCAGGAGAACCCCGTTGGAATTGCAATGCCCAACTTCCTTTCCTTGTTAAGAGGAAGAAGGAGGCCTATGTGAAGATGAGGCATGAAGTTTCAGTTGGGGCGCTTGATAGTTACAAGGAAGCGAGGAAGGATCTAAAGAGAGAGCTGAGACGAGCAAGGAGGGGACATGAGAAGTCTTTGGCAGGTAGGATCAAGGAAAACCCAAAAGCTTTCTATAGGTATGTCAGGAATAAAAGAATGACTAGGGTAAGAGTAGGGCCAGTCAAGGACAGTGGTGGGAAGTTGTGTGTGGAGGCTGAGGAGATAAGCGAGATACTAAATGAATACTTTTCGTCAGTATTCACTCAAGAAAAAGATAATATTGTGGAGGAGAATGCTGAGACCCAGGCTATTAGAATAGATGGCATTGAGGTGCGTAGGGAAGAAGTGTTGGCAATTCTGGACAAGGTGAAAATAGATAAGTCCCCGGGGCCTGATGGGATTTATCCTAGGATTCTCTGGGAAGCCAGGGAAGAGATTGCTGAGCCTTTGGCTTTGATTTTTAGGTCATCATTGGCTACAGGAATAGTGCCAGAGGACTGGAGGATAGCAAATGTGGTCCCTTTGTTCAAGAAGGGGAGTAGAGATAACCCCGGTAACTATAGGCCGGTGAGCCTAACGTCTGTGGTGGGTAAGGTCTTGGAGAGGATTATAAAATATACGATTTATAATCATCTAGATAGGAATAATATGATTAGGGATAGTCAGCATGGTTTTGTGAAGGGTAGGTCATGCCTCACAAACCTTATCGAGTTCTTTGAGAAGGTGACTGAACAGGTAGACGAGGGTAGAGCAGTTGATGTGGTGTATATGGATTTCAGTAAAGCGTTTGATAAGGTTCCCCACGGTCGGCTATTGCAGAAAATACGGAGGCTGGGGATTGAGGGTGATTTAGAGATGTGGATCAGAAATTGGCTAGTTGAAAGAAGACAGAGAGTGGTAGTTGATGGGAAATGTTCAGAATGGAGTTCAGTTACGAGTGGCGTACCACAAGGATCTGTTCTGGGGCCGTTGCTGTTTGTCATTTTTATAAATGACCTAGAGGAGGGCGCAGAAGGATGGGTGAGTAAATTTGCAGACGACACTAAAGTCGGTGGAGTTGTAGACAGTGCGGAAGGATGTTGCAGGTTACAGAGGGACATAGATAAGCTGCAGACCTGGGCTGAGAGGTGGCAAATGGAGTTTAATGTGGAGAAGTGTGAGGTGATTCACTTTGGAAAGAATAACAGGAATGCGGAATATTTGGCTAATGGTAAAATTCTTGGTAGTGTGGATGAGCAGAGGGATCTCGGTGTCCATGTACATAGATCCCTGAAAGTTGCCACCCAGGTTGATAGGGTTGTGAAGAAGGCCTATGGTGTGTTGGCCTTTATTGGTAGAGGGATTGAGTTCCGGAGCCATGAGGTCATGTTGCAGTTGTACAAAACTCTAGTACTGCCGCATTTGGAGTATTGCGTACAGTTCTGGTCGCCTCATTATAGGAAGGACGTGGAAGCTTTGGAACGGGTGCAGAGGAGATTTACCAGGATGTTGCCTGGTATGGAGGGAAAATCTTATGAGGAAAGGCTGATGGACTTGAGGTTGTTTTCGTTAGAGAGAAGAAGGTTAAGAGTTGACTTAATAGAGGCATACAAAATGATCAGAGGGTTAGATAGGGTGGACAGCGAGAGCCTTCTCCCGCGGATGGAGGTGGCTAGCACGAGGGGACATAGCCTTAAAGTGAGGGGTAATAGATATAGGACAGAGGTCAGAGGTGGGTTTTTTATGCAAAGAGTGGTGAGGCCGTGGAATGCCCTACCTGCAACAGTAGTGAACTCGCCAACATTGAGGGCATTTAAAAATTTATTGGATAAGCATATGGATGATAAGGGCATAGTGTAGGTTAGATGGCCTTTAGTTTTTTTTTCCATGTCGGTGCAACATCGAGGGCCGAAGGGCCTGTACTGCGCTGTATCGTTCTATGTTCTATGTTCCTTTCCAATGTTTCCATTCTAGATTTGGGAGTTCTATCCAACCCTGGTGTTGAGGTCCCCAAGGAGGACTATCTTATCTTCCTTAGGAATGTTGGAGGGTATGGTATCCAGGTTTTCCTCTCCAGAAGAAGGTGCAATCACTGCCACCTTCCCTCTGCATGCCTCTGCCACTCTTTGGGTCTCTTGCTGGGCAGCGACGTCATTGTTGAAGTGCCTGAGTTCACGGGCAACAAGGGCAATTCTTCGTTCTGGTTCAATTGTTTTGGCTATTAACCATGAGGGTTCGTATTATCCAGGTTCCGATATTATTTAACTTAGATTTTTTGACTGCAGGTAGAGGAGCTGCTGGATGTGGTTTTCCACCCTGGTTGAAGACGGAACAGACTATTTTTAGCTCTTTCCCCATGCGGGATGAACAGAGTGAATCCTGAAGAGCGCTGCTCAGTTGTGAAGAAAGCTGCCAAAATGCTCTCCTGTTCCTATTCCAAGAGCAAGAGGAATTAATAAAACTCCACCACCTATGTGCCGGTCCGAAGCTAGGGATTCCAGATCTCACGACCCTGTCCCCATCACCTCTCGCCGCAGGGCTTGCCTCTGTGTGTGGGGGGCATGTTGGTTTCCTCTCGGCAGATGCCTGGCACGGAACATCTTTAAACGTGGTATGCCTTGCACATCAGACACATGGTCCTTGACAGAGGGTAGATCCAGTTCCAGTGGCTAGGAAACCTTGACAACTGGGGTTCTCCCTACAGCTGCAGCCTTCATCCACCATCGCAGCTGTTGATACCATATGAGTATCTTCTGCTTCATCTTCCATTGAGGACTTGTTTTGGATTGCACTTTTCCAGGTTCCTCCCCTTGACCTTACCGTCAAGGGTGACCCTGCCAGGAGCTTAAGACTCCCGATGGCATTGCTCTCAGGATCAATAGAATGTTTATGCCTCTCCACCACGGCAAGATGGCAATCCAAGGAAAGCTGAATGGTAACCCGTACGATGCTGATGGTCAGTGATTCTGCAATGGAAATTCCATTGAATACCAAGGGTTAAATACTGTCTCAGAGGCAGTTATTGCCTGGCATTCGTGTGGTGCAAATGTTACTTTCCACTTATCAGTTCAAGGTGGAATGTTGGCTAGGTATGGCTGCATGCATGTAGGAACTGCTTCAGTATCTGAGGCGTTGTGAATGGCATGAAACACTGTGCAATTTTCAGCGAACATCTCCGCTTCTGACCTTATGGATGGAAAGACACCAGTGAAACAGCTGACGATGGTTGGGCCTAGAATACTAACCTGAGGAACTCCCGCAGCGATTTCCTAGGACTGAGACGATTGGGCTCCAAAAGCCACAATCGTCTTTCCTTAGGCTAGGAATTGCCTCGTTCATAATGTCTTCAGTGGGATGGCAGACTCCAATTAGTGGAGAGTCTTCTCCAATTCCACTGCCTTCCGTCGTTCCAGATACCACATTCAGTCAGATGCTGCCTCGATGTCAAGAGCAGTCACTCTTATCTAGCTCATGGAATCCCGCTCTTTTGCCCATGTTTGGACCAAGGCTGAAATGAGGTCTGGGCGATTGTCCCTGACAAAACCCAAGCTGAGTAGAGGTGGGCAGATTATTGCTGAATAGATGCTGCTTGATAGCACTGTTGACGGCAGATCTGTAGTAGTGCACATAGAATCACAGAATACTACAGTGCAAAAGAGGCCCTTTGGCCCATCGAGGCTGCACCGGCCCATCTAATCCAACTTGCTAGCACTGGGCCCATAGCCTTGAATGTTATGACATGTCAAGTACTCATCCAGATACTTTTTAAAGGATGTGAGGCAACCCGCCTCTACGACCCCCTAGGCAGTGCATTCCAGACCATCGCCACTCTCTGAGTAAAATGTTTTCCTCAAATCCCCCCTAAACATCCCATCCCTCACTTTGAACTCGTGTACCCTTGTAACTGATCCTTCAACTAAGGGGAACAGTTGCTCTCTATCCACCCTCTCCTGCCCCTCATAATCCTGTACACCTCGATCAGGTTGCCCCCACTCAGTCGTCTCTGCCCCAGAGAAAACAACCCAAGCCTATCCACCTCTCTTTATAACTTAAATGTTCCATCCCAGGCAATATTCTGGTGAATCTTCTCTGCACCCGCTCCAGTGCAATTACAACCTTCCTATAACGTGGCGACCAGAATTACACACAGTACTCCACCTGTGGCCCCACCAAAGTTCTATACATCTCCATCAAGACCTCCCTGCTTTTGTAATCGATGCCGCTTGTCTCGATTTGCTGCACATCGCAGAAACGGTTTAGGAGTGCCCAATGACGACATGGCAGGTTGAAGCCGGGAAGGCGGGCTGGGGGATCTGAAATGGAGAAGTGGTTTCAAATGGTTGAATCTTGGTTCGATTCCTCTTGCCACCCGGCCTCTGCTATTATTCCTTGGCACGGTGATCTTAACCATACAGGCGGGTGTGATGGGAGGTGAGCAGCTGGATTGGTAAAGTCCCTGTGTAATTAATGATCCAGAGACGTAAATTCAAAGTCCACCATGGCAGTGGTACTTTTAAATCCAAATAACTAAATAAATGTAGCTGGAATGAGGCCAGAGGATCAGGAGATATGGGGTCAAACCTCCCAATATGGCAAGTGATGGACTATGAATTATAGTTATTTTTCTTTAGGGCGACACAGTGGTTAGCACTGCTGCCTCACGGCGCTGAGGACCGGGTTCGATCCCGTCCCCGGGTCATTGTCCATGTGGTGTTTGCACATCCTCCCCGTGTCTGCGTGGGTCTCACCCCTACAACCCAAAAGATGTGCAGGGTAGGTGGATTGGCCACGCTAAATACCCCCTTAATTGGAAAAAAAAATGTGGGTACTTTACATTTTTTTTTAATTAATTAAATTTCTATCAATGGAATAGAGAGCTAATCTCAGCAAAGGTGGCCATGAACTATTCACTGTTCGTTGTAAGAACCCATCTCTTCACTGATATTCTTGATGGAAGGAAATCCACCATCCTTACCTGGTCTGGCCTACAAAGTGGTTGACTCTTCACTGCTCTGAAATGGCTGAGCAAGCACTCAGTTCAAGAGTAATTAGGGCTGGCCTTGCCAACAATGCCCAGGTCCCACGGAAGAATAGAAAACAACAGAGAAGGTGCAGAATACTCTGCAGGGTTAAGGAAGTGAGCCAATGTGCTGGTCAGTTAGCAGGGACACAGTTCGAAGTTATACTTGATTATCAGAGTTCATATACAGGTAAATGAAATGCATAGCTTGTTCCACTAATGCAGGAGAAGCTCTTTTACTTTATCACACTTCAGTGATGAAAATAATTGGTTAACACTTAATGATACTGTCATCATTTTACAATGGAGTGGACTGTTTAAATCAGCTGTCCTGTAGTCAAAAAAAAGGGGGAATCACCACATTTTAATCCAAGCACATTAATGCAGTCGTCAGTATTCCAAAAAAAAAAATTTGAGTGACACTCTGGCAGTGGCATATGTCTCCTCCGTAAACATGTGCGTTTAACATACTGCTGCTGATGACTAAGCCTCTTGTAAAATAATGTAAATTAGCTGGTGGGTGGATGCAAGGGTAGCAGTGTTACATACTCTTCCCACGTTGAAGCATTTTCTTTTCATCGGGCTGTCTGAGTCAGCCACAGCACTTTAAACATGTCAGAAGAGGTATACCCCCCCCCCCCCCCCCCCCACACACACACCACTCCACAGAGCCTCAGTGACTCAGCAGATAGATTTCCTGCTGCCATTTCCTGTTGCTACTCACTTGCAAATACCAACGTCAGGAATACTACCTGTGAGATGTGACCTTTTTCAAACAAAAATGACACAAACGTAACCAGCTTCCATGCACCTTATTCGACGTACGCCGATGTATTTAAAAGGGTTTGATGTCTGACTCATCTATTTTGCTGCTGTGTAACAGTCCTGAGTGTTGTTACCTGTCTCACTCCCTGGGGGAAATTGTTCTTTCAAACTCCAGTCCTGCACTCCAGGGTTGCGTTGCATTATTGATGCCCAATGAAGGAGCTGTGCTCCGAAAGCTAGTGACTCCAAACAAACCTGTTGGACTTTAGCCTGGCGTTTTAAATGATGCATCAGCAATATCTGCTGACTCCGGCTTCCTTATATTTTTTAAGCCATTTTAAATTTGTTTGCTTCAACATTTTATTGAAGCAGTGAACCTTGCGTTACAGTCTTAAATATTCCTCGTCACAACCATATGGTATTTGTTGTCTTCCTCTTTGAGAGATGTGTCACGTCCAAGAGGCTCTGAACCTGACATACAGAGTTGCCGGTACGAATCCAGAGCCTGGCTCATCGCCATTAGTTCTGTTCAAGCCTGAGTATAGCTATCAGTTCCAGCATCCCCCTCCTACGTTTTAAATCGCTTTGTTGCTTTTTGCCGCCACAGTAAGGTTCCCCACATTCCTCTCACCCACACACACACATTTATTTACAAATTAAGAAGATGGGTAAGCAACCTGTTGCCAGGCACGACAAAGTGGACCTGTCGCAGGAGCTGCACATTGAGGTATGAAAACTCGTCCCAAGGGGAGGGAGTTACCCAATCCTACTTGCGGCGGTGGGAGCGGATATTCGGAGAGGCCAAACACGGGACTCTCGCTGGCGGGTTTCCCCCTCACCACTGCAGGTTGACGGTGGGTCGGGTTTCCTGTTGATACCAGCTTCTAAACTTGCGCCAGATTACTGGGAAATTAGACTGGTATAAATCACGGGTGTGATTCTCCGGCCTCGCTGCGCTCTCACTCTAGCGAAATGAGGCCGATGAACAGCGGGAGAGGCCAAAATCGAGGACCGCGCCAGGCGCCAAACAGTTTGCGATGCAAGTGGCCCACTTCTATAGGTGAAATTGAGATCCCGCCATAGCGTGGCGAGAAGCCAATTGTCACCATTTAACGCCAATTTCCATACAATTAACGGGAGCCACCCCATATCCAACAGCCTCCCGTGATCCAGCAGCCTCCCCAGCAAGTGTTCACGCTGGCGCCGATTAGTACTCCTTTTGAAAAATATGAACCTGGCGGAAGGGCTTCTGCGGGGAGCCGAGGAGGTGAGTAGCCATCTTTGCTCACAAACAACCCGGGGCGCTGGGCTTGCCGCTCCAGTTATTGGCTTGGGGGGGGGGTGGGGTGTAGGCAACTGTGCGTAGCTCCACCACACCCATCCCTGGATCGTGTGTACCTGTTCCAGGGGCAACCCTTGTGCCTGCCCATCTGCCCCACCGACCACCCATAACCCCACGACTGCTGAGGCCTCTGGCTGAAGGTTATTGTTGAATTGGCAATCATAGTTTTTTTTTTAAATTTAGATTATCCAATTATTTTTTCTATTAAGGGGCAATTTAGCGTGGCCAATCCACCTACTCTGCACATTTTGGGTTGTGGGGGCAAAACCCACGCAGACACGGGGAGAATGTGCAAACTCCACACGGACAGTGACCCAGAGCCGGGATCGAACCTGGGACCTCAGCGCCGTGAGGCGGTTGTGCTAACCACTAGGCCACCGTGCTGCCCTAAATTGGCAATCATAGTTAAGTGAGCACTTCACACAGCCCAAGTGGATTCCCGTGGCTGGGCGGGCATGTGGGAGTCATTGCTTCGCATCCCAGTCAGACTGCAAAGATTGGACACTGTGCCTGAACACTGCGGGAGGCAACACCACACACGCAGCCGAGATCCGAACACCCAGGCAATGGGCCCCAGCACCGGGGAGCTATGGGGAAGGGTCCAGTTCCCGGTCCAGGTGAAGCTATGTGAGGGTGTCTGGGGTACATGGTCTGGGATCCGTTGAGGGGGGCCCACTGCGGCCGGTGTGGCCAGGGTGTTCTGGGTGGGGGGGTGGGGAGATCAGTGGGGGAATGGAGGGTCCGACGGTGGGAGCCACTGCTCTTTCTCAGTCTAACACCTTCTCCCAATTCCTTACAGATATTGTATGGTATTTTGGACCCTGCAGAACAGGCCCTAGTTGTGCTGCTGGTATGCCGGACGGCCAGGCGCCAGAGATGGCAGCAGCAGAGGGAGAGGCCTGTGACGGCCCAGGGTGTACTAACACTGCTGGTCCTTTGAACAGATGACGGACTGCGTGCCGCAGAAGGCTTCGCCTCAACAAGGAGATGGTACGGCACCTGTGCCATGTCCCCGCGGACTTCGTACCACATGGAGGAAGAGGACACCCGCTCCCGGTGGCCTTCAATGTCACCGCAGCCCTGCATCTTTAAGCCTCGGGATAATTCCAGGGCTGGAGCGGGGACCTATGTGGCATCGCACAGGCCACAGTCCACAGGTGAATCCAATGCCCTGTTTGCCCGGGTGGAAAACAACCTAAGTTTTGACATGGATCAAGCCCAAGATGAATCCCCGGCAGCAGGATTTTCTGCCATCGCCGGGATACCCCTGGTCTGGGGGCTGATTGACTGCATGCATGTCGCCCTGCGCTCACTGGGCCATCTGGGAGTGCTCTATGGTAACAGGAAGGTGTTCCACTCCTGAACATACAGCTCGTGTGTGATCATCACAAGAACATCAGGCACTTGTCTGCACACTTCCCAGGGACTGTGCACGACAGCTACATCGTGTGGCAGTCAGACATCCCCTGCCTCTTCGAGGACCACCCCACGATGGCTGGATGGCTCTTGGGAGATAAGGGGTACCCGCTGAGGACCTGGCTAATGACACCAGTACGGACACCGATACAGCCATGTGACCACCCGGCTGTCATTGAGCAGTTTATCAGACTGCTCAAAATGCGGTGCTGCTCCGCAGTACACTGCCCGGAGTGTTGCCCCCTTTGTGGTGGTCTGCTGCTTCCTCCACAGCCTGGCACAGCAGCCGGGCTACATGCTGGAGGTTGGGGATGAGGAACATGTACCCACCTCCGAGGAGGATGATGATGAGGAGGTGCTGGACCAGCAGGGGCTGGAGGACGATCCCGGGGATGAACTGAAGGACCAGCCAGAGACTACAGGACAGGCGGCAGCGGTGAGGGTCCGGCAAGCCCAGAGGGCCAGGGAGGCCATCATACTCACCCGCTTAACTTAGGACGTGGCTTAGCCCGTAATCGCTACCTTCCCCACTCCCCCCCCCACCCCTATTTCCCACCCTCCCAGGATATTTGTGACATCACACAGGGTGATAGGACTGTGTCGGCACCGTCAGCAGGTCAGTGTCGAGGGCGGTGGGGGAGAGGGGTGATGATAACCCGTGGAGAGCTGAGAGCCGGTGCTCCTCAATCTGTGCCATAGTTTGACACCTGCCTGTCTGTGGTGTGCCGAGATTGGGGGGGGGGGGGGGGGGGGGGGAGGTTTTGGAGAGATGGGTCAGAGGTTTGGAGGTCGGCCCGCGTTGCAGAAGAAAGTTCAGAGTCGTTATACTGGTCGTGGTGAAGGGTTTTTAATGTTTGACAGGTGTACAACAATGTCCTGATTCGCCCGATGGTGCCACCCCAATCTCCCCACCACCCCCTACCTAACCCCCCCCCCCCCCCCCCCCCCCCCCCCCGTGCCCTCAGTGATCCTCAATGTGCTTAGCCATTCTTGCTCTACCCCTACGGTCCCCAGAATGCACATCAGAGGTGGAGGCAGCCAGCTGCTTACCACGTCCTGTAGTCTTTGATGCCCCGGTTGACATCCTCTGGAGGCTCTGGGACCGGAGGGGCTCGGCGCACTTGTTGGCGGCACATGCACAGCTGTGCCCCTGTCTCGAGTGCTGGCTACGAGATGCAAACTCATCAGAGGGGTGGAACTCGGGGGAGCTGGTGGCAATCATCCCCACTCCATGGGACGGGTCCTGGTTGGCACCCAGTGCCCTCTCCTCTTGCACAGTTCCCATAGTGCCCTGGGGTTCACCTCAAGTCGGAGGGGCAGCTGGTTCAAGCCCTGGCTCTGCCAGTGCTGGCGATTCCCTGATGTCTGCACATGGTGTTGTTGCCCTCAGCGATGCTCCTCAGTGTTGTGGGCCATGCTCTGCAATGTCCACGTAGGACTGGGACAAGGTCCGCAGCGCCTCCATCTGAGAGCAGGATATGTCCCGCAGAACCTCACCAAGGTCAGACTGGTGCTGGGTCACGTTCCCCCAGATAGTTGGACATTCTGCTGAAGCCCTCAGCAATGGCCATCGTCGACTGTGCGGTGCCTTAGACACCTCCACAAATGCTGTTAATGTCGTTCCCCAGACTCTCCACTGCGGTCGCTGCCCTAGCAGTGTTGGCCTTGGTGCCACACATTGCTGGTGACATCTCCTACGCCCTTAGTCTCTGGGATTCCTCCAATCAGCTATGAACCTTCTGGAGTGTCGCTGACATCTCTCTCTGAATGTCCCGGTCGCTCCATAACATTTCCATCAGCTTTGGGATTGCCTGTTCCAGAGGCTCAGCATCTGTCTAGGACCCAACTGGGTCCTGGGATTCAGCAGATCTCCTATTGTACGCAGAACAATTCTTTTCCCTGTACCTCGGTACACGTGAAAATAAACAAATCCAATCCAATTGTTCTCACCTGGGTGTATCTGCCTCCACCTGATGTACATCAGGAACTGTGTGGTGCTCACTAGATTGTGCCCCAAAAGCCTGACCACTAACGTTTCCCACCAAGGCGTGTCTCTGTGCTGGTGGAGGGGAATGACAGCTGTGATGTATCGATCGTGGCATCCTCGGAACTCTCCTCCGAGGTGGTCTCATAGGAGGCAGGGGAGGGGCCACCCCCCAGATGGGCTGGAGGACCTGCGGTAGAATGATCACGTGGTCAGTGAGAGGAATGGGTCAGTCAGTAAGGCAATAACAACTTCCACGTGACAGTCCATACAGGTGGGGCCCGATGGATCCTCACCTCTGCGGCGTGCGCCAATCTCCGCATTGATGGCCGCTCTGCCCTCGGCCACGCCCGTCAACTCCAGGACCCGTTCCTCGAAGGTCATGAGGATTCTTATGTCAGGCAAAACTCCACCAGTCTGGCACCTCTCCAGTTGATTGTATGAGAGCTTCTCCTGCGGAGACATAAAGAGGGCTTTGTTATCCCACGTGTGGTTCACAATGATGAGGGGGGTGGTGAAGGACGGGTTGTGGGAGGGTTGAAGGGAGGGGGTGAAGGGAGGGTTTGTGGCCACATGGATGGTTGGGGGGGAAAGGTCTCAGGGTGGGGCCGGGGGAGGGGGGGAGCTGGGGTTGGATTCGTTAGTGACAACTGGTGCAGGTCATTGCCCTTCTTGAGGCACTGGAGGCCAGTCCTCCTGGTCACGCTTTCCGAGCCAATGGCCGCCGCCACTTCATCCTAGGTGGCAGTGGCTGCCCTGTGGCTCAGCCTCCAGGAGCCTAGGGGAACAGGAACATCCCTCCTGGCCTCGACCGCATCTAGGAGCCTCCCCAGGTGCGCGTCTCCAAATCTTGGGGCTGGTCTTCTCAGCGCCATAGCTGTGTGGGGTTGGCTGTGCAAGTGCTGTTTAAGTGCTTCTTGATCTTGTTAGTGGGGGGGCTGGCGAATCAGCTGGCGAACCTTCATTTGCGGCAGGAAGCCCATGCGGTCTCGTTAAGTGGACCTGTTAACGTTGAATAACATTGCCGGCCTCGCCGGGTCAAGCGCTGGGAAGCACGAGGCAGTTCCTGCTCGCTACCACACTTAGAAATCTTCCAGGAGAATTGTGGTCCATGTTTGCAGCTCTTGGCCCTCACTTTGCTCGTGACTTTGGGCTGAGTCCAACATTCAAAGCCTACCTGCAGCAGCGCCACTCCGGGTTCTCAGTGACAGTGAGGGGGGAGGGGCGGAGGAGTACGCAGACATGAGAACAATGGACTATCGTGGGGTTGAAGGGGGGAAATGGTGGCAGGCAAAGGGGTGATGGAGGGTGGGGAAGCTGGAATTCGACATAGAAGACTAGATATTGAGTGGCACGGTGGCAGTGGTTAGCCTGCTGCCTCACAGGGCCAGGGACCCGGGTTTGATTCTGACCATGGGTGTCTGTGCGGAGACTGCAAATTCTTCCTGTGTCCCCATGTCTGTGTGGGTTTCCTCCAGGTGCTCCAGTTTCCTCCCACAGTGCAAAGATGTGCAGGTTAGGTGAATTTAAAAAAAAATAATTTAGTGTACCCAATTCATTTTTTCCAATTAAGGGGCAATTTAGCCAATCCACGCAAAGCCCACACAAACATGGGGAGAATGTGCAAATTCCACATGGACAGTGACCCAGAGTCGGGATCGAACCTGGGACCTCGGCACCGTGAGACTGCAAGACTAACCCACTGCGCCACCGTGCTGCCAGGTTAGGTGAATTGACCGTGCTATATTGCCCCTTAATGTCCAAAGGTCAGGTGGGGATAGGGCGGGGCATTGGGCCTAGGTAGGGTGCTCTTTCAGAGTGTCGGTGCAGACTCGATGGGCTGAATGGCCTCCTTCACTGTAGGGATTCTATGATTCTAGAATGCAGACACAGAAGGGGTTGGATGGGAATCAAACTGAACAGTGATAGGGGAACGGTCAAAGTTGAGCACAAAATAAAAGTCTTTAATCTTTATTTTAGTAGTGTCACAAGTAGGCTTACATTAACAATGCAATGAAGTTATTGTGAAAATCTCCGAGTCGCCACACTCCGGCACCTGTTCGGGTACACTGAGGGAGAATTCAGAACGTCCAATTCATCAATGGGCACATCTTTCAGGACTTATGGGAGGAAACCGGAGCACCCGGAGGAAACCCACGCAGAGACAGGGAGAACATGCAGACTCTGCACAGTGGCCCAAGCCAGGAATCAAACCTGGGACCCTGGTGCTGTGACGCAACAGTGCTAACCACTGTGCTACCGTGCCGCCCAACTGCAGCACCACCGTCTTGAAAGTTGAAGTTCTTGCAGTTTGAAATCAAAACTAGAAAATAATCTGCATGGGAGGGGTCTCAGTCAATGTGTGGGGAGCCCAACACAGGACAGGGGCCCTTTCAGGGGGGGCCCTCAAACTGCTTGGATTCGCAAGATTGAAATAGTCAGAGCTAAGAGTAAGACTTCCTTGAGAACAATCAATTGGAGCCATTGCCTCTTGGCACACTTCAACGAGAGACTGCAGGAGCCATTGACTTCACAATATCGTCGATCTGTTGAGCTTTAACAGAGAGGTATGTGAAAATGGAGAATGCAGCCAACTGTTAAGGAAGCACAGCTGCTGCATATCTGCCAGATCATCAGTGAAAGCCTCCAAAGTGCTTTCTCTAATTGGCATCAATAATAGACTAAAGACATCCAGCCATTGCTGAAGTCGTGGTTGAGCTTGATCAACATACCAGGTAGGAGATTGAGGTTATGCATGAAAACTCTGCCTTCTCAACCTTGCCCCTCGCCTGAGGTGTGGTGATCCTCAGGTTAAATCACCACCAGTCAGTTCTCCCCTGCAATCATCTGAGACTTTGGCGACTTCACTTATTTTGATTTAGTAGATTGTCGGAATGTCTTTGGTAAGGGTGGCACATTTCATGCATGTGTTCAAACCTCTTCCACCTCTATCGGATTGGTATAAGGATTGGCATTGAGGTCACCTAGATTTGTGAGTGTGCACCTCAGCTGCAAGGCTGTATCAGTGAAAAGCTAATAGCACAGACATAGCTTAGGGCTTGACTTTGGCTTTCTGTTTGCGAGTGGGAGGCCTCCTATATTTACCAAGTGTTCATTAATCTGTTGCGCCTATCAGTCCACGGGGAGAAGGTGAATTGAATAATTGCTGTCAAGAAGGCAGCATTGAGTGCATGCTCCGATTCAGGAGGAGAAAGGCCCAGCGTGGCCTACCACAGCTTTGAGAGGAGACCCGGCCTGAGGTCCATGGATCAGGGGAGCCCCAGAAAGACCCAAAAGTTGAGGAAGTTAGACCCATCCAATGGAGATGACTTGCAACACCAAGGGTGTACTGGAGAAGACTTTCCTATCTGGAGATGGGCAACAGATAATACTGTACATGTCAACACTTGTCACGAGATGTGGTGGATCATATGTGGCTACAGGAGGGGCAGCACGGTGGTGCAGTGGTTAGCACTGCTGCCTCACGGCACTGAGGTCCCAGGTTCGATCCCAGCTCTGGGTCACTGTCCGTATGGAGTTTGTACATTCTCCCCGTGTTTGCGTGGGTTTCGCCCCCACAACCCAAAGATGTGCAGGCTCGGTGGATTGGCCACGCTAAATTGCCCCTTAATTTGAAAAAATGATTTGGGTGCTCTAAATTTATAAATAAAAAAAAATATGTGGCTACAGGTGGGTCTAATGCCCCATGGATTGGGAGGACATCCCTTGCCTGTGCCCCTGAAGTCACTGCCACACTCAATGACTTTGCCTGCAAATCGTTCTAGGGATCCACAGCTGATCCATGTGGCATCTCATAGTCCTCAACAAATGAACGGAGGAGGCAGATGCCCTCTACAGCAGTGTTTTTCAAACATTTTTACCAACCGGCCATCCTTCAGGACCCATGCCGGCCGACGTTTGGAACCCATGTCAGCCAACTTTCGTGACCCATGCCGGCCAAACTTCGCGAACCACCATTTTCACTTACCTTTAACGTGACAGGCGAGCTGCTCGGTCCTCACGATCTCATTTGCTTTGTTATTCAGTGTTACATTTCTGATAGTGACGTCAGCTGATGATTTAAGATCTCACTTTATCCGTGGAGCAAAAGCAAGAGGTTTGTCCTGGAACTCGCCATCTTCAAATATCTTTGAAGTTTTGAGGGTTTTAAACTTTCATTTCCAAATGTTTCTCTGCATATAACACACATGAATTCTGAATCCTGATTTGCAGTGGCACAGTTAATAACCCATACCTCAACAAGTCATCTTTATGCTGCTTTGTTCCTGTTTTCAGCTTCTTCATGGGTTGTTCACCAGAGGCCCTGATGTTCACACCAGCACTGCTGGCAGCAGCAAAATGGAGGAATATCTCTCGTGCCCAGAACATGTGACGTCAGTGTAGGAGGTGCGTGACCTGCTCTATTGCCACTTCAGACAGGAAGACTCCAGTGAGGCAGCAGTGCTCGCCACTGTGCCGCCCTAGCGGCCAGAATTTTAAAACACGGTCGCGCAGTTGGGTACTTTTCCAACAGTCGGGAGCGCCGCAACGTATCGGGAGCACCACGACGCATGGTCCGGCGACCCTCCCGATATCCACCCGCCACTCTCCGGCGGGTCGAAACCCTGGGTTTGAAAATGACTGCTGTAGAATAAAACTCATCATTCTTTGAAGTTCACACTTGATGAAGCTAGCCAGGCTGCTAGGTTTCTGGGGTATGCAACTATCTCAGGTTCCCACATTTGGCTTTGAGAGCTTCATAGTAGCAGCCCCAGATGTTCATTAACACAAAAGGGTCCCACTCACTTAACGTTCAACTGGAATGCAATCATCAAAAGCAAATCATGCATGTTTGTGCCAGATACCCTGAGAGTTTTCATGACTCATTCATCCTGAGTGACTCCCAAGTATTTCACACATTCAAAGGGCCTCAGCATTTTCAGAACTGGCTGCTTGGGGATAAGGATGATGACGACTCAAATGATGACTCAGTCTCGCATCTTACTCCAAGTGTCTCAAAGGAGAGATGCACAGGTCAACGTGATCCATCGAGCAGACCATTGGCATCCTGACGATGTACTTCAGATGTTCGGACCGCTCAGGTGGTGCTCTGCAGTGCTGTCCACAGAGGATGTTCTGCATCATCGTGGTCTGCTGTGACCTTCACACCACGGTGTTTCAAATTAGGGTCCCTTTCCAGAGGAAGACATGGAGAAGGCTGAGTGCTCCTTGGACAATGAACAAAGAACAATACAGCACAGGAACAGGCCCTTCGGCCCTCCAAGCCTGTGCTGATCACATGTTCTATCTAGACTAACCGCCTGTATCCTTCTATACCCCGTTTGTTCATGTGCCTATCCAGATAAGTCTTAAAGGTCCCTAACATATCTGCCTCAACCACCTCACTTGGCAGTGCATTCCAGCCCACCACCACCCTCTGTGAATAAAACTTCCCCCGCACATCTCCACTGACCCTTTCCCCCCTCACCTTGAACTTCTGTCCCCTTGTAATTGTCATTTACGCCCTGGAAAAAAGCCTCCAACTGTTCACCCTATCTATACCCCTAATAATTTTATAAACTTCTATCAGGTCGCCCCTTAGCCTCCGTCTTGGGGCAGCACGGTAGCATTGTGGATAGCACAATTGCCTCACAGCTCCAGGGTCCCAGTTCAATTCCGGCTTGGGTCACTGTCTGTGCTGAGTCTGCACATCCTCCCCGTGTGTGCGTGGGTTTTCTCCGGGTGCTCCGGTTTCCTCCCACAGTCCAAAGATGTGCAGGTTAGGTGAATTGGCCACGATAAATTGCCCTTAGTGTCCAAAATTGCCCTTAGCGTTGGGTGGCGTTACTGGGTTATGGGGATAGGGCGGAGGTGTTGACCTTGTGTAGGGTGCTCTTTCCAAGAGCTGGTGCAGACTCAATGGGCCGAATGCCCTCCTTCTGCACTGTACATTCTATGATAGTCTTTCCAGGGAGAACATCCCAGTTTATTCAATGAAGAACAGGAAGGACTGGAATCTGAAGAAAGAGATGAGGGTCAACTTCTAAGTGAGGATGTCATCGAAGAAGCACAACGTTCAAGACGTGTTCGTGCCACATTGATTCAATTCCAAAGTTCCAGGTGGATTAGGGTATAGGCAACGGGACACAGCCACATTCCTTCTGTCCTTTAAAGCCATGCTTGTACACCAAAGGGAGAGGCTGATCTCAATTTCTGAGATGCGCGCAAGCCCGGAGAGACCATCATGGCTGCAGGTCTCGAGCTTTGGCACTTCGCCGGAAGGTAGCCTTCTCATTCTGTTAAACAACTACAGTTAAGCCTCCAAGGCTATTGAGCACACCTAACATCATGTTTTCTTGCAAGGCATATGTGTTCCAAACACCTTTTGCAGACGCTTCCAGTAATGAGTTTGGCACATCTCCCTGACATAACACAAGGATGCAGTAACTATCCTGACTCAGCTACACATCACATGAATGTGAGACTTACAAAGGGAGGTGAACACTGAGTGGGAGCATGGCTCACTCTCGCAATAAGAGGGCACATGGATGCATACGCACAGTGCATTCAAATGACAAGACAATTCTCATGAACAAATGTATTTACAAAGGTGGATGATTTATACAGTGATTGAACACCGGTGACCTAGAAGTGGTGTCAGATTTCTTCATTTTTCTAACAGTATCCGACAACTGCAGCAGAGGTGGACGCAGACAGCTCACCCCTGTTGTCTTTGAGTTTGGCAGGCATCATCTATCAGGCTGAGACTTGGAGGGCATCGACCTGCTTTTGATGTCCTGCTGTGGGCTAGATGCACCTCCTTGGTCTGTACAGCTGGAGGTGATGGGGGTACAGGCAGAGGGGATTGGAATCGGCTGAAGACATTTGGCGTCATCTGGTTGGATGGCGTCAGTCTCCAGCTGTTGGTTCTTCTCCTTATGGGTGCCCCAGAGCCCTTGCCTGATGGCCTGAGGAGAAGCGGCTTTGGCGGGAGGTCAGGGTGCTCCATCGCCTCTCTTGCTTGTGAGAAGCAACATTTCTAAAGGCTTCTAAAGTAATCCTAAAGGTTTCTAAAGTAATCCTAAAGTTTGGAATGTCTTACTACAGTAATTAGGATGTGGAGATGCCGGCATTGGACTGGGGTGAGCACAGTAAGAAGTCTTACAACACCAGGTTAAAGTCCAACAGGTTTGTTTCAAACACTAGCTTTCGGAGCACTGCTCCTTCCTCAGGTGAATGAAGAGGTAGGTTCCAGAAACATATATATAGACAAATTCAAAGATGCCTGGCAATGCTTAGAATGCGAGCGTTTGCAGGTAATTAAATCTTTACAGATCCAGAGATAGGGGTAACCCCAGGTTAAAGAGGTGTGAATTGTCTCAAGCCAGGACAGTTGGTAGGATTTTGCAAGCCCAGGCCAGATGGTGGGGGATGAATGTAATGCAACATGAATGCCAGGTCCCAGCTGAGGCCGCAGAAACTTATAGCCAAGTTCCGCACACATGAGTGCGGCCTCAACCGGGACCTGGGATTCATGTCGCATTACATTCATCCCCCACCATCTGGGTTGGGGTTTGCAAAATGTTTCTGGAACATACCTCTTCATTCACCCGAGGAAGGAGCAGTGCTCCGAAAGCTAGTGTTTGAAACAAACCTGTTGGACTTTAACCTGGTGTTGTAAGACTTCTTACTGTACAGTAATTAGGAAGACATTATTAGCTGGATATCAGAGTTTGTGTTCACAGTGGAAGTCAGTGAAGTTCAGAAGATATTGGAGCAGAATTAGGCCATTTGGACCATCGAGTCTACTCCGCCATTCAATCATTGCTGATCTCATCCTGGCCTTAACTCCACCGTCCTGCCCATTCTCCATAATCCTTCAACCCATTACCAATTCAAAATCTGTCCAGCTCCTCCTTAAATTTACTCACTGTCCCAGCATCCACTGCACTCTGGGGTAACGAATTCCGCAGATTCACATCCCTTTGGAAGTAGTTTCTCCTCAACTCCGTTTTAAATTTGCTACCTCTTATCCTAAGACTATGACCTCTCAATCTAGAATGCCCACAAGAGGAAGCATCTGCACGACATCTACTTTATCCATACCTGTTACATCTTGTATACCTCAATTTGATCCCTCCTCATTCTTCTGAACCCTAGAGAGTATGGCCTAAACTGTTCAATCTCTATTCATATGACAAACCCCTCATCTCTGGAATCAACCTAGTAAACCTCCTCTGAACTGCCTAAGAGATAGGATGTATAATCATCTGGAAAGGAATAATTTGATTAGAGATAGTCAACACGGTTTTGTGAAGGGTCGGTCGTGCCTCACAAACCTTATTGAGTTCTTTGAGAAGGTGACCAAACAGGTGGATGAGGGTAAAGCAGTTGATGTGGTGTATATGGATTTCAGTAAAGTGTTTGACAAGGTTCCCCACGGTAGGCTATTGCAGAAAATACAGAGGCATGGGATTCAGGGTGATTTAGCAGTTTGGATCAGAAATTGACTAGCTGGAAGAAGTGTGGTGGTTGATGGGAAATGTTCAGACTGGAGTCCAGTTATTAGTGGTGTACCACAAGGATCTGTTTTGGGGCCACTGCTGTTTGTCATTTTTATAAATGACCTGGAGGAGGGCGTAGAAGGATGGGTGAGTAAATTTGCAGATGACACTAAAGTCGGTGGAGTTGTGGACAGTGCGGAAGTCAAGTTACAGAGGGACATAGATAAGCTGCAGCGCTGGGCTGAGAGGTGGCAAATGGAGTTTAATGCAGAAAAGTGAGGTGATTCATTTTGGAAGGAATAACAGGAAGACAGAGTACTGGGCTAATGGTAAGATTCTTGGTAGTGTGGATGAACAGAGAGATCTCGGTGTCCATGTACATAGATCCCAGAAAGTTGCCACCCAGGTTGAGAGGGTTGTTAAGAAGGCATACGGTGTGTTAGCTTTTATTGGTAGAGGGATTGAGTTTTGGAGCCATGAGGTCATGTTGCAGCTGTACAAAACTCTGGTGCGGCCGCATTTGGAGTATTGCGTGCAATTCTGGTCGCCGCATTATAGGAAGCATGTGGAAGCATTGGAAAGGGTGCAGAGGAGATTTACCAGAATGTTGCCTGGTATGGAGGGAAGATCTTATGAGGGAAGGCTGAGGGACTTGAGGCTGTTTTCGTTAGAGAGAAGAAGGTTAAGAGGTGACTTAATTGAGACATACAAGATGATCAGAGGATTAGATAGGGTGGACAGTGAGAGCCTTTTTCCTCAGATGGTGATGTCTAGCACGAGGGGACATAGCTTTAAATTGAGGGGAGATACATATAGGACAGATGTCAGAGGTAGGTTCTTTACTCAGAGAGTAGTACGGGCGTGGAATGCCCTGCCTGCAACAGTAGTGGACTCGCCAACACTAATGGCATTCAAATGGTCATTGGATAGACATATGGATGATAAGGGAATAGTGTAGATGGGCTTTAGAGTGGTTTCACAGGTCGGCGCAACATCGAGGGCCGAAGGGCCTGTACTGCGCTGTAATGTCCTATGTTCTATGTTTTTCCTCAAATAAGGGGACCAGAACTGTGCACAATACTCCAGGTGTGATCTCACTAATGCCTTGAGCTTTACATGGGGCTGGTTTAGCACACTGGGCTAATTCGCTGGCATTTAAAGCAGGCCAGCAGCACGGTTCAATTCCCGTAACAGCCTCCCCTAAATGGCGCCGGAATATGGCGACTAGGGGCTTTTCACAGTAACTTCATTGAAGCCTACTCGGGACAATAAGCGATTTTCATTTTCGTATAGTTGCAACAACACTTCCTTACCTTTATACTCTATTCCTTTAACTATAAATGCCAACATTCCATTCGCTTTCTTTATTATCTGCCATACCTGCATGCCAGTTTTCTGTGACTCATGAACGAGGACCCCCAGATCCCTCTGCAAAGTAGCGCCCCAAAGTCTCTCCCATTTATATAATAGGTTGCAGGCAAAGAAATCCTATAGGGTTGGTGTAAAATCCTGGCATGGATTCACATAGGGGTTGGTTTAGCACATTGGGCTAAATCGCTGGCTTTTAAAGCAGACCAAGGCAGGCCAGCAGCACGGTTCAATTCCCGTACCAGCCTTTCCGAACAGACGCCGGAATGTTGCGACTAGGGGCTTTTCACAGTAACTTCATTGAAGCTTACATGTGACAATAAGCGATTTTCATTTCATTTCATTTTTCACTAGTAGAAGTGGAGTGGAGATGCTGTTCAAAAGTACTTTGGAAAATGTGGAGTGAATTTTGGTTTGCAAACTACTAATAGAAAGCATGTCTATGAGAGACGTTTTTTAAAAATTTAGAGTACCCAATTCATTTTTTCCAATTAAGGGGCAATTTAGCATGGCCAATCAACCTAGCTTGCACATCTTTGGGTTGTGGGGGCGAAAACCATGCAAACATGGGGAGAATGTGCAAACTCCACATGGACAGTGACCGAGAGCCAGGATCGAATCTGGGGTCTCGGCGCCGTGAGGCAGCAGCACTAACTCACTGCGCCACCGTGCTGCCCATGAGAGGTTTTAAAGCTTGTTTTGGGAGTGGAGTTTGGAAACTCTCATATGTGTGTGTGTCTGTGCTGGTGGAGGGTGCAGGTGAATACAGTGATGGGCCTTCTTCATATGAAGCCTCATCATCCTCCTCTGGGGTGTCCTGGGGCTGGGGATTATGGTAGCTCTGCCGGTCTGTCTGGACCTGCTGGTGCTTGTAAGAGAGAGAAGATAGATTTAGTTCATGAACAGGTAAATACAACATGTCACTCACTGAGAATGACAGGATGTGATCAACTCATGAAGGGCTCACTACACTGGCTTGCTGGGAGAGGCTGATCTCAATTTCTCCACAGGAACACTCTCTGTCCTCATCCCCAACCCAGCTGCATCCCCCTGAATTTAGAGAGCTCCTGGATGTTGGCATCCATCATGAGATCTCTCCCTCTTGTTGTGGGCAAACATAAAGATGAATGGATGGCTTGCGGTGAGAAGAGATGGATGAGAGGTTGGAAAGCATTCGTGCCTACTCCCCAACTGGGGAGGTCATATTGTCACTGGACAAGCAAACCAGAGACCCAGAGTAATGCTCTGGGGACTCAGGTTCAAAACCCGCCACTGAAAATGGTGAACTTTGAATTTAATAACAATCTGGAATTAAAAGTCTAAGGATGACCATGGAACCATTGTGGATGGTCGTAAAAAACCATCTGATTCACTAATGTCCTTTAGGGAAGGAAATCTGCCATCCTGGTCTGGCCTACATGTGACTCCAATGGTTGACTCTAAACTGCCCCCTCAAGGACATTTAGGGATGGGCAATAAATGCTGGCCCAGCCTGTGACACCGGTATCCCATGAACAAATAAAGAAATGTCTTGAGGCCTTTCAGTAAGGCTGAAAATTGAGTTTTTGCAGCGTCATAGCTGATGGGGATGTTAAAGTATCCACGATACAACCACTAAAATTGTGTGAGGTCCCTGAGCAGCGGAACCCTTTGAGTGCATGATGCTATTATGGGAATGTGAGATTGGAATGAGCTGAAGGTTGATTTACCCTCGCGGAACGGATGAGATCATTCATCTTCTTCCTACACTGGATTGTGTTTCTCTGGCAGGTGCCCAACAAGCTGGCCACCTTGCTACCCGCCTCCCAGGCCAATGAGGTGAGGCTGGTGGGACATCCCGATGCTGAACGATTCCCTGGATGAGAGCCTCAAGAGAGTCATTGCTGAACCTTGGTGCAGCTTTTATCTTGGGCGCAGCCGTCTTCAAATGATTCCTCCACACAACTGGGCTGGAGAGAGTGTGTGTTCAGGTGGCATCCAAATGTGATGCCCAGGCCTTCCATCCCATTAGTTAAAGGTGGGGCAGATGAATCAGTCGCTAATACGCTTTGCGATTAGGAGCTCCATGCCTATGCATATTTAATGAGGTTCCAACCTTGAAATCGGATGCAAATTCCTACCACTGCACTTAGTCTCAAAAATTGAAGATTCTACCCAAGAACACAGGGTGTGGTGCAACACGGGTAAAAGATGATCAGCTGCCAATTATACACTGCATCTGACATTCAGTTCCATTATAGTCAATACCCCTAAATGTTGAACAAGAGTAGCCCATTCAATCTCTAGAGCCTGTAAAGCCATTTAATTAGATCACAGCTAATCATCTGTTCCCTCCCCTTGTTTCTGTGTCCTTTAATAACATTGCCTAACAAAAATGTTATCAATCCCAGTTTTGCATTTTCAATAAACTAGTCTCAACTTTTGGTGAGCAATGCTCCAACTTTCCATCATCCTCATCGACTGATTATTTCTCTCATTCCTAAAAGAGGTATCAAAAATATGAAATGCACAAAAAGGTTCTGAAAAGGTTGCTGGAGAAGTTCCCCCTGGCTTTTTGACTTAGTATTGTCTCCTGGGCAACATTATTATGTTATTTCAGGATACTGAACATATTCTATTGTGCTCTCCAGACTAAAGTCTCAACGTATCATTGTTCTGGTGGTTTTCCACCAGCGGTCAGGCCACTTTTAAAAATGTACTTGTGGTGGTTGGCACTGACTGCTGACTGTCCTGTACAGTCATTACCATAGGGAATGTTTAAAGAAAGTTCAGTGACTTTGTTTGTTCCTGTCCCATTTGATGTTAATGCGTGAACTTCTTGGTCTTTCAGAACCATAGTAATCCTCCTCTCGCAAAAACGATGCAATTTTAGGATGAGTTCAAAAGCACCATACTGTGCTTCTGTATATCTCTGTAATTTTATCTTGTGTCACATTCATGTTGTTCTCACGATTTCACAGCAGTGAAAATATAAATGTCAGTATGAAGGTTAGTCACGGCCACTGCCAGGCCAAGTCCAACTCATAATGCTGAGTATTTCCATGCACATTATACCACAAGGATAAATGAACACCAAGAACAGAACAGATTGTGAAGCCTGGTCACCATGAGAACCACCAACATTAACTAGAGCAGTGATAGTACAGATTTCAATTACCCCAGACTAGATTAAAGATTTAGAAGGATGATTAATTCCTAAAATGTGTACAGGAGAACCTTTTTAAACCAATATGCTGGTTTTTGAGTGTGCAAATACAACATCCATTTCTTCTGTTTAATTTTAACTTCTATTTCTTTTTTCATCTGAGGAGCCCGACTTCGGTTTCCCTATCATTACTCCTTCCAAGAATATGCTTGGTTTGTACCTAAACTATCTCCATCTTTAAACCCTCCCATTGCTCATTTACTGTTTTCAAATCCCATCTTTGTTTCCAGTACTGGATGCCTTATCACGATACTAAAATTGGTTCTCTTCCAGTTAGGTATTTTCACTTCTTATTTTGCTTTGTCCTTCTCCTTAACTACTTTAAACCTAATTATATTGTGATCATTGTTGCCCAGATGATCTTCCACTGAAACACACTCCACTTCATACCCCAGAATTAGATACAACATTGTTTTATTCCTCATTGGGCTTGAAGCACGTTGATTGAAAAAAGTTCTCCTGTACATATTTTAGGAATTAATCGTCCTAAATCATTAATGTCGTCTAAGGTAATTGAAAACCCTACTATTACTGCTCTAGTTTATGATGGTGGTTCGCAATGTGACCAAGCTTCACAATCTGCTCTATTATTGGTGTTCATTTTCTCTTTGTGATATGATGCACATGGAAGTATTCACATTTCAGAAGGCCAGATTGATGGAATGGGCAGATACATGGTGGGTGTAATTTAATGTAGATGAGTGAGAAGTGGTGCATTTCTGGATAAACAACACAGGAGGCAATATAATCTAAATGGTGCTGTTTTGAGTGGGGAGGGGGACAAGAACAGAGAGACATGTGGCATGTATACAAAAATCTTTGAAGGGGGAAGGGCAAGTTTGCCTTTATAATAGGGTATAGTTCTGGGCACCACACTTTAGGGTGGATCCCAAGGTCATGGAGAGGGTACAGTAGAGGTTTACCAGGATGATACCAGTGAATTCAGTTATGTTGAAAGATTGAGAAGCTGGTATTGTTCTTAGAGTGGAGAAGGTAAAGAGAAGATGTAATAAAGGTATTCAAAATTATGGTGGGGGGGGGGGGGGGGGGGGGGGGGGGGCTGGTTGATAGAGCTAGTAAGGAGAACCCATTTCCTCTGGTTAGTAACTTAAGGTTATAGATTTAAAATAATTGTGAAAAGATCTCCAGTGCAAATGAGAAAAAATTGCTTCACACAGATGGTCAATGAGATCCAGAATCCACTACCTGAAACAGTGGCGGAATCAGATTTCACTTTTAAAAAACAATTCAGACATGCATTGAGGATAATTAATTTGTTATGAGGAAAGATTGGCTGACACGGGTATGATGGACGGAATGGCCTCCTGTGCAGTAAGATTCTGTAGCTGATAAATTCAATACACATAACTTAGAATCCTGCCTCAAAATATATTTCATCCCCTCAACATTTCTTTTCTTGGGCAGCATGGTGGCGCAGTGGGTTAACCCTGCGGCCTCACAGCGCTGAGGTCCCAGGTTCGATCCTGACTCTGTGTCACTGTCCGTGTGGAGTTTGTATATTCTCCCCGTGTTTGCGTGGGTTTCGCCCCCACAACTCAAGGATGTGCAGGCTAGGTGCATTGACCACACTAAATTGCCCCTTAATTGGAAAAAATGAATTGAGTACTCTAAATTTAAAAAAAACATTTATTTTCTAAAGGACAAAGAAGAATATTGACTTATTCTGAGCTTTCATTACTCCTGAGAAAAACTTTAGAGTCCATTCTCGTGTTTTTAAAAATATGTTTAGGGTACCCAATTCCTTTGTTTCCAATTAAGGGGCAATTAAGGGTGTCCAATTCACCTACCCTGCACTTTGTTTTTGGGTTGCGGAGGTGAGACCCACGCAGACATGGAGGGAATGTGGAAACACCACATGGACAGTGACCCGGGATCAAACCTGGGTCCTCGGCGCTGTGAGGCAGCAGTGCTAACCCTTGCGCCGCTGTGCTGCCCTTATTCTCTTGTTTTCTAAGCAAATTCCCCATTTCAAATGATAGGTTCTGCCTGAGAAATGCAGAGCAAACTCATATGCAATGATAAAAAAATTGTAATGAACATATTGAAGTGAAAGCAGGTATCCAGTACTTCAAAGAGTAATTTGGATTATAAAACATTTCATATTCCAGCAATAACGATTAATTAGCAGGTTTCATGATACAAGCACCATTGCTGAGTGTACATGAATCTTTGAAAACAGCAAAACACTTCAAGGGATAATGTGATAACTTATGTGTCCATATTCCTGTAATTAACATTTTTGTAGCCTGAGCCCATCCAGCAGAGGGCAGCAGAGCGAAGCTACTGATTGGCTGTTCCGTGGAGATTTGCATATGTGCACTGCGGTCAGCGTAATTTGAAGGTGTACCTGTGCAAGAGACCCGAGGTGTTCAATTGAAAGCAAGCATCCAGCAGAGGGCAGCAGAGTGGAGCTACTGATTGGCTGTTCTGGGGGCAATGCGGTCAGCGTAATTTGAAGGTGTACCTGTGCAAGAGACCCGAGGTGTTCAAGTGAAGGCACGCATCCAGCAGAGGGCAGCAGAGTGGAGCTACTGATTGGCTGTTCCGGGGACAGTGCGGTCAGTGTAATTTGAAAGTGGTTTGTGAAGGGGCTGTTGTCAAGTGACAGTTAAACACGAAACACTTCCTCAGTGTTTCCCTCCCTACCCCCCCCCACAACCAAAAAAAAAACCGTGGTTGTCGGGAAGGTACGTTTATCTCTTTAAAAACTTACCTTGAAGGGTGACATCACAGCAAAGCAGTGACCTGATTGGCTGGTAAGGAAAGTGCTCCAATTAGCAGTAGCTGGGAGAAATTTAACTCTTCGTGTGTTGGTGAGTATTGTGATTGGTAAGTAAAATCTTTATTCCTTTCACTTATTAATTATTTGATATTATATTTGTAGTCAGTTAAGGTAAAGGGTAAAAATGGCAGGAGATCCCAGACCCGTGTTATGCTCCTCGTGCTCAATGTGGGAGTTCAGGGACGCGGCCGATGCCCCTGACTCCTTCATGTGCGGGAAGTGTGTCCAGCTGCAGCTCCTGTTAGAGCGCATGACGGCTCTGGAGCTGCGGATGGACTCACTTTGGAGCATCCGTGATGCTGAGGAGGTCGTGGATAGCACGTTCAGTGAGTTGGTCACACCACAGATTAGGATTGGTGAGGGAGACAGGGAATGGGTGACCAAAAGGCAGAGAAAGAGCTGGAAGGCAGTGCAGGTGTCCCCTGCGGTCATCTCCCTCCAAAACAGGTATACCGTTTTGGATACTGTTGGGGGAGATGACTCACCAGGGGAAGGCAATAGTAGCCAGGCTCCTGGCACCGTGGCTGGCTCTGCTGCACAGAAGGGTGGGAAAAAGACTGTCAGGGCTATAGTCATAGGGGATTCAATCGTAAGGGGAGTAGACGGGCGTTTCTGTGGTCGAAAACGAGACTCCCGAATGGTATGTTGCCTCCCGGGTACATGGGTCAGGGATGTCTCAGATCGGCTGCAGGACATACTGAAGGGGGAGGGTGAACAGCCAGTTGTCGTGGTGCATATAGGCACCAACGATATAGGTAAAAAACAGGATGAGGTCCTACAATCAGAATTTAGGGAAGTAGGAGATAAGTTTAAAAAGTAGGACCTCAAAGGTAGTAATCTCAGGATTGCTTCCAGTGCCACTCAACAGTCAGAGTAGAAATTTAAAAATAGTCAGAATGAATACGTGGCTTGAGAGATGGTGCAGGAGGGAGGGGGTTCAGATTTTGGGACATTGGAACCGGTTCTGGGGGCGGTGGGACTATTACAAATCGGATGGTCTACACCTGGGCAGGACTGGAACCAATGTCCTCGGGGGTGCTTTTGCTAACACTGTTGGGGAGGTTTTAAACTAATGTGGCAGGGGGATGGGAACCAGATTAGGAAGTTAGAGGTCAGTAAAGAAGCAGCAACTAAAGCCAGTAAGGTACTGGATAATAAACGCAATGTGACTAAGGGGAAGAGTAGACGGGGAAGAGATGATGATTGCAAAGGGACAGGTGGTCTGAGGTGCATTTGTTTTAATGCGAGAAGTGTAGCAGGTAAGGCAGATGAATTTAGGGCTTGGATTAGTACCTGGGAATATGATGTTATTGGTATTACTGAGACTTGGTTGAGGGATGGACAAGACTGGCAACTAAATATCCCAGGGTATGGATGCTTCAGGAGGGATAGAAAGGGAGGTAAAAGGGGTGGAGGGGTTGCATTGCTGGTCAGAGATGATATCAGAGCTGTGATTAAGGAGGGCACGATGGAGGATTCGAGCACTGAGGCAATATGGATAGAGCTAAGAAATAGGAAGGGTGCAGTAACATTGTTGGGACTTTACTATAGGCCTCCCAAAAGTGAGCGTGAAGTAGAGGTACAAATATGTAGACAGATTATAGAACAATATAGGAGCAATAGGGTGGTTGTGATGGGAGATTTCTACTTCCCCAACATTGAATGGGACTCATGTAGTGTTGGAGGCGTAGATGGAGCAGAATTTGTAAGGAGCATCCAGGAGAGTTTTTTAGAGCAGTATGTAAATAGTCCAACTCGGGAAGGGGCTATACTGGACCTGGTATTGGGGACACGGTATTATTTTTTTTTTGAAATAATTTTTAATGAAAATTTTTGAATGTATACAACAATAACGCACCATAGTAAAATACCAAAAATAACAGTAATATTAACAATCATAAACATTCGCCCCACCTCCATGAACAACACAGCATTTTAACAACAACGCAAATTAACACAATATAAAGTAAGGAACACCCCCCCCCCCCCCCCCCCCCCCCCCCGGGTTGCTGCTGCTATTGACCAAGCTACCTATCTTTGAGCCAGGAAGTCCAGAAAAGGCTGCCATCGTTTATAGAACCCTTGTATTGATCCTCTCAGGGCAAATTTGACCCTTTCCAATTTTATAAATCCCGCCATGTCACTGATCCAGGTCTCCACACTTGGGGGCCTTGCATCCTTCCACTGTAGCAGAATCCTTCGTCGGGCTACCGGGGACGCAAAGGCCAGGACACCGGCCTCTTTCGCCTCCTGCACTCCCGGCTCTACCGCAACTGCAAAAATCGCGAGTCCCCACCCTGGTTTGACCCTGGATCCCACCACCCTCGACACCGTCCCCGCCACCCCCTTCCAGAATTCTTCCAGTGCTGGGCATGCCCAGAACATATGGGTGTGGTTCGCTGGACTCCCCGAACATTTGGTGCACCTGTCCTCACCCCCAAAGAACCTACTCATCCTAGTCCCGGACATGTGGGCCCGGTGCAGCACCTTAAATTGGATGAGACTAAGCCTCACACATGAGGAGGAAGAGTTGACTCTCTCCAAGGCATCCGCCCAAGTCCCGTCCTCTATCTGCTCCCCAAGTTCCTCCTCCCATTTAGCCTTCAGCTCCTCCACTGACGACTCCTCCACCTCCTGCATTACCTTATAGATGTCAGACACCTTCCCCTCTCCGACCCACACCCCCGAAAGCACTCTGTCCATCGTCCCCCGCGACGGCAGCAGAGGGAATCCCTCTACCTGTTGCCTAGCAAACGCCTTTACCTGCAAGTATCTGAACATGTTCCCTTGGGGAAGGCCAAATTTATCTTCCAGTTCCCCCATGCCCGCAAACCTCCCGCCAATAAACAGGTCCCTCAATTTGCTGATGCCCGCCCTTTGCCACCCCCTAAATCCCCCACCCTTGTTCCCCGGAATGAACCAATGATTGCCACCCAGTGGAGCCTCCATCGAGCCCCGTTTCCCCCCGATGCCATCTCCACTGTCCCCAGATTCTTAGGGTCGCCACCACCACCACCGGGCTCGTGGTGAACCTCTTAGGGGAGAGCAGCAACGGTACCGTTACCATGGCACCCAGGCTTGTACCTCTACATGACGCCATCTCCATTCTTTTCCACGCCGTCCCTCCCCCCTCCATCACCCATTTACGCACCATTGACACATTGGCTGCCCAATAGTACCCCAGAAGGTTGGGCAGCGCAAGCCCGCCTCTACCCCTCCCTCGCCCCAGGAGCACCCTCTTCACTCTCGGAATCCCATGTGCCCACACAAAGCTCAAAATACTGCTAGTCACTCTCCTAAAGAAGGTCCTGGGGATAAAGATGGGCAGGCACTGAAAGAGGAACAAGAACCTCGGAAGCACCGTCATTTTGATGGACTGTACCCTCCCCGCCAACGATAATGGCAGCATGTCCCACCTCTTGAACTCCTCCGCCATCTGATCTACAAGTCTGGTGAAGTTATGCTTGTGAAGAGTCCCCCAGTCCCTGGCCACCTGCACCCCCAGGTACCTAAAGCTCTCCCCTGCCCGCCTAAGCGGGAGCCTACCAATTCCTTCCTCCTGGTCTCCAGGGTGCACCACAAACACCTCGCTCTTGCCTAAATTTAATTTATAACCTGAAAAGGTCCCAAACTCAGCTAGCAACTCCATCACTCCCGGCATCCCTCCCACCGGGTCCGCCACATACAGTAACAGGTCATCGGCATACGACACCCTATGTTCCTCTCCACCTCGCACCAAGCCTCTCCACCTCTCTGAATCCCTCAACGCCATCGCCAGCGGCTCGATTGCCAGTACAAACAACAAGGGGGACAGGCGGCAACCCTGCCTGGTCCCTCGGTAAAGCCGGAAGTACTCCGACCTCCTCCTATTCGTGGCCATGCACGCCATTGGGGCCTCATAAAGCAGCCTTACCCATCTAATGAACCCTTCACCAAATCCAAACCTCCCCAACACCTCCCATAGGTACCCCCACTCCACTCTATCGAAGGCCTTCTCCGCATCCAGCGCCACCACTATATCTGCCTCCCCCTCAATCGCCGGCATCATGATGACATTCAACAATCTCCGCACATTCATGTTCAGCTGCCTTCCCTTCATGAAACCTGTCTGGTCCTCGTGCACAACCCCTGGCACACAGTCCTCTATCCTGGTGGCCAGGATTTTTGCCAGGACCTTAGCATCCACGTTGAGGAGGGATATGGGCCTGTATGAACCACACTGCTGGGGGTCCTTGTCCCTCTTTAAAATTAACGAGATCAGCGCCCGCGACATCGTCGGGGGAAAAGTCCCCCCTTCCCACGCTTCATTGAGTGTCCGCACCAGCAAGGGGCCCACTAGGTCCACAAACTTTTTATAAAATTCCACCGGGAACCCATCCGGACCCGGTGCCTTCCCTGACTGCATCTGCCCGATCCCCTTAACTAGCTCCTCCAGCTCAATCGGCGCACCCAACCCCTCCACCTTCTCCTCCTGCACCTTCGGGAAAGAAAGCCCGTCAAGGAACCTCTCCATTCCCCTCCTCTCCCCCGTTGGCTCCGACCGGTACAGTTCTCCGGTACAGTAAAAGTCCTTGAAGACCTCATTCACCTCTACCCCCTTCCGCACCACATTCCCACTCTTGTCTCTCACTCCAGCAATTTCCTTAGCCGCATCCCGCTTGCGGAGCTGATGAGCCAGCACCCTACTCGCCTTTTCACCATGTTCGTACACTGCCCCTTGTGCCTTCCTCCACTGTGCCTCCGCCTTTCTAGTGGTCAGCAAATCAAATTTAGCCTGCAGGCTGCGCCTCTCCCCCAACACTCCCTCCTCTGGTGCCTCTGCATACCTCCTGTCCACCTCCAGCATCTTTCCCACCAGTCTAACCCTCTCACTCCTCTCCCTGTGTGCCCGGATGGATATCAGCTCCCCACGAATCACTGCCTTCAGGGCTTCCCAGACCATCCCCACCTGAACCTCCCCCGTATCATTCACCTCGAGGTACCCCTCAATACTTGCCCGGACCCTCCTACACACCTCCTCCTCCGCCAACAACCCCACATCCAACCGCCACAACGGACGTTGGTCCCGCACCTCCCCCATCTCCAACTCTATCCAATGCGGAGCGTGGTCGGAGATTGCAATGGCCGAATACTCGGCCTCCTCCACTCTCGGAATCAGTCCCCTACTCACCACGAAGAAATCTATCCGAGAGTAGACCCTATGTACGTGGGAGAAGAAAGAGTACTCGCGTGCCCTTGGCCTCACAAACCTCCATGGATCCACCCCACCCATCTGATCCATAAACCCTCTCAGTACCTTGGCCGCCGCCGGCCTCCTACCCGTCCTAGAGCTGGACCGATCCAGTGAAGGATCCAACACCGTATTAAAGTCCCCCCCCATGATCAGACCTCCAGATCCGGGACCCGTCCCAACATACGCCTAATAAAGCCCGCATCGTCCCAATTTGGGGCATACACACTAGCCAGTACCACCTTCTCTCCTTGAAGCCTGCCCCTAACCATAACATACCTACCCCCCTTATCCGCCGCCACCTCCGATGCCTCAAACAACACATTTTTCCCCACCAGAATCGCCACTCCCCGGTTCTTCACATCCAACCCAGAGTGGAAAACCTGCCCCACCCATCCCTTCCTCAGGCGGACCTGGTCCGCCATCTACAGGTGGGTCTCCTGAAGCATTGCCACATCTGCCTTTAGCCCCTTCAGGTGAACCAGTACCCTCGACCGCTTCACCGGCCCATTCAACCCTCTCGCATTCCAGGTGACCAACCGGATCAGAGGGCGTCCCGCCCCCCTCCCCCGTTGACGAGCCATAGCCCGTCGACTGCCCGCCCCAGGCCAGCACCCCCTGCCCGACCCAGTCCCCACAGCGCCAACACCTCTCCTCTGTCCCCCCAGCCCCCACCAGCTCCTTCCTGACCCTACCAGCAGCAACCCAGTATTCCCCTTTCCCCCCTCCCTTCCCCCCCAGACTAGGAACCCTCCCAGCCGCGAACCGTCCTCCATTGTACTTCCGTGGGTCAGTTAACTTCTGCTGACCCCGGAAACTCCCGCCAATAACCCAACCCCTCCCAAAGTGGGATCATCCCCCAATCTATCCCTCCTCCAGGCACCGCTCCAGCGCGGGGAAGAACCAGTTAAGGCCCTGCCTCCCCTGTCACCATCTCCTCCCCCCAGCCCCGCAGCGCGGGAAACCAGAGGAAAGCCCGCGCTTTCACACTGCCCCACCACACTCTTCTGACGCAGCTCCCAAATAACAGCCCCACTCCATACCCCCAACCCGACATAGAATACAACAAACCCCCCCGAACCTCCCCGCAAGATACACAACTCAACCAATGCCCCACAGCAGAAAAAAAATAGCAGAACACCCCCATAAATAACCATATCAAAATTGCAAAAGTACAAAAAAAAAAGAACATAGCAACAGCAGAATCCAGCACTAAGATATTACAACAGACCCCGCAACCCCAAACCCCTAGTTCAAGTCCAGTTTCTCCGTCCGCACGAAGGCCCACGCCTCCTCCGGGGAATCGAAATAATAATGCCGGTCCGAATAAATTACCCACAGGCGCGCGGGCTGCAACATTCCGAACTTTATCTTTTGCCTGTAAAGCACCTCCTTCGTCCGATTAAATCCGGACCGCCGCTTAGCCACCTCCGCACTCCAATCCTGGTAGATCTGTACTACCCCATTCTCCCAATTGCTGCTCTTCACCTTCTTGGCCCAGCGCAGCACACATTCCCGATCACTGAACCGGTGGAACCTCACCAGCACCGCACGCGGGGGTTCATTCTCCTTAGGCCTCCTGGCCAGTACTCTGTGTGCTCCCTCCAGCTCCAAGGGCAGATGGAAAGACCTGGCCCCCACTAGCGAGTTCGGCATTATAGCCACATAGGTTGTCAGGTCCGACCACTCCAGCCCCTCCGCAAGGCCCAAGGTCCGCAGGTTTTTCCGCCTCGTGCGGTGATCAAGCTCCTCGAAGCGTTCCTGCCACTTCTTGTGGAGTGCCTCGTGCCCCTCCACCTTACTCACGAGGACCACGGCCTCCTCCTCTCGTTCAGTGGCCTGCGTCTGCAACCCCTTGATGGCAGCACCCTGGGTGGTCTGAATCTCCACCAGCCTTCTGTTTGTTTCCTGCAGGGAGCTCAGTACATCAACCTTGAAGTCTGTGAAGCAGCGCAGGAGAGCAGCTAGTTGCTCCTGGGCCCACTGTTTCCACTCCTCTGGAGCTCTGCCGGCGGCCATTTGGATCCCTTCCCCCGTTTTTTCTGAGGAGCTGCTGCTGCTTTTTCCCCCTTTCCACTCCGAGTTCGAGTCATGGACTGCGGGGAAAGTCGTTCAGCACACCTTCCCCCACCGGGAGACGTCGGAAAATTTCCGTTTTGGGCTCTAAAAAGAGCCGCAAAGTCCGTTTAAAACGGGAGCTCCCAAATGTGTGGCTTCCTACTTCATCACAGCCACCGGAAGTCGGGACACGGTATTATAAGTTACCAATGTCACTCTGTTCCCAGTATATATATGTACCGATATTGTAAGTGCAGTTGCACTACCTGACCACCAGGGGGGAGTAGCTCTGGGAGTACTCGAGAGTTTGTACTGGGCTCCCCCCATGGCTCCGCCCACAACGCCTCCCCCTGGAGCTGCTGTATAAAGATCCGTGCCACAGAGTCAGACAGCCATTTCACCGAAAGTTCAACGGCGAACAGTCTGGCTCTGTTGTAAGTATATTAAAACCGCTTTTCTAATCCTACAAGCACGTGTCCGTAGAATTGATGGTTCCATCAATTTAATATACTTACGAAACAGTCAAAGTAAATCATGGAAGCAGCCCTCAAGCCCGGACGCCTAGAACTCGACCCGCAGGATGCAGAGGCTAAAGACATTTTTTCCCACTGGCTGAGATGTTTTAAGGCCTACCTGGCAAAAGCCAGCACCGCTGGAACAACGGAGGAACAAAAACTCAGCCTACTGCACGCGAGGGTAAGCCACAGAATCTCCACACAGCTAAATCCGGCCGGTTCTTACACCGCAGTGCTGGCGATATTGGACAAAATGTACGTTAGACCCATTAACGAGGTTTATGCACGCCATGTGTTTACGACTCGCCGTCAGCGGCCTACAGAAACACTAGCCGAATTTGTACGGGAACTGAACAATCTTTCTAATGACTGTAATTATCAAGCCGTTACCGCGGCTGAACATAGGGAGCTTGCTGTGCGGGACGTTTTCGTAGCGGGCCTTAGATCGAACTTTGTGCGCCAAAGACTGCTAGAAAAGGGGGCCCAGGACTTAGATACTACTGTAGAGGCTGCTACCACTATGGAAGTCGCCTTCCACAGCCTCACCTTGTTTCCCGCGGACCCCGCGACCTCATCGTGGGCCCCCGAACAACAATCCCCCCAGGCCTGTGCCGCACGGCCCCCCAGCTACCGCGCTGCCAAAGCCAGTTACTCTGCTGCCCCAGCCAGCTACTCAGCTGCTCCAGCCAGCTACTCAGCTGCCCCAGCCTGTCATTTCTGTGGCCAAAGCCAGCACCCGCGGCAGCACTGCCCAGCCCGATACGCGACCTGCAGCAGCTGCGGGAAGAAAGGCCACTATGCCAGAGTGTGCCTCGCGAAAAGGGCCCCAGTTTCTAACTCCCCAGTAGAGAGAACAAATCGCTCCCAACACCAGCGGGCCCGCAACGCTGCGGCCTACGCCCCGACTCCGCCCCCTCCCGCCACGTGCGATCCATGGCAAACCCCCACCATGTGTCCGGCCACGTGCGACTCATGGGGGCCGCCATCTTGGACGCCATCTTCCTCGCCGCTCACCACGTGCGATCCACGGGCCCCATCTGCATCTCCAGGCTCAGATAGCTCATCAGAAGACTACGACTTCCCCGGGCACTCATCACGCGGCCCGCAACTCAGCGCAGCGATCCTGCACCAAGCTCGCAAGAACGCACCAAGCTCGCAAGAATCTACTCGACCGGACGCCCACTCGGAAGACTACGACTTCCCCGGGCACCCACCACGCGGCCCGCAACTCAACGCGGTCACCCTAGATCAATCCCGCCCCAAGGACCTACGAGGTTCGATGGCGGAGGTCCAGATCAACGGGTACAGCACGCCATGCCTCTTTGACTCCGGGAGCACCGAGAGCTTCATACACCCAGAGCTGGTAAGACGCTGTTCGCTTCCTATTTTTCCTGTGAGCCAAACTATCGCCCTCGTTTCGGGCTCCCACTCAGTCCAAATCCAAGGACGCACCGTCGCTACGCTCACAATCCGAGGCGCTAGTTATTCAAAATTTAAACTTTATGTCCTGCCTGACCTCTGCGCGCCACTCTTATTAGGCCTGGATTTCCAGTGCAACCTCAAGAGCCTCACCCTCAGCCCCTGCCCCCACTCACTATCTGCAGCCTAGCCACGCTGTGCATCTCCCCCCTCCTCTCTTCGCCAATCTCACTCCAAATTGCAAACCAGTTCTACTCGCAGCAGGCGATACAGCCTACTGGATAGGGTCTTTATCCGATCGGAGGTCCGATGGCTGCTCAGTGAGGGGATCATAGAGGCCAGTAATAGTCCCTGGAGAGCTCAGGTGGTGGTCATCAAGGCCGGGGAAAAATTTTGCATGGTCGTCGACTATAGTCAGAAACATAAATCGCTTTACGCTCCTAGACGCGTATCCCCTCCCCAGAATTGCAGACATGGTTAACCAGATCGCCCAATATCGGCTATTTTCCACGGTGGATCTGAAGTCTGCATACCACCAGCTCCCAATCCGCCCGGAGGACCGCAACTACATGGCGTTCGAGGCCGATGGCCGCCTCTTCCATTTCCTCCGGGTTCCCTTCGGCGTCACTAACGGGGTTTCGGTGTTCCAACGAGCAATGGACCGAATGGTAGACCAGTACGGGCTGCGGGCCACGTTTCCGTATCTGGACAATGTTACCATCTGCGGCTATGACCAGCAGGACCACGACGCCAACCTCCACGTTTTCTCCAGACGGCACAGAAATTAAACCTTACTTATAACAAGGAGAAATGCGTTTTCCGCACAAACAGACTGGCCATCCTCGGCTACGTCGTGGAGAACGGAGTCCTGGGCCCAGACCCGGAACTCCCCCCCCCCCCTCAAACGGTGCTTGGGGTTCTTTTCATACTACGCCCAGTGGGTCCCTCAATATGCGGACAAAGCCCGCCCACTCTTTAAGGCCACACGATTTCCCCTGTCAGCTGAGGCGCGCCAGGCCTTCAGCTGGATCAAGGAGGACATCGCCAAAGCAGCCATGCGGGCGGTGGATGAATCCACTCCCTTTCAGGTTGAGAGCGACGCCTCAGAGGTCGCTCTAGCAGCCACTTTAAATCAGGCAGGGAGGCCCATTGCATTTTTCTCCCATACCCTATCCGCTTCAGAACTCCGACACTCCTCAGTCGAGAACGAAGCACAAGCCATCGTGGAGGCTGTTCGTCACTGGAGGCACTACCTCGCAGGTAGGAGGTTCATCCTCATCACCGACCAACGATCGGTTGCCTTTATGTTTGACAACTCGCAAAGGGGCAAAATAAAAAACGATAAAATCCTTCGGTGGAGGATCGAACTCTCCACCTATAGTTACGATATTAAATATCGACTGAGGAAGCTCAACGAGCCCTCGGATGCCCTATCCCGCGGGGCATGCGCCAGCGCGCAGAACAGCCGTCTGAAAGCCATCCACGATGACCTCTGCCATCCAGGGCTCACCCGGCTCGCCCACTACATCAGAGCCCGAAACCTGCCTTTCTCCAACGAGGAGGTAAAAGCAGTCACCAGGGACTGCCCGATCTGTGCAGAGTGCAAACCGCACTTCTATAGACCAGACAGGGCCCACCTGGTCAAGGCTTCTAGGCCCTTTGAACGCCTTGCGATCGATTTCAACGGGCCACTCCCCTCCACTAACAAGAAAATTTATTTCCTCAACATCATAGATGAGTTCTCCCGATTCCCTTTTGCCATTCCGTGCCCTGACATGACCTCCCACACAGTCATTAGGGCCCTGCATAGTGTCTTCACCCTGTTCGGTTTCCCCGGCTACGTGCACAGCGACCGGGGTTCGTCCTTTATGAGCGACGAGCTGCGTCAGTACCTGCTCGACAAGGGCATCGTCTCGAGCAGGACTACCAGCTACAACCCCAGGGGGAAATGGCAGGTGGAGAGGGAGAACGCGACGGTCTGGAAGACCGTCCTACTGACCCTCCGGTCTAGAAAACTCCAAGTCTCCCAATGGCAAGAAGTCCTCCCAGACGTACTCCACGCAATTAGATCACTCCTCTGTACAGCGACCAATCAAACCCCTCACGAGCGGCTCTTCATTTTTTCTAGGGGCACTACCACGGGGGTCTCACTTCCGGCGTGGCTGAGGACACCAGGCCCGGTTCTCCTGAGGAAGCACGTCAGGGCGCACAAAACCGACCCCCTTGTTGAAAAGGTGTGCCTCCTCCATTCCAACCCCAGTACGCATTCGTGGAGTTCCCGGACGGTCGTCAGGACACAGTATCCCTTCGGGACCTGGCACCCGCTGGATCCAGCCCCCCCTACCCCCACTGAGGAACCCCTTACCCCGTTCCCTATGCTGCCGCCCCCTCGCGCCCCCGATTCCGCAAGCTCGCCCCACCCATTCCACGCGCCAGCACCAGCCCGCCCCAGCCTCCGGTCGAGCCAGAGGTGTATGAAGTTTGGATGAGACCCACCCCGGAGTCTGCCATCGTACCCCAGCTCTCAACACCCACCCAGCCACCTCAAGAGGCTGCAACCCCGGTGCTCCGCAGATCGCAACGAACAATTCGTCCACCGGACAAACTAACTCTGTGAGCCACCACCCCCGCCGGACTTGATTTTTTTCACAGGGGGTGAATGTGGTGAATGAGATTCACACGGTATTATAAGTTACCAATGTAACTGTTCCCAGTATATATATGTACCGATATTGTAAGTGCAGTTGCACTACCTGACCACCAGGGGGAGTAGCTCTGGGAGTACTCGAGAGTTTGTACTGGGCTCCCCCCTTGGCTCCGCTCAGAACTCCTCCCCCTGGTGCTGCTGTATAAAGATCCGTGCCACAGAGTCAGCCAGCCAGTTCACCGAAAGTTCAACGGCTAACAGGCTGGCTCTGTTGTAAGCATATTAAAACCGCTATTCTAATCCTACAAGCACGTGTCCGTAGAATTGATGGTTCCATCAAGGTACAAATATGTAGACAGATTATAGAACAATATAGGAGCAATAGGGTGGTTGTGATGGGAGATTTTAACTTCCCCAACACTGAATGGGACTCATGTAGTGTTGGAGGCGTAGATGGAGCAGAATTTGTAGGGAGCATCCAGGAGAGTTTTTTAGAGCAGTATGTAAATAGTCCAACTCGGGAAGGGGCCATACTGGACCTGGTATTGGGGAATGATCCCGGCCAGGTGATTGATGTTTCAGTCAGCGATTACTTTGGCAATAGCGATCACAATTCCATAAGTTTTAGAATACTCATGGACAAAGACGAGAGTGGTCCTAAAGGAAGAGTGCTAAATTGGGGAAAGGCCAACTATAACAAAATTCGGCAGGAGCTCGGGAATGTGGATTGGGAGCAGCTGTTTATGGATAAATCCACATTTGAAATGTGGGAGTCTTTTAAGGAAAGGTTGATTAGAGAGCAGGACAGACATGTTCCTGTGAAAATGAGAGATAGAAATGGCAAGATTAGGGAACCATGGATGACGGGTGGAATTGTGGGACTAGCTAAGATGAAAAAGGAAGCATCTAAGATCGAGACGACTCAAAACTGATGAAGCTTTGGAGACATATCAGGAAAGTTGGACAAATCTCAAACGCGCAATAAAGAGGGCTAAAAGGGGTCATGAAATATCTTTGGCTAACAGGGTTAAGGAAAATCCCAAAGCCTTTTATTCGTATATAAGGAGCAAGAGGGTAACTAGAGAAAGGATTGGCCCACTCAAAGACAAAAGAGGGAATTTATGCGTGGAGTCAGAGGAAATGAGTGAGCTTCTTAATGAGTACTTTCCATCGGTATTCACCAAGGAGAGGTACATGATCGATGTTGAGGCTAGGGATGGATGTTTAAATACTCTAGGTCATGTCGATATAAGGAAGGGGGAGGTTTTGGGTATTCTAAAAGGCATTAAGGTGGACAAGTCCCCAGGACCGGATGGGATCTATCCCAGGTTACTGAGGGAAGCGAGGGACGAAATAGCTGGGGCCTTAACAGATATCTTTGCAGCATCATTGAGCACGGGTGAGGTCCCGGAGGACTGGAGAATTGCTAATGTTGTCCCTTTGTTTAAGAAGGGTAGCAGGGATAATCCACGGAATTATAGACCTGTGAGCTTGACGTCAGTGGTAGGCAAACTGTTGGAGAAGATACTGAGGGATAGGATCTATTCACATTTGGAAGAAAATAGACTTATCAGTGATAGGCAGCATGGTTTTGTGCAGGGAAGGTCATGTCTTACAAACCTAATAGAATTCTTTGAGGAAGTAACAAAGTTAATTGATGAGGGAAGGGCTGCAGATGTCATATACATGGACTTCAGTAAAGCATTTGATAAAGTTTCCCATGGCGGGTTGATGGAAAAAGTGAAGTTGTATGGGGTTCAGGGTGTACTAGCTAGATGGATAAAGAACTGGCTGGGCAACAGGAGACAGAGAGTAGTGGTGGAAGGGAGTGTCTCAAAATGGAGAAAAGTGACTAGTGGTGTTCCACAGGGATCCGTGCTCGGACCACTGTTGTTTGTGATATACATAAATGATCTGGACGAAGGTATAAGTGGTCTGATGAGCAAGTTTGCAGATGATACTAAGATTGGTGGAGTTGCAGATAGTGAGGCGGACTGTCAGAGAATACAGCAAAATATAGATAGATTGGAGAGTTGGGCAGAGAAATGGCAAATGGAGTTCAATCCAGGCAAATGCGAGGTGATGCATTTTGGAAGATCTAATTCAAGAGCGGACTATATGGTCAATGGAAGAGTCTTGGGGAAAATTGATGTCCAGAGAGATCTGGGAGTTCAGGTCCATTGTACCCTAAAGGTGGCAACGCAGGTTGATAGAGTGGTCAAGAAGGCACACAGCATGCTTGTCTTCATTGGACGGGCTATTGAGTACAAGAGTCGGCAGGTCATGTTACAGCTGTATAGGACTTTGGTTAGGCCACATTTGGAATACTGCGTGCAGTTCTGGTCGCCACATTACCAGAAGGATGTGGATGCTTTAGAGAGGGTGCAGAGGAGGTTCACCAGGATGTTGCCTGGTATGGAGGGTGCCAGCTATGAAGCAAGGTTGAGTAGATTAGGATTGTTTTCATTGGAAGGACAGAGCTTGAGGGGAGGCCTGATTGAGGTCTACAAAATTATGAGAGGTATGGACAGGGTGGATAGCATCAAGCTTTTTCCAAGAGTGGGGGTGTCAATTACAAGGGGTCACGATTTCAAGGTGAGAGGGGAAAAGTTTAAGGGAGATGTGCGTGGAAAGTTTTTTACGCAGAGGGTGATGGGTGCCTGGAATGCTTTGCCAGCGGAGGTGGTAGAGGCCGGCACAATAGCATCATTTAAGATGCATCTGGACAGATATATGAACTGGTGGGGAACAGTCAAAAATAGACCTTGGAAAATAGGCAACAGGTTTAGATAAAGGATCTGGATTGGCGCAGGCTGGGAGGGCCGAAGGGCCTGTTCCTGTGCTGTAATTTTCTTTGTTCTTTGAGAATTAAATGTGTTTCCATAACGATTCAGTTGAGCTTATTCTGATACTTCCGAATCTTCAGCAGATAAAAAAAATGAGATTTGTCTGAATAGTTTAGATTTGTACTTTTGCTTTATGCCATTGATACATGGTGTATGGGAAGCTCTCTGTTTTCAGAGTTGTGAGTTTATATCTGATATTCTGAGTCATCCACGAATCATATACTTTGCATCTAATTAAAAAGCAGGTTTCCTGGATGTGCTAGAATGTTGAAGCCACAAGTCACACATGTCTGATAGAGGAAACACTTCTGTTGTGCATCAACATTGCATTAATTCATGGTATTCTCATTTGCACATAACTGGACTTGAAAGGTGAAGTTTTCCATTAAAGTGGCAGGTGGCACAAACCGTGAGAGAATCTCACGTGTAGCCTCGTGTTGTGTGCTTCAGGCACTTTTTGCCACCTGTTGCCTTTTACATTTAACTGGAAAGAATATATGCTTGAGTGGCTTTTAAGTTAACGCAGGGGTATAAAAGTTGCATCTATGTAGTGACCTATTCTATCTCGAAGCTTGTCATATATAGTGAACTATCGTTTTGACATGAAACCACCATGGTCAAGTCGGCAAACAGCTAATAATTTATACACAGCCAGGTTCCACGGCTATGAAACAGTTAATTTGGTTAAATGTTAATGGAGGAGTGCTGGATAGAAAACTCAGAGAACGCATTACTATTCTTCAGATATTGCTGGGCTCCTTAACCTGACAACCTAGAGCTCATTTCAAAGGTGCCACCTTTCCCTTTTTTACAATATCAACTGAGGTTGTGCTCTCAAGGTCTGGAGTGGGGTTTGAACTGAACAGAAGTAAGCATTCTATCAACCAATGACCAAAGATGGTACTTTATTCATGAACTGATTATGCTCCTAATTGGGACTAAGTTATGCATTTGCTGTCTAATTATTTCCTTGCTATTGTATTTTCAATTTAGTATGGCTCGGTTAATAGGCAAGATAAAGTGGGGCCGTGTTCAGGGATTCAGGTGTATTCCCATGTTGATATGAAGATCGAAATAAACAGACATTAGTCGCAGTGTACAAGAGGAAGACTGTATGTGTTTTCATCCAGCACTGTACAGAGCAGGATCACTAATGTTCAGAATCTTAAGACCAGCAACCTGCCAAATAAAGTAGAGCAAATATATAATGAAATATTAACTGCAAATGGAGTAACATTGCTGCTCCAGTACTAGTGTTGTGACTTTATATGTAGGCGTGCTGAGCAGACTGCAACCACACATTCCCACCCACCTCCAGCCTGACAGTGTTTTCCAGGCAGATAGTGATACACTGATAGGCTCACGACTGCACCTGTCACCCACAGCTAGAGGGAGGCAGGATTAGGTGGATTTGGGGATTGTATCCCCAACTAAATATGCATGTAGAATGCAAACATCTATTTGTATAATATAAAGTAATATGAAATGTTCAATTTACCTTTGAAGTATACATCCTTTTTGAAAGAATACAGTATTTAAAGTGCAAAGTTTTGCAACTTGAGAGAATACGAGTCGAACACACTGAGTGGGCAGGATTCTCCACAGCCAGATGCCTGCAATAAGAATCACGATTGGGTGAAGCAAAAATTGGAATGTGCACCCGGTGCCTATTCCGACGCGATGCTCCGGTCCCCCGCTGGCGGTGGCAGTGAAGATCTCACCCCGTGCCAGCAGACCCATGCAAATCCATAATTTGCATGGATTTGAATGTGATTAGCGAGTTGAACACTGCATGCTCCACCCTTCTGCGTTGCTCCAGCCCTCTCAGGCAGGTGTCACACGGGCATGTATTGGTGCAAGTGGGGCCTGAGCGCCATGGCTTAGAGGGGGAGTGAGAAAAAACTTGTCGTCCTTGCTGGGGGGTGGGGGGTGGCTGCCTGGGCCACAAAGAGTAGTGGAGAATCACTTGGTACCACGTCCGTGCACTCGGGGTGTCCCCCTTGGGATGAGGTAGCCTGGCTCAGACCGCCATGTTGCAGTATGTTATTTAAAGGCACCCGTTTGGTGCAACTTAACAGGCTACTTGCTGTTCACACTGCTGACTGCATCCGGGGCATGTGGGGACCCACCAACTAGCCCTTCTGGAAACCCTCAGACCCCAGCAATATCATCAATGGGATGGGCATTTCATGCTCTGTCGCTGCCCCACCAGGTGATGGCACTCCTTGATGTACTCCTCAGAAGCGCAGCCGCACAGCAGGTTAAGCAGGGGTATAGCAGAGCTCATCCCAAAGGGCACATGCACCGCAAACTTTGGCATCCTCCCTGACACACAGCCCCTCTTCGAGTAGAAGCCTCACCTGTGACACTATCAGCTAGGCCACCCCTCAGGATCATGAGATGTCTCCAAGTGCTGCATGTCTATCATGCTCCTGGTCCCATCGATCCTGTCCCCCCTGCAGGAAACATGATCAGCTCTCTGTCACAGCTTGTGGGTTACACCCAGGCCTCACATCACAGCAAACGCGCACTTCCCTCGCTCACTCCCATCTGTAGGATGTACCCGTACACAAGCCTCTTAAGGATTGGAGGCAACTGGCAGCACACATTGACCATCTCCATCACACATCCAGTTGCCAAACTGCTTGCGGCATAATACAAGGCCTATCCAGTGAAGAGACCCACATTAGACCCCACTAGGAGAAAAAGGACCGGGACCACGTAGCCTTTCGCTGACGCGGGTTGCAGTATCCCTGTTGTCAGGAATGGGTGGTGAGGATAGAGGATCCCCACATCACAGGCCAGGTACACTCACTGAAGGGCACAGGGGTGCAGTGCTGACGTCAACATATCGAGGGGGCTGGGTGAGGGGTGGGAGTGGGTGGCGTCTTGAGGGTGGCGCAGCAGTATAATTCATGATGACCATGTAACCTGGTGGCTTTGGATGGCTCTCGATGCCCTCAGCCTTGACCCTTTGTGAATAGGCCAAGTTCTGCAGTGCTGCAGCAATGTCCATCTGCACCCGTATATGTCCACCTGTGATTGGGCTCCCCTGTCCTGCGCCTCAGCCATTGACATCAGCATCTGGTCCAAGCCTTGACCATCTCAACCCATGGCTCCTCTTGCCCTAGGCTTTCCACTGCGGTTGCCCCCCTTTCAGTGTTGGCCTGGGTACCATGCATTGACAGCACATCTCCAGCTCCAAGAGCCTCATCACTAAAATTCCCCACTGAGGTGATAGTCTCTGTGATGGTGGAGGGTGAAGGTGACAGCAGTGACGAGAAGTCGGTGTCTTCCCCGGACTCGTGCTCCAAGGTGTGATGTGGCTGGGGTGGCGGGGCAGCAACCCCGGAAGACCCCGCATCGTCTGATGGTGATCCTGCAAGACAAAGGACATGGGGTGAGATCATGGAAAGGACTGGCCTGTGGGAGAGGGTTGACTTACTTGCTTTCGGAACATCAGTGTGGCATTGGGCTCTCACTTGTTTGGCGCATGCCAAGCTCCCTCTCCTTGGCCTCGCCTCATCTCTGCTGGGGTGTGGACCCAAAGTTCTGCGATGCTCCCTCTGGTCTTTTGGTGGTCACGCCTATTATGGGCCCTTAACCTAGGGGATGCAGAAAGGTCATAGTGAGACACTGGGAGGCGAGTTCTACAGGGGGTCTTTCGCTGGTGGCATGTGTATGCAAGGCTCCTGGCGAAAGAGGGCAACACATGTGTTGGGATCTGGTGGAGGGTGAGTTGTAAGGGAGATGCAAGCAGGTGGGGTGTTGTTGGCCTCTACAGGATTGGGGGCAGATGCGAGGAGTGAGGGGCAGGAGTGATGCTAGGGGCTCAGAGGTGGTGACTCACCCGAGCTGCCCTAAGGAGATTGTTCATCTTCTTCCAGCGCTGTGTGCCGATCCTCCTGGTGAGGCTGGCAGCACTGACTACCCCTGCTACCTCATTATAGGCGCTGTTTAGAAGGCGGGATTCAGTCTGCACCCCAGCTGAGGAAGAGAGTGTCACTCCTCCCCTTGATGGTATCTAGCAGTCGGTCAATTTCGGACTCCCGAAATCAGGGGACAGGTCTTCGGGTAACCATATTCTTGGTTGGAGTGAGTGTGTTTGGTAAATGGAGCGTTGTAATGCTCTTCAATACAAATTCCAGCCCCAGCGAATCAGATGCTAGTAGGGATGGGAATTGCTTGCGATTGATGTGGGCAGAGTGCTGGCCCTTTTGCTTCTCCTGAATTTTATTCAAATACCACCCCTAACGGGAACGCGAATTGCACGTAATTCCGTTCCAGCGGGGATATTTGGTCTCCCAAATAAAGAATCCAGCCCCATGTTATTTCCAATATCATCTCTGCATAGTTCCCAAGCTCAAAGATGCCATTTGAAGCAGGTAACATGTAGATAACAACCCTATCCCCGAGGGAAATGAATACTGCCATTTTTTAAAAATCTGGTGCATGTGAGGAGTGAATATAAAATGTTATTATTTATTATAGCATTTGATGTTATTTTCTGACTAGAGTATTTAAGTTAGATTCCTATCTTACAACTGAATGCTGCTTTGTAATATTTCAGTGTCTGTACTCTTTACGTCTGAGTGACAGTATAAAATGCGGAGGCTGCAAATAGCAGAAGGATAGACTTCCTCCAGTCAAACTGTGCAAAGTACAGTGCAATGCCAGGGTATATTTAATTAGTAGAACACATAGGAAAAGTCCCTATATTGGAATAGTCTTCCCTAGTAGAATGAAGAAAGTGTATTGCTTGCATAAAGATGTTGCCACGGATTGATTACAATCTGAAATTGTGAAAGCAGAAACTTGTTGGCAAAAATTTTTAGGTTAACCTATCAGTATTGGTGTTTTCTTTATATGATTCATATCAATTATTGCACCTCTATGTAACTTTTAATATTATACCATTTTATTTAAAGTTTCTTCCTTATTCAAAAAATAAATTAGCATTGTAATACAGTAGCATATTGAATTGAAAGTAATTCCTTTTCAGCATGGGAACCTGTGTTTGTACTCAGCCTATGTAAAGCTTGTCAATCTGTGAGTATTTCCCCATCCACCGGCAGCACTGCAGCACCTCTCCTGGCAGGAGTGTGTAATTACAGTGTAACAAGTTTAAAATTTCCAATTTAACTGCAGCCATAGGAATTTATTACAGAAATACAAAATAAGGACAGAATGTATGACTTTAAAATGGGGATTTTAAGGGGCGGCACAGCGCCGAGGTCCCTGGTTCGATCCCGGCACCGGGATCTCTGCCCATGTGGAGTTTTGCACATTCTCCCCGTGTCTGCATGGGTCTCAACCCCACAACCGAAAGATGTGCAGGTTAGGTCAATTGGGCACACTAAATTGCCCCTTAATTGGAAAAAAAAGAATTGGGTACTCTACATTTGTTTTAAAAAATTAAAATACGGATTTGAATTATGTCTACATGCACTGGTTCAGTCATTTTCTGTCAATTTACCCGACTGCACTTTGTCTTGATTTTCTATGCAATGATTGATCAACTGTTAATCATTGCAGATGATATAACCTAGATGTTTCCAACAGGGATGCTAGTTCACAGCATGAAAATTGCTGTTAAATTTTAAAGTAATTTGAACTTAATGAAAAGTTCTGCAGTCAAGTTAAACCAACATCGACCAGAAAGTAAAAACAGACTCTTGCTACACGTATTCAAAACGTAACTCTGTTTCTCTCTCCACAGTTCCTGCCAGATCTGGGTTTTTCCAGTATTTTCAGTTTTTAGTTCAGATTTTCAGCATCCACAGTATTTTGCTTTTATCTAGCAGAATGTATCAGGAATATTCATAGAATTTACAGTACAGCAGGAGGCCACTCGGCCCAACGTGTCCGCACCGGCCCCCCGGAAAGAGAACCCACTTAAGCCCAGGCCTCCACCCCATTCCCGTAACCCAGCAACCCAACATAACCTTTTGGACACTAAGCGGCAATTTAACATGGCCGAGCCACCTAACCTTCACATCTTTGGACTGTGGGAGGAAACCGGAGCATCCGGAGGAAACCCACGCAGGCACGGGGAGAAAGTGCAAACTCCACACAGACAGTCACCCGATCGCCAGAATTGAACCTGGAACATTGGAGCTGTGAGGCAGCAGTGCTAACCACTGTGCCGCCCTTTTATTTTTAGTTATATTTTAGTTATATTTGACAACCAAATCTTTCAAAAAACATTTCACCTAATTTACTACAAGAACAACGGGACTGCTTGGACCCAATAAAAGAGTCGATTGAGCGGCTGGAGCTTAGATTGGACGCCCAAGATCGGGCGATCCAGAAGGTGGAGAAGGCGCTGGCTGAGCAGGAGGAACATCAAACTGCGGTGGAGTTGGAGGTGGGGCTGCTGACAGACCAGCAGAAAAGGCTCCTGGAGAAGGTGGAGGACCTCGAGAATCGATCCCGCCGGCAGAACTTGAGGATCGTTGGGCTCCCGGAGAGGTCCGAAGGAGCGGATGCTGGGGCATACATAGCAGGTATGTTTGAGAAGCTGCTGGGGGATGGGACATTCTCCTGACCCTTGGAGGTGGACAAGGCTCACAGAGCGCTCGCGAGGAAGTCACGAATGGGAGACCCCCGAGGGCAATGGTGGTGAGACTCCACAGGTACTTGGATAAGGAGCACATTCTACAGTGGGCCAAGCAGACACGGAGCTGTAAGTGGGACAACTGTATCCTACGGGTTTACCAAGACCTGAGTGTGGAGGTGGCCAGGAGAAGAGCAAGCTTCAACCAGATTAGGTTGATCCTTTTTAAGAAAATGGTGAAGTTCAGACTGTTGTATCCGGCCCGTCTCTGGGTCATGCACGAGGAACAGCACTTTTATTTCGAGTCGCCTGAGGACGCGCTGGACTTCACGAGAAGGAATGGACTGGTGGTGGAGTGAGAGCTTTTTAACTTTGCTGCAACGTTCTTGTTTTGTTTTTTTTTGGTTTTGGGGAAGCTGTTTGTAATGCCTTTTGCATTGATTTTGGACCAGCGGTAAAGCGGAGTGAGTTAAGGTTTTCATTTGCACTGTTGGGGGATGGAGGTGTGCTTGTTTAGATTTTGGTGTTTTTCTGTCGGGCAATTATGCGGAGATTGCTTGATGTTGGAGTATGTTTGTATGAGTGTGGGGGAGGGTGGAACAATAGCTGGGAGACTATCCGGCACCAGGGATGGGGGCCACCAAGATGTTTGTATGAGCAGGGTGGGTGGGAGGGTGGGGAGGGAACAATAGGTGCGAGACTAGCCGGTGCCAGGGATGAGGGTCACCAAGATAGCTGGGCGGGCTAGCTCACAGAAACGCAGTGGGGGGGGGGGGGGGGTGGCATTTGTTTGGTTTATTAAAGGGGTTGAGTGTTGTTACTAGGGGGGGAGGGGGGGTAAATGTTCTGCTGACGAGGGAGGGACTTGGGCTAAGGGACAGAGAGGAGGTTGGGGGCAGAGGCTGCCTGGGGGCGGACCTGTGGAGGTGTGGAACATGGGCTGGAGGCGGGCCCAAAAAAGGGGATGGCTGATCGCCGAAGGGGGGGGGGGGGGGGGAGCCCCCCAACTAGGCTGATCACCTGGAATGTTCAAGGGTTAAATGGGCCGGTCAAGAGGGCACGTGTGTTCGCGTATCTTAGGGCAATGAAGGCAGACATGGTGATGTTGCAGGAAACGCACCTTAGAGTAACTGACCAGATTAGATTGAGGAAAGGCTGGGTCAGTCAGGTCTTTCACTCGGGACTAGACTCAAAGACTAGAGAGGTTGCAATCCTGACCAATAAGCGGATGGTGTTTGAAACGGGTAGAATAGTTTCGGATGTGGGAGGTCGGTACATTATGGTCAGTGGGAAACTGGAGGGGGTGCAGGTGGTATTAGTAAATGTATATGCGCCAAATTGGGATGATGTGGAGTTAATAAAGAGGACGCTGGGGAAGATACTGGACCTGGACTCGCACTGGGTGGTCATGGGATCGGACTTCAACACAGTTATTGACCCTGGCGTGGACCGGTCAAGCTCAAAAACAGGCAGGGTACTAGCAATGGCAAAAGAACAAAAAGGGTTCATGGAGCAGATGGGGGGGGGGGGGGGGGGGGGGGTGGATCCATGGAGATTTGGGCAGCGAGGGTGAAGGCGTTCTCCTTCTACTCACACATGCATAAAGTGTACTCCCGGATCGATTTCTTCATTTTGATCAGGGCCTTACTGGCAGGGGTGGTGGACATGGGGTACTCGGCGATCACAATCTCAGACCATGCTCCACACCGTGTTGACCTGCAGGTTAGTAAAGACAGTATGCAGCATCCGCACTGGAGGTTAGATGTGGGACTTTTGGCTGACGAAGGGGTTTGAGAGCGGCTGAGGAAATGTATTCAGAACCACCTGCAGGTCAATGACACGGGGGAAATTTCAGCAGCGATGGTCTGGGAAGCACGGAAGGCGGTGGTCAGAGGGGAGCTGATCTCGATACGGGCCCATAGGGAGAAGGTGGACAGGGCAGAGACGGACCAACTGGTAAAGGAGATAAATAGGAGGTATGCGGAGACCCAGAGGCAGGGCTTTTAAGGGAACGGCCGAGGCTAAAGGCTGAGTTCGGCTTGTTAACCACAGGGAGGGATGTGGAGCAGCTGAGAAAGGCGAGGGGGGCGATCTATGAACATGGAGAGAAGGCCAGCAGAATGCTTGCACAGCAGCTTAGAAAGAGGGAGGCAGCCAGGGAGATAGGGAAAGTAAATGACGGAGATGGAAACCTGGTTGGAGATTCAGCAGGAGTGAATAAGGCGCTTAGGGATTTCTACAGTAGGCTGTATAAGTTGGAACCCCCTATGGGGCCGGAGGGGATGAGGCACTTCTTGGAGGGGCTGAATTTCCCAAAGGTGGACGGGGAGCTGGTAGAAGGGCTGGGGGCCCCGATCGGGTTGGGAGAGATAGTGGAGGGTCTGAAGGCCATGCAGTCGGGTAAAGCCCCGGGGCCGGACGGGTATCCAGTGGAGTTTTATAAAAAGTTCTCTGGGATATTGGAGCCGGTGTTGATGAGGATGTTCAATGAAGCAAGGGAAAGAGGGTGCTTCCCCCTACGAAGTCACAGGCCACGATTTCACTGATTCTGAAGTGGGACAAGAACCCGGAGCTGTGTGGGTCCTACAGGCCGATATCCCTGTTGAATATGGATTCCAAATTGCTGAGGATTGTGTTCTGGACGTTATTGGGGAGGACCAGACGGGGTTTGTTAAGAACATAAGAACATAAGAACTAGGAGCAGGAGTAGGCCATCTGGCCCCTCGAGCCTGCTCCGCCATTCAATTAGATCATGGCTGATCTTTTGTGGACTCAGCTCCACTTTCCGGCCCGAACACCATAACCCTTAATCCCTTTATTCTTCAAAAAACGATCTATCTTTACCTTAAAAACATGTAATGAAGGAGCCTCAACTGCTTCACTGGGCAAGGAATTCCATAGATTCACAACCCTTTGGGTGAAGAAGTTCCTCCTAAACTCAGTCCTAAATCTACTTCCCCTTATTTTGAGGCTATGCCCCCTAGTTCTGCTGTCACCCGCCAGTGGAAACAACCTGCCCGCATCTATCCTATCTATTCCCTTCATAATTTTAAATGTTTCTATAAGATCCCCCCTCATCCTTCTAAATTCCAACGAGTACAGTCCCAGTCTACTCAACCTCTCCTCATAATCCAACCCCTTCAGCTCTGGGATTAACCTAGTGAATCTCCTCTGCACACCCTCCAGCGCCAGTACGTCCTTTCTCAAGTAAGGAGACCAAAACTGAACACAATACTCCAGGTGTGGCCGCACTAACATCTTATACAATTGCAACATAACCTCCCTAGTCTTAAACTCCATCCCTCTAGCAATGAAGGACAAAATTCCATTTGCCTTCTTAATCACCTGTTGCACTTGTAAACCAACCTTCTGTGACTCATGCACTAGCACACCCAAGTCTCTCTGAACAGCGGCATGCTTTAATATTTTATCATTTAAATAATAATCCCTTTTGCTGTTATTCCTACCAAAATGGATAACCTCACATTTGTCAACATTGTATTCCATCTGCCAGACCCGAGCCCATTCACTTAACCTATCCAAATCCCTCTGCAGACTTCCAGTATCCTCTGCACTTTTCGCTTTACCACTCATCATAGTGTCATCTGCAAACTTGGACACATTGCCTTTGGTCCCCAACTCCAAATCATCAATGTAAATTGTGAACAATCCAAATCATCAATGTAAATTGTGTAAATAAGTTGGTGGCCAATGTAAGAAAGTTGTTAAATGTAATCATGATGTCCCCAGAAGGTACAGATGTGGAGGTAGTGATCGCAATGGATGCAGAAAAGGCTTTTGATCGGGTAGAATGGGATTATCTATTTGAGGTACTGGGACGGTTCAGATTTGGGCGGGGCTTTATTGACTGGTTCAGGTTGCTGTATCAGACTCGTATGGCAAACGTACGGACGAATAGGACAACATCCGACTCTTTTAGACTACACTGGGGGACAAGGCAGGGATGCCCCCTCTCCCCAATGTTGTTTGCGCTAGCTATAGAGCCGTTGGCAATTGCTCTGAGAGTCTCAAAGAGCTGGAAGGTGCTGGTCGCAGCCGGGGGGGGGGGGGGGGGGGGGAAGGACAGAGTCTCGCTCTATGCAGACGACCTGGTTCTGCATGTGTCGGACCCATTAGAGGGGAAGGAAGATACCATGAGGATTCTTGGGGACTTTGGCCAGTTTTCGGGGTATAAGCGAAATATGGGGAAAACTGAGATGTTCGTGGACCAGGCGTGGGGACAGGAGAGGCGATTGAGGGAGCTGCTGTTTGGATTAGTAGGGGAAAGCTTTGGGTACCTAGGCATTCAAGTGACGCGGGAATGGGACCGGCTGCATAAATCAAATCTGGCACGGCTAGTAGACCAAATGAAGGACGATTTTTGGAGGTGGGTGACGCGCTCCCGTTGTCATTAGCTGGGAGGGTGCAGACGGTGACGATGACGGTCCTCCCGAGATTCCTGTTCATGTTTCAATGTCTCCCCATCTTTATTTCGGGGTCCTGTTTTAAACAGGTCAACAAAGTGATCACTGGCTTCGCTTGGGCAGGCAAGGTCCTGCATTAAGGAAGGTAATGCTTGTGCGGAGTTGGGGAGAGGGCGGGTTGGCGCTGCCAAATTTTAGTAACTATTACTGGGCGGCGAATATAACCATGATCAGGAAGTGGGTGGTGGGGGAGGAGTCAGCATGGGAGCGTTTGGAGGCGGCTTCATGCAAGGGCACCAGTTTGGGGGCGTTGGTAACTGCGCCTCTGCCGTTCCCACCGGCACGGTACTCCACCAGCCCCGTGGTGGTGGCAGCCCTGAGGGTCTGGGGGCAATGGAGGAGACATGTGGGAGCAGAGGGAGCATCAGTCTGGTCCCCAATCTGTAATAATCACCAGTTTGCACTGGGAAGTATAGATGGGGGGTTCCGGATATGACGGAGAGCAGGGATTGAGAGGATGGGGGACAGGTTTTTAGAGGGGAGCTTTCCGAGTATGAGGGCGCTGGAGGAGAAGATTGGGTTGGCGAGGGGAAACAAATTCAGGTATCTGCAGGTGCGGGACTTCCTATGTAAACAGGTGCCAACCTTCCCGCTCCTACCGCTAAGGGGCATTCAGGACAGGGTAGTTTCCAGAGGGTGGGTAGGAGAAGGGAGTGTCTCTGACATTTACAAGGAACTTAGGGGTCAGAGGAGACACAGACCGAGGAGCTGAAGCTCAAGTGGGAGGAGGAGCTGGGAGGAGAGATAGAGGATGGTCTATGGGCGGACGCGTTGAGGAGAGTCAATGTGTCCGCAACATGTGCCAGGCTCAGCCTGATTCAATTCAAGGTAGTTCGTCGGGCTCACATGGCAGTAGTCCAGATGAGCAGATTCTTTGGGGTGGAAGACTGGTGTGCAAAATGTGCGGGAGGACCAGCGAACCACATGTTCTGGGCATGTCCGAAGCTTAGGGGATTTTAGCAGGGGATTGCAGATGTCATGTCCACGGTGTTAAAAACAAGGGTGGCACCGAGTCCAGAGGTGGCAATTTTCGGGGTGTTGGAAGACCCAGGAATCAAGGAAGAGAAAGAGGCAGGCCTTTGCTTCCCTGGTAGCCCGGAGACGGATATTATTAGCTTGGAGGGACTCAAAGCCCCTGAAGTCGGAGACCTGGCTATCTGACCTGGCTAGCTTTCTCTATTTAGAGAAAATCAAGTTTGCCTTGAGAGGGTTAATGTTAGGGTTCGCCCGGAGGTGGCAATCTTTCATCGGCTTCTTCGCGGAAAATTGATCGTCGGCAGAAAAGGCGGCGGGGGGGGGGGGGGGGGGGGGGCGGGGGGGCGGGGGGGGGGGGATTAGTTTAGTTTAGAGTAGGGGGGTAATAAAGGTGGGATCTGCAAGGGAGACGGCTTTTGCACTATGTTTATAGTTTCATGTACATTGTTTATTTTGTTGTTACAATACCAAAAATACCTCAATAAACTGTTTATTAAAAAAAAATTACTACAAGAACAGAGAATGCTGGAAAAACTCAACATCTTTAGAGAGAGAGAGAACAGAGTTCACATTTCAAGTCCATTTGACTCTTCTTTTTTTTAAAAAATAATTTTTATTGAAATTTTTACAAAATATAAACATCTCAACTCTATTAACAAAACAACCGCGGTAACACCCCAAGAACAATACCCACCCAACTTCAAAAGCAACTACAAACAAAAGAAAAAAACAAAAGAACACCCAAACAACAAAAGGGAAAGAGATAACACCCGCCACATCCCACAAACCCATGTACACAGTTCTCCCTCCCACCGACCCAAACCCCCCCCTCCCTCCCCCCCTCCCTCCTCTCATCCCCCTCCCTCCCTCCCCCCCCCTCCCTCATATGGGCGTGGTTCGCTGGGCTCCCCGAGCACCTAGCACACCTGTCCTCGCCCCCGAAAAAACCTACTCATCCTCGTCCCAGTCATGTGGGCCCTATGCAGCACCTTGAACTGTATGAGGCTAAGCCTCGCACAGGAAGAGGAGGAATTCACTCTCTCCAGGGCATCCGCCCACGTCCCCTCCTCAATCTCCTCACCCAGCTCCTCTTCCCATTTACCCTTCAGTTCCTCCACCGAGGCCTCGTCTACCTCCTGCATCACCCGGTATATGTCCGAAATCCTCCCTCCTCCAACCCACACCCCCGAGAGCAACCGATCCCGCACCCCTCGTGGGGGCAGCAAGGGGAACCCCTCCACCTGCTGCCTGGCAAACGCCCTCACCTGCATGTACCTAAACATGTTCCCCGGGGGGAGCCCAAACTTCCCCTCTAACTCCCCCAAGCTCGCGAACCTCCCCTCCACAAACAGGTCCCTCAACCTCCTAACCCCTACCCTGTGCCAGCCCAGAAATCCGCCATCAATGCTCCCTGGAACAAACCAATGGTTCCCCCGTATCGGGGCCTCCATCGAGCCCCCCACTTCTCCCCTATGCCGTCTCCATTGCCCCCAAATTTTGAGGGTAGCCGCCACCACTGGGCTCGTGGTATACCTTGTTGGAGGGAGCGGCAACGGTGCCGTTACCAGCGCCTCCAGGCTCGTGCCCACACATGACGCCGCCTCCATCCTCTTCCATGCTGCCCCTTCCTCGTCCATTACCCACTTACGCACCATCGCTGCGTTGGCAGCCCAATAGTACCCACAGAGGTTGGGCAACGCCAGCCCCCCCCTATCCCTTCCCCGTTCCAGGAATACTCTTCTCACCCTCGGAGTCCCATGCGCCCACACAAATCCAGTGATACTCCTGTTGACCCTTCTAAAAAAGGCCTTCGGGACAAGGATGGGGAGGCACTGGAACAGGAACAAAAACCTCGGGAGCACCGTCATCTTAACGGACTGCACCCTCCCCGCCAGTGACAGCGGTAACATATCCCACCTCTTAAACTCCTCCTCCATCTGCTCCACCAACCTTGTGAGGTTGAGCTTGTGCAGGGCCCCCCAGCTCCCAGCCACCTGGACCCCTAGGTACCTGAAGCTCTTCCCTGCCTGCTTCATTGGGAGCCTACCAATCTCCTCCTCTTGATCCCCCGGATGCACCACAAACAACTCACTCTTGGCCCGGGTTCAACTTATACCCAGAGAAACCCCCGAATTCACTAAGAATCCTCATCACCTCCGGGATCCCCCCCCACCGGGTCCGCCACATACAGCAACAGGTCGCCCGCTACAGCGACACTCGATGCTCCTCCCCACCCCGCACCAGGCCCCTCCAGTTCCCTGACTCCCTCAATGCCATGGCCAGGGGCTCAATCGCCAACGCGAAGAGCAAGGGGGACAGGGGGCACCCCTGTCTCGTCCCCCGGTACAGCCGAAAGTACTCCGAGCTCCTCCTATTTGTGGCTACACTCGCCATCGGGGCCTCGTAGAGCAGCCTCACCCACCGGATAAACCCCTCCCCAAACCCAAACCTCTCCAACACCTCCCACAAATACTCCCACTCAACCCTATCAAAGGCCTTCTCCGCATCCAATGCCACCACTATCTCCGCCTCCCCTTCCATGGCCGGCATCATAATGACATTGAGGAGCCTTCGCACGTTCGTATTCAACTGCCTTCCCTTCACAAACCCCGTCTGGTCCTCATGAATGACCCCGGGCACGCAATCCTCTATTCTCGTGGCCAGGATCTTTGCTAGCAGCTTAGCGTCGGCGTTTAGCAGCGAAATCGGCCTATATGACCCGCACTGCAGAGGGTCCTTGTCCCGCTTCAGGATCAAGGAAATCAGCGCCCGTGACATAGTTGGGGGCAAAGCCCCCCCCCCCCCCCCCCCCCTTGCCTCTTTAAAGGTCCGGACCAACAGGGGGCCCAACAGGTCCAAATACCTTTTATAAAATTCCGTCGGAAACCCGGCAGGCCCCGGCGCCTTCCCCGACTGCATGCTCCCTATCCCTTTGACCACCTCCTCCAGCTCGATCGGCGCCCCCAGTCCCTCCACCTGCTCCTCCTCCACCCTCGGGAATCGCAGCTTGTCCAAGAAGCGCCCCATTCCACCCCCCTCCACCGGGGGTTCCGACCGGTACAGTTCCCCATTGAAGTCTCTGAAGACTACATTAACATCTACTCCCCTCCGCACCACCTTCCCAGCCTTATCCGTCACTCCCCCAATCTCCATGGCCGCGTCCCACTTTCGGAGCTGGTGTGCCAGCAGCCTGCTCGCCTTCTCCCCATATTCATACACCGCCCCCTGTGCTTTCCTCCACTGAGCTTCCGCCTTTCTGGTAGTCAATAGGTCGAATCTGGCCTGAAGGCTACGCCTCTCCCCCAGCAATCCCTCCTCTGGAGCCTCCGCAAATCTCCTATCCACCCGCACCATCTCCCCTATCAGTCTCTCCCTCTCCCTCTGCTCCCCCGTCTCCCTATGGGTTCAGATGGAGATCAATTCCCCCCTCATCACCACCTTCAATGCCTCCCAGACCGCCCCCACTCGGACCTCCCCGTTGTCATTGGCCTCAAGGTACCTCTCGATACACCCCCGAACCCTCTCGGCCACCTCCTCATCTGCCAGCAGCCCCACCTCCAAGCGCCAGAGCGGACGTTGGTCCCTCTCGTCCCCCAGCCCGAGGTCCACCCAGTGTGGGGCATGATCTGAAATGGCAATGGCGGAGTATTCCACATCCTCCACCCTCTAAACCAACCCCCTGCTCAGGACAAAAAAAATCAATCCCCGAGTAGGCCTTATGTACGTGGGAGAAAAACGAGTACTCCCTGGCCCTTGGCCTCGCAAACCTCCAGGGATCCAGCCCCCCATCTGGTCCATAAATCCCCTCAACACCTTAGCCGCCGCCGGCCTCCTACCCGTCCGGGACTTGGATCGATCCAATGGATCCCCCAGTACCGTGTTGAAGTCCCCCCCATGATCAGGCCCCCCACCTCCAGGTCCGGAATGCGGCCCAACATACGCCGCATAAACCCCGCATCGTCCCAATTTGGGGCGTAAACATTCACCAACACCACCCGCTCCCCCTGCAGCTTACCACTCACCATCACATATCTCCCGCCACTGTCAGCCACCATATTTAACGCCTCAAACGACACCTTCTTCCCCACCAGGATCGCCACCCCCCTACTCTTCTCATCCAGCCCTGAGTGAAATACTTGGCCCACCCAACCCTTCCTCAGCCGAACCTGGTCCACCACTCTCAGGTGTGTCTCCTGGAGCATGGCCACATCCGCCTTCAGCCGCTTCAGGTGCGCAAATACCCGGGCCCGTTTGACCGGCCCATTCAGCCCCCTCACATTCCAGGTTATCAGCCGGATCAGAGGGCTCCCTGCCCCCCTCCCCTGCCGATTAGCCATACCCCATCCCTTGCCCACCACCGGCCAGCGTCCCCCGCTCTGCCAGTTTCCCACGGCGGTAACTCCCCCCCCCTCCAGCACCCCCTGCGTCCTCCAGCTCCTTCCTGACCGTTTCAGCAGCAACCCGGTACCCCCCCCCCCCAAGGCTAGGACCCCTCCTAGCCGCGCCCCTCCCTCCATAGCACTCCCGTGAGCCAGCTAACTTCTGCTGACCCTGGCGACTCCCGCCCTACCTCCGACTACTCCCCACGTGGGACTACCCCTCCTCCATCGTGCCCGTCAATGGGTCCTCCTCCCCCCCCCCGCTCTTGCGCGGGAAAAAAAAAACAGCCTGCAACGACCGCGCTTCTCAGCCCCGACCCCGCCCCCACCATCTCCCAGCGCGGGAAACCCGCAGAAAGCCCGCGCTTTTGCCCTGCCCGGCCCCGCCTCCTCTAGGGCAACTCCCATTGTCAGTCCCCCCCATCAGCTCCCCGAACTCCCCGTTTACCCCCCTGCCCGAACCCGTCCACCAGACACCTACAGAAAAACCCATATAGAAAAGACAAATCGACATCACCCCACCCACCCTAAGGCCAACCCACATCTTACATTAAACCAAGCAAATACAAATACAGTATTATACAGCATCCCCCATCTTAGACCCTCAGTTTGAGTCCAATTTCTCGGCCTGCACAAAGGCCCACGCCTCCTCCGGGGACTCAAAATAATGGTGCCGATCCTTATAGGTGACCCACAGACCGCCGTCTGCAACATGCCGAACTTCACACTCCGTCTATGGAGCACCGCCTTCGTCCGGTTAAACCCGGCCCTCCGCCTCGCCACCTCCGCACTCCAGTCCTGGAAGATCCGCACCTCCGTGTTAGAACATAGAACATAGAACAGTACAGCACAGAACAGGCCCTTCGGCCCTCAATGTTGTGCCGAGCAATGATCACCCTACTTAAACCCACGTAACCCGTATACCTGTAACCCAACAATCCCCCCATTAACCTTACACTACGGGCAATTTAGCATGGCAAATCCACCTAACCCGCACATCTTTGGACTGTGGGAGGAAACCGGAGCACCCGGAGGAAACCCACGCACACACGGGGAGGACGTGCAGACTCCACACAGACAGTGACCCAGCCGGGAATCGAACCTGGAACCCTGGAGCTGTGAAGCATTGATGCTAACCACCATGCTACCGTGAGGCCCACTTGATGCTCCGCTCCTTCTTGGCCCACCGGAGCACACACTCACGATTCACGAACCGTTGAAACCGCACCGCGGCTGCTCGTTCGGCTTGGGCCTCCTAGCCAGAATTCTGTGGGCCCCCTCTAACTCCAGGAGCCCCTGGAAGGACCCAGCCCCCATCAGCGAGTTTAACATAACCGCCACAGAGGCCGCCAGGTCCGACCCCTCCAGCCCCTCCGTGAGGCCCAGGATCTGCAAATTCTTCCTCGACCGGTTGTCCAGCTCCTCGAACCGCTCCTGCCATCTTTTATGGAGCGCCTCGTGCATCACCACCTTCCCCGCGACGGCCACGGCCTCATCCTCCCTTTCGGAGGCCTGCTTCTGCAGCTCCCGGATCGCAGCCCCCTGGGCTGTCTGGGTCTCCATCAGCTCCCTGGTGGTTACCTTCAACGACTCCAGCATCTCCAACTCAAGCTCCTGGAAGCAGCGCAGCAGAGTCACCTGCTGCTCCTGAGCCCACTGCCTCCAGTCCTCCGGGTCTCTGCCATCCGCCATTTTGTCTTCCTTCCCCCGCTTTTTCAGGGGTGCTTTCTCCGTTTTTCTCCTTACCCCACTCCTGGTCCGGACCATAGGACCGTAGGGGTCGACTCCTGTCCTCTTCCCACGTCGGGATTTGCCGACACAGCTCCGTTGGGGGCCCTGAAAAGAGCCCCAAAGTCCGTTTTCAGCGGGAGCTGCCGAATGTGCGGCTTAGCTCCACATTGCCGCCACTGGAAGTCGTCCATTTGACTCTTCATCAGAACCAAAGAGAGGGACAATGTGTTGGATATTAAACTGTGGTCGGGAGAGATTGCAACAAGTTGTAGCAACCTTAAGAACAGGTGACAGATGGCCCTGTCTGTGTAGGGGTGGGTGATGGCAGTTTTGTATTGAGACAAGAAATGTATGGGCTATAAAAAAGGGGTTTCAGGTGGAGGGCAAAGGTCACATTCTAACGTTGTTGAACTTAATGTTGATTCCTGAGGGCTGTAACGTGCCTGATTGGAAGATGAGGTGCTGCTCCCTCAGTTTGCGTTGGGCAGCACTGGAGCATTGCAGAAGACCCAAGGATGGATGTGTGGGCATGAGACCTAATTTACATATAGCTTTTTTCTTCCATCTGTTAAAATAGTTACAAAAAATTACAAAGCTAAATACAGCAGTTAATGAGACTTTTTTTTACAATCTTTGGTCTGCAAATCAAACGTCGACTACTCGTTTCAATCAAACGTCAACTCCCCCCCCCCCCCCCCCCCCCCCATTATACCAACAAAAGTTGAAGTTCAGCAGTAAATCTATGCCAAACCACATTCTATCCACAGACTGAGGATTTGCTTGTTGAGTAGGGTTGAGCTCACAATGTGGTAGAAAGAAAAGGTTACATTTATATAGTGCCTTTCTTTCATGACCTCAGGATGTCCCAAAACACTTTACACCAATGAAGTCTTTTTGAATGCAGTCACTGTTGTAATAGAGGAAACATGGCAACCAATTTGTTCACCCCAAACTCCTATTAACAGTAATGTGATAATAACCAAATCATTTGTTTTGAAATGAGCTGAGTTGCCTTTTCTCATTCAATGGATTCTCATGTTCTTGCATGTGGTAACAATAAATTAACACTATGTAAGACATAGATAAAGCTAAAACAGTGCAGTATCTTACAAAACAGACTTCCAGTTTATGCTGCAATAAATTTGAAAAACAGCATTTTAGGTCAAGCAGAAATAACATGCACAAGATACTGAAGCTTCAATCTATTGTTTTACAAAACAAATGGGGACCAGATTGTTTCCATTATTCTTGACAAATTCCAATCTCAGATACCATGGAAAGGTATTCAACAAAACCAGGTGCTTTCCCACAGGGAATCGATAAAGGACAATAAACAAGTGGCATGAATGGAAAACAACATGCAAAATGTGGCTCTGATCAGCATTCAAAAGATAAGCAAACAATAAATCTTGATCTCTGGAATGAGCACGCTGAAAAGATCCTCAGGCTTGCCAATACTCCCGTTTATACGTAGGAACTAGGGAATTCTACCAGGAAGATTTGTTACCCAGCATTAGTTGTTTTCATAACATTAATCAATTTCAGCAGTTCATGAGTTTATATACCTGTACCAATTTCTGCTTTCTTTGTACTTAAAGGAGCATTCAGGAGTCAGAGCTAGTTCAGAGAACAGTTGAGAGAGAGAAATACAGCACAGAACAGGCCCTTCGGCCCACGATACTGTGCTGAACTTTTATCCTAGGTTAATCATAGAATTTTGGACACTAAGGGCAATTTATCATGGCCAATCCATCCAACCTGCACATCTTTGGACTGTGGGAGGAAACCGGAGTACCCGGGGGAAACCCACGCACACACGGGAAGGATGTGCAGACTCCACACAGACAGTGACCCAAGTCGAAATCGAACTTGGGACCCTGGAGCTGTGAAGCAATTGTGCTATCCACAATGCTACCGTGCTGCCCTTAAGAAGAAATTAATCTACACTCCATTATTCTACCCTAATCCATGTACCTATCCAATAGCCGCTTGAAGGTTCCTAACGTTTCCGACTCAACTACTTCCACAGGCAGTGCATTCCATGCCCCCACTACTCTCTGGGTAAAGAACCTACCTCTGACATCCCCCCTATATCTTCCACCATTTATCTTAAATTTATGTCCCCTTGTAATGGTGTGTTCCACCCGGGGAAAAAGTCTCTGACTGTCTACTCTATCTATTCCCCTGATCATCTTATAAACCTCTATCAAGTCGCCCCTCATCCTTCTCTGTTCTAATGAGAAAAGGCCTAGCACCATCAACCTTTCCTCGTAAGACCTACTCTCCATTCCAGGCAACATCCTGGTAAATCTCCTTTGCACCTTTTACAAAGCTTCCACATCCTTCCTAAAATGAGGTGACCAGAACTGCACACAGTACTCCAAATGTGGCCTGACCAAGGTTTTGTACAGCTGCATCATCACCTCACGACTCTTAAATTCAATCCGTCTGCTAATGAACGCTAGCACACCATAGGCCTTCTTCACAGCTCTATCCACTTGAGTGGCAACTTTCAAAGATCTATGAACATAGACCCCAAGATCTCTCTGCTCCACTACATTGCCAAGAACCCTACCGTTAACCCTATATTCCGCATTCATATTTGTCCTTCCAAAATGGACAACCTCACACTTGTCAGGGTTAAACTCCATCTGCCACTTCTCAGCCCAGCACTGCATCCTATCTATGTCTCTTTGAAGCCGACAACAGCCCTCCTCACTATCCACAACTCCACCAATCTTCGTATCATCTGCAAATTTACTGACCCACCCTTCAACTCCCTCATCCAAGTCGTTAATGAAAATCACAAACAGCAGAGGACCCAGAACTGATCCCTGTGGTATGCCACTGGTAACTGGGCTCCAGACTGAATATTTGCATCCACCACCACTCTCTGTCTTCTATCGGTTAGCCAGTTTGTTATCCAACTGGCCAAATTTCCCACTATCCCATGCCTCCTTACTTTCTGCATAAGCCTACCATGGGGAACCTTATCAAATGCCTTACTAAAATCCATGTACACCACATCCACTGCTTTACCTTCATCCATATGCTTGGTCACCTCCTCAAATAAGTCAATAAGACTTGTAAGGCAAGACCTACCCCTCACAAATCCGTGCTGACTATCCCTAATCAAGCAGTGTATTTCCAGATGCTCAGAAATACTATCCCTCAGTACCCTTTCCATTACTTTGCCTACCACCGAAGTAAGACTAACTGGCCTGTAATTCCCAGGGTTATCCCGATTCCATTTTTGAACAGGGGCACGGCATTCGCCACTCTCCAATCCCCTGGTACCACCCCTGTTGACAGCGAGGATGAAAAGATCATTGCCAACGGCTCTGCAATTTCATTTCTTGCCTCCCGTAGAATCCTTGGATATATCCCGTCAGACCCGGGGGACTTGTCTATCCTCAAGTTTTTCAAAATGCCCAACACATCTTCCTTCCTAACAAGTATCTCCTTGAGCTTACCAGTCTGTTTCACACTGTCCTCTCCAACAATATGGCCCCTCTCGTTTGTAAATACTGAAGAAAAATACTTGTTCAAGACCTCTCCTATCTCTTCAGACTCAATACACAACCTCCCGCTACTGTCCTTGATCGGACCTACCCTCGCTCTAGTCATTTTCATATTTCTCACATGTGTAAAAGGCCTTGGGGTTTTCCTTGATCCTACCCGCCAAAGATTTTTCATGCCCTCTCTTAGCTCTCCTAATCCCTTTCTTCAGTTCCCTCCTGGCTATCTTGTATCCCTCCAGCACCCTGTCTGAACCTTGTTTCCTCAGCCTTACATAAGTCTCCTTCTTCCTCTTAACAAGACATTCAACCTCTCTTGTCAACCATGGTTCCCTCACTCGACCATGTCTTCCCTGCCTGACAGGGACATACATATCAAAAACACGCAGTACCTGTTCCTTGAACAAGTTCCACATTTCACTTGTGTCCTTCCCTGACAGCCTATGTTCCCAACTTATGCACTTCAGTTCTTGTCTGACAGCATTGTATTTACCCTTCCCCCAATTGTAAACCTTGCCCTGTTGCACACATCTATCCCTCTCCATTACTAAAGTGAAAGTCACAGAATTGTGGTCACTAACTCCAAAATGCTCCCCCACTAACAAATCTATCACCTGCCCTGGTTCATTACCAAGTACCAAATCCAATATGGCCTCCCCTCTGGTCAGACAATCTATATACTGTGTTAGAAAAGCTTCCTGGACACACTGCACAAACACTACCCCATCCAAACTATTTGATCTAAAGAGTTTCCACTCAATGTTTGGGAAGTTGAAGTCACCCATGACTACTACCCTGTGACTTCTGCACCTTTCCAAAATCTGTTTCCCAATCTGTTCCTCCACATCTCTGCTGCTATTGGGGGGCCTATAGAAAACTCCCAACAAGGTGACTGCTCCTTTCCTATTTCTGACTTCAACCCATATTACCTCAGTAGGCAGATCCCCCTCGAACTGCCTTTCTGCAGCTGTTATACTATCTCTAATTATACAATGCCCCCCCCCCCCCCCCCCCCCCCCCCCCACCTCTTTTACCATCCTCCCTAATCTTGTTGAAACATCTATAGCCAGGGACCTCCAAAAACCATTTCTGCCCCTCTTCTATCCAAGTTTCCGTGATGGCCACCACATTGTAGTCCCAAGTACCGATCAATGCCTTAAGTTCACCCTATGGTTATAGGTTATAGGACACATGGAATCTTATCACCCAATGATCCATAATCACTCTATGTTCTAATCATTGAATAACCCTGAAAAATTTGCATCCACTCAAAACTAAAGGGGTTAAACTAGCAGGCTTTCTGTAAGCAAATTATCATTCAACTGTCAAAACTCATGCTCCCATTTTATCTCTTCACAACATGGAAACTTGCACAAAAATATTTAACATCCCACTTGGAATACAAAGTAACCACACAAAAAGCCATTTTACTGGGCGTTTTTTCTCGTTGTAACCAGATATCTGAAGCCCATGCTGAAAAGGCTGCCCACCCCACCTCCGCCAAAAAAAGTGACATTTTCATCAGTCTACGCTGTGTACATTTTCTCACCGTAGGGAGATTTCCAGTTCCTGTAGACACATCTAAGGCTCAAGGGGCTAGTTTAGCACAGCGGGCTAAATAGCTGGCTTGTAATGCAGAACAAGGCAGCAGAGCGGGTTCAATTCCCGTACCAGCCTCCCCGAACAGGTGCAGGAATGTGGCGACTAGGAGCTTTACACAGTAACTTCATTGAAGTCTACTTGTGACAATAAGAGATTATTATTAAGTGGGTAAGAGCGATGCATTTTCAGGGGTATTGTTGGACTTTAAACAGCTTAAATTGAAAGCTTACGAGATGAGAGCTTTTCTTTCCATATTTCCAGCATCTACCTGCTAGAGACCTGTGGGAAGGATTCCTGATCACAGTGTTAGGTTTACCCATCTGGGACCCATTAATGAGCAAGGTTGCAATGAAATATGAAAAATATTTCAAGGGAAAAAATACAGTTGGGGGTTGGGGGAGGGGTGTTTGTCTTGGGTTGTTCATTTGTTTTGTATTTTTGTTTCTATATATTCAAAAATGTTCAATAAAAATATTTTTTTAAATTAATGAGCAAGGTTGTCTGGTTAATCATCAACAACGTCTTAGAGTACCGCAGACCGAAATTTACCGATAAACCTATAAAATCTTAACATGACTAGACAGGAAGGATGTTCCGGATGGTGGGGTGTCGTGAACCAAGGGTCAATGTCTCAGATATGGGGTAAACCTTTTAGGACTGAGATGCGGAGAAATTTCTTCACCCAGAGTGGTAAACCTGTGGAATTCGCTACCACGGGAAGCAGTTGAGACATTTATGTTTTCAAGGAGTTAGGTACTCAAAGAGCTGTATCTAACTAAATACGTTTGGGGCGAAAGGGAACAAAGGATATGGGGGGTGGGGGGGAGAAAATGGAAACAGGTTACTGTTTCAGCCATGATCATAATGAATGGTGGAGCAGGCTCGAAGGGCCGAATGACCTACCTCTGCTCCTGTTTTCTATGTTTACCAGGTATTGCATTACCAAGCCTGCCACAGAATTGATTTTGTTTCAGTTGTCCCATTTTCCCCCAGTCATTAAAAAAAATCCCCTTCATATAATCTCCCACTGAATTTAAAAGCTGGGAATTCTGAGTGAGTAACTCACTTCCCGACTTCCCAAAGCCTGTCTATCATCTGCAAGGCGCAAGTCAGGAGTGTGATGGAATACTCTCCACTTGCCTGGATGAATGCAACTACAGCAACATTCAAGAAGCTCAACACCATCTAGGCCAGGACTGCCTGCTTGATTGGCACCCATCCTCTCCATAACAACTTGCTCTCTTCACCATTGACAAACGGTGGTAATGTATACCATTTACAAGATGCATTGCAGCAACTCACAAAGTCTCTTTCTTTTTGTTTTTTTTTCCAATTAAGGGGCAATTTAGCGTGGCCAATCCACCTCACCTGCACATTTTGGGTTGTGGGGGTAAGACCCACACAGACACGGGGTGAATGTGCAAACTCCACATGGACAGTGACCCGGGGCCAGCATCGAACCCGGGTCTTTGACGACATGAGACATCAGTGCTACCCACTGCGCCACTCTTCACCAAATCTCTTTCAACAGCACTTTCCAGACCCACAACCTCTATCACCTAGAAGGACAAGGGCAGCAGATGAATGGGAACACCCACATTGGTAAGTTCCCCAGTTCCCCACCAAGCCACACACCATCCTGACTTGGGACTATTATTGCAATTCCTTTGCAAAGTCAATTGTAGGTATATATTTCAAACAGCCTTTCCAACCATATTACTCGAAAAATATCTGCATTGTTAATATTACTTTTTATATTATGTCAAGGCAAAATGGACACTGCCAACTGGACAGGTTATATTACCAATCATTATTTGCCCTCGTGAAGGTGGTGGTGAGCCACCTTCCTGAACCACTGTAGTCCATGAGGTGTAGGTAGACCCACGGTGCAGTTAGGGAGGGAGTTCGAGGAATTTGACCCAATTGAATTTGGTGGCATACCAGGGGCGGGATTCTCCCCCCCCCTCCTCCCCCCGGTTCGGAAAATCGCCCGGGGCCGGCGTCAATCCCACCCCCGCCGTGTCCCGAATTCTCCGCCACCTGAGATTCGGTGGGGGTGGGAATCGCGCCGCGGCGGTCAGCAGGCCCCCGCGGCGATTCTCTGGCCCGCGATGGGCCGAAGTCCAGCCGTTGGCAAGCCTCTCCCGCCGGCGGGAATCAAAACACCTACCTGACCGGCGGCGCAGACGGGGGCCGGGGTCCTGGGGGGGGGGGGGGGGGGGGGGGGGGCGCGGGGCGATCTGACCCCGGGGGTGCCCCCACGGTGGCCCGGCCCCCGATTAGGGCCCACCGATCGGCAGACGGGCCTGTGTCATGGGGGCACTCTTTTTCTTCCGCCTTCGCCATGGTCTTCACCATGGCGGAGGCAGAAGAGACCCCCTGCCCTGCACATGCGCTAGGATGACGTCAGCAGCCGCTGGCGCTCTGCGCATGCGGGGACTTACGCCGGCCGGCGAAGTCTTTTCGGCCTCGGCTGGCGTGACGCCAAAGGCTGTTCACGCCAGCTGGCGGAGCGGGAACCACTCCGGCCACGGGCTTAGCCCCTCAATGTGGGGGCTTGGCCCCTAAAGGTGCGGAGACTTCCATACCTTTGGGGCGGCCCGACGCCGGAGTGGTTCACGCCACTCCAACACGCCGAGACCCCCCGCCCCGCCGGGTAGGGGGGAATCCCGGCCAACATTCTGCACTTGGAACCTCGTCATTATGCCCAGGTGAGTTTCCCTCCAAGTCGCCTGGCGTATCATCAGCTGATTCATCTGTCTACCGTCAGCTGGTGGATTCGAAGCTCCCGGCTCCATATTTACAAACCAGTCCAGCATCCATATTAGTCTCGCCAGCCCACCTGTCTTCACAAGACAGTGCAGGATGTCAGATACCCAGAAGAAAAAGGCTAGCGGCCTGAGCCCAATACCTTCACGGCACCCATGCCACAAATGGACCTCGAAATACCACATCTGGAGTCTTTCTGCATCCCCTGGTTTGTGAGACATAGTGTTTTACAGCATAGAAAGAGGCCCTTCGACCTACCGAGTCTGCGCCGGCCATCAAGCATCTAGTTATTCTAATCCCATTTTCCAGCACTTGGCTGGTGCCTAGTGTGCAGTGGTGTCTCAAGTGCTCATCCAAATGCTTCTTAAATGTTCTGAGGGTTCCCGCCTCTACAACCATGTACAAATGGGCAGCAGGGTAGCATGGTGGTTAGCATAAATGCTTCACAGCTCCAGGGTCCCAGGTTCGACTCCCAGCTGGGTCTCTGTCTGTGTGGAGTCTGCACGTCCTCCCCCTGTGTGCGTGGGTTTCCTCCGGGTGCTCCGGTTTCCTCCCACAGTCCAAAGATGTGCGGGTTAGGTGGATTGGCCATGCTAAATTGCCCGTAGTGTCCTAATAAAAGTAAGGTTAAGTGAGGGGTTGTTGGGTTACGGGTATAGTGTGGATACGTGGGTTTGAGTAGGGTGATCATGGCTCGGCACAACATTGAGGGCCGAAGGGCCTGTTCTGTGCTGCACTGTTCTATGTTCTAACCCTCTGGGTGAAAAGGGCTTTCCTCAAATCCCCTCTAAATCTCATGCCCCTGAAAATCTATGCCTTCTGGTTATTGACCCCTCTACTCAGGAGAAAAGTTTCTTCCTATCCACCTTATCAGTGTCTCTATTAATGTTGTACATCTCAAACAGATCCCCCTCAACCTTCTCTGCTCCAAGGAAAACAACCCCTGCCTAGCCAGCCTTTCTTCATAGCTGAAATGCTCCAGCCCAGGCAACATTCCTGGTGAATCCCTGTTGGGTTGCGGGTATAGGGTGGATACGTGGGTTTGAGTAGGGTGATCATTGCTCGGCACAACATCGAGGGCCGAAGGGCCTGTTCTGTGCTGTACTGTTCTATGTTCTATAGTGTGAGTTTTTCATGCAGCCTTGTTGGGGTCCAGCGTCCCTCCCCTCGGGCTTCACTCTGCCTTCCATTGCTTGCCTTCTTCATCCATCTCCTTGTTCCTCTGCACCTCCTTCCTTGCACAGCCCTCCTTCTACATTGCCCCCCCGTGTCCTTGTCAGCCCACCCCCCAGTCGAACTTTGGACTTTCGTTGCCGTGGTTGCATGAGTCCTGCAGCACACTGCTGTCCAGATAGACACTGGTGTGTGGCACCAGGGGTAATGAGACCCCTAAACTTCCCAATCCCAGCTGTTGTACTGATCTGTGACACAGGGTGTCATAATATCCACTCATGTATATAATGAGATGCAGACAGGCAATGATTGACACACAGGATGACCAATGAACATACAGCATAGAACAACCAATCACCAGACAGGACACCACCACTACAAAGCCCACAGAGCATTAAGACTCCCGCTCTATCGGGACCCAGATACTGAGATAGTCAGAGTGCATAAGTTAGTGGGCACTACTGCCATGTGGTAGCTGGTAAGTCTGGTCGAGCCAGTAAGAGGTCATCAGTAGGATTAGTAGAGTGCCAACCCACAGCTGAACATGTACAGCAGTTCATAGTTAAATAAAACAGTGTTGGATCATCTCCGGTGTCAGACGTTTGTTTCTAGCTTCCCTGCATCCAGTTGCAGTCAACGTCGAACCAACCTGCCTAACACATCACAGGGGGCTCATGGGTCCAGCAGCATGGCGCTATCCATGAAGACCAGCTCGATATGGAAATGAAGGGCAGGAACCAGTGTGCTCTGGCAGTGTGGTGAACAGAGCATCAGGAGCAGCTCTGCACAATGGGAAGGATTTGTTGTACTCATCTCAAAGTGTCTTGTGGATTGAGGACCACCTTGTGCATCTTTAACAATTGGATTTTAGACTTATGTAATTTCACGCTGGCATAATGCAAGATTGGAAGCTGACAGGATGTTGGCAGCCAGCTGTTTAATGAGCATTCATGAGAGGCAAATGAATGCAAATGGCGTTCATGCCATCAGCCAGTGGAAAGACCCATCCACCATTACCCCTCCATTAGCTGAACTGCAATGTGATTTTACGCCAGGGAGTTTCCGAATTTTTAGTTCGGGCGAGGTTCACCATTGCTGTCCGCCACCTAAGTTAAAGAAAATAATGAAAGAAATTAGTTATCTGGAATGGCAACCACTTTTGTGGCAGCTCTGATGTTGACTTTTGATAGCTGGCTTTCAGAGAACAGGTCTCTTCACCAGCTGCCAGGATAAAATAAATGTACTGTTTATTTATCATCTATGATTAAGTTAAATAAGGTGGGAGCATAAACACCAGCATCGACCGATTGGGCCAAATGGCCTCCTTCTGTGTAAATTCAATCAAAAGATGCTGTATAAATACAAGTTGCTGTTGTGCTTGTGTTATGGGCCAGGGTTTAGAGAACCTCAAAGTGTATCATGGGGTTCACCTGACCCACAACTTTAAATAGATTTTGGTTATAAGAACATAAGAACTAGGAGCAGGAGTAGGCCATCTGGCCCCTCGAGCCTGCTCCGCCATTCAATGAGATCATGGCTGATCTTTTATGGACTCAGCTCCACTTTCCGGCCCGAACACCATAACACTTAATTCCATTATTCTTCAAAAAACTATCTATCTCTATCTTAAAAACATTTAATGAAGGACCTTCAACTGTTTCACTGGGCAATGAATTCCATAGATTCACAACCCTTTGGGTGAAGAAGTTCCTCCTAAACTCAGTCCTAAATCTACTTCCCCTTATTTTGAGGCTATGCCCCCTAGTTCTGCTTTCACCCACCAGTGGAAACAACCTGTCCGCATCTATCTATCTATTTCCTTCATAATTTTATGTTATGGGGAGCACAAGGACCCACTTTACAGATGTGGTGCAACTGAGATCTAAGAGTATTTTGAAACAAAACCAATGTTTATTCTATGAATCCCATTAACATTTCTAAACACATACAGTAAACATCTTAGCAACCATAAACTCCCCCAAAGAATACAGTACTCTATAAGTAACCCTTAATCTTTCCTTACAACATCCATAAGACAAAAGACCCTTTTTAACACAGAGATCAGGTTTAGATTCAGTACTGAGAGCAGTTATCACTTTGAAATCCTCAAATGACGTGAAGACAGAGAGAGATCCTTATACAGCTGTTTGCTTTTCCTGCAGCTATCCAGCTCTCAAAACGAAACTAAAACACACTAGCTGCCTGCTCAAAAACGAGAGTGAAAGACAGACAGCCCAGCTCCACCCACTCTCTGACATCACTGCAGCTATCTGACAAACACCCTTTTCTTAAAGGTACACCCACTACAGCTATTCGATGAACACCCATTTCTTAAAGGTACTCACACATGACACTTGGCTAATGTTGTAGAACTCCACCCTCTGGTAGCAAGTGAGCACGAACGTTGACAAGTTATTCTATGGTCCAACATTTAAATTTCTTTCTAGTCACTTTATGAATTTGGAGAAGCATATGCTGACAACTGTGTGGCAGCCTATATCACCCTGAATCCCCAAGTTATCGGTGGGGATTAGTTTTATGGCACAATTACAGTAAACATCAACTTTATGACATCCTTAAGCACAAAAATCAAAATACCCCAAAATGACACTTACCGCAATAAAGATACAGTACAACCAAACTACAATAAGGAGGCTACACAATCTTCACTCCAATGTGTAAAGAAAATGAAAGCAACATTTTTTAAAAGAGACCTGCAAATTATGTTAATTGAAGATGACTAGGAATCTACCTGTATACAATCTCTACTTGCAACAATGAAATAGAAACAAGTTAAAATAAACCATGACTCTCACAAACCTCATCCTGGGATAAATGGAATTCTTAGCTCTTCGATACCCACTGAGGAGGGTATGACAGGGCAACACACGAAGGTGCATCTTTTGGACATGCTGCAAAAGACAGGCCGACTGCCAATAAAGACTGTGCAACATTTTAAAATGTCAAGAATTAATTAATTGTTGTTCCCGAATTATCATCCTATCTTCAGCGTTAATACTCAATGATTCCCTCGGATCCAAAATGCCAGTAACTCTTGGCCTACTCCTAACTCAACAATACATCTTACTGAAGTGACAGTAAATAGGTTCTCCCCAATCTGTCGACATTGATTAAATCATTTTGGATAGTAGCCCAATCTGAAAAAGGTGTGTTCCCCATATCGAATCAAGAGAAATTCTTCAGAATTTGGATCCACTGTTGGCTTACTGCTGTCAATGAACAGACAAATCAACAGCACGCACCCGCCATCTTTCCCCCTCCCGCGACACAAGCGCACTAATGAAAAGGTAGAAAGCCGAAGGTACTTGCTGAAAGGAAGAAAATCACAGCAAAAAAAAAGTCAGGAATTATAGACTAGTCAACGGAACACAGTGGTAGGAAAAGTAATGGAATCCCTACTAAAGATGAAAACAGAAGAACATCTAGAAACTAAAGGAAGAGTATTGTAATGAATAGGCAACATAAATTTCAAAAAGCAAATCTTGCGTTACCCAACGGGCGGGATTTAACTAAATGGGAACAAAGTCCCAAAGCAAGCGCGTTTAGCCCTGTGTTCCCCGGCGCTCGCAGCACTGAGAAACGCAACACTATAAAACGACACTCAGGTTTTTTGGGGGCCTCAGCGGGGAATACGTGGTCGAGACTGCACATAGCTCCGTTTTGTGTGCTGAGGAGCTCCACTCGCTGGAAATCCTCAGCGTGGCGAGAAATCGGGATGCCACCGATCTCTGGAGCCCCGCAAAGCAATCCCCAACCACCGACCCCCCAAGCTCCAACACACTACGGGAGGGTCCCTGGCCCCCCAACACCTGCACAGGGCACCCCCAGCCCAATCACCACTGTGCAAAAAAATGCCAGCTTGGCACCCGCCAGCCTGACACCTTGGCAGTGCCTTTGCCAGCTCGCAGTGCCACCTGCTCACCTTGACAGTGCCAGGTGGGCACTCAGGTGGCAATGCCAGAGTGCCAGGTTGGCACCAGCAGTGCCAGAGTACTATCTATCCAAAGGGCAAGCAGCTGGGGGCCTCCGATCCCTTAGGAGACCTCCATGAATGCCGTTCCGTCTGATCTGTGTTTGTGGAGACCAGTACTGAATGGCGCTCACCCGAGGTCTCTGAGGCAAAGGGGGTAGATCCCAACACATAGGGGCTGTCTCACTTTAATATGCAGATTTGCCTAAAAGTAATCCCACCTGCAAATCTACATCGCAATGTCTCACTAGATCGGATTAGACCTCACAAGGCGTTGCGAGCCGGGTAGATCCTGGGAACGGGTCTCCCGGCTTCTATCGGCCACGCTGAGCCACAGCATGCTGCCTTTGGGCCCAACATATTGATTTTTTGAGGGGGGTAACAGAGATAGTAGACTAATGTAGTAGATGTAAATTATTTAGATTTTCAAAGGGCCTTTGGTAAGGTGCCCGAGAATAAACAAAGAATAAGGTCAGAGAATGTGGATTCAGAGTGCAAATGGCATAATGGATTAATAACTGGCTTCAAAACAGAAAGCAGAGAGTAAAAAGTAGTTATTCAGAGTAGCAGAAGTGGAAGTGGTGTTCCACAAGGATCGGTGTTGGGACACTGCTGTCATAATCTACATTAGCAATTTGGACTTTCGAATCAAAGGTCAATTTCTAAATTTGCAGATTGCACCAAATTGGGAGAGATAGTCACTACTGAAGAAGACTGCAACAAATAACAGGATTATATTAATAAATTTGCAGAATGGGCAAATAATTGACAAATTAAATTTGACACAGGCAAATGTGAGAATAGAGAGGTCACTTATTGTTTGGAAGGGGCAAGTTTAGGTGGGCTAGAGGAACAAAGGGATATTGGAGTACAAATATGTCAATCACTAAAGGCTGTGCCACAGGTTGGCAAGGCCATAAAATAAACAAACCAAGGAGTAGGCTTTATAATAATAATAATCTTTATTAGTGTCACAAGGAGGCTTATATTAACACTGCAATGAAGTTACTGTGAAAATACCTTAGTCACCACACTAGAGCGCCTGTTCGGGTACACTGAGGAAGAATTCATAATGTTCAATTCACCTAACAAGCACATCTTTCGGGACTTGTGGGAGGAAACCGGAGCACCTGGAGGAAACCCACCCAGACAGGGGGAGAACATGCAGACTCCACACAGTGACCCAAGCCGGGAATCGATTGCAGAGGGATAGAATTGAAAAGTAGGAGTGTTATGCTGCATCTGTATCGAACCTTGGATAGACCAGCTGTAAATTACTGTGCACAGTTCTGTTCACCATATTATATAAAAGGATATAAGGCACTGCGGTGGGTACAGAGAGAATTTACAAGGACGATACCAGAAATGCGTAGGTATACATATCAGGGAAGGATTGACAGGTCGAGTCTCTTTTCTCTTGAAAAAAAGTTGAGAGACCTAATAGAAATATTTATAAAGGTTCTGATAGAGTGGATACTAGTCGTCGCACTCCAACACCTGTTCTGGTACACTGAGGGATAATTTACTCAATGAATGTGAATATATGGAACTTGCTACCATAGGGAGTGGTGGAAGCAAATTGTATAGATGCATTTAAGAGAAGAGGGAATGGAGATTTACAATGTTAGATTTAGATGAGGAAAGATAGGAGGAAGTTTGAATACAGCATAAATGCCGACATGCACTGGTTGTGGGCCCACTGCCCTATTTTGTGCCATATATTCAATATATTCCAATGTAGCAAGCTAATCCATTGTAATCACATGAACATTTTCCCAACTATAGAAATGGAAAAGGAGGCTTCAGGTTTTGGAAAATAATATATGCAACTTATTTATTTGCTTTATTATGGCCATCTGTATCCATTTCCATCCGACTGGTGATGTTGGTCATGTGCAAAGTGCTCTTCAAGGCTATGCTTGTTGGTACATTTTTCACACAAAGACTGATTTCAAGTGTTCTATTATTTATTTTAGCTCGTTAGCTTTGGATTTCTTGACTGGCTAGAAAGGCAAAGCCAAATTGTCCCAACTAGAAACTTAAACATTAGTTATGCCAAACTATAATTACACTTGACATCATCTCTTTTTGGGAGAAAACGGAATTCTCCATTGAACCATACAGAAAATAAAAACAACTAAGCTGATGAGCATAAACTATGGTCACCAACTTTAGGTATGGCAAAGGCGTTGTTTGTTTTAGACACAACTTTTCACTGCTCTATTGGAAATAATACTATTGCTGTGTTTTTAAAATTTTGCTTCGAAAATCTGAATGATAGAAAATGTTGGAAATACTCAGCAGGTCAGGTAGTATCTGTGGAGAAAGAACAGAATGAATGTTTCAGCTACAAATTTTTTATTAGAACACGAAAGATCATCGACCTGAAACGTTAACATTACGTGTTTCTCTTCGTAGATACTACTTGACCTGCTGAGTATCATCAACTTTTTTGTTTTCATTTCATTTCCAGCCTCTGTACTATTTTGTTTTTGTCTAAAGATAATGATACTGTTTCTATTTAGATACTTTCCTCCGTTTTGGTCACTGTATGTTTTAGATTTAGAGATGTGCCGGTCCTTCCAAACACAAACTGGTCATTGTATTAGGGCGTGGTAGATTTGATGATGCATCTTTCTTTTAAACGTCACTGTCCTCATTCAGTGAAGTGGACATTTAAAAAGCTCGTAAAAAGATTTTTTTACCTACTCAAATTCATCAGACTCCGGATTCTACAGTGTCTGAAAAGGATATCTATTTATATGCAGTCAGTCAAAGTGGAATAAAAAATCTTTCAAAGAGGTAGAACAAGTTAAAAAGGCTGTTAAAAATAACATGCAGAATTCTTGGCTTTCTGAGTAGTGGCACATATACACAGAGAAGTTGTGTTCAACATTTACAAAATAATTATTAGTCCTCATCTGGAACTATAATGTCTAATTCTGTGCATCACCCTTTAGGAAGGATTTCAAAGCCTTGTAGAGAATGCAGGGAGGATTGACTAAAACTTTTTAAAAATTAATTCTTTGGATGTGGGCATCACTGGCTATGCCAGCATTCATTGCCCATCTCTAACTGCCCTTGAGAAGGTGGTGGTCAGCTGCCTTCTTGAACCGCTGCAGCCCATGTGACGTAGGTACACCCACAGTGCTGTTAGGGAGGCAGTTTCAGCATTGTGACTCAGTGACACTGAAGGAACAGTGATATATTTCCAAGTCAGGATGGTGGTGGCTTAGAGGGTAACTTCCAGGTGGCGGTGTTCCCATGTATCCACTGCTCTTGTCCTTCTAGATGGTAGTGGTTGTGGGTTTGGAAGGTGCTGTCTGAGGAGCCTTGGTGAATTCCTGCAGTGCATCTTGTAGATGGTACACATTGCTGCCACTATGCATTGGTGGTGGAAAGACTGAATGTTTGTGGATGGGATACGAGTCAAGCAGGCTGTTTTGTCCTGAATGGTGCCAAGCTTCTTGAGTGTTTTAGGACCCGCACTCATCCAGGCAAGCTGAGAATATTCCGTCACATCCCTGACTTGTGCCTTGTAGATGGTGGACACGCTTTGGGGAATTTCATTTATTTGGAGAAATTAAAAACACTTGAACTATTCTCTGTCGAGCAGAGGATATTAAAGGGAGATTGAATAGTGATGTTCATATCAGAGATTTTGATTAAATACATCAGGAGAAACTGCTCCTACTGGTAGCAGGGTCAGGGCCAGAGACGGCAGATTTTTGTTCAAAAGAACAAGAGTGAAGATGGAAAGCATTTTTTTCTCACACGGTTTATATGATTCATAATATACTGTTAAAAAGATAGTGGAAGCAGATTCAGATGTAACTTTCAAAAGGGAATTAAATGGATATAGAGAAACATTTGCTGTACTATGGAGAAAGGGCAAGAATGAAGGGAACGAATTGCAAACTCTTTCAATGGACTAACTCTTTCATGATGGGCTGAATGGCCTCCTTCTGTGCTGTGTGCATTACTGTACTTAATGTTTTGTTTCTTTGGTGCCACATTGTGCCATTGATCAGTGATTTAAATATCATAATGTATATAAGCCAATCACTTAGCATTTATTTAAATATTTATGTAGGCATCCTTCTATTAAAGAATCAAACTAATTGTTTATAGTTGTCTATAGCAGTTATATTTTGACTATAGTACAAACATTTTACTGTTAGCAGAAGAATGTAATATAGCTTGATGGGTGTGTTCTTTGATAATAAAATACAGTAGTGCACAGCTAGTTTTTATTCAGTATTGGGTTATTTGAAGGTTAGGAAACACTGCATAGGGGCGGCATGGGGGTGCAGTGGCTAGCACTGCTGCCTCACGGCACCAAGGACCCGGGTTCGATCCTGGCCCAGACCCACTGTCCGTGTGGGGTTTGCACATTCTCCCCGTGTCTGCATGGGTCTCACCCCCACAACACAAACATTTTCAGGTTAGGTGGATTGGACATGTTAAATTGCTCCATAATTGGAAAAAAAAAATAATTGGGTACTTTAAATTTAAAAAAAAGCAAACACTGCACAAAGATTTTGATTTAACAGTTCAATAGGCATATTCAATTAGGTATGCTCTTTTAAAAATGGTTGCATTTCATTTACTCTTTTAAAAAAGCACAGTGGTTAGCAGTGTTGCCCCACAACACTAGGGACCTGGGTTTAATTGCGGCCTGGGTGACTGTGTGGAATTTGTACGTTCTCCCAGTGTTTGTGTGGGTGTCCTCCAGGTGCTCTGGTTTCCTCACAATCCAAAGATATGCAGGTTTGGTGGATTGGCTATGCTAAATTGCCCCTTAGTACCCACAGATGTACAGATTAGACTGAAATAGGACAGGGGAGTGGGCTGAGGTAGGGTGCTCTTTCAGAGGGGTTGGTGCAGATTCGATGGGCTGAATGGCTTCCTTCTGCACTGTAGGGATTCTATGATTCTATATAGAAAATAGGAGCAAAGGTAGGCCATACGGCCCCTTCAGTCTTCTCCTTCATTCAATAAGATTGTAAGATATCCACTTTCCTGTCTGATCCCATATATCTTGATTCCCTTAGTGCCCAAAAATCTAATCAATCTATCTTACATTCACTCAACAACTGAACATTCACAGTCCTCTGTGGTCGAGAATTCCAAAGATTCACAATCCTCAAAGTGAACGCTTCATCGCATTCCTAAATGGTTGACTCTAATCTTGACACTTTGACCTCTACCCTGAGACTATGACATCTGTATAAACACAGCCTAACTTGATAATCCAGCAGACACTAACCTACAGAACCCTGATATTGATCAGCAATCAACTGAAAGTTAAAGATTTCATTTTTTTAAATCTACATTTCAATTCTTTAGGCTTTTTTCATGACTGTTGGGTGGAAAATAAAATACTAAAAAGTTCTAATCTTACAGTATACATGTAAATGGTGCACTTTAGTTTGTATTGGGAAACCACATCCGAGACTGGGACAGATGAGCAAATTACCTCCATCCATTACCACCCGTGATTGCGGAGTAAGTTGTTCATGAGAGCAAATGTGGGGACTGTCATCGGATTTTCCCTTTTTCACTGTAGGGAAGCAACTTTATTTGTCTGATACAGTAAAGGTATGATCAAAGTTTAGCAACACTCAGCATTGTAAATGGTCAGTAAGAACCTTACATATTACTGTTCAACTGGGTGTCATGGAATGTGAACTGTTTCAAGAATAGTAAAAAGAATGCAACATTTTGGCTCCACTTTGTCCTCGAGGTGTTGCTAACCTTTGAGACCCTCCGTTAAAATCCCCCACTTTGACCAAGCTTTTAGTTCCAACACTGAATAGCTTCCCCTTTGGCTCAGCACCCATTTCTTGTCTGATTACCTTTATCTGAAGGGCCTTGGGTTTTTTTTACATTAAGAACACTATATCTGTTATTGCCATCACTGTAGTAGGAAAGGGAACACAGATGTAGAAATTGGAAGTTAAGAAGATTACAAATAAAACCATGATCACATAATATTGCAGTATATTGAAATGCCAGTATGTGGCACTAAGGAATGATTTTTACCAGCTCCGTTGGGTTGCTATGAGGAGTTGCTGAGCACAGTCCAAGCATATTGGTCAGCTCCTAGCAGTTGGCTGACAGCTGGATTTGATGTCGCCTGGGAACAGATTGTCAACCCATCCTGCCACAGCCTGATAACCAAAATTCAACCATGCATAAAATAGACTGATGCATAAAGTGTACAAATAAAAGGCCATTGACTGATGTGTGAGCCTGGCTGCACTCACTACATGAAACATTGTGGTCCTGAGCAGGGATTCTGGATGGGTTTCCCCAACCATTGCATGAAATCACGTAACGTGCCTGTGCACGAGCATTTCACGCAGTAACTTTCTGGTAAAGATAGGATTTTAGCAAGTAAATACCATGATAACTCTCCTTGCCCTTAAGCAAAGTTACAGAAACAATTTTCCAGTTACAATAGCAATACTTGCTGTTTCCATATTATATAAATGATCAGTTTGATACTTAATTGTGTTGCTGTAAACTTTCTTTAGTGGCTTATGTAATTCAAGTTTTACATTTTTCAAATGTTTTCTCAATTGGCCTTGAGATTGAGCCATCTAGTTTAACACACAATCATCACTCCAATCCTTAGATATTGTCTTTTTTTAACAAGAAAATATTTCTAATTAAACCAATGCCTAGATTTATATTGTCAGCAATTCACAACATATTAAAAACCCCTGGGTACAGAATCAGGAAGATAGCCATTTTCCCAGGGATGCATTTGGAAAGAAAAAAAGCTGAGGATTGTGGGAGACAGGTGCACATTTCATGCTTACATTTTCCAACCTTAATATTGATTTTCCTTAAGAGAAGGTGTAACTGTAAATCCATTGCAACGTTTTGTTTAAAACAAAAACAGAAAAAGACCATCAAAAAATGGTCACAGTCATTACAGTTCAGTCACTAAACAAAACACAGGAAGGGGGGGGGGGGGGGGTCTCCTTCAAGAGGGAGCCATGGAGTAGAAGAATCTTTGGACTCTCAAACCTGATGTTCAGGGAATCAGGAAGATGTGTTGATGATGAACTGACAGCAGGGGAGAGAGAGAAAAAAACAGCATGAATGTGCAAAAGCAGCAAACTCTGCTCTGCATAAATTTGCAAAAGCAGCAAACTCTGCACTGCATAAATTTGCAAAAGCAGCAAACTATACATGGAGAGAGAGATGCTTGAGAGAGATTCCTGAGAGAAAGAGGTTCCTGAGAGAAAGAGATGTTTGAGAGATGTTTGAAAGAGAGATGCATGAGAGAAAGAGAGATGCTTGAGAGAAAGATATTTGAGAGAGAGACACACTTGAGATACTTGAGAGAGAGAAATACTTGAGAGAAAGAGAGATACCTGAGAGAGAGATACTTGAGAGATGATTGAGAGGAAGTGATTTGAAAGAGATACTTGAGAGGTGCTTGAGACTGAGATGCTTGAGAGAGACTGAGATGCTTGAGAGAGACTGAGATGCTTGAGAGAGACAGAGATGCTTGAGAGAGACAGAGATGCTTGAGAGAGACAGAGATGCTTGAGAGAGACAGAGATGCTTGAGAGAGAGAGATGATCGAGAGAGACAGAGGTGCTCGAGAGAGAGAGACAGAGATGCTTGAGAGAGACAGAAATGCTTGAGAGAGACAGTGATGATCGAGACAGATGCTCGAGAAAGACAGAGGTGCTCAAGAGAGACAGTGATGCTTGAGAGAGACAGAGATGCTCGAGAGAGACAGATGCTTGAGAGAGACAGAAATGCTTGAGAGAGACAGTGATGATCGAGACAGATGCTCGAGAGAGACAGAGGTGCTCAAGAGACAGTGATGCTTGAGAGAGACAGAGATGCTCGAGAGACAGAAATGCTTGAGACAGAAATGCTTGTGAGAGACAGAGATGATCGAGACAGAGATGCTCGAGAGAGACAGAAATGCTTGTGAGAGACAGAGATGATCGAGACAGATGCTTGAGAGAGACAGAGATGCTCGAGAGAGACAGAAATGCTTGAGAGACAGAAATGCTTGAGACAGTGATGATCGAGACAGATGCTCGAGGGAGACAGTTGCTCGAGAGAGACAGTGATGCTTGAGAGAGACAGAGATGCTCGAGAGAGACAGAGATGCTTGAGAGAGACAGAGATGCTTGATAGAGACTGAGATGCTCAAGAGACAGTGATGCTTGAGAGAGACAGAAATGCTTGAGAGAGATTGAGATGCTCGAGAGAGACAGAGAAGCTCGAGAGACAGAAATGTTTGAGAGAGACAGAGATGCTTGAGAGAGACAGAGATGCTTCAGAGAGACCGGGCAGCACGGTGGCGCAGTGGGTTAGCCCTGCTGCCTCACAGCACCGAGGTCCCAGGTTCGTTCCCGGCTCTGGGTCACCGTCTGTGTGGAGTTTGCACATTCGCCCCGTATTTATGTGGGTTTTGCCCCACAACCCAAAGATGTGCAGGCTAGGTGGATTGGCCATGCTAAATTGCCCCTTAATTGGAGAAAAATGAATTGGGTACACTAAATTTGCAGCCGGCATTTCTTCCCACTTTCCTTCTCCCCAATCAGGCAATGCGGAGGAAGGTGTGACGGAGGATGCCGCTGCAGTTCGGGCAAAGTTTCATGGAAGAGACCGCGGCAAAGCTGCAGAGACGCTTCATTAAACTGCAAAGCCTGTTGGAGCACTGACCGCGAGAGAGAGAGGAGTGGAGCTCCCTCTGCGCTGTCTCCATCAACCGCAAGCTTTCGGGAGGCAGGGTCGGCGGTCGGGGTTTGTGAAATGGAGGAAGGAGGTGAGCTGGATATGTTCCCGGAAGCGGCAGGTCGGATTTGGGCCACGGTTGGAATTCTTACGGAAGACCGCGCCCCGCCGCCCAGGGTGGGCTGATGGTGGCCTGCTGCTGCTCCTGGAGGCTTTGGGGGTTGGCCCTTTGGACCGGCAGGATTGACTTTGGGACTTTTGTGTCTTTTACTGACTGTTGCCTTCTTTCGAGCGACTACCCGGTGTTTTCCCCGAGCCGTTGCCATTGGTGGACTTTTTGCTTTTCGTGAGTTTCGGCTATTAGGCTTCGTGGCCGAAGCGCATGGTATGAAACGTGGAATTTGGTGAACTTTCTTTTAACACTACACGGTGTGATAATGAGCTTTTGTATTGGACTTTGCTTTTCTTCTTGCCTAGGACAGACTTCTTTATTTTTTCTTGGATTTCTGCTTCGTTACTGTTGTCTTTGTCTAGAATGTTAAATTGCTCTGCTTCCAGATAGTCTTGTGCCATTTGGCAGGTTCCATGAAGGGGGGACCCTCTCTCCTCTGCCACGCCCGGATGTTGTGACTCTCTCCGGCGGTCTGTGCCTCCCAGCGAGGAGGGGGGCTTTTCCTCCGGTGTGTAGGCTGCCGGGCTGGAGGGTGGGGGGGCGGGCGATGAATGAACTAGCTGCTTGCTGGCTTTCTGGCAAGTGGCTGAGGACAGTTGTTTCGGTTTGACTGAGAACCCCCTGGGGAAACGGGGTGATTACGCACCTTTCCGGGTGGTTTTCGTGTTTAGTGGGTGTTTTTCAACATCATATTGTTCTCTGTTGTTTTCGACTGTGCTGTTATTTTTGTTGATGAATTGTTTCTATGTTGGTTTATTATTGTTGGTTTTGACCATGTTGTTGGACTACTCAGCTTACCAATGGCCCCTTGCCGGTTGAGTATATTTTCCATGGTTCCATGATGGAAGGTCCCTCTCTCCTCTATCACACCTGGATGTGACTCTTTCCGGCGGTCTGTGCTCCTTGCGGAGGGAGCCTTTCCTCCGATGTGTTGGCTGCCGGGCTGGGGGGGGGGGGGGGGGGGGGGGGGGGGGGGGGTAGGGGTGAGCGAAGTAGCCGCTTGCTGGTTTTCTCTGGCTTGTGGCTTGGGACTGTTGTTTGGGTTGAACTGGGGACCCCTTCGGGGGGAGACGAACAGGGGGTGATTGAGTACGAACATGGGGGGGTTCTCCGTATTTAATAGAGGTTTCTTTTGATTTGCTGTTTCTTCTGTGTCTATGGTTACACTGTCTTTGAATGTTGATGAATTTCTGGCGTTGTTATTGTATCCTGTAATTGTTTTCTTTTGCCATATCATTGTTGAAGTATATCACGGCTTTGTGCCCTGTGATTGACTTTATTCTGTAATTTTTTAAAAGGTGTATTGAGGCCTTGTGCCTTGTGGTTCTTATTTGCTCTGAAACGGTCGTATTGTATCAAGGCCTTGTGCCTCGTGGCTGTTTGTGTTATGTAATTGTGAGATTGTTAATTTGAAGTGTATTGAGGCCCTGTGCCTTGCAACTTTTTTCTGTAACTGTTGAATTGTGATTACCATAAAATATAGACAGAGGTGTTCGAGAGAGACAGAGATGCTTGAGAGACACTGAGATGCTCGAGACAGAGATGCTCGCGACAGAGATGCTCGAGAAAGACAGAGATGCTTGAGTGACAGAAATGCTTGAGAGATTTTGAGATGCTTGTGAGACAATGCTCGAGAGAGACAGAAATGCTTGAGAGAGACAGAGATGCTTGAGAGACTGAGATGCTTCAGAGAGACGGAGATGCTTCAGAGAGACAGAAATGCTCGAGAGAGACAGAGATGTTCGAGAGAGAGACGCTCAAGAGAGAGACGCTCAAGAGTGAGACGCTCAAGAGAGACAGAGATGCTCGAGAGAGAGAGATGCTCGAGAGAGACAGAGATGCTCGAGAGAGACTGAGATGCTCGAGAGAGAGAGAGAGAGACAGAGATGCTTGAGAGAAAGCTGCTTGAGAGGAAGAGAAAGATGCTGGAGAGAAAGAGAAAGTTGCTGGAGAGAAAGAGAAATGCTGGAAAGGAAGATGATGGAGAGAAAGATGCTGAAGAGAAAGATGCTGCAGTGAAAATGCTGGCGAGAAAGATGCTGGAGAGAAAGATGCTGGAGAGAAAGATGCTGCAGAGAAAGATGCTGCAGAGAAAGATGCTGCAGAGAAAGATGCTGCAGAGAAAGATGCTGCAGAGAAAGATGCTGCAGAGAAAGATGCTGCAGAGAAAGATGCTGGAGAGAAAGATGCTGCAGAGAAAGATGCTGCAGAGAGAGATGCTGGAGAGAGAGATGCTGGAGAGAGAGATGCTGGAGAGAGAGATGCTGGAGAGAGAGATGCTGGAGAGAGAGATGCTGGAGAGATCTTGAGAGATAGAGAAAATTGCTGGAGAGAAAGATGTTGGTGAGAAAGATGCTGGAAAGAGAGAGATGCTGGAAAGAAAGATGTTGGTGAGAAAGATGCTGGAGAGAGAGAGATGCTGGATAGAGCAATGCTGGAGTGAGAGATGCTGGAGACAGCTTGAGAGAAAGAGAAAGATGCTTGCGAGAAAGAGAAAGGTGCTTGCGAGAAAGAGAAAGATGCTGGAGAGAGATGCTGGACAGAGAGATGCTTTAGGGCAGCACGGGAGCACAAGTGGATAGCACTGTGGCTTCACAGCGCCAGGGTCCCAGGTTTGATTCCCCGCTGGGCCACTGTCTGTGCGGAGTCTGCACGTTCTCCCCGTGTCTGCGTGGGTTTCCTCCGGGTGCTCCGGTTTCCTCCCACAGTCTAAAGATGTGCAGATTAGGTGGATTGGCCGTGATAAATTGCCCTTAGTGACCAAAAAAAAGATAGGAGGGGTTATTGGGTTACAGCGATAGGGTGGAAGTGAGGGCTTAAGTGGGTCGGTGCACTCGATGGGCCGAATGGCCTCCTTCTGCACTGTACGTTCTAGAGCGATGCTTGAGAGAGAGATGTCTTAAGATGGTTAAGAAAGATGTCAGAGATAGAGATGTCTTAGAGAGAGATCAGTAAGAAGTCTTACAACACCAGGTTAAAGTCCAACAGGTTTGTTTCAAACACGAGCTTTCGGAACATTGCTCCTTCCTCAGGTGAATCTGAGGAAGGAGCAGTGCTTCACCTGAGGAAGGAGCAGTGCTCCGAAAGCTCGTGTTTGAAACAAACCTGTTGGACTTTAACCTGGTGTTGTCAGACTTCTTACTGTGCTCACCCCAGTCCAACGCCGGCATCTCCACATCTTAGAGAGAGATGGTTGAGGAAGATGCTTGGGAGAGAAAGAGAGATGTCAGAGAGAGAAAGAGAGATGTCAGAGAGAGAGAAAGAGAGATGTCAGAGAGAGAGAGAGATATGCCCGAGAGAGAGATATGCCCGAGAGAGAGAGAGAGACATCTGCCTGAGAGAGAGAGAGATGCCCGAGTGGGACACATGCCGGAGTGAGATATATGCCTCAGAGAGATGCCTGAGAGAGAGAGATGCTAGGAGGGCAGCAGTGCCTCAGCTGCACGGGGAGGGGGTTTTTGTTGTTGGAATCATCCCGCCCTGGATTGGGTGTGGGGGATCGGGATGACATTTAGATCACACGGGCCGAGTCAGTCAGCCAGCCCCCCCTCCCGTAACCGCTGGCTGAGAGTAAGTCACCGTTGCCCACCAGTTGAGCCCACGCCGGATGACTTTGCGAATAAATTACCCCCGTTTTTTAAAAAAATGCTTCCAAAGAGTGAAGCAAAATGCCGGGGTGGGGGGGGGGGGGGGGGGTATGAAGAAGCCTGCTGGCGGGAGGGCTACCAACCTTGCATACTCGCTGCACAATCTGGTACACACAGAGGGAGATTTCTAACGGATAGAGTTGCCGTGGAGACCACTTACGTTTCTTCCTATGTATTTATTTATTTATATATTGAGAGGGAATGGCGGTGGGGGAGGGGAAGCGAATCCCTTGATCGCCATCTCGCTGCCAGGTCTTTCCAACGGAATCCGCTCGAGCACGGCATCCGGCTGTGACGTCAGTCGGCCGTGACGTCAGCAGTGCGGAGGCAACCTAGCCGGTTCGCGGAGGGGCGGGGCCGTGGGGAGGACGTTCCAGCCAATGGAGCGAGGAGTCCTCCCGGCCTGTCAGGTGCGGTTGACATTGCTCTTTCTGGGAGGACCTGCGGGGTTTCCTAGGCGACGGGGTGGCCCGGCTTTGGCGCCTGCGCGGTGGAGCGCCCCCGCCTGCCTGCTTCTCTCTCTCTCTCCCTCATACACACTCTTGTACCGCCTGCGTGGGCGGATTGGAAATGACTGTCAAGCTGTGAGAGGGAAAGTGTGAGGGAAGAGAGAGAGAGAAAAAAAAAGTTTCAGGGGGCGAGAGAGGCTTTTTATTCGCGCGCGCGGCGAAGTAACTTTTGAGATTAGGTTTCGGCAAGTTGCTGGGCGGCTGACTGAGCTGAGGGGAGAGAGACTTGAGCAAGTCAGCGAACCACCGACCGACCGACCATGTCTCGCACGGACGACGTCCATCGTATGACCGAGAATGTCTACAAGGTGAGTTGATTTGGGTTGGGTTTTTTTAGCAGCAGCTCCAAGAGGGAGCAAAAAAAGGGGGAATGGGGGGTCGGTCACCTTCTGCCAACATGCTGTCTGACCCTTTATCCCCTTTCATTACAATCCAAAACCACAGGAACTTCCAACTTTTTAATCCCCCTCTCCACTACTTTTTTGGTTGAGATCCCCAGTCCAACCATTTTTTTGGGGGGGGGGAGAAACTTTTTATGAGACGGGTTGTTCTCCTGGCAGAACATTGAGTTTTAAAGCATCGGATTGCACTTTACTTGAAGGTCTTTCTGCAGAAAGTTTGGATTATCTTGGCCACAAAGTGGGCTCATCTCACTTGAGCATTTCTCTTTGCGCAGTTTTTCTTGCTAATGAAGGTTCTTGGCTATTCTGATGCATCCCGATTCCGCGTCCCACTTTTTCTTCTTTTTCAAATGTTAAATATTTTATTATTCTTAAGACATTACGTCGCCATGATCCCAGATGACCATTGGCTGCTTTCTTTCCCCTTTTTTGGGGGTGGGGGTGGGTGGGGGGGAGAGCTGACTGGTGGTGATTTAACCCGAGGGTCAGTCACCGCACGAGTGCCTCTCCAAGGTACAAGTTGCCTATTTTTAGAAGTTTCCAATTTGCTTTTTCCAAAGCAGGACTCCTGCTAATCCCAGTTGTGCTTCCCAGTATACAAAGGAAACCTGCCTCATTGCGAAACTGTTTTTATTTTAAAAGTCTACCGTTCAGAAAGATTAAGTACACGTAACCCCCCCCCTTGCCATTTAGGAAAGTGCAGTTTTTCGGTAAAGCGTTCTCCGCGAATTCGCAGAGCACGAATCTTCACCGTGCAGGATGGGGGAATCCTGGCTGGGTGGGGTGGGGATACATTCCGAGCCAGTAATCTGGGCGTGGAGTCCATTTGATGTCATGAGATGCGAAAGCAAAATTTGGGCAGTTTGCTAATCATGGGAACCGAGGGGTTAATCCTTTACACCCATGTATCTATGCCCTTTCATTGGTATCTGATACGATGGGGGTAAAAATACCTTCAGCATTCCTTTGGTTGTTGAATTTCAAAGCAATCTGCCTTTCACTATATACAAGATTCCCTTGCATTTTTTGTGCGCGGAGTAGTTAACTCCTTTCTAGTGCTAGTAATACTGTAGAGTTTAGATTTTAAATTAGTCTGTAGTCGCTCAAAACCGAAGGCGGGTCATTTTCAAGGGAAAGACCGAGGGAATCCTTACTCCTTTGGGGAGCTATGCTCTTGAATTGCTTGTACACCAGGCTTTTTGCACAATTTGTATTATGTTTAAGAGTGATTTATCTGAATGACGAATATTTCTCGCCTTTGTTTTGAATAAATATCAGTTTTCACCATGTGAAATGTAAAGAATGTATTGCCAAGAATAATACTGTATATCTACAAGGTTGATATTGTGAGATTGTTTAATTACCAGCAGACAAGCATTCATGCTGTCCTGAAGATGGCATATGATCTCGGGCGGGGGGGGGGGGGGGGTGCCTGAAGGAAGTCTTTAAAGATCGCCAAAGTATTACATTGCTGATGCTGGACTTGCCCTCCCCACCCTATTGCATACTTAGTTTGTATTCAAAGTATGTGGTGTGAGCATGCTGCTGTCGCAGTATTGGGAGGTGTTTACTGCTCTCAAAATCGGCGGTCATGTGGTTTGGAGACTTTATCCTGTCAGGTTGCAGTGGGTGGTTTCTGGTTTCGTCCAACCTGCGATCTCATTTCACATCTCTTGGAGTGCATTCCTTGATTGTAGGAAAGCAGAACCTGCTTAGAGCTTTCTAATTAGCCTGTCATTACAAAATAATGTCGCAGTGCAGGCATCACAAATGTCAACTATGTAACCAAAACCTGAATTGTCACATTATCAGGATAACTTGTTACAAGGCGAATTGCCACATTAATCAGATTGCTGCCATGTTAACTTGTTACAAGGAGTTCAAATTTGTCGTCATTTTCATACAAATGAAATGAAATCTTGGAATTGGACAATAAGATTTGTGCAGCAGTGGTTTCAGGCTTAAATTCTACTGTAGGTCCCAGTTCTCAGGAAGAAGCCAGTTGCCATTCTCATTGCTGCTATGCAGTGGGTGGGCAGCAACACCAAGTGCCACAGTGGTACTGAAATGATGGATGAGTAATAATGGCTGTGAGCAAGAGAAAATTGGTGATGGTATTCAGGACCCTTTTCACTGAGGATATTATCTCAAGGGCATACCGTATCTCTTCCTTAAAACACTAATTTAAAGAGAGGAAACTGGAGCATCAAAGATAGATTATCGGGAGTAGGTGGAGTGAAGATTTGAGGTTACCATCTGATCAGTCATGATCTTATTAAATGGCGGAGCAGGCTTGAGGTGCTGAATGGCCTACTCTTTGTTCTTATGTTTATATGAAGTATTTGCTTTGTATTACTGAAATGCAGAGATTTTGAGATCCATTGAAGGCAATGTTTTTATTCTTGATCCCAGCTTATTGGGTGCGTTGTTTTATTGTGTTTTTTTTAACCCATATCACTTTAGATCGATGTCCTGAAATACCAGTTCTGTGGCATCTGGTTTGATATTGTGTACTGCAATATCTCCCCTCCATGGAAACACATGCAGTGCATACCATATTTAAGACAAATTTATATGTAAGAAATATAGCTACCCTACACTTGTCTCAGCTTCCATGGTTCTACTTGTTGTAGTGCAGGGAAGACAGTATTTCTAATACCAAATAGAGTGGGAAATCCTTTTGCATTAATTGTCCACTTTGTTTTGTTTTCCTAATAAATAAAATGAGCCACCCTATTTATGTCCTAATTTCCATCCTAAAGCCAGACATTATTTATGAGTGAGTTACTTTCTAAGCAGTTTAGTCCCTTAAAAGATGCAGAATAATATTCTTTCCAACCGTAGGCATTGGGCTAGTTTGCTTTTGGTGAGTGTTATAAAACAGTAGAATGTTTTGATCATATATTGGGTGTTAGCTGAGAAATGCTAAGACATTTTTTGAATACAACCTAACCGCTCAATTGTATTGGTTTAAAAGGTACTGCTACTTTGGCTCATCCTTTCCTGTGGAATGAGAAGAAGAAATTGTAGTTTTAGCATAAAATCCCTGCAGTGCAGAAGGAGGGCATTTGGCCCATCGAGTTTGCATCGACCGTTCAAATTAAAACTCTGCCCATCTCCACTCCCCTGTCCACCCCGTCCTATCCTTATAACCCCATAACCTAACCTGCACATCCCTGGACACTAAGAGGCAATTTATCATGGCAATACACCTAACCTGCACATCTTTGGGAGAAAACTGTAGCACCCAGAGGAAACCCATGCAGACAGGGAAGAAAGTGCAAACTCCGCACAGACAGTGACCTGAGGCCAGAATTGAACCCACCTCCTGGTGTTGTGTGGCAGCAGTGCTAACCACTGCCACCATATAGAGGTTCAGCAGATTTAACTTGGCTTTGGAATAAGTTGATTGGTAAAATGAGATAACCCATGGTTCCAATAGGTTTCTGTTACTCATTGAAAACCAGATGAAGAGACGCTTGGGCCAAAATTTGTATTTGTGAAGCTATAAAGTGGTTCACATTTAGAATCATAGAATTTTACAGCACAAAAGGAGGCCATTTGGTCCATCGTGACTACACTGGCTTCCGAAAGAGCTACCTAGCTAATCCCATTCCCCAGCCCTATCTCTGTAGCCCTTGAAATTCATCTCTTTCGAATATATATCAGCTCTCTTTTGAAACCTCCTATGGCATCTGCCTCCAACATTCTCCCAGGCAGCGCATTCCAAATCCCAACAAGTCTGTCATTACGAAAGGAGTGAGAAGTGGACAGAATTTTTTTTTTTTTTTAAAGAGGGCAGGAAATGCATTCTTTGCTATTATGATGACCATCTTTTCTTTAGAACTATGAGTCAAATTTTACCCTTAATCAATATACTTTCAACTCTTTCCATTGTCCCTCTATTACTGCTGGCACATCTTTCAGCTGCTTAAAGACTATTTTTTTCATATCTGACCTGATTATATCTTGGGTTCAATACAATTTACTAATCAGCAGCAGGGAAGAGTGTGAAGCTCGATTGAGTAAGACCTTTAGGTGCTAATAAATTGATGTGCACATATTGAACGCTGAAAATAATTTCTTCACAGTGTAGTGAGTCATTAAATCAGCACTTTCTTTCAGGTGTGAACAAGGAGGTTAAAGCTCACTGTGAAATAATTGGCCAGGAATCATAGTGGAGCACAGTCGGGTTGTGAATGATTCATACTGGGTGACTTCAGAAACATCGAGTTGTTTGTTGCCGTTACTGTGCTCTGATTGTTAGTGGGCTTTACACTCCCATCAGCTGGTTGTTAAATTTGAGATGCAAGGTTTCCATAATGAAATAGATACCTGAGCAACTATCCACTGCTAACCCATAAGAACAGGTCAGGCCATTCAGCCCATCAAGCCTGCTCTACCATTCCGTTAGATCTATTTCACTTTCCCAAACTATCTCCATATCCCTTGATGTCACGTAATCTATCAATTTCGGCTTTGAAAATCCCTAATGATAACCTGATCACAACTAAATAGTAGGAAATAGAACCACCAAATTGTGCCCTGCCCTAAAGGACAGGCAGGTAATCTCCTTCAAAGTGTACTGTAGCCAGCTATCTGAGGTAATGCAGATTATGTATAGCTTTAACTTCCCTCCAGGGAAACATTGCACATACACTTACTTACTATTACCCTCCACAGTTTGGAGATTTAAGTGTTCATTTGTACGGAGAGTTGCAAACACAATTTCCCTTCCCGCCGTCCTCCAGTCCCATTATAAGTAACTGACCTTGCAATATGATTAATGCTTCAATAGTCAGTTAGGTTAATTAGCATGAATTTATACTTAACACATTTAGATTATAATTATTACACATCTGCCTGGAGCTGTAGTGCAGCATATTGAAACACTAATATGAATTACCTTGGATCCAATAATCTGATATCGTGTTTAGCAGTGAGTTTTCAATCTTGGCCATAGTGTGATGGACAAGTGCTGAGGGAAGCTATCTGTTTCTCTGTGGTAGCACCAGGAAGCCGATAGAAGTTCTGACGAGATGAAAATTGGACAAGGAAAAGAGTAATATGCCTTTTATAAGAAGGTAAATGTCTCTGAAATGGAACATTATCTCTTAACACCCTGAAATTAAGATGGGTGGATTTCAAACAAATATTTGACACTGAAACTCGCTACTTGTTTGTGTACATACCCCTTGTCAAGGTATCTCAATCATCATGAAAGAGGATAACTCATGAAGTATATATTAGATACTGGACTGTGAAGGTGAACAGTTTGAATAATAAACACTAATAATTTGGTTTGAATTTGATAACTTTGTCTTTGGCATTTGTTCAAATAATCCTTAAGTTATACAATTATGCAGTCTGTTTTAAACTATGGTTGGGACTCGATACAAAAGACGTACACAACTCAACCTCTGGTAATCACTTGATCAGCCACCTCAAGATCATTTTTTAAATAAAATACCTATTTCTGTATCAGATCCATGGTTCTAATGTCTGAAACTTCCCCTTGCCAAATGCCCTTCTAAACGTGTCCCAGTAATTATTATAATTTTTTTTTGTTAGTACCCATTCAAATCAATAATGGTTGGGTTGGGCATAACTCCAATCTATTTCACAGCTAAGTGAAGTACCGGATCTAACCTGACAGTAATGAGTATAACTAACTGCTATGAAAATACTTTGAAGTTGAAGGGAAAGATTTCAACTGGTTCAAATTGAACCAGACTTACGACAAGCCCAGCGCAATTACTTGTCCCCCATTATGACTACTCTAACAAGGAGGATGCTACCAATTGTGTCCACACTTGGAGCCCAGTGATCAACAGCAGTTTATGGAACTGTTATAGGTTGTATTTTACAAACCAATCCTTTGGTATAACTACACTTCTCTGAATGATGTCTATCAAAAATCAATTAGAGAAAATTGACTCCCTTTTTAAACCATAGACCAGTTCATTACGATTGGAAACTGGCTGAACAATAAACTGTATGTGCTCCAGTGATTCTTTATATGCTGTAATGTTATATTGATTGTTTTATGACATTAAATTATACTTTGTGTTTGTGTAATTATGCCTTTTTGTAATTAGAGAAATCACATGATACATAATTACTTGTGTAGCTCTTCAAACATTTGCTGTTGTTAAATAGACCAAGTGTAAGTTTCACATGAAATGGTTTGCAGAGATTAACTCCAAAAATGTTATTTGTCCATAATCTGGTTTGCGTTTCAAGTATGCTAAAACCACAGATGTTTATTGCTGGCATGTGAAATTTTTTAAGATGTAAAAATTGCTGTGTGCAGTGCACTGACTATGGGAAACACTCCCACCATTTTATTTTTGTAGACCATTATGGACCAATTCAACCCCAGCTTGAGAAATTTCATCGCTATGGGAAAGTCTTATGAAAAGACCCTTTCCAGTAAGTTATTTGTCCGTTTGGATATTGATCATGCTTTATTACTTGATTTTATTTTTAATATCCATTTATATTAATGTCTGCATATGCATTGTCCTTGTTTGTTTTGCTTATGTAAGTATGTTTGCTCATCTCCATGCATTCTCCTCTAGCTAGGTGGGGAACCAGGCGCTGACTACTCCACAGCTTCTGATCCTAGTGATTTTTCACTCGCCCTGTACATGTGGGGTGATGCAGAAGTGTCCTGTTTCTGTCCAAACTGCGACACTTTGCTGACACAATGTGTCCTGTCGGCAGTCCTACTGAGAACTAATGAAAGTTGGTGCACTATGAAGTGGAAGATTTCAGTGGTAGTAGCCAATGCTGGGGTTTTCACCTTGTAACCACAGTGGATTTAGCGACTGTCTTAATTACTGTACTACATTTACAGGGGTGCTCAAACTGAAATCATATTCAGTAGTTGGATGTTATCTGTCAAGTAACAACATGCAACAAAGGATGAAATTTCCAAGAAAAGTGTAGCTAGACGTTGTACGAGATATGTGTACGGTGTAGTTTCTGCAAGAGGGTTATTTTAATCATAGAGGGATTGTTTCTGCTTCCTGGGATTTAACTTTTACATGTAAGTGAAATTGCTTTAACATTGCTAGAACCAAGGACGCTCCGTTTTCTGCTAGTTTCAGTGAGCAGTAGAGTTTTTGACAACATACTTTATAAATTTCGAGTGATGCCTTTAGCAGTGCAGGATAGGGATACGTCTATTTGAAAGGGGTCATTTCAAGCATTATGTTCCACTTGATCTTTTCACATCTGGATTTGGATGAGTGATGCTAAGTCATATTAAACAATGTTTTGCCTACTAAAGTATTTGCATAAGGTCGGGTGGAATTATTTTCAAATCAGCTGGAGTTGTTCCCTTGTAAGTCTCTTGTGTGTGCTCATTCTGACAATAACTGGCTTTTAGTGTATGTGAGTTGTTTTGCATGTGTTAATGTTTCACCAATAATGTTTCTTGATTTAAAAAAAAATACACTGGAAAGGTAGGTGAAAAAATGGGATGGTGAGGATAACTAGGTTATTGCAAATTTGGAAACTGAAAGTGGGCTCAAAGTGATCAGTACAACTGGTTTCAGATTAATTAAAAGACTGCTGTAAGTCGTTCAGTCCAATGAACTTGTGGTCATATTTAATTCGCAGGGTGGCACAGTGGTTAACAATACTGCCTCACGGTGCCAGGGAACCCGGGTTCAATTCCGGCCTTGGGTGACTGTGTGGAGTTTGAATGTTCTCTCCATGTCTGTGTGGGTCTCCTCCGGGTGCTCCGGTTTCCTCCCACAGTCCAAATCAATTGCCCTTTAGTGTCCAAAACGTTAGGTGGAGTTACTGGGCTAGAGTGGGGGCTTGACCATGGGTGGGGTATCCTTCCAGATGGTCGGTGCCCTTCAAGAGGGTCGGTGCAGACCCGATGGGCCGAAAGGCCTCCTTCTGCACTGTAGTGATTCTATGATAATAGAAATAAATGCGTTAATTGAAAACTTCTCATTGAGGAGGCGGCAATCAAATTTTAGTGAGAGAACACTCTTCTTTCACAATAAACATTTGCTTCAGAGGCCAGCATTGAGGTGGATGTTGGACCATTGTAGAATCTTGTGTGAATTGCACATCATGTAGAATCACAGAATGATACCATTCGGTCCATTGTGCCTGTGTTGACACTGCAAGAACTAATCAATTAGTCCTACACCCTGGTCTCTGTCCATTACCCTGCACCTCAAGAACTTATTAAATTCCCTTTTGAAAGTTGCTATTGAATCTGCTTGAACCATCCTTTCAGGCAGTGCAAACCCAGACCATAACTTGCAGCAGAGTTCTTTTCTTCATGCCCTTCTAGTTCTCTTACCAATCGGTGTCTTCTGTTTACTGATGCTGCAGCTGGAAACAGAGTAAATCCGTTGTGATTTTTGAACACATATGAAACTTCTTCTACCTTTCCCTGTTGTAAGGAGCACAAACCCTGTTTCTCCAGTCCTTGCTTGTGATTAAAGCCTTTCATCCCTGATACCATTCTACATCCTCACAAATCTTGCCACAATTAAGCATGGTGCCCAAAACTGGACAAAATATGCCCACTTAAGCCAAACCAATATTTCATAAAGATTTTATATAACATGCTTCTATTCATAAAACAAAGAGTACCTTCAAAGATTTGTGTATGTGTAACTCCAGGTCTCTTCCCCTGTATCCAGTTTGAAATAGAACCATTTAGTTTAAATTGCGCCTCATTCGTCCCACAAGATTTATGTGCTATATTTATGAATTGTCAGTTCTTTTGTTGTCATTTTTCTACCAAATAAAAGTGATAGTGGTAGTTGCATAGAAGCAGCATACTTACTAAACCAAATGCACATTGGGAGGTTTTGGGCAAATGGTGGTTAATATTCCTGGCACCATTTATGAACAAATAACCTTTTCAATGTTTGAGGTTTATATTAATTTTTTGATAATCTGATTCTTTTTGCCAAACAAACCCTCTATATAATATAATAAAGTAGTCATTGAGTATAGAACTATTGAAGCACTAATAAACGTGTGAAATAATGCAATGATGCATCATAATAAAGGGTTGACCATCTGTAATCAATCTTAATAATAATAGAAAAATAGAGATGTGGCGGAGATGAGGAGAAATTGTATTCTACTTTCTGAAAGGGCAATGTAAATAGGATCAGTAACTTTCAAAAGCGTCTCGGATATACAATTGAAAGTGGGAAAAAATTGCAGGATTGTGGAGAAAGAAAGAAGAGTGGGATTAATTTGATTGCGCTTTCAGAGTCTAAACAGGCATGATTGGCTGAATGTCTCTCTCAGTGGTGTAAGATTCTGTGATATAAAGCTCATGATTTAAAATTTTTTTTTTGCCATGTACAAGGAAATGTGTTTTCCAGTCTTCCATTGCCTGAACAACACTTGAGATACTTTCAGCAAAGGATCATGCATCTTGTACCATGGGCAGAATATCTTGCACAGCAGATATATTGAGATCTGGAACCTCTATTGCAGCCCCTTGATTTTTTTGTGCATTTATTAGCTGGTGCCAAAAATGAAAGTTGAAGGTACAGAAAATCGTGACCATTAGTATATTGATTTGAGTTGATGCAAAAGAGCTGTTTGCACAAACTAAACTGCAAATATTAAATAGACAAGCAAATTTATGGCTGTGTGCAATTTCCAAAGTCCTACTGTTAGCAACTAAAATAATAGCATACACAGTCAGCTGAAAAGTATTTGCCATTACTCTAGTGAGACTATGATGCTGGACCTGTGTTTGTTAATTCAATAGTAAATATCGCAAAATTGAAAGCAATGTGTCCATTTTAACTTGATTCATTGCTCGCCTTGGTATTTATGGTAGCACATTTGCTAGTAAAAATTCCAAATGCTAGTCAAACTGATATTTTTACTGTCACTATGGGAGGTCACTGAAAAACGAATTCTCAGATTTTAATACAGAAAATATTGTAATCTTGGGGCTTGAATCTAAATCTATCTTGAGCTGCTTTATATTGCAATTGTTTTAATTTGGATTCAGTGAGTGAACTTTTAGTTTTGACCCTTTTTGAAGTCCTGCTCCTAATAGTAGACTGGTGGTTCTAATATTTGAAAGTTTACAACAGGTCTACCTTCCGGTTAAGGAAGATGAGAACCGGTTCATGGATGCCGATTTTTTTTTTTTTTTTTTTCCTGGAATCCAAACTGAAACAATATCAACAAAAGAAAGTGGCCCTCCATGGTAAATTTTTACTGGTGGTTGTAGCTATCACTAGTTCTGCTGGGAACACCATCCTGAATTTTGTTTTTTTTACTGTTACTGTTTTTTCTCAAACCTTGTTGGAACATTACCTCAGGTCACATGGGTGCAGAGAAAATTGGGATCAAGAAAGCCAGAACAGGTGAGAAATTCATACCGTATGTGCAGTGAACCAAATTCTATTCGTGCATGTATGGAAACAACATTTTGTTATTGCTCCACCACCTAATTCCATTGTTGTCAATTTTTTTTTTGCAAAAGCCACAATACTGTAATGGAGAGTGAATGTCGACATGCTGAGCTGTGATTTTGTTTTTTGCCCTTAATTGGCAAAATTCTTTGTCTTTGAGGCTGACTTGACAACATTTTAAAGGCTCCTTAACAGTAGGTTAGTCAGCTAGCATTATCTAATCTGATTCTCGTCATTGCAATTAATACTTTTGTTGCTACTTTGTTGTGTAAAATGTATAGTGTGACCAGGTAAATAGGTGCTGTGGAAATCAATGCAAATTAGGTTTCTTTGTAGCACAAATGTATGTAGTTTATGGGAAAGTTGAATGCAGATTCTTAATATTGTCTGGGTAGTGCAGTAGTAAGACTGATCGCTGAGTCTGGTTGAAATCCCAAGGTTGCCTAATTTTAAGGTCCTTCGGCCTTATTCATGTGTTGTCAAAAGGTTTTCTTTGAAATTAAGAAATATCTTGCACTAATAAAGCTTTTAATCATCTTATGATGCAAAAGTAGACAAGAATTCCTTCTCTCTCTGGAGGATCTTCCAATCAGCATAGTGAAAGCCCGTGGTCTTGGCCAAACTACTTTCCAGGTTGAAGGAGATTTCGTGGAAATGAGCAACAAGAGAGGGGAGGTCACATTGAAATTAAATTTGTGACCTTCCCTTTTTGTTAACCAACATAATGTATGTTAAAATGTTCATAATGCATGATATGAGTGATCTGAAATAATATAAATATAACTGAACTGTACTGAATTTTCAAAGGTGCAGAAATTATTCTTCTGATCTCCTGATTTTACACACATCTATTCCGAGAAATCGTTTCCATAGCAACAAAAAATATATGTCTGGCTTAATTTATTACCATTAGGTACCTTGAGACTGACATGCGAAAATATTTAAGCGTTGCGATCCCATGAGATGAATGTTCTAAGCTCGTTGGAAATGAGAATGAGTAACGTCCTGTCCCTCTATCACTATAATGGAGCATATAACACCTCTGCATGACACAAATATTTGGAAATCCGCTTTAAATTTGATGTTTCTCTTATTTTTTTGTAACTGGTTCCAATTTGCTTGAAATCATTTTATTCAAAAGTACCCCATCTTTAATGAAAGTGGCATCATTGCTATAAGACTGGGATATATATTGTGAAAGAGAACTCAAAATACAGGCTATAAAGGTTGCAGAAGCGATACCATTGCTTCAGTATATTTGGCCCTGATGTTTTCGTATCAGTTGAGAATATCCTTGAACATCAACAAGTGAAAACTCCTTTTAAAATAGATTTTTTTCCCTCGCATTTGTACACAAACCCTATAAATAAACCTCCTTTGACCGTGGACATGTGGCAGGTGTTGGCAATTTGCCAAAACTCTAGCAGAGAAAAGTAAATTGATGATTGAGTAAGGTAAAGCTAATATTTCAGACCTGTGATTCCAGTGAAAGGTCATATGGAGCTGAAACATTAACCTTCCTCTCTCTGCAGATGCTGCCTAACCTTCCAGCATTTTCTGTTCGGTTTTCCAGCATCTGTGTTTATTTTGCTTGTAATGACTGAATACTTTTGGGTGTGTGTCCGGTTTTGTTGTTGAAGCATACCTCTTCAGGTAAGATCCAAATTATTATGGTTGTGCTTCTGCTAGTTCACAGTGATACACAGCATACACTGAATAAAATCCCTTGACTAAATTTAAAAATCCATATATTATCTCTTCTGATGACCTATATAACCTGTGTTTTAATCCTAATCATTCAACCTTCCTTACAAAATATCTTGTGTTTTATTTATAAATCGTGCTTTAACTTGTCTAACTTGAAAATTTGCTGAACTAGGAATACTGCAATTGATTTCCTTACATGGTTTGATCACTGGAGTATTTTTTGATGATTTTAAGGCTATGTTAACATTTGAAAGCTTTTAACTACTTTTAGAGTTAGTTTGTTGCTGTTTGTTCCATATGGTGTAGAATTGAACGTTTGCGAAAGATAAATAAGGGAGAAAATTATTAGTTTATGCTTATGGCCAGGTATTTCAAAGTGTTTAAATTAGTCCAATAAAATAGTTGCACCTAGCTAATACCTCGATATATGATGTTAAATGCAATTAAATGTTAATAGATATTTAAATATAAATAGAAGGGGGGGGGGGGGGGCAGGGCAGAGAATGAGGTATTCTGGGGTATATTTCTGAGCTTAGTACTAATTTTTATTGAAATTGAAAAAGAAATTACCGGATTGTAAAAGATGATCCTGGAATAAGGCTTCAACGACACAAAAGTGGTTGAAAACTAATGGGCCCAATTTAACAGCCTTGTCACGCCTGACTTGGTGACACAACAAGGCCGGTAAACTTTGCAATAGGCCTTTCGCCAGATGTCACGATCTGGATTTGGCCTCCCTGGGCAAGATCCAGATTAGCATATAATGGCTCATTTAAATATTTCTGAGCCAGATTCTCCTAGTGACTGGAACCTAACAGCCTCACCAGAGCACCGTTTCGCACTGGTTTCCACAAACGTGGACTGGATGTAACGACGCCTCCGGGATCTCCCAGGCCATTAGACCCCCCGCCCAAGGTGGTTGGGCACTGGGCAGGGTGATACCCTGGCACTCCCACCCAGGCACCTTGGCACTCCCCGGGCACCCTGGGGAGTTTCGAGGACCCTGGAAGTTGGGTGCAGTGGGGCGGCCAGTGGCTCCGCTGGGGGAGGTGTGTGTGCAAAAGATCGTGACGCCATTTAAAAATAGCGAGTCGTCTTTCTGCACTAGAGAGCTGAGCTGGTAAGTGCAGCCTCGAGGGGAAGTTCCTGCCGAGGCCAAAAAAGATGCCAAAATGCCATTACATAGCGGGGTCTTTGGCAACAAGAAATACCCGCTAAACACACCCAAAATGGATCTCTATTTCTGTCCCGTTAAATCGTGCCCAATGTCTGCAATACATCAACTATGAGTTAAATTTGATCTTTGGAAAGTGCAGTTCTTCACAATCTAATGCAACATTATATTTATTTTGTTTAGATAATTGGATTTGATTTTAATATTGTTCAAAGAAATTGTCACTTCCTGAAATTGGCTGTATTCATCATACTGAGATGAAAGGGAATCTGAAATTGAAGGTGATAAATGACAAACTTGCTAGGGTTGGATACTCGTACTCTTTCTTTTCTAAAATGTTGAGTAAATATTATGCAGGAATAATTACAATAAACAGTCCATCTTAATTAATGGAAAATGATTTAATTGAAGCCCTTTGGGTGCTCCTAATTTTGTAGTATCACATGTACAGTCATACACGTACATAATATATATGATAAATCGGATGCAAAGCTTATATATAGATGTTTGTAACCAAAGTATCTGTTTTGTAACTTATACATTTATGTGCTAAATGAAGGTGAGTATGCCAATGTATAACTTGCTATGTTTTGATTTAATTTGAACCACCATCCTCTGATCAATGTATATCCCATCTATAATTCATAAAACCTCCATCTATAATTCATAAAACCTCTATCAAAATTGTTCAAAAATATGGTTTGTACCACTGACTGCTGTACTCTTCTTGCTTTTATTTCCCAGTTTACTGAAGTGTTAAATACACTTTCCTCTTATATTAAAGCCAAAATTAAATTTTGTAATCCCGGATTGCTCTTTAAAATCTAGAAGTATCAAAATTTGAAACCATACTGACAATTAAAAAAAAAAAAGCAAAGTATATGCTAAATATGGTGTTCAATGGTTTGACCACAGAAACCAAATAACAGTAAATCTGCAAACAAGGCTCTGATTGACAAGTACATTTTCAAAACTCTCAATGTTCCAGGTATGACCTATGCAGCAAAAGGCTATTTTGAGGCCCTAGTGAAAATGGGTGAACTTGCCAGCGATAGCCATGCTTCCAAGGAGATGGGTAAGTACTGATTTACAGCATGACTAGAATATGAATGAGTTGCAAGTCTGTACTTGTTGTAAAGGTGAAGTTTTACACGTGATCCCACATTAATTTGCTTCAAGGACAAATAAAACAATACAGCATGGCGTTTGTAATTTGGTGAAAAGTTGAGTGCTGCTTTAATAGCTTATCAATGTTGGTAACATTTAATGGAACAAAGGCTGTAAAGTATCTTGAAATCATTCAGTGCTTTAAATTCTTATATTATTCATAAGTGATAATCTCTGAGCATGCCTGGCGAAAGGTAAGAAAGTAAATCACCCAGGTTGCTTCTGATTGATATCCAGTGAGCTAGCTGTGTGGGAAAGTGTCGTGTAAGGATAGGATTAGATTTAGTTTTGATGCTCATTTTACCCACTGCATAGGTTTCTGCACGAATAGTAACTTTCGGTGAGGTATTGGGGAGCTGTCTACGCCAGTGAACCATAAGAAACACCCTCAGATTAAGATGGGAGAACAAAGTGATCATCTGGTTTTATGCTCTTGGCTATTTGGGATTTTATTTTGTTGATGTAATGCTGGAGTCAACATTGTTAACTTGTGGTCTCAAATGCTTTCCATATTGTAACTGATGAGTTTCAGCACACAGTAATATTAATGCATCCCATTTCTCTGAGTGAAAGATTGTTAAAGGAGACCGCATCTCTCTTTTTTTGTAAATGCTTGCTTTGGTGGGGCGCCACATATATTGCTGTGGTGTCTGGAAATGTATGATTAATGGGCGCTTGTGTGTGTGTATATAAATGCATATACCATATATTTATATTACATTTTAATCTAGAGACCTAATAGCCCCAAACCCAGATAATTGTGGTTTACTGCCATATGAATCCCTTCCAGCCTTTGTACCTTCCTTTCAAGTGTGCAATCTCAAGATATTTGAGGTATAAGTCAATGGAAACAAATTATATGTCTCTGTAATTATCTCTTTTGTAGTTCAGTTACTTTCAACATTAAATCAGTTAAGCTCCATTTTAGCAGTTTGACGTTAGAGCTCATTGATTAAATTACAACTTTGAAGTCTTCACTATTAATCTTTGTCAAAGAATTACTTTTGCTTAGTTTTGGTCACCTTGCCAAAGGAAGGATATATTTGCTATAGAAAGAGTGCAACAAAGATTCACCAGACTCATTCCTGGGATGGCAAGAATGTCATATGACGATAAGTTGGAGAGACTGGGCCTGTATTCTCTAGTGTTTACAAGGATGAGAGGTGATTTCATTGAGAAACACACAATTCCTACATGGCTCAACATGGTAGATGCAGGGGAAGGATATTTCTCTGGCTGGGGGTTTAGAACCAGGGGACGCAAGTCTCAGAATAAGAATTGGGCTATGAGGAGGAATTTCTTTACTCGAGGGTGTTGAATCTTTGGAATTCTCTACCCAAGAAGGCTGTGGAGGTTCAGTCATTGAATGTGTTCAAGATAGAAATTGACAGGTTCAATTCCCAGCTTGGGTCACTGTCTGAGTGGAGTCGGCACGTTCCCCCCGTGTTTGCATGGGTTTCCTCTGGGTGCTCCGGTTTCCTCCCCCAGTCCAAAGATGTGCAGGTTAGGTAGATTGGCCTTGCTATAAATTGCCCTTAGTGTTCAAAAAGGTTGGGTGAGGTTACTGGGTTATGGGGATAGGGTTCTCTTTCCAAGGACTGGTGCAGATTCATTGGGCCGAATGGCCTCCTTTTGCACTATAAATTCTGTGATAGATTTCAGGATAGTGAGGGAAAAATGGTGTTGAAGTAGATGATCAGCCATGGTCTAGTTGAATGGAGGTGCAGGCTCAAGGGACTGAATGGCCTACTCCTATTTCTTATGTTCCTATAAGCTGCTTTGATAAATAGCTGTTGTCAGGCGAACTGGATCTGAGCAAGTGCTCATTATTTTGTTCAAAGTTTGTGCTGATAGTTCCTCTGTATTTCACCGGAAAGCAAAATAGATTGTGAAGTAATGGTTTAAATAATTTATGCAGCCAAACTGCTTATTCTTCAAGCATGGTGAACTGTTGTAACTTGCAGAGCAGTTTACGCCCAACAGCTGTGATATGAATCTTTAAATACAATTTTGTGTCATACATCAGCAAGATACGCAAGGTTGAAATTGCATTTAACGCATGAACATAATAAAAAAAACTGGCATCAGTAACCAGTTTTATCATGTTTCCTGTAACCTCTTTTTCAAGTCACATTTTCACTTTGCAGCACATGTATACATGTTTCTTCTATAAAAGTGATTTGCGGTGATTCATCTGCCAGTCCCCATTAAACATAAACTTATGAGGAACTATGACTGGAATTTAAAGCAAAATGGAAATTCAGATTCATTGAAGAAATGTGAATTAAATTTGACATTCTTTATTCCTCCTTGGGATGTGGGTGTTGCTGGCAGCACTGCTGTCTATTTCCCACCCTTAGTAACCCTCCGAAGGTGGTGGGCCTCCTTTAGCAATTTGATTGAAGTGAATGGATTGTGGGGCCACTTTGCTGGGAAGTTAATGAGTCAGGCACATTGCTGTTGGGCTGGAGTCAAATATATACGGCTGGGTAAGAACAGAAGCTTTCCTTTCCTAGATGATATTTGTGAGCCAGCTGATCTTTTTAACACAATCCAGTAACTTCAGGATCTCTTTTGTTCACTGATGCCATTCTTTTATTATCTCAAATTGCCAGGTGGAATTTGAGCTTGCATGCCATCCTTTAGATTACTCGTGACATAATCAGCCATCTATTATATCCATGTATTTGAAATTCGATCAACATATTCCTAATAGGGTAAATTGGGAAGCCACAGTGGATGACTATTTTTGTTCTAAATGACGGAATAGATTAGAATCTTATTGAAATGTGGAATCTTGTGCAATGTAGGATCCTATATTGAACTTCTTGGCTGGGAAGGTGGACAGCTATCCTTCTTTAATATAAATTGAGTACCCAATTCTTTTTCTCCAATTAAGGAGCAGCTTAGCGTGGCCAATTCACCTACCCTGCACATCTTTTTGGGTTGTGGGGGTTAGGGTGCAAATTCCACATGGACAGTGACCCGGGGCTGGGATTGAACCTGAGTCCTCAGCGCCATGAGCCAGCAGTGTTAACGCATCACCACTGTGCCACCAAGGAATTAAGTAGTTTTGATGAAATACAATACTGATTATGATTGCTGTGTGTCTCCAGTAATGAAGGACCTAACTTGGTCACAAACTGCAGTTTGTGTCATAACGGTCACAATTCTAGGATGCACATAAACTTTTAAACATAATTTGTTGGATTTAAGTGAAATGACCAAAGTGGTGAAGTTTACGGTGTTAAATATATCAGAGTAGATGATGTTGTGTCTACATTCTGAGGAGGAGATTATTTCCATGCTGCTGCATGAAATGAATTAATGTGTCTTGTGACTGGAGTCATGGGATGCATTAACTGTTATTGGGAAACCAGAGCATGCTAAGCAAATCCAGACAGAACTTTATTAAGCAAAAAACAGGAAAATAGGCAGATCTTTTTTGAAGTTTGAGTTGCACTGCCCAATTATGCTTACTTTCATCAAAATGTTTTGTACATAAAAATATCAAGTTGTAATATTTCTGAGGTAACTAATTTTTGCAAAGTGGTCAATTCTGCATTGGTTATGCCTTTCTGAATTTCGCCAATAAATTGTGTTGTTTAAGAGCAAATAGTTTTTCGAGCGCTGTCATTTATCCTTTACAGTCTAGTGTAAACTTGTTTGAAAGTCTTTTCTCAATTTCTGGTTTTGGACCATTGTTGCATGAGCATCATCACTTTTCCACTTTGAACATGTCCTTCGTATGTGAGGTAAAATGAAAGGCTTGACCAGTGTCCTGATTTGACCTCTTTTATATAATTCCATGTTCTGAAACATTTGAGAGGTCAAAGTCACAAAACAGATCTCGCAAATGCCATTTTTTTTCCTTGTCCTATTCCTCTTTGGCTCAGGGACTTCTTTCTCCTTTCCTAGCCTTTCCCAACCGTGGCAGAAGTCTGCTAAGTTAACTTCAATTAGATTGCGAGTCTGCCTTGTGGCTTGCCTTTTGTTCTGATTATGGGGATGGGCGGGCGGATAATTCTGGCAGTTGGCATACTGGTTTGCTGTCAGCATCCCATCCCAGGTCCTTTTCCTGGAGGCATAGCGGACGTGGAGGCATATTGGACATGCAAGCAGCGGATAACTGGTTAAGGTAAATAAGAAACCAATTAAGGCCGCTTGTCAGAAGCTGAAGCTATGTTCTATGTCAGAAGCTAATTGGAACAGGTAAGCTGCTTGGAGGTGGCCTCCAGCGACAGATAAGGGAGTGTCAGCACATCTGGCAGGTTTTGAGGCCCTCCCTACCTACGCCACAGTGGTGGCCTGGAGGCTGTGGCCATTTTTTAATTCAAATGTGTTAAAAGTTGGGGGTGCCACAGGATGGAGGACTTGCCTGCAGTGCAAAGCTACAGTTCCTTTTGGGTTGGAGGGTCTCTTAATGGCTGGTTCACAGCTTCAAGAGCCCGCAAACCATCCTCCATTCAATTGCCAGCATGTTCTCTGACCACAAATTGGTGAATTTAGGGAAAATCACTGCTGAGTGCTAGCTCCCAACACAGTTGAAGGTTGATCCCAACGTTGAGGTCGCAAATTCTACATTGGTCTTTATAGCTCAGTGTTATCCATGCCATTTGTAAAGAGAAAGGCCTTTTAAAATATTTTCTATTAAAACACCTTAAATTGGCCCTCTTCGAAACACTTGTCAGCTTTATAAGTATTCTAATTTCAGACTTGATTTTTACTAGTTGTCAAGCTCCCCTGAGAGATTTCCCTGGTATCTTCAGTACACAAATATGGCCTGTTGCTTCCCCGGGGAACATGGCAGCATTACCGAGCATGGGCAGCTGATGTTCCTGCCCAAACAGCTTGTTATCTGATTGTTAGTGATGAATGAATGTGTTTTTGATGCTTGTGTTCTATGTTAAGATATCACCTAATTTAGTAAGGGAGCAAGAGGTGATGCTGTGGGAGCATTCTTTCAGAGCGACTCGAGGCAAGCTTTTTCCCTGTAGCAGTTTTGTTTTCTTGTTGCATGCATGCTGCGTCACTCCATTGAGCACTGAATTTGTTAGGGACACATTTTTTTTTAAGGATTTACTGTAATTGCTGATTTAAAATTTGGATGTCCCACGTGTTTTAAAATAATTTGATCTGTGGCTAGATTATAGATATTCTGTAAATCTCAATTTAATGGCCCTAATATTTACAGAGAGGGTATGGTGGAAGCCAAAAGTGATGGAAGAACCCCGCAAGGCTGCGGATAGGAATGTTCTGTGTTTAACACAGGACCTCCATCTTCAGTTCTTTTTTCCTTCCATTTCCACCTGGCAACTGACCAAATTCGCAAACTGGATGACTAGTGGTCCGCAATAGCAATGGCTGGAGGTGGCAGCCAGGCACTATTGGGGACACTCCATAGCAATCAGGAAGGGTAAAGATCAGCAGTTAGAAGTTTGGGTAACTTAGTAATTGTGTTAAAAGAAAGAGAGGCCATAATTAGCAGAGGATAAAAGTCTTCCTTGAACCAGGAAGCATCCAAAGCCGACAAGATGTTCTGTAAAAAGTAATTAATCTTGTGGAGCTGGCAGATCCAACCCCGTTTCACTCCCCTGGGAAACTACTAAGTTAGTCCTGGACTCCCATTGTAGATAGGAACTTAATTTAAATTTTGGAAAATAGCCTGAAACTCCATTTGACAGGTTAAGATTGCATACGGGTTCATTTAATTATCTTAATGTACTGTTTTAAAAATAACATTTCATATTTACTGGGGAAAATAACTTTAATTTTAGCCTGTAAAGTTCAGATTGTTGAAAATATTAACTTAGTTGCTATTTGATTTGAGATGCTCCCAAGACTATGATTTCATTTGTTTTGATTTAATTGATTGGTAACTTGTCCAACAGAGAGCAATTAGTATTTTGTAGCCCTTTACTACCCAGCCAGTGCAGATTAAAATCATTGAACAAGAATTCTGTGTATTAAAATCTTTTCAGGGGCAGCATGGAGGTGTAGTGGTCAGCACTGCTGCCTCACAGCGCTGAGGACCTGGGTTCAATCGTAGCCCTGGGTCACTGTCCGTGTGGAGTTTACACGTTCGCCCCGTGTCTGCGTAGATCTCACCTCCACAACCCAAAGATGTGCAGGGTAGGTGGATTGTCCATGCTAAATTGCCCCTTAATTGGAAAATTAAAAAAGAAACCTTGTTCATTTCATTCTCCTTTAGATCACTCTGTGAGTTGCAACTCTATAAACTCCCTGGAAAGCATTTCCTTCAGATAGCTTCCCTGATGAAAACAATTAAGATGAATTATTGAGCAATAGATACCCCAGTAGACCAAACAACAGTCTTTTACTTAGAAAAAATTGCTTTGAAAGTCAGCTAATTAATTTGACTTCTTTCACCTAAGGGTGGTTCTCTCTCTAATCTCTCTCTAATCTTTCTTTAGCTGAGTATTCATCTGCAATTTTTTCAGAATACTACTTGATTAACATTACTGTCCTGTTGCTGCACTCCAAGTCTCTGTCTTGCGCAAGAGATTTGTTATTTGCGATTTTATTTCATCACTGTTTCTTGGTGATTTTCATACTGTTATTTGTCCTCATCTTCATTGCTATGCATGGAATATTATAGCATTTAGGTTGATAGTTATGTCGGGTCAACATTTTCCCATCTGCTAATTTCTTTTTGCATTATTGAGCTCTTCACAATTGTGGTGAATGTTGCAGGTTTGAGTTCACTGGTTAAATAAAGAACAGGCATTTAGACTACCAAATCCTATTTCTGAGCATTTTTATACCAATATTTTGTCTGAGGTGTCCTCGTTTGACTACGCAGCAAAGATGACAGTTGAGGGTTGACAGTACTTTGTATATTTGCTTTGTATTAAGCTTAAGGGTGCTCGTATCATTAAGATATTGGCAGCATTAAAACATGCACATGTTTTGCTTTAAAGGGACATTGTTCTGTGGTAAACAGATTGCCCATTTGGCAGTACACAGCATGACAATAGGCTGTACTATGGTTGGAAATGGGAGCCGTTCCCAAAGTTACTGTAGTAGGCAAAGAGTGCTTTGTTTAAACTCTTCAAACATTACTGGGAAAAATGCAAATGATTCATCTGTTAGTTTTGAGCAGTTCAATTTTAATCACTTTCTGCCTTTTGCCATGCCCCACCTTGAGATGACAGTTCCTCTTTTAAATAAAATACATGGTTTTCCATCCATCTTTTAGATGAGATGTTAAACTATGGCCCTGTCTATAAGTTAGTAAAAAGATTCCTTGATACTTTTGAGTTCGAAGTTCTCAACCAATGACTTAGCTAATATGCAACCCTCAGCCAATATTACTAGAACAGATCATTTGATCATTATCACATTGCTGTCTGTGGGTGATTTGCTGTGTGTAAATTGACTGCTGCATTTCCTACATTACAACAAAGCCTAAACATCAAAAAAGTTACATTGGCTGGAAAGCACATTGCCCTTGGAAACCAGATTATAACAAAATAAAGGGCGTGTGGGAGAGAGTGCTCGTTCCAAGCTTTTATCTTTTTTTTTGCTACATTGATATGACTATCAGGCTTTAATCAATTTTGATATCCAGTCCTGCATAAAACAGGTAGTTTTTATTACCTCAGGAACTATTATAGTCATCGTCAATAGACAATGGACACGATGTTCACAAAAGGGAATAAAGTCCCCGAGCGAGTTTGTTTAGCCGCGTGTTTCTCCGTACTACAATGCCTTTGATACATTCACCCATTGAGTCTTCACTGTCCCGACTGAGCAATTGAGGCAAAGCAATGAAATCTATGATTTGCTGATTCTTCATCATGCAGCTTTACATCTACATCTTGATGCCAAAGCTGTAGGCATGCTGTGAACCACTAGCTTCTCCCTGCAGGTTAGGCCTATGTTGTAAAGGATAACGTTTCTGAAATTGTATCTCAAGTAAATGTCTTCCACCCCACTCTTCTTCAATGGCTTCAACAGGCGTTGTATTGTGGCAGGGATTGTTGACCGTTTCCCATTTTAGACCTTGAGGGCTTCGTTTACATCTTAATGCCAAAGCTGTGAGTGTGCTGCTCCCTGCCAGCTGCTCTCTGCAAATTGGGCTTGTGTAATAATGGTTAACTTTTCTGACTCTGCATTGAAAACTGCTGTATTGTTCCCACAAAAAACTCCCGACCTCGCCCCCTCCCAGCCCAAACGCACCATGGGATGGTCCCCTGGTCCAATCGCGTGTGTACAGAAAATGCCAGCTTGCCACCATGGCAGTGCCAATCTGGCATCCTGCCAGTGCCCACCAGCCACAATGCCAGACTGGCACTACCAGGGTTCCCAGGTGGCACTAGCAGTGCCAGGGTACCACCCTGCCCAAATGGCATGCAGCTGGGGATCTCTGATTCCCATGGCGACCCCCACAAGTTCTGTTCTGTCCGGTCCCCGTTTGTGGGGACCAGTACCAAACCCGCTCTAATATGCAGATTTGCCAAAAACTGATCTCGCTCGCCACTCGGCTTTGTACCCTAAACTCTGGAATTCCCTTAATGTATTATGGACCTTATATATGCAGTGATACATTAAAAATGTTCGGAACTAAGATGCTTCTCTGGGCTTTGTTAAAAGCTTCAGCTTGGCTAACTTGTTGAAGGTGTTGTATGCCATGTGTTGAGGGGGGCATATTTTATGGTGAAAGTGGTGGAAGCTACCAACAACACTGTGAACTGTGATTGGATGGTGAATAGCGAATACTTGGATTAGATTTATGAAGAGTAAAGTTCTGCTTTTTATGTTGTCGACACAATACAATTATGCCAAAAGCAGCTGGTTCCTGAGAGGAAACCTTGGGGTAAACTTGAAACACAATAAAATGAAACAAATTCTTGTGACATTTTAGCATGATTTACTATTCTAAACAAGAACAAAGGGATTTCATGTTTTTTTGCTGCAGGATAAGGAGTCCAAACTAGTCTAGACCTGACTAATTTATTGAATTAGTTCATTTACTTTGATGAAAGTCACAGCATCAGGAACAATAATGCAAGTGTGCATGTAATGCTATTAGCCTGCAGTTAGCTAGACATTCTGTCTCATGATTTTCAATTCTGGTCATTCGGTCTCTCCCAACCTCCACCAATTGCTGCGCCTACCAGCAGATTGAACATTTAGGGTGGAATTCTCCCATCTGGGACTAAGTCCCATGGTGGGAGCAGGAATGTGGGGTCTTTCCCGCGAGTGAGACACCACGCCATATCTACTGCCCCCCAACTCATTAATTATGCAAATGGACGATTTGTGCGTATTCCTTAGTGGCCAAGCCTGTTGGTATTTTTAAAATAAATTAAGAGTACCAACTATTTTTTTTCCAGTTAAGGGCCAATTTAACGTGGCAAATCCACTCCCATCTTTGGGTTGTGGGAATGAGACCCACACAGACGAGGGAGAATGTGCAAACTCCACACACAAAGTGGGTCGGGATCGAACCCAGGTCCTCGGCGCTGTGAGGCAGCAGTGCTAACCACTGTGTCATCATGTCGCCTTGGTGTTGATGTATCTGAGTGCTTTATTGAAAGCGACCAACATCACTGACCCACTATTAGAAGAAAGGAAATGGACCTCCTGAGAAAGAAGATGGATTTCCAGGGACGCTCTGAGGCTGAAAGATGGGCCTCATCGAAGACACTGAATCTGGAAGATCCCCATGGCATTGTTCAGGTGAGTTCTGACATCCTACATGCCACTTTATTCCAGATGTGTTTTACCGCTGTTGATGTGGAGAATCAGGCATGGGTGGAAGATTCTGGTCGGGCCTCAATCACCGAAATTATGCTGAAGCACAGCAACTAAACTGAAATCAATACCTTGTTGGTGAATTCTTTAAAATCAATGCTAGGAAGCAGATCTGCTCCATGGGGATCTCATCAGTTGAGATCAGTACATCACATCTGATTTATTTTTTAAGCACCTCAAATATCCATGGGAGCACTTCAGAAAACCTACTTGGAAAATGATGCACCAAGGACAAGTATTTAACGTGTGAAGTGCACTATGGGGAAGTAAGTGCAAGCTCAGAGCAAATGGAGTATTTTCATCCATAACAAAATTCGAAAAAACACATTTCGGGATATTTGCAATGCAGCTAATTTGTGATGTGTTTATTTTAAATTTGAGGGTAGTCTACTAACTAATTCCAGGTGAAAAAAGACCATTTAACTTTAAATTCTTCAGTTGCAATTGGAGAAATGTTCAATACATTTTAAGTTTTCTGAATGGGAAGAAAAATAGTCTTCAGTTTGTATAGTTCAGTAGAGCTCATGTCCCTGGGCAGCCAATTTATTCAGGCCATTCGATAAGTGAGACCAATATTGGACAGATTTTTGCTGTAAACCCATTTCTAATGTAAGCAGCTTCTCAAAATTACCTGTTTTGTCAGTTTTGCCAAATGCATACTGAAGAATTGTTTGGGAAGCAAATTGTCAAAAGTCCCTATTACCGTAGTCAGTAAAATAATACTCACTGGGTAACTTGCATATTAGTAATTTCATGGATGTTTGAACTATATTAGGCATTAAGTAATAAAGAATATCATGTGTTTTTAAACAAAAACTAAGATTTCTGCTTTTTTTAATCATGTAGGATTTGCATATTTCATCGAATCGTTACTATAAAATCATTGATTATTGATCTTGGGTCATAGTTGCATCAAAAAGTTGGTGAGGTTGTTTTTCTGTTGCAATTTCCAACTTGGTTCTTTGCACACCTAGCTACCAATATGTGCCAAGCCCTGAGGCCCTTTTCTCGCTCTTTCTTTCTTTAACAACCTATCCCTGATTGAGCATGCATGTTTTGCATTTCTTGTGTTTGAGGCTGCACAATGCGAGCCTTCTCATGCCCATTAGGAATGGAAACGCTTGTAGAGCCCCTGAAAGTGATCATTTTGTAGCCATGTAAGTTGGAAAGGTCCATTTCAGAATCACTCAACTATGTTGCCATGCTGAGAACAGTCTTCTGAAGTAAATATTGAATTATAGACTTAACAAGCATAATCAATAGGAAATTATTATCTTCCATTTCATTGGTGGGAAACCCATTATCTATTGGACACTATTTTCATTTCACATGGTGTCCTCCTATACAACAATTGGTGCCAATTATCCCTTCTAGTTGATGCTTTATTTGGATTTCTTTTCCGAATCAAAGTTTCTTTTAATTTATTATAGTGTGCCAATGGTGTTTCATAGCTGCACTGACAAAAACCCGATTGTTTGCATCTCCGCAGTACACTGGCAAAGTGGAAGTTGAATAATTTCCCCAAAGTGACTGAAATTTTAAATTCCCCCTTCCCCACCCCATGCCTTTGTGTCTAAACTAATATCATAATCCGCTGTCCTGTAGAATTGCACATTTCAACCACCAAGTTAACCTGTTAATACAAAGTGATGGTAGGACTTTATTATACAAAGTTTGGACCTCGTATGTTTGTACTCTTAGTTTAGAGCAATTAAAAAGTCATAAGTGATAATCGATCCCCATGAATCTTCTGGCAAACCCTGCTTTTCTAGCGCATTTCATATTGGTTCATTTGCTGGCAAAAAAACTGTTTTTCTGTTTTATATGCCAAGTCTTGTAGGAAAATTAATGGCTGACCAAAACACTAATTTCCTAGCTATGTGAAAAATCTAATGTGCTGCAAATATATTGAGGAGTTTGGAGTGAAAAGTGATGGATTGTATTAAGTATTGGGAATAAGATGTACAGCTAAGAAAGGACATCCTAGCCCAAAACTCTTGTCATTTGCAGAAACAGACAATTTGCCTTCATTCCAGCTGTATTTATCTAGGCCTGTTAATGACATGAGTGAAATCAGTAGCTATGGAGCAGGTCGCACTGCATTTATCATCAAAGATACTCTGAAACGAACAGGCTAGATAACAAGATTCACTAATTAGTGTCTGCATGCTTAATTTTCTACCTGTTTTTAAAAAAAAAATGTTTTAACTTCTGTTTGAGAACATGTATTACATAGAATTTACAGTGCAGAAGGAGGCCATTCGGCCCATCGAGTCTGCACCGGCTCCTGGAAGGAGCACCCTACCCCATCCCCATAACCCAGTAACCCCACCCAACACTAAGGGCAATTTTGGACACTAAGGGCAATTTATCATGGCCAATCCACTTAACCTGCACATCTTTGGACTGTGGGAGGAAACCGGAGCACCCGGAGGAAACCCACGCACACACTGGGAGGATGTGCAGACTCCGCACAGACAGTGACCCAAGCCGGAATCGAACCTGGGACCCCGGAGCTGTGAAGCGATTGTGCTATCCACAATGCTACCGTGCTGCCCATACCGTATGCATTGGATAAAACGATAAATGGCTTTGGAAATTTTGCTCCAACTTCGCTAGTTATCCTGTGTCACATTTCTGGATGATGTGCAGATGGTGTAAAGTTGGTTTCCTTTAGATAAGGTAGCATGTGCACACTTTAAGCTAAAATCTGCATTGTAGATAATCCACTTCATAGCAAGGCGATGATTGTTGTCTTCTGTAATTAATCAGACAACAACATTATTTTATTACCACCTTTAATGTAATAAAGCATTCCAAGGAGATATTAGATCTAATGACCAACGGCTAGGCCAAAGATGCAGGTTTTAAAAAGTCTGGAAGGAAGAAAGCAAGGTAGAGAGATGTAGGGAGGGTACAGAAAGTCCTCACTAAAGTCTAACGTGGTTTCATTTAAAAGTTATACTTTAAAGACCTTTTCTCTGACTTGCGTTATGATATCCATTTTAACATGGTTGTGTGTTGTCATTGCTGTGGGAACAGCAAGGTTTGTTTGCAGCCTCAGGAATTGGCTTGGGAGATTGCCAGATCAGCACTGCCTCACTCTTGCCCCACCCCGTTTGCTGCACCGCTCAATGTCTTGTCCGCTGCGTCGCACCAAATGGTCAAAGGATTTGCTGTTTCCACATTCAGCTAATAGAGACTGGGAGAAACCCATTGGGGATCAGATCGGATAGAAATTTGCTGGGGTTTGGGGGAAGGAGAGAATCTCAGGATAAGGGAATTGTTGAGAGGGGGGTGGGGGGGTGGAAGAGGTTTGCATGGGGATCTCGAGAGAAACTCATTGTGGAATATAACTCCATTTTTTCAATTTTCTTTCCGGTAAAACTGATTCACTTAACACTGTTCCACTTAAAGTTGCACTTTTAAAGAATGCAAATGAAATATAAATTGAGGAATTGCTGTATTCCAAAGATTGGGTCCTAGGCAACTGAAGGCATGGCCATCAATGGCGGGGCAATTACCACCTCAATATGTTGAAAAGAACCTAGTGCCTTGAATTTGGACTCCTTTGGAGAATGACCATGTTAAGTTTTGTTTGAAGGGCCTAATATCTAGACACTTTTTTTAAAGCTTCTTTGTATAATAACCAACAGAAAACTTGTATTAATATATACAATATTAAAGGATATGAACATTTTTATTTCAGCTGTAACATACTCCACATCCCAGAATCCATTGTTGTAGTACAGTGATTACTGCGTCGCAGTTTTGATTAAAGCACCAACTTGTCTGGCACCTCCCACTTAGCTGTCCCACTTTCTTTTGGTTAGGGAGCCACACCCTGCTGAATCACTATCTTTGTGGTCAGAGAAAGTAAAGTTTAAATTTTGCAACTTGGACTGTTAGAGCACCCATGCTCTATGACTCCATGACTGTCCGGAAGTGAACTAAGACTCCAAATTTACACACCCGCCCTCAGTGAGACCTGGCTTTCTTGGGAGTGGCAGCTGAAGGAACAAGCGCAGGATACGTGTTCTAAAGGAAAATCTGACAAAGACCCTTATGACCACAGAGTTGGCTTTGCCATCAGTAGTAGGATCTTGGATGCACTGCCAGAATTCCCGAGTTGTATGAATTAAAGGCTCATTTTAAAAAATAATAATAAATTTCGAGCACCCAAATTTTGTTTCCAATTAAGGGGCAATTTAGTGTGGCCAATTCACCTGCACATCTTTTTTGGGTTGTGGGGGTGAGACCCACGCAGACACGGGAAGAATGTAAAAATTCCACACTGACAGTGACCCAAGACTGGGATCGAACCCGGGTCCTCTGCGCTGTGAGGCAGCAGTGCTAACCACTGCGGCACCATGTTGTCCTTTAAATGAAAGGCTCATGACACTTCACCTGCGCTCAACTGTAACCAATATCAGTGCTTAAGGCCCAACCCTTGACTCCAATAAAAATGTTTAGGGAAAGTTATCTTCTGACCTTGATGAAGTTCTCATTGCCATCTCAAACTAAGAAAAGATAATTCTTCTGGAGGACTTTAATGCCAGGGTTGTCTGTGATTCCTATGTCTGGAGTATTGGGAACCATTGTTCTTAAACTGTAATATTATATGGATACAACCTGATTTCATTGCCTACCACATTTGGTATGTGGAAAATATGCAGCTGCATCAATAGTAAGAAATCGTGTAGAATTTGGGTTCATGATTGTATGGAGCTAATTTTAAATGGAAGTACTATAGATGCCTTCCAACAGTATGCAATTTATTTTTCTGGGGAAGAGTTTGAGCACCAACGCTTAAATATAAACAAATATGTAGGCTGTGAGCAAGATGAGGCGTGTAGTTGTCTATTAGCCTTGCCCCACCCTAAATGTGGAACCTCCTCCAGCCCTACAACCGATCCCAAACTCTGTTCCTCTGACTCCAATCTCTTGTGTATTCTGCATTCTCTGTCATGGTAGCTGTGCTATCATCTATCTAGGCCTTGAGCTATGAAATTTCTCAGTTTGCTCGCTTGTAAATATTCCATAATACCCAACTCTTTGGCAAATCTTTTTCTTTGCTTTTTTACTTTGACCAGGTGTCTGGTTTCTGTTACAAATGCTTTAAACATTTTTCACCTATTAAAAGATAAGTTGTAATTGTTAAAAATTGGTTTGATTTTATCGCTGTGGCAGTTTCCTGAGGAAGGAGATTGGCTCCTATGTGTTAGTAATGCAAGAGGATGGCCTTTTAGCAGCTGTCCTGAATGTTTGCATGTTGCTAGCACTCTGCTTTTGGCAATGGGATAGGGTCAGTGGTAAAACACCTTTTTGAGAAGTTTGATATAGTAGCACTGTCTCATTGGCATTCAAGTTGTTTCTGATGCCAGGCCTGGTACAAGTGCCAGAAGTGTATTGGTAGAAAGGCAACATAGAAATCTTTAGGCGCCTGTGGAGGAAACCTCATAACTGAGCTTTGATTAGTTCCAGGTGTTTTTTTTCCTATTTGTATAAAGCAACTCGTGAGGTACGTTTGGCTTATGATGTTCTATCCACTGGATGCAAGTCCATAACAACATGTTGTTAAATGTTGTATCTGATTATTCATATTTTTGAAGTTTTTAAAATGCACATGTTCCTTTTATTCCTCAAGTAACTGATTTAGTACAGTTTTTTTAAAAAAACAAGGGTGGAAATGCAACTTACAGAATATACATGTTTAAAAGCAGTTCATTCAAAGTAGAGGATGGCTGACCTACAGCACTGTCGTGACAAAATCACCAGTAAACAAATTAGGTTCCTGCACTAATAAGTTATTTGCTTCTTGTGATTGTGTTATTCAGTCATGGGAATTGCTGTACAGTTATTTATGCTCCCTGTGAGACTTGTGCATTCTATTAACCTTGTTTTGTAACAATGGGATTTGTATCCAAAGTTTTTGCAGCAATCCAATAAAACACTGAGGTGGGGTGCTAGGGGGATAGTTGTGTGTGTGTGTGTGTGTGTGTGGGGGGGGGGGGGGGGGGGGCGGCGATATTTGCCATAACTTATACAGAAGGACTCCGCTCTGTATATGAATGAAGATTACAGGCTCTACCCTTTTTTCACTCCAATTGTTAGTGAACCCCATATACAGCTGCTTTCTAAATCGTTGAATTCATGGTCAGAAAAAGTCAAATAATACTGTATTATAGTTTGCGGATGAAAATACAATTGCGCATACTGTTTATATTTTTTTGCCCTGGTAACCGACCGAAGAAATAATCAAATCTATTTGTGGAGATGGGCTGATGTTTTCAGCATTGTGATTATTGGTTGACTTTCTTACTGAATATATATTGCAGCAGCAAGTGGTTGAAGTAAGAAATTCATCTGTAAGATATTTTTGACTGCCCAATTTTCTTGGATATTAGTGTTTTTCTGTTAATATTTCATTGTGAAGCTACATACTTTATTAATAAATCTGCGTGTGTTTCAAATTTTAATCTATATTAAAATTTCAGAAAACTAGGATGTTTTCATTAATTTTAATCACTTAGTATTGCAATCTAGACCATACTCAACAATTTAATAGGATATTGGACAGAAATCCCAATATTTTATTTTGATTTTCGTAAGACTGTGAGGAAAGGATACTTTGCTCCAGGAGTGATTGGACAAAGAAATAGAGTTATGGTATATTAAAACAAACTTTATTACTAATACAGTATTAAAATATTTAACATCACACCAGAAAATAGCTTACAATTATCACTTTAACAATACTACCCAAGACAGTGACTGCAAAACCCTTAACTGCTATCTTTATTCCCATTTAAACAACAATAAAAAAAATCTCTGCTCTCAATCCACTAACTACCAATGGCATTTGGGAATTCTCGCTTTACAGAGATTCTCTTTAGAAAAGAGATCTCTTGACACTGCATTCAAGACACAATCTGACTCCTGTCAGACCCATGCAGGAACTCTGGCTGTATTCTTCAAAAAAGTTCCCCAGCTTGTTTCAGACTCATTAACTCCACAGGGAATCCCCTTAATCAAAACACATTCCATTAGCCCAAGCTTTTTACAATGCTTTCATTGCACATCTGGCTATTGTGATTTATACTGTATAACATCCATTCTTGAACTCAATGATGCTTCGAAGCTGTCACACAGAGGCAGTTTGTTACATTGTAATTTGAAAGCTGAACAAGTTGTTTGCAAAATAATTGCTAGAAGACAATCATGAAGAAGAGGGGTGAGTGTAAAATAAAACACTGCTACAAAATATTCTATATTCTAACCCCCCCGCAACTAATTACAAGATATTTACTTTCATTTTGAGTGAAAGAATGATTTGTTTTGCTTGCTGCTTAGATTCCCTGCCTGTAATGGGAAGGGGTGTGGTGGGCAGAATTGAAGTGCTGGAAATATATTCTTATTTTTGTGTAATTAGTATACAAGTTTCCATTTGCTTTTTCCCCTTTTGAATAGGCTAGCTAAAATGCTATGCCCATTATAATGTGCTCGTCTGAAAGCTGTAGATTTATGGTATTTTGCAAAAGCGTTGCATGGTGAAGTGATGTAAGGTGGTGCATAGATTTAAAACCATAGCAGAAAGGATTGTTCTTTAAGTAAGTAGGTAGCTTGAAGTTCTATACTTTCATTAGAGTTCCAAGTGATCTCAAATATGCAAAGATCCCCAGTAAAGGTGTATCACTTTCCCAAAAGGGATGCGTGGTGGTGCAGTCAGACCTTGTCACCATGAGCCGGTCTTGTGCAATTGGCATCTGGATACTGAATGGTACTGGTGAAGATCTGGAAGAAGAATAGGAACTGACGTATGTATTTTAGGCCAAATCTGATGAGTGGTGTAAGGATAAATTGAGAAGGGGTGTGGGCAGAATCTAAGTAATATATTAACTGGGTTGCCTTTGATAGGGGAGGGCGGGGGGGGGGGGGGGGGGTGGGGGGCTTGCCTTTGGTAGGGCTAGAAGATCCTGCTGGCAGGAAGGATTGGAAATATCTTCCCTTTCATCCACATCAATCGCTTTCTGCAAATTCAACTAGCATTGCAGACAGCGTAGGTCGAAGATCATAACTTTTGTGAATCGGAAAGTAAAGTTCCTGTGCCTTTTTGTCCAGTTTATTCATTTATGGGATGTGGGCATGCTGGCAAGACCAGTATTTGTAATCCATCCTGAGTTTCACCTTGAGAGGATTTAAGAGTAATGCCGTGGGTCTGGAGTTGCATGTAGCCCAGACCAGGTAAGAACAGCAGATTGCCTTCCCTAAAGGACACTTTTTAAAAAAAGCATTTAGTATTGAGTTTATTCTTTTTGCATAAGCAATAAGAACTAGGAGCAGGAGTAGGCCATCTGGCCCCTCGAGCCTGCTCCGCCAATCAATGAGATCATGGCTGATCTTTTGTGGGCTCAGCTCCACTTTTCCGGCCCGAACACCATAACCCTTAATCCCTTTATTCTTCAAAAAACTATCTATCTTTATCTTTAAAACATCTAATGAAGGAGCCTCAACTGCTTCACTGGGCAAGGAATTCCATAGATTCACAACCTTTTGGGTGAAGAAGCTCCTCCTAAGCTCAGTCTTAAATCTATTTCCCCCTATTTTGAGGCTATGCCCTCTAGTTCTGCTTTTATACTAACCATAAATGAACATTTATGCTTTGTCAATACGTGCTTGATGATTTTGTTTCTCATTTCCTTGGCCTTCATGACCATGTCCCTAAAGGACATTAGTGAACCAGATGGATTTTTGCTACAATTAATAGTTTAATGATCACCATTAGTGAGATTAGCTTGCAATTCCAGATTTATTAATTTAATTTAAGTTCCACTAGTTGCAATTGTACGATTTGAACCTGTGTCACCAGACCATTAACCTGGGCCTCTGGATTACCAGTAACATTACCAGTGACATCAGCACTACACCGCCAATGTGCTGCCGATGCTTCTTCGTTTCTTTTGGCTTTTATTTATTTTTTCCTTGTATACGGCCATTTGTTCAGTCACTTTAAAATTCCAACTGAAATATGGGGGCAGAATGGCTGTGATAGGACTTGTGATTTTTAAATCCAAACTATAAATGTACTGAGATCTAAACTGATGAAAATTTAAACTTTTGTAATGTATGGTAAAGGCCACAATAATCTTCTGCGATAGAGGCAACTTCTTAACACACACCATCCATTTTGAACATCGTGTCATGATCCCGGTTAGAGACTGAAGATATTTAAATTACCAATGATTGGGCAGTGCACAACAAGATTTCACATTTTAAGACTTTTACTGTTACAAATAAACTAAAAACAAGGTTGACTAAACATCCATTACCCTGTACTGCATATGTATTGTACGGCATGCTTTCCACAGAATTGCAGTCTTTCAGGAAACCGCATGAAGTCGCTGTCAGTGACCAACAGGGTCCACATTTCTTTTTGCCAAATGATGCAGTCCAGCAACGTCCACATTTCCTCTCCTTCAGTCCTCTGAGAATTTCCAAACCAACTTTCAACAGTAAGGCCCAATCCAGTAATTTTCTTCTCTTGGCCTCAACAGGGTGAATCTTTCAGTATCTATAAATCGCAGTGGCTTCCTTCCCTTCAACCAGTGGACAAACTTTCCCCAGTATTCTGTCTGGTAGGTAGCAGAAAACCGCCTTTTCCCTCTGCAGAAAACAACAACTGCTGTTTCTGTTGTGTCTCTCAATTGCTTCTCAAAGTCTCTGAGCCAGAAAGTCTGCAATACCGAGAACATTTGCTGCTGCCTTCGTTAATATCTGACCTGGACTCTCCGTCCCCATGGTAAGTAAGCCACAGAGAGCTTGTTGTCGGGCATTCACATAGCTATATTGTATCTTAAATTAAAAAGATGGTTTAAGCATGATCATCTTCTAAAACGTTGGCGTTGTAACAACTAGATTAATAAAATGAAATTGTTCCCTTCAGCATTCTATGTAATTAAGCACAGCATAGAATATTAAATAGTTTTATCAAAATCAGTAGACCGTATCAAGCTGTGAAAACTAGGAGATGATATTTACCTTTCCATGTGGTGAAGTGACATTGAGAAAAATACATCCGTGATTAAAATTTCTATAATTAATGGGAAATAAGCAATAACTGAAGTATACCGTTCAAGTTTTGAGTGATATTTTGAGGATAAAGCATTATGGGGTCGCATGGTAGCTGTTGAGTTTTGCACGCTCTGTAAAATATCTCCAAAACCCCACTTCTTGCTTTCATGGATTTTAAACAGTAAATACAACCTAACACATGTATTTGTTTTAAATGAAACTTCTGTTCAGTTAATATTGAAAGTATTTTTCTGCAGAGATGATTCACTTTTGAGTAACTCATCACATCAGGTATTTGTAATGAGCTTATTGGCATTCAAACGAGCTGCGATATTTTTTCAATAGCTAGCATATTTCCACACATCTGCCATTTGACTGAGAGGATCATTATGCTTTGTAATGCAGTGAAGCACATCTGAAGTGGGGTTTGCCCTGGCCTCAAAGCCTGCTCTTCTCTCATCTCTTATTGCTTTTGTTTGCATTAGCACTTCAATATGACTGCTGGTAAGATTAACCAAATTTCTATGCAGTAGCCGCGTCATTCAATCAAATGGTGTTGATCTTTCACTGACTCTGGTTCTAGGACAAATGAACCAAAGTTAATTATTACTGGTATCAAAAATAATCTTCAGTTGAACTGAGAAGAAATTTATAAACAGAGTTGGTCGGAACAACTGAGATTTTATTTCACAAATCTCATCTCATTAGATTCTGAATGTGCTGAAGGACGGAGGTCATGCTAGAATTAAATTCTTGAGATCTAGGCATTACTGATGAGACCTGCATTTTTTACCTGCCCTGGTCGACCTTGAGAAGGCAATGATTGATTGTCATCTTGAACTACTGCAGCCAACATGGTGCAAGTACTTCCATCATGCTGTTTTGTAGAGTGTTTCAGGATTATAATGAAATGTGGTACTGATCATGGATGGTGTCACAACTGGGATAGCTTCTGTGATCATCTTCCTACTACAGCAACTTGTATTTGTGTAATACCTTTTTAATAAACTTCACAAAGACATTATCAAAGTTTGACACTGAACCACATGAGATATTTGGGCAGATGGTCAAACAATAGGTTTGAAGGAGTGTTTTATTATAGGAAATGGAAGTAGAAAGGCAGTGAAGTTTAGAAGCTGAGAGGATCAACCCCAATGATGAAATGGTCAAGGGGCCAGAATTGGAGTGCAGAGTTGGAGGCCTGGAGGGATGAGGCCATGAAGGGAATTGAAAGGAAGGAGGAGAATTTTAAAATGGAGGCATTGCTTAACTAGGAGGCAATATTGGTCAGCAACTACAAGGGTGATAGGTGAAAGGCACTTAATGTGACTCTGGGATAGCAGAGTTTTGAATTCCTCAAATGTACTAAGAATGGAAAATGGGAGGAGAGTCAAGAGTGTGTCGGAATAGTAGAGTCTGGAGGTAACAAGGCTAAAGATGAGTGCTTCAGCAGCAAATGAACACACATAGGCATTTTCCTGCAGTGGAGGACTCTGGTATGCATTTGCACAATAACTTTAACATCACAACAAGTTTCCATTTCATCGTTACAGTCAATACACTTCCAGAATGAGGGCCCACCCTATTCCAAAAGGCAATGGTAAGATACTGCTGTGAGAAGGTAGTCTCGTAGCTTTTGCATTTGGCATCCCTGTGCAAATTTAGCATCCCTGTGCAAATAACTGTGGTACATTGTCCATTGTTGAAGAAATGCCCAGATGGTTTCTCTGATTGTTTGAATTTGCAGACTAAAAGAAACTTGCTCGTCTGCGCTGATAATAGACTCCTGTAATTCCTTGGAGGTTTTATTAAAGAAAATAAGACACTGTCATGTTAAATTTAGTACATGCAATGGCAATGAAGTGCTGGGAGTTGAAAGAAAAAATGGAGGTGCAGCCTACTTAAAGCAGAATATATACGACCCAGGGAAGGAGCTGTAAGAAAGCGGAGAGTAAGCGGCAGCATGGTGGCACAGTGGTTAGCACTGCGGCCTCACGGCGCTGAGGACCCGGGTTCGATCCCGGCCCCGGGTCACTGTCCGTGTGGAGTTTGAACATTCTCCCTGAATCTGCATGGGTCTTGCCCCCACAGCCCAAAAAGATGTGCAGGGTAGTTGGATTGGCCACGTTAAATTGCCCCTTAATTGGAAAAAAAACTGGGTACTCTAAATTATTAAAAAAGAGAGAAAAGACTGAACTCTGACCATGTTGAGTTGTTGCCAAGCATTAACAAGCAAACAGAACGTGAAGGCCTATTGCCGAATTGACAAAGTTCAAATCTGAGGAAGTGTTGATTCAGTTGGGCATTGCTTTTGTCAGGCTGCCACCTTGAATATTTGCTTCTAGTCACTAAGATGCTAAATTTATGGAAGTAGTGCAGTGAAGGGCCACTAGTCACGTCATTTATTTCATGCCACCCATAGCATTTCAAACCTTTTTGTTACCAGATCCCCTCATTTCCTCTGAATCACTGTTGATTTTTGTTGTGTAATTTCATGTCCTTTCAAAGCAAAATTAAAGAGCAATGATTAAAGTCTTGTACTTGGGAATTTACTGGGATCAAAGCTATGTTGTTCTACCTGATTAACAAAATTGGAGCCAGATACTCCTCTGTAATACAGATTTGTGATTTAACATAGTGTACTACTGAATTCATTGATATCTAAAATCTTCAACTGCATTCATTTCCACATCACTTTTGCTACCTGCCTGTAGACCTACCTCCTCAGCGATGGTATATTCCAGGCATTGTAAAGTGTTGTGGAAGTTCCACCTCAAATGTCGGCCATTGTGCGTTGCAAAAGGCAACAATCAAGTTTCATTTATGGCTGTCTAAAAAGAGTAAACCTTCCTGCAGTTTTAAATAAACTGGAATAATCTGAAAATTTCCTTTAAGCAATATTGGGTTGAGATGCCCACATAAATCTATAATTTTGAATTGCATATCATTGGGAAGGTTATTTAATTTCCTTTGTAATCTGACTTGGCGACGTATCAGACAAAACTGAATTCTTGCAGTTTTTTTACTTTTGTTCTGACAGAATTGGGTCTGTCTAGGTGAGGAGTTTTTTTGATAAGACATTTATGCTTGAAAACATGAGCAAGAAAATTATCCTGATCAGAATAAAGTAAGACTTAATAGGTGTACCATTGTGGTTTATAAATTGCTGAAATAAGTGGTCAACATGGTACTACAGCAGTCAGTAAATTGTTGCATTTCTTCCATTTTGTTAAAGCTTAATATGCTGCAGTGATGAATCTTTACAGTTTGACGAATCACAACAATGTAGCAATGTTTTTGTAGTTCACTTGTACATGGGTTTTACCTGCCTGGATAAAAATGAACATGTTCCCAATTAATGTCCAGGCCTGCCCTTATCGCTAAAATAGATGACTTGGTCTTTATTTCATTGCTGTTTGTTGGGCTCTTAATTTGACTGCCATGTTTTCCAACATTACAACAGCTTTGGGGTGTTGTGTGGTCCTGAGAGCTCCCAGATATTACTCATCAGTTCAGTGGGTATGTTTTTGGAGTTTCTTCCTTGTAGAGTGTAAAATTAGCAATTTACAGGATTTTCTGGTTTTCTAATACAGTAACTACTTGCATTTATTCTTCTTGTTATTCTTTTGTGGGTTGCCCTTCAGAGGCCATTTAAGTGTTAATCACATTGCTGTCAATCTGGAGTTGCATGTAGGCCAAACCGAGTAAGGACGGCAGATCTCCTTCCCTAAACATTAGTGAACCAGACTTTTAAAAAATAAAAAAAAATGACGACAGTGGTTTGATGGTCATCATTAGACTTAATTCCAGATTTGTATTGAATTAAAATTTCACCATCTGTCAGAGCATTGCCCTGGGTCCCTAGGTTGCCAATACAATAGTAACTTCACTGCCTGTCTGGTCTCTGCTCCTGCTGAGTGCTACCTCGTGGGGAGTAGATAATTTTCCTGTTGTGCTGTTTCTGCCTGTTCCATGCCTCTGGTCCCTCTTAAGGAAATCTGCGATAGTCAACTTCCTAGCATTGCTCAAATCACTTCTTTCACTGTGAGAGCTTGAGTGATAGTTTATTAACTCAAGTTTGTGGGGAAAATTAGCCCATCAACGTGCTGTCTAAAGAACTTCCAGCTGCTTACTAGCAACAGTTAGGTGCCCAAAGTGGATGGACACTTGATAATGTTGACTTGCAACACCCAAGATCTTTGGAGTGAAGATGTTGTAGGTGGTGCAATAATGTCACGTATAATTTTACAAAATAAATGTGTATTCAGGGTGGTAGGTATGACAGCGCATCTTTGATACATTTGTCCATTGCTGGACTAAAAATTGAATGTTGAGTCTTGTGTCTAAACAGGCACAACATGCAATGCATTTTCAACAGAACAGATTAAAATAATCCCAGCCAGGGAAGGGTATGCCTCATTTTCTTTTGAGGTGGAGGGTGATTTTATGAAGGGTATTTGGTCTATACACTCCCCTCAAACGAAGCCTTACAATTGACAACTTTTCTTTATACGGTATAGATTCCGTTGTTGAAATTAATGAAATGTGTAGCGTTGCAAGTTATCGGATGTAGGTGGTGTGATGTCAGCGGTATGCTGTACTGATTTTCATTGGGAATTCCAGCCAGCAGCAGTCACTACAAGAACTGTCAAAGCAAGCTTAGTGAAGAAATGATGTGCGAGGCTAAATAGGAATTTAAGATGCCATTCGCCAAAATAGCCAAGCAAGTGACAGCAGTATTTTTAGGGGGATGTAATTCCCTTCAGATTGCTCGAATATTGAATTATTCTGATACTCTTCAGCTGAATTCATCCTTTGCAGAACTGGTTTGATTTAAGATAAATGAGGCATTGAAATGAGAGCAGCATTGACTTGCAAAGAATTCTCTCTGAAGCTGTGCCTGAAGATCTTGGGGATATACATTATTAAATATATCTTCCTTTACACAGTGTGCATTAGCACACTACTCCATGAATCGAAGTACATTGTGCAGCAAATAGACATTCCAGATTTAGAACTGTGCTTGCAAAATGCAATTTGCCAAATTGATTTGAATTTGGTTTAACCATTAATGAATGTATTGCAGCTCAAAACATTAATTACTGTGTGTATTTGTCATTGAATCCTTCAATTCTGCATCAGCATTAATTTGCGCTTCAGCTCCAATCAAGAGACATTTTTTAATGGGATCACAGGTGATGAGGCAATAATGCTCCATCTAATGTGCCAGGTTGCAAAATTGCAGTTACCTGCAACCGTGCTGGGAGGAATGGTCACATGCAATACCTCCAAATATGGAAACTCTACTTTCCCCTGCTCAAGCACTATTAATTTGTAACCAAACACATCCTGCAATTTCACATTCTTTGCTTGGCCAAAGGAGGCCCAAAGATTGGGAGGGTGCCTTCCTACTTTCTAAGGATCATAGGCATTTGGTGAAAATATCTCTTTACAAAGTCTTTAGAGTCCCCAAAAAGTCTCGCTTTTAACTTGTGAAAATGCAATTTTGTGGCAAACTTTTTTTTAAAAGAAAAAGCCCAACTTGTTACTTCTGTTTTCAGAGTCTTCAGATATGGTCTCTGAATTTGTTGTTTTAATCGTAGAAACCTCCAGTTTATGCAGCAAAGTATAGGCTGGTATAGATGTGCAAAATTGATCTTCACCTCCCCAATATAACACTTAAATTAATTTAAACTTTTAACTTGTCAGTATCTTCTCATCTAACATTTTGCTGAGTATTCCTGGTTATGAACATTTGTCAGTAGTTTGGACACAATTGAATGGGGGCGGGGAGCAAAACACCTTGTGACAGTGCCCAAAGGTTGTGGTTAAAATCTTCTCCAGTGCTACTGCCTCTGGTATTTTCTGATTCCAGCATATTGCAAGGTTGAAAGTCCAGGTTCCTATAATCTCTTGTATCACCGTACGTATGTACTTTAGGTCGTGTCTGCTACAAAGTCACCTCTTGTACTCTGACATGGCTCCTTTTGCATCTGAAATTCTCTACTCTGCATGTAATATCAGTGCTATTTTTAAAGGATCTGCAAATAAGAGTGTACAAACTAGGGACTCTGGGGGGGGGAAAAATTGAGATAATGTCAAATTGTTTTCATCTTTATTTTTTCAGAATATGTCAATAACAAAATAGGGTAATTTATTTTTAAACATGGCAAGGAATGTTATTAAAAGTTTTAAAATTGCCCTGTTTTGCATTCACAAGGGATCTGCTGGACAAACAAAGCATTTTTAGTTCTTTAATTAAAAGATAATACTGCAGGTGCTGGAAACCTGAAATAAAAACAGGAAATGCTGGAAAAACTCAGCAGGTCTGGCAGCATCTGTGGAGGAGAAACTATTAACATTGAGCCTAATGACTTCTTTAGACCCTTCTTAGTTCAACATCCTTTGCAAATGCAATATTCTAAATCAGTCACTTAAGATCAAATCTCACCTATTTGTCTATGTAAAATTAGGCTAGCCAGGTGTCAATTGTTTAGTATCTGAATGCATATTCAGATACATAGATCCCTGAAAGTTGCCACCCAGGTTGATAGGGTTGTGAAGAAGGCCTATGGTGTGATGACCTTTATTGGTAGAGGGATTGAGTTCCGGAGCCATGAGGTCATGTTGCAGTTGTACAAAACACTAGTACGGCCGCATTTGGAGTATTGCGTACAGTTCTGGTCGCCTCATTATAGGAAGGACGTGGAAGCTTTGGAACGGGTGCAGAGGAGATTTACCAGGATGTTGCCTGGTATGGAGGGAAAATCCTATGAGGAAAGGCTGATGGACTTGAGGTTGTTTTCGTTAGAGAGAAGAAGATTAAGAGGTGACCTAATAGAGGCATACAAAATGATCAGAGGGTTAGATAGGGTGGACAGTGAGAGCCTTCGCCCGCAAATGGAGGTGGCTAGCACGAGGGGGACATAGCCTTAAATTGAGGGGTAATAGATATAGGACAGAGGTCAGAGGTGGGTTTTTTACGCAAAGAGTGGTGGGGCTGTGGAATGCCCTACCTGCAACAGTAGTGAACTCGCCAACATTGAGGGCATTTAAAAGTTTATTGGATAAGCATATGGATGATAAGGGCATAGTGTAGGTTAGATGGCCTTTAGTTTTTTCCATGTCGGTGCAACATCGGGAGCCGAAGGGCCTGTACTGCGCTGTATCGTTCTATGTTCTATATAAGAAAGTTCCACATTTGGGGTGGGTTGAGCGTAAAGCAAGAGATCCAAGGTCTCACCATCTGCATCTTGTTTTTGATGCTGAATGGGTTGAGTCTTGATGGGCTGTAAAGCAAATGTGCTGTCATCATGAATGATCTTGGTGACACTGGATGCAATTGGCTGTGTTGGAAACAGCCCCCTTGTTCAGAGCACCATTTAAAAAAATCTTTCTAACTATCTCAGTGGACGATTGGGTTCTTGGCCCCTGCTGGTTCTCTGCTACCCCCTTCTGTTAAGCAAGATCTTGTCCTGCAAGAGAAAGGGCACAATGACAGTTTTTGGGTGTTGTGTCTGACATAGCTGAATAAGTGGAGGTATATGGAGGCTGAGAGGGTGTAACGCTGGCATCATTAAAATTGTATGAAGGTAGGGCAGCACAGTGGTGCAGTGGGTTAGCCCTGTTGCCTCACGGCGCCGAGGTCCCAGGTTTGATCCCGGCTCTGGGTCACTGTCCGTGTGGAGTTTGCACATTCTCCCTGTGTTTGCGTGGGTTTCGCCCCCACAACCCAAAGATGTGCAGGTTAGGTACATTGGCCATGCTAAATTGCCCCTTAATTGGAAAAAATGAATTCGGTATACTAAATTTTTTTTAAAATTGTATGAAGGTGAGGTGGAGTATATGATTGCCAGGCATTTGAAGGGATTGCTTTGGAGTGCTGCTGGATGAGTGATGGGGTTGTATGAGAGACTGGTGTGCTGGGTAGGAGATGTCATATGAAGTTGTATTCATTAACCGTGACTATCCATTTGGTCATTTAACTTTTTTTTCTTAAAATGTTTTCCTTTATTTAATTAATGGCTAATTTAGTGTGGCCAATCCACCTACCCTGCACATCTTTGGGTAGTGGGGGTGAGATCCATGCAGACACGGGAAGAATGTGCCAACTCAACACAGTGACCCGGGGCTCGGATCGAATCTGGGTCCTCATGCCATGAGGCAGCAGTGCTCACCTCTGTGCCACCGTGCTGCCCGTCATTAAACTTGTGACATCACTGCCAGGTCCTTAGTGCCAGACTCCGGGATTGGCCACCATGGATCCTGTTTGCACTCCCTATGGAGAACATTCTTTGCGTGTCTTATTATCTCGTGTACACATCCATGAACCACAGAGCCCTCTCCCTGCGCTGGCATTCCAGTTCCCTTGGTTGAAATTGCATCATTGGTTTTAAATATGTCAAATATAATTAAGTTTAAAAACTAATCAGTGAAACTCCCATCCTTGAGATACAGTCAGATTCTAATTATAGGTGAAATGTGATCCCAAGGGAAAAACGGATTCCCCAATCCAACCCACCCCTTTCCCTTTGAATCATTAGTGCCACTAATGGCTATGACCTAGATATAATCTGAGACAATAGATGCAGCCAAGTGTAAGATTAAGACCAGACCTACCTGTCTATTAAAATCTACATGGGACAGCCCTCAGTTACTGTTACAGTATAAAAGTCTGCTCTGAAATGTTCTTCACTTTTTCAAATTTCATTGATTTTTTTTAAACTTGCAGTGCCAGATATAGGTTTGTACGTTTGAGGACACTACATGAATAACAGCTTTGTTTTTGCAAGGATATTTTGACATCATTTGGGAGTGGCACATTTTGCATAGAAACAGGTTTCTGTTGGCAACAAACAGACTTTCTATTTATACTCCATTTACCCAACAACAAAGGTGTGTCATGAACAGAACTGGGCTTAACAGCGAAGCTCTTAATGGTTGACTAGCCTTCAGATGCACTATTAGATCCGCACACCTTTACAGACTACTGCCACCTTGAAAAATGATCCTTGCTGTTGTCACAAGAAGGTGCATTTGGTTGCGATAGATCCAAACTTGTAATGCAATTAAATTGGTTAGGCAAACATACCAGTATCAGAAACTGTTTGAAAGTTCATACTAAAGTTTATAGATTTTTACCTGACTATTGTACCTCGTTTGAAATCTTCAACCATCCAAGTCTGGTCCAACCGGCATTAGTTGTTTTGAATTGACACAGATATAGAAATTATGTTCCCCTTGTAGGCAAATCAGCTGCATTGCTTTGTAAGTATTATAATAAGTATATTTTTGTGTTATGTGTGTTGCAATCAAATGAACCCCACATTATTTTTTCCCTGTTGTTTCAAAGTCATATTGCAATAACCAATCATATTAATTGATAAATCCATTTTTAACATCAAAAAACATCTCTAGGCACTTAATGGAATGTTATCAAACACAATTTGACCCCAAACCACACGGAGATATTGTGGAATGTAGGAGTGTCTTGTATGAAGAGAGAGAAGCACATTTGAGCGCTTGGGGGTTTGGCAGTTGAAGACATGGCTGCCATAGTGGGATAATTAAAATTAGACATGCTCAAGAGGCCAGAATTTCAGGAGAACAAAGGCTTCTGAGGATTGTAGGGATGGAGGTGAGAGGAGTTCTTGGAGGGATCTGAAAACAAGGCTTGGAGCCAATGTAGATCAGCAAGCATGGATGATTGGTCAACAGGGCATGGTATGAGAGAGGATATGGGCAATGTAGCATGAGCTGAAGCTTGTGGTTGGTGGAAAACTGAAGGCTGGCCAGGAGAATACTGATCTGTCCACATTTCCCATCTGTGCAATTTGTTAGTGTGAGCAATTACAAGGTCTGTGCATCTAATGGTTGTCCCATTGTCAGGACTACATATTGGAGCCTGATGCACGTGATTGGTCCGTAATGTGCACACGGTTTCCTTTTCTTGCACTATGTTTTATTATTCCAAGAAAAATTGTTCATATTTTGTGAAGGTGACATACCATTGGTTAGATGGTATGGGGAAAATATATTGAGGTTCTTGCTGTAATTAAGACTATGATGGGAATCACACCCTCTTCAAGTCAGGGCAAGCGACCTTCCTTCTGATTCAGTGAAATTACTGAGATTTCTTAGCTCCCATTAATAGGGCTTTGCAATAAGGTATTTACAATATATGGAGCTTTTGCAACCTTGCTGAACACGTGAGAATCCTTGATGGCATATGAGTGCTTTCCAAGTTAACTCATTTGTAGTACTCTGTGGGTGGGGAGATCCGGGTAAAATAGCATTCCATGAAAATGTTAGGGCTGCTTGGTGCTGACAGAGGTTCTATTTGTTCGCAAGATAACTGGTATGTGTCTCAGAAGCATTTTGCCCACATATTTGTTGTAGGGGGAGAGCATGCATCCTCTTGTGGTTTGAAGTAAGTAGGGGAACTATATTTTTTATAGAGAATAGGCCTAATATATATAGGCTTAGAGTGTAGGAATTCAGCCCCATCATGTTTCCTGTGGCCTTCTGGATTTCTCTCCAAATGGCTTTATATAGAACTGTCTGCATTCCCAAATGCAATCCTTGCAGTCCTCCAGGGAGGGGTGGAATTTTTGAACAATCTGTGAAGTTCATTAATGCATCATTATCTTAAGACCCTATTATGGTCTATTACAAGTGCTGGTTGTGAAGACATTCTTTCATGCCTGTTTCCATTCCTTTTCCTTCTGCTGACCCAAGTCTCATAGCTAGGCATCCCTCTGGAATTCTGATTTATTAATTTGCTTTTTATTCCTTCATGGGCTGTGGGCATCACTGGCTGGGCCAGCATTTATTGCCCACCCTGAGGGCTTTGAAAAGTCAACCACATTGTGTAGATCAGCCCCTGTCCTTGTCTGAGGAAGGATGTTCTTGTTATGCAGGAAGTGCAGCGAACGTTTACCAGGCTGATTTCTGGGATGGCAGGACTGTCATTTGAGAAGAGACTACGTTGTTTCGGGTTATATTCATTGGAGTTTAGAAGAATGAGAGGGCATATCCGAGAAACTTCTAAAATGCAACAGGATTGGACAGTGTAGATTCAGAAAGAATGTTCCCGATAGTGGGGGAGTTCAGAACTAGGGGTCATAGTTTGAGGATAAGGGGTAAACGTTTTAGGACTGAGATGAGGAGAGATTTCTTCACCCAGAGAGTGGTGAATCTGTGAAATTCACTACCACAAAAAGTAGTTGAGGCCAAAACATTGTGTAATTTCAAGAAGGAATTAGACATAGCTGTTGGGGCTAAAGGGATCAAGGGATATGAAGGTTGGGGTGGGGGGGGAGGAAGGAAGCGGGTTCAAGGTATTGAACTTGATGATCAGCCATGATGATGAATGGTGGAGTAGGTGCGAAGGGCCGAATGGCCTCCTGCTGCTTCTATTTTCTATGTATGACTTCACAAGCTGACTAGGTTCCAAGGCTTGTTTGTGAGGCTGGGAATGTTTGTGTGTTCACAACTTCTTGCCGACCCGGAGATGCCCACAAAAAACTTTAGCTAAACCATGGGTGATTTCTCCGTCCTGCCGCACCAGCACGCCGTCGGGACACTCTGTTTTGCCAGCTGGTCAATGGGGTTTCCATTGTGGGACAGCCCCATGCTGTCGGGAAACCCCTGGGCTGCCGGCAAAACGGAGAATCCTGATGGCAGAGAATTCAGCCCCATGTCTTTGAATATATTTCTGATACAACGTAAAGCAATTTCAATAATTATGTTAGCCAAATGTATTGACAGTGAAGTTATTTATGAAAAATTAACTTAACTGCTTTAAAGGCTTAAAGTTGGTATTGTTAAGTTTTGATACTGAGCTGGTCCTATTTCTTCTGGCCGACACCATTTGGACTGCTTTGTGGCATGCCACTAGTATGTGGATGCACTGAACCGGTTCAGTGTTTGGCAGGCCACAGAGGGAAGAGGCTTTTTGATGACAAAATGTTGTCCTTTGTTACTGCTGGCTGTGTGTGTGGAAGTCAGTTTTGGAAAGTGCTGTTGTTTACTGAGGGGAATGGAACTGGTTATCAGCTGTAATTTGCACTTCTGTAAGAGCATTGTTGGAGAATTACTGATGAAGAAAATTTTGAAACAAATTGCAATACATTTCCTGCACACTAAAATAGGGTAACCTAGGAACTATGCACATGCAAATTACAATACAGGTTTAGCGTCCTGTATCCGAAAACAGAAAAATTCTGAAATCTGTACTTTTTTTGAGCACCTATGTGGTGTCACGAGTCCCCAGGCGATGCGCAGTTCCCAACATGCCGCACGTGAGCAGTTCCCAAAGCACCGCACATGCACATTATAACCAAAAAACTACAAAATCCGATACACACACTGCCCCAAGCATTTCCGATAAGGGATGCTCAAGTACTTGTGCTACTGGACCTTTGAATAGGAATTTAAGCATGTGGGTGCTGTGTAGTAGCTGCTTCCCCTCTTGATGATTTCCTGGATCGCACCCTCTTATTTCACCACCGCTCCCCTGTTCATATGTTTTCCAGTATTGACAAGAGGATAATTCTATCAAATTTGAAAATGAAGTCTCCAAAATTGGATTTCTTCTGCATAATTTAAATACATTTTCATGTGTTTGATATTTATAAATTTAAAAAAAGGCTTGGACTCTGCATTCAATTCCTGGCTTGCATTACTAGTTGTTGCAAGTGCTGTAACAGGCTGTAAGTTTTCCCTTCCCTTTGTTCCCCAAGATATTATTCATGTGGTACATCACATCTTGATTGGAGTGAGTTTAAACATTTCAGGTAAGGGGAGTGTATTCTGAGGAAATGTCAAAGACCGCTTTAGTGATGGGAGGGGCAGAAGTGGCTTGGAGTTCGTTTTGAGCAGACTAAATGGCAGGTTTAGACTTGCAACATCACCAGCTTTCCAAAATGCAATATTCTTACCTTTTAGTAAGCTAATTAGTGTGATATTGGGGCTGTTGGAAGGCAATATGCCACTAAGCTCTTGACCAGTGAGGAACAGGTATTGTTACTTGGAAGGAAGAGTTGAAATATAAATGGAAAAACTAAGTAAAAGAAAAAGCAAAGAAACCTCAGAGCAGAGTTTAATTAAACTTGTGTTCAGTATTTTTGACATGACACCTATTTTGTATCCCAATTGCCTTAATCACTATGCCCATATGTTGTGTGGATGCTGTATTTAATATTCTAAAATGGCAGAAAGTTGTTTTAGCTTCCGTTTGTTACTTTGCAGGGGATGTTTTGTTCCAGATGGCAGAGGTCCATAGGCAAATTCAGATACAGCTTGAAGAAATGGTGAGTATTGCTTTTAAGGCAGTATGCATGCACATTTGAATTTGCAAGTGCTTGTATCTGATGAGCAAAGGTTTCTGTCGAGAGATATATGTAAATTAAATTCTGTTTAATTATTCTTGAGAGCGGAATACTTTTTCAGCCAAAATAGCTACAAATGAATATACTTCTGGTAGATTAGACACTCGCACACGCCTGTGTTCAAATCCAATTTGCTCGTTGAGAGAAATGTGTTTGACATTTAGCCAGCAAATTAAATCATGACTGCTATATTGCAGTTTTATTCCAGCAAAAATCAGACGGTCATCTTTGCATTTTGATATTTTTATTCAGTGTAGAAATTGCAATTCTTGATTAGGAGAAGAGGCAATACACCTCTGGGGATAAGAATCCAAGTCAATTAGTGTTCAGAGAATGTGTGTATGTGTGGTAAAATTATAGCTTTTAAGGAACTGAACTTATGGAGGAGGGAAGCATCACTTGCACATGACTAATCTGAGAATCCAAAGTACAATCAGTGCCTCTGCAGCGTGGGCGATTGTGAGTACATTTGTGTGGGTGTTCAGGGGGATTCTTGTGCTCTTGACATTATTGAAATTAAATGTTGCTGACGTTTTCTTGTCATTGCAGTTGAAAGTGTTCCACAATGAGCTGCTGATGCAACTGGAACAGAAGGTTGAGTTAGATGCCAAATACCTGAGTGTAAGTTTCAGGTTGAATTCTATGCTGTCATATCACTTGATTAATAAAATCATTACTAATCTTTTTGTTCACTTCACTGAGATTTTACAGCAAGAAAAGCTGGTATATTTTTTAATTAACTTAAACATAGCATCAACTGATTCCAAGATTGTAATCTAAAAGGGTTAAGACTATAAGTGTAATGAACTCGAGGGTTGAATTATAGCTTTGAAATTGTTCCTACCCACCAGTCATTTATTAGGAGGGAATGGTGCTTTTAAAGAATTAGAATTTGGGAAGTTTTTTTGGCAGACTTGGTTCCTGGAATGACTTCTGGCTTAAATCTTCATATTGGCTTTTGGAAAAAGTTTCCTGCCACAGCAGTTGCCGTCTGTAGATTCTACAGACATCTGGAGTGATGGCCTTTATATATTTGTAAATTTAATACAGCACACATTTGCTGACATGACAAGACGTAATAAAACATCTCAATGCACTTCACAGGAACATGCCACATAAGGAGATATTGGATCTGATAACCAAAAGCTTGATCAAAGAGATAGATTTAAATTATTTTAAAGGCGGAAAGGTAGAGAGGGGAGAGGTATAGGCAGGTCATCCTATCACTTGGAACCTAGGCAACTAAAGGTAAGACGGTAATGGTGGAACGAATCAAATTGGGTATGCACAAGACGGTTTTGGGGCTGAAGGACGTGGGGTGAAACCATAGAGGGATTTGAAAACAGATTAGAATATTAAAATCATGCTGTTGCTTGACTAGGAGCCATTGTAGGTCAGCAAGCACAGGTGCGATAGAGGAACAAATGCAAGTTAAGTCACGAATGTGACACACAGATTGACTTAATCACAGACTATCATCAGAGGGAGGAATGGAGTCAGTAGCTGGCGAGCGGCACTCAAACAATGACTTAATTCTTCCCAATATTTAGTGAGAGGAAATTTTTGCACATCCATTACTGGATATCCAATTCTGCAATAGTGGAGGAATTGAGAGATATGGTGGAACTGGGTGTCATTAGGCTGCATGTAACTACAAATGCTGTGTTTTAAGTCATCAGGCGCAGCATGTGGATGAAAAACGGGAGGGGCCAAGAATAGATCCTTGTGGGACATGAGAGGTAATGGCGCAAGAGCAGGAAGAGGAGCTGTTGCAAGTGATACTCTGGCTATGATTAGATAGATAAGAATGGAACCAGGTGAGAGCAGTCCTGCTGGGTGACAGTAGAGAAGTGTTGGGAGGAAGGATGGTAGACCGGTCAATAACACAAGGAGGGAACGTTCACCTTTGTCACGGTCACACAGAATATCATTTGTGACTTTGATAAGAGCTGCTGCAGTACTTTGACTGATGGCATCCTGGTTGGAGGAATGCAAACATAGAATACTAGGAAGATGAAAATAGATTTGAGAGGCAATGATGGGCTCAAGGACTTTGAATTGGAAAGGAAGGTTGAAGATGGGTGGTAGTTTGCAAGGACGATGAGGTCAAGGGTTGATTTTCTTTTGAGGAGAGGGGTGATGGTGGCTTTATAAAGGAGAGAGGGACAACATCCCAAGTGCGAGAATCATTTACAATATCGGCTAACCTGGTGACCAGGAGGGGAAATTGGGTGAGTAACATGGGGTCCAGGAGGGAAAATTGCGTGATCACATTAGTGGGAATAGGATCAAGGAAATAGGAGATGGATCTGTTGAACAAGATGGGCTTGGAGGGCAGATAGGGGCTAGATGTGAGTTCAACGTTTAGGCACTGGGGAAAGCATTATTGAAAGTTTGTCTAGGTGGGCTGCTGGAAGGGAGGGACACGGCAGAGGTAGCTGATCAGATGGACTCGATTTGGTGACTAACAAAGTCAATGAGTTCTTTGCACTTTATTGCCAATTAAAATGTTTTAGTTCATGTGGTATCTGGATAAAGCTGTCCTCTCCTACTTGGCAAAGATACACATTTCAGTTTATAACCAATCTGCTTGTTCGTGTATGATGCTTTTCATTTTCTTTACTTATTAACTGTATGTAATTCATATTCTGTCTGTCTGGATCACTGGCATCAGAACTGCACCTTTCACAGACTCTCTAGCTAGGGGCACACTGCCACCCACGTTAGCACAGGTCTCAGTCTCGCTGATACCTAAGAAAGACAAAGACCCAACAGAATATGGGTCATACAGAACAATCTCACTGCTGAACGCAGACGCCAAAATACTGGCCAAAATCCTAGCCAAAAGGCTAGAAGACTGTGTACCCGAAGTGGTCACAGAGGACCAGACGGGCTTCGTCAAAGGTAGACAGCTTACCTCGAACATCAGGTGCCTGCTGAACGTGATAATGACCCCCTCCGGGGAGAGAACACAAGAGGTGATCGTCTCCCTGGACGCAGAAAAGGCCTTCGACAGAGTCGAATGGGAATACCTCATAGAGGTACTGGAGCGGTTCGGGCTTGGAACAGGGTTCACCTCTTGGGTAAAGCTCCTATGCAACGCTCCCATGGCAAGCGTACGGACCAACAATGCCAACTCCCAATACCTCCAGCTGCACAGTGGCACCAGACAAGGATGCCCACTGTCCCCGCTGCTGTTCGCGCTAGCAATCGAAACGCTAGCAATCGCGCTCGGGGCAGCAAAAAATTGGAGGGGGATCCGAAGGGGAGGCAGAGAGCACAGAGTCTCACTCTATGCAGATGACCTGCTCCTCTACATCTCGGACCCACAGAGCAGCATGGACGGAATCATTGCGCTCCTGAAAGAGTTTGGAGCCTTCTCGGGCTACAAACTCACCATGAGCAAAAGCGAGATCTTCCCAGTACACCAGCAAGGGGGCGGGGCAGCACTAAAGGGGCTGCCGTTCAAACAAGCCCGATACAAATTCCGCTACCTGGGGATCCAAATAGCCCATGACTGGAAAGGGATCCACAAATGGAACCTCACCAGTCTGACGGAGGAAGTAAAAAAGGACCTGCAAAGATGGAACACTCTCCCTCACGGGGAGAGTCCAGACGATCAAAATGAACGTACTGCCCAGGTCCCTCTTCCTGTTTAGATCCATTCCGATCTACATCCCCAAGGCCTTTTTCAAAGCGCTGGACAAACTAATCATGGCATTCAGATGGGGGGGGCGGGTCAAAAATGCAAGGATCCCAAAGAAGGTCCTACAACAAACAAAATCCAAACCTACAATTCTACAACTGGGCGGCAACAGCCGAGCGAGTAAGGGGATGGATCCAGGAGCCAGAGGCCAAGTGGGTGCGCGTGGAGGAGGCCTCCTGCGTGGGGACCTCCCTCCGGGCCCTCGCCACGGCAGCACTCCCATCCCCACCCAAAAAACACTCCAGCAGCCCAGTGGTGACAGCCACCCTCCAATCCTGGAACCAACTGCGGCAGCAATTTGGCCTGACCAAAATGTCGGACAAGGCTCCCATCTGCAACAACCGTAGGTTCACACCAGCACTGACTGACGCCACCTTCAAACGGTGGAGGCAGGACGGAGGGACACTGACAGTCAGGGACCTATACACGGACGGCAGGATCGCAACACTGGACGAACTGACAGAGAAATTTCGGCTAGCCAGGGGGAACGAGCTACGGTATCTGTAGCTCAAACATTTCTTACGAAAGGAGACCAGGACGTACCCACAACCGCCACGACAGACACTACTGGAAGATCTACTGGACGCAAGTATCCTAGATAAAGGGAACTGTAGCGACATGTATGACCGACTGGTAGAAAGGGCTGACACTGTACTGGATGCAACAAGAAAGAAATGGGAGGAGGACCTGGGGATTGAGATAGGGTGGGGACTCTGGAACGAGGCACTGCATAGGGTCAACTCCACCGCCACGTGCGCAAGACTCGGCCTGACGCAACTAAAAGTGGTACATAGAGCCCACTTAACGAGAAACCGTATGAGTAGATTCTTCCCGGAGGTGGAGGACAGATGTGAACGGTGCCAAAGAGGCCCGGCCAACCACGCCCACATGTTCTGGTCTTGCCCCAGACTTGTGGAGTACTGGACAGCCTTCTTCAAGGCTATGTCCAAAGTGGTGGGGGTGAGAGTGGAGCCATGCCTGATAGTGGCGGTCTTTGGGGTTTCAGACCAGCCAGATCTATTCCTGGGGAGGAGGGCGGACGCCCTTGCCTTTGCCTCCCTGATCGCCCGCCGTAGAATCCAGTTTGGCTGGCGGTCAGCAGCACCGCCCAGAGCTGCAGACTGGCTGTCCGACCTCTCGGAATCTCTCCAAATGGAGAAAATCAATTTTGCCATCCGAGGGTCAGACGACGGCTTCCACAGAACCATTGGCTTCCAGGAGCATTCATGCAACTGTTCCGGGACCTGTTTGTGGCCAACGAACAAGAGGAAGAATAGCCGGGTGGCCAAGAATCAGGGGAAAATGGTCGGGAGTCGGGGGAAGGTAGCCGGGGCATGGAGGGGAGAGATGGGCGGGGGGGGGGGGGGGGGGGGGGGGAGGGAGAGAACGGCTAAACCTGAGGAGGGAGGGATGAACCACGGGAGGTTGGGGGGGGGGGGGGGGGGGGGGAAGACAGCTAAACCTGGGGAGAGGGAGGTGAACCATGGATTGGGGGGGGGGGGAGAAAGACAGCTAAACCTGGGGAGAGGGAGGTGAACCGTGGATGGGGGGGGGGGGGAGAACGGGAGAGGAGGGCCGGCGGGGGGCAGGGAAGCGGGAGCCGGAGGGAGGACACGGGATGCCAAAATGTGCATAACATCTCCAGGAGCGGGGAACGAGGAATCTGGAGATGGAGGACGGGAGGAGCGGCAGCAGCGGGGGTGAGCGTGGGACGGCAGCGAGACCCGTCCGGGAAGGGCGGGCGACAGCAACACACAGCACAGCCAAATATCGCACACTTGTGATTTTCTCCCCGGCACCCAAAGGTGTGCTTGCCCCCCCCAGTCCCAGCCCCCCCCCCACCCCCGCAGGCAGTCGCCTACTTATGTGGTGTGGGTAATTTTGCCAGATGTACAGAGCTGCCGCTGTCGAGCTGGTGCACATACCCCACCAGTTATTCCATTTCATATGTTATTGTATTTTTTTTTATGTTGGGGTGTGCCCTTCTCCTCTAATATTGTATTTGTATAGCGAAAGGATCCTTTTAGCATTGTTCTTTCAAGGCTCCTATCATTAGCTGTTAGATTCAAGCCTTACTGAATAATCGACAATAGTAGATGTGGTTACCTTTATTGGTAGACAAAAGGTTTATCCTATTTTGTCTGTTTTACAAATCCAGAACAGGTCCTCACCTGTATACTTTAATGATTGTTATGAAATGATTAACCTCATAGGTTATGTTAGAAACCACTTGAACTAAAATTGGTCTGAAATCAATACCATAATTATACCTTGACTGATTTTTTAAAATGTTTTTCCTTTTACTTTTTATTAACCCACAACAAAGACAGGTTTCCTTCCTGTCACCATTGATAGTTTTGTTAATTTACTTCTATTTGCATTTTCTTTTTAGGCAACATTGAAGAAGTATCAAGCCGAACACAAAGCCAGGCTGGAGTCCCTGGAAAAGTGCCATGCTGAGCTGAAGAAATTGCGAAGAAAAAGCCAAGGGAGCAAGAACCCACAGAAGTATAGCAATAAAGAAATGCAGGTAGGGTCTCTCCCCTGGTGTTCTTCACATGATCAGGAGTATGTGTGTGTGTGTGTAAGAATGGCCCCTGTTGGTGAATTGATGCAGCAGTGGATGCCCTCCTGAGATTCCAACAGTTGTTCTGCACCTGGCTGGGAGTGGTCCAAGTTGTGTTTGGTGTGAAAAGCTGTTCTTTTAGTGCTGATTTTGTTATGGACTTTGCTTAAACAAGACAAATTACATTGTAATCAGACCACTTGCTATCTTGGGAAAAATACAGTCATGTGGTGATCTTGCAGAGCACTTGCATTGCAAGTTTAAATGCTACCTGTGAATACATTTTCTCAATTTGCTGTCTTCAAAGCAATTGCAGGCGTCAACCTTTTGACCCAGTGAAATATGTTTCAAATGTAACATAAAATGTAAATAATTTTAGCTAAAATAGTTAGGCTTGAACCTAAAATTAGTATTTTATGTTCTAAATACTTGGCAATGAATTACCCACAAAATTCAGTCGCAGGAGTTGGAATCCTCTGCGCTCAAAGCTCCGGAAAAATTTCTAATTCTGGGAAACAGAACTTAATCCCCAGAGGTGATGATAATTGCCATTTGCATCTTGAACATCTTTTCAAAATGATAAATAATATTATGTATGTTGTATCTTTAGTATCAGTAGCGTTTTCCAGCACAGACCCCTGGATTGTAATCAAAGCAGAAACCTTGACTTGAATTTTTTTTTCCCAGCCAAATGATGCTGAGCCAATTGTAGTGTTGCCAGTTATGCTTTGGCTGTGATTATTTTAGCTCAAGGGATTGAAGCTGAGACCTCCCTGGACTGTAAAGCTAACTAATAAAATGCTGATTAATTTACCTATTGAATCACTGAGAGAATATAGAACTTGTTTTTAACTTGCCTCCACACTAGAGTAGGAATGCTGAGAGCTGGGCTCTCTGTACCATTTTTCACGCTGATAGCAATTTCCTACAGAGAAATTATATAATCTGCTTAAAATGAGGTCTAGTGAATAAATATTTTCATGATGCATCAATGAAAATAATGAGATTTTGAAAAAAAATCCAGAATAGAGATATGAATTATACTGAAACATGTGGTTGCATAATTTTCCATTGATATTCCCTCCTTTAGCCTATTTAAATTACTGAACTCTTATGTATGAAATTTTAATGAATTCCTTGAAACATTTTTCTCATTGTAAAACCCCACAGTCTTGGCACATAGCAGTCTGCTGATGTTCGGGCAATTTCACTGAAGAGCACAAAAAGTGACAGAGTAGCAGAAGCAAGATTTTGTTAGGTTTTTCAAGCACTTGGCTTCCACCAAGAATTGCACTGTAATTAGATTAATTGCATTTGTAAGACTAACCTTGCACAGAATCATTTAAGTATGAGGGTCCTCTTAAAATGTAGAGTTCACAGTCTTAAATCTTTTGTGTTCACAAGATGATGTATTTGATAACAGCAATTTGCATTTGTATCGGAATTTTAGTGTTATAGAATCAGTACAGTGCAGACGGAGGCCATTCAGCCCAACGATTCAGCACTGACCATCTCAAAGAAGGCCCTGCCTAGGCCCATGACCTGCCATATCCCTGTAACCTAATAACTCCACCTACCCTTTTGAACACTAAGGGGCAATTTAGCATGGTCAATCCACCTAACCTGCACATCTTTGGAATGTGCGAGGAAACTGGAGCACCCGAAGGAAACCCACGTGGACGCGCGGAGAATATGCAAACTCCACACAGTGACCCAAGGCAGCAATCAAACCCGGGTCCCTGGCGCTGTGAGGCTGCTCTGTGTGCCAACGTGCCATCCCAATAAATTGTGTCTCGTAATGAGTTACAAGGAAAGGTGACCAAAAGCTTGGTCAAAGATTTTAAAGACTGTTTTAAAGACGAGAGTGCTACAGGGGTAGATAGGTTTGGAAAGGGAATCCCAGACAGTAGACCCTAGAAGGCTCACTTTACAGCCCCCAGTGATGGTGATTAAAATAGGGAATGTGCAAGAGGCCAGAGTTAGAGGAATGGAGTGACCGTGAAACTTTGTAGGACTGGAGGAGCTTACAGATATAATGAGGGATAAAAGGTTTTGAAAACAAGGTTGCGAATTTTAACATCAAATGTGACTGGGTGCAATGTGGCTCAGGGAGCGATGGGATGGATGGGTGGATGAGCCTGATTGGTGAGAGCTGGGATAGAGGCAACAGAGTTTTGGATGAGTTTTAGTTGTGGAGGGTGGAAGATAGGAAGCTGGGTAAGCAACCATTGAAATTGTCACACCCAGAAGCCGCAGGCGTAAATGAGGATTTTACTGGTTGTGTACCTTGATGAAAAATGAATGCTTTCAATTGTTTCTGTAAAATGTGCTTTTATTCATTGACCCACTTAAAGATCCAGTAAATGTCCAAATTTGATGGAAAGAAGAGATTTTTAATCTGGTCACTTACTCTCTTCTGATACTACTGTGTAAAATCTATCTATAAATTTAGACCTGCTTTTCTGCCTTTCAAAGAGTGATGTTGTGCTGCTCATGCATCTTGAAACTGCTTTGTGCAATCAGAATTATATCTACCAGGGTCACAAGTTGGTAAAGTATTTGAGCAGCATAGGCCTTCTATTTGTACATGAAAGTCCTTTATAAAATGTTCACATTTTTGCTTATTAAGTTGCCCATTTTCATGAAGCAAATGAAAATCTAGTATATAATGATCAGGAGGAAATGGTGGCAAAGTGATAATGTCACTGGACTAGTAACCCAGAAGCCCAGGGACAAGAAGTTCAAATCCCACTATGGAAGCTGGTGGAATTTGAGTTTAAATCATAATCTGGAATTGAAAGGCTAGTTGTTTAATGAGCCAGATGTGTTTTTTTTTAAATGACATTCAGGGAAGGAAATATGCTGTCCTTACCTGGACAGGCCTACCTGAGACTCCAGACCCACACAATTAGGTTGACTCTTAACTGCAATGGTGTAGTTCACGGTCACTTGGGGATAGGCAACAGACACTAAATAATTAAGGGAAGCTGTACCATACGATTCCTTTTTTTAAATATTCTTTCTTGGGATGTGGTGTCACTGGCTGGACCAGCATTTGTTGCCCTTGGACTGAGTGGCTTACTAGGCCATTTCACTGGGGGGCAGTTAAGAGACTACCACATCGCTGTGTGAATCTGGAGTCTCATGTCGGCCAAACCAAGTAAGGATGGCAGATTTCCTTCCCTGAAGGACATTAGTGAACCAGATGGGGTTTTGCGACAATTGGCAATGGTTTCATGGCCATCATTTCACTTTAATTCCAGATTTTTTATTGAATTCCAATTTCACCATCTGCCTTGTGGGATTTTCATCTCAGTGCATGAGTCTGAGTCTCTGCACTACTAGTCCAATGACAATAAAACTACGGCACCGCCTACCTGGAATCTATCAAGCTAAATGTAATTTGTGTGTCTGATGCCATGGAAACAGTGTCACACTAGACAGTTCAGCAGAATGTGCTGTTGCTATGATGTGTTGCTGAGAATCCTTGTGGCTCTGAGGTGTGTTATCGCAACACTTGCAGGGTCACTTTAGCTAGGCACAAATAAGCTTATTAAAATTTATAGCCCTAAAGCGTTTGGGCTTGTGTGCTTTGTACTCTAGAACGCTGTGTGCTGATGTTCCACTGTTTTTAGAATTACAAGCCTCTTGTTCTTCCTTTATAGAACATTAACTTGTCTCAACATGCCACAGTTGTGTGTGTGTAAACCCCCCTCTTCCCCCCCCCCCCCCCCCCCCCCCCCCCCACCACCAGCACCAAAAAAAAAGCTTCTTGCCAAATGTAAATCATTCAGGAATAAGAATAGCTCAATGGAATTTCATTTGTATGTACATGGTTATAATTTGTTTCAAATTAACATGTTGCTTTGCAATTCTTATTAGACTATATTGGAGATAATTTGATCATGTAGAATGTGTGCTGAGGATATTCAGTCCCTTTTTTATAACAAAATGGCAGATATCTGGGTACAGTCTTTATCAATTCTCCCCAAACCATATCTCTAAATAACCAAAATGCATTTTAAAACTTTCTAACAACTCTCTACAAAGTGATTGCAGTGAAGGGTGATTCCCTCACTGTACCTCCCCACCCCCAGCTCTTTGTTAGTACAACCGTCAACCGCCATGAGTCACACTGTTACCAATTGCACTGTGTATATCACCAGTGCTTTTAGAAAGCTGTCATAACATTTGAAATCTGTTAAATGCTCCATGTAGGTGTACTGTTTCTAAGGACAATGCAAGTGATGGTTCCAAGAGTAAGAATTGGGTTTACAATACAAGACTTCTTCTAGGATTTCCTTGTAATGGAGGGTTTTAGTCTGTCAAATCCTGACAGTGTGAACAATATCACTTTTTATTGTACATTTTATTATTGTTCCTTTACAAGTACAGTATAAATGGCTTTACAAAGAGCTAATGTGAAAAATCAAACAGGATTTCAGTGAAACCATGAAATGACTGAAAGATGTTCTTGCAATTAAAATTGTCAGTGACTCAGGTTGATTTTACAGAATATATTCTGTTTCCAATAGCTTCAAGCATTTTACTACTGGCTCAAATTGTAAAATCTTGATTTTGTATTCAATGCCTCTGAATAAACAATTTAGGATTGCATTTACACTTCATGTAGTTTCATCTACTTGCACGTCCATATCTAATGACCAGTTAATCTGCACACCAAAGTTCCTTTACTCCTTTGGTTTATTTAAGATCCTAAAAGTTGAGTTTCCTTTCCCTCTTGCTTCCAAAAACGCAGTATTTCATATTTCTGTACTATTAGACCTTGCTGAGATGAGTTGGCTTATCCACTGTTGACAGGTTCTAGTAATTGACTGAAACCTTTGGCTCAAGATGGGCCTTCCTGGAGCAGGCTGCTTTCTTGCATCAGGTTCTTTTCATGTTAATTGTAAAGTGGAAGTTGTGTCATGCATTGGAGTATGAGTCCATACTACATTGCAATTGCACTCAGTCATCTGGCAAACAAAGTCGTGAGACATGTCCTTGGAGACCTTGGTCGAGGTCTGGAGTCGTCTCCGATTTGAGCAGCTTCCCATCAATGTGATATCTGATTTGATGCCACGATCACCATCATGGAAGGCATCAGAGCAAAGGCAAAGAAAACGCGCTGAGGGTTGGCATTTGTCTGTAGCTCTGCTTAACTCCACTAGTGACTGCGAATGGGTCTGAAGACTCATCAGTATACACAAACGTGCTAGCATGCCTTCATGGAACTATCGAACCATTGTGATGGATTTCTCAGGTTATCCAAATTTATCCAATGCCTTACAAAGGCCTTCATGGTTGACTGTGTCAAAGGCCAATAAATGGAATGTAGAGATCCATTTGTAAAGATCTGGCAGCACACTCTTGAGCTGTCAATATCATAAATGAGACGCATCCAAGAACTGCCAAGACCGAGTTGCCTTCGGCAAACTTTGAACATCAGTCTGGGAATCAAGAGGAGTAAGCCTGCCTTCTAGACTGAAATTCTATAGAGCAATAGTCCTGTCCACTCTATGCTAGGCATGCAAATCTTGGACTGTACCAGTATTATGTCAAGATGCTCAACCACTTTAACGTGTGTTGTCTTCGGAAGATCGTAAAGCAGGACAAATACCGGACACTTGAGATGTTCACTTGAGCTTGCATTCCAAGTACCCACACCATATTTCATTTTTTAACAAACAATTTTATTGAGGTATTTTAGGCATATAGAAAAAGTGACATTGTACAGTACAAAAAAAAAGTCGACACAAATTACAAATTAAACATAGTGCAAACCACGGCTCTGTTCACGCACGGACCTGCCTCAATATCCCTCTACTCTACTCTACCCTTGTCCCCCAGCTGATGCTTACTCCTCTGCGAAGAAGTCAGTAAATGTCTGCCACCTTCGGGCGAACCTCTCCAGGCGAACTTGACTTTCTCTAGGCCAAGAAAGCTCACCATGTCCGATAGCTATACCCCAGCCCTCGGGGGGGCTTTAACAGTATTCGTCGCCAGGCTACCAGGGCAGCAAAGGCCAGAACGTCGGCCCCTCTCTCTCCCTGGATACCCAAATCCTCCGAAACCTCAAAGATTGCCACCTCCAGGCTCATTACCACCCCAGTTTTCAATACCCGGGACATGACATCTGCGAATCCCTGCCAATACCCCCCGAGTTTAGGGCACGACCAGAACATGTGTACATGGTTAGCCGGCCCTCCGGCGCATCTAGCGCACTTGTCCTCCAGCCCGAAGAATCTGCTCATCTGGGCCACCGTCATATGGGCCCAGTGCACGACCTTAAACTGGATCAGGCTGAGCCTGGCGCATGTTGCGGTCGTGTTTACTCTTTTTCAGGGCTTCTGCCCAAATACCGTCCTCCAGCTTCTTTCCCCCCCCCCCCCCCCCCCGGAGCTCCTCCTCCCACTTAAGCTTCAGGTCCTCGGTCTGCGTATCTTCAGCTCCCATTAGTTCCTTGTAGTCGTCTGAAACTCTACCCTCTCCCCTAGAAACTACCCTGTCCTGCCTCTTCTTCGGCGGGAGACGTGGGAAGGACGGCACCAGTCTGCGTACAAAATCCCTCACCTGCAAGTATCTAAAGTCGTTCCCTCTCGCCAGCCCAAACCTCTCCTCCAGCGCCCTCCTGTTCGGAAAGCTCCCTTCCAGGAACAGATCCCGCATCCTCACAATCCCCGCCCTCCTCCACAGTCGATATCCCCCGTCCATGTTCCCCGGGGCAAATCGGTGGTTGCCGCAGATTGGGGTCCACACCGATGCTCTTACCTCCCTACATGCCTCCTCCACTGGCCCCAGATCCGAAGAGCCGCCACCACTATTGGGCTGGTGGAGTACTGTGCCGGCGGAAGCGGCAGAGGCGCCGTGACCAGGGCTGCTGAGCTAGTGCCCCTGCACGAAGCAGCTTCCATCCGCTCCCAACCCGACCCCGCACCCACCATCCATTTCCTTATCATCGCTATGTTGTACCGACATCATATTAAGAGTATCAACGGAGTGTGGCTTGTTGACAGAGTGCCTGGTACTTGCTTACCAAAGCGAGCAAATCTTTTATGGAGAGCTTGAGTCTGGAGTGTGCCATCATGGCGGTCAAAGGAAGTGCTACAAGGACACTCTGAAGGCTTCAGGAGTTTTGATATCGACATTGAATGGGCACTCACCCAGGATTGTTGCATCTGATGCAAACAAATAAATGGTGCGGCTTCCTTCAAATGCAAGCATGTACCAGGAGGAGAAAACCCAAGCAGGAAATCCCGAGCAGACTTGTCCAAAGCTCAGTTCTATTTGCAGCAGATCTTTCCAGGTGATGATTGATCTTACCAGTCCCCTACATGCCCACTGGAACCCCACCAAACACCACAGATGAAGAGCAAGGTCATCTTCGCCTCAACGGATAAACAAGAAACTATTCGACTCACTACATTTTCCATCTGTCTACTCTTCCTGCTGTCCGATATGCCCTTTATGAGGGCTCCAACAGCCCAATTCACAATTAATTTGAAAACATCCCTCTCCCTGTTGGATGTCATCACAAAATTTTTAAAATTTGTGTTCTCATTTTCCAAGTTATTTCTGGATGTTATCATGCGCTATGACCACTATGAAGCATGACTAATTACATGTTTCCAGCCTGGAAAACTTGCATTTTGCTCATACCCGTTACTTTCTATCTCACTCTGTGACCATATTGACTTTTCTTTATCCTCTCTGCATGCCACTTGGCAAGAAGAAAAAACTTGCTTTTATGTAACACCTTTCACAACCCCAGCATGTCTCAAAGATTTTACAGCCAATGCTGTACTTTTGAAATATTATCACTGTAGGAATGTCCTGGTTATATTATGTGTTGTAATGACCTGCGTAATACTTTATTTATAAACCTACTAACTGTACCCAATGAATATCTATGCTCTGTTATTTCTTCCAAGAGTTCTTACAATGTTTGCAGCATTTCCCCATTGGGACAGATTACCTACCTTCCTAGTGACAAGTGTGGGGAATCACTGCTGTAGAGATCATGGAAATGGACCTGTGTCATGACACTGCATGCTGGAGCACTAATCCAACATCAGTAGACTATAATTTAGGGAAGCTTCAGTTTGTTAAATAGTTAAGCTAGAGCAAGGTTTTTCAAAGTGTGAGTTGTGATTCACGAGTGGGTGTCGGTAGTGGAGCAATCGGTCAAGACGTCTGCGGTGGTCCCGATTTGCAGGAGAAATGGCCACAACTGGCATTTAAATTGAGAATGGCAGCCGCTACCAGCTTTGGAATGAGCCTGTGTGCAGTCTTCCGGCCATAAGCGGCAGCAGTGAGCAGGTCTGCGCCCTGCATGTACATATGACGTAAATCGCCCTGCATATCTACAGGCCAGAATCCCACATGTGAATCTGCTTGAGTGGATTTTGAAAGAGAAGTTGTGTGTGAAAAATTCTTTTTTTGAGTTTGAGACCCATTATTAACTTACAGCTGACTCCAAATGAAAAGACTAAGCTGCTGTACCTGACCTGTGACGGCACATTCAAAACATGCCAAAGGTCCGTGAGGCTGTCAGCATTCTTGAGTAGCATCTCCCAGGAGTATCCAGTGCTGAGTAAAACAAGCATTTTGTTGTTATTGCCCTTCACGATGACCTACATGTGTGAGATTGGATTTTCTGTTCACACAAAGATGAAGGTGGCACAAAGGAACTGGCTGAGGTCTGATGAGTCATGGAATATGTGCAGCATGATTGTCACAGGAACAATTGTAGACTTTTTATTACAGCGTTATTTGTTCTCCGATTGGTGGCTATCTTAAGCAGTTGATAATATGGCCATTGTGTTAGCCTGGAGTTCCCAAATTTTTATTTTAACTATTTGTAGTATCATCCTTGGGTTTCATCCCTTAAGTAATGCTATTACAACTGTGGAAAGAATTTCTGCTCTGACCTATTTCCTGTAGCTATGGCAACAGCCCATCATCACATTTCTATTGGAATAGTGGTGTGAGTCATGAAAAATGGCATTTCCATGCAATAATTGAAGATCAAGGCTGTTTATGGAAATCTTGCCAACACAGGAATTGCAAGAATTCTCTTCCTCTGGCATGGTAAAAATGCAATGCCCTTCAGAGCAAAGGCAAAGAGTTGTTGTCAGTGCAAATGAGCATGTATATTGAAAATTCTGCTTGTTTCGGCTATTTTTAAATTAGCATCTCTAGGGGAGGCAGCAGTGTAGTGGTGTTGTCACTGGACTAGTAATCCAGAAACCCAGGGTAATTCTCTGGGGTTCCGGTTCGGATACCACCATTACAGTTGGTGAACTTTGAATTCAATAAAAATCTGGAATTTAAAGTCTAATTATGACCATGAAACCGTTGTTGACTGTTGTGAAAATCATCTGGTTCACTAATGCCCTTCAGGGAAGGAAATTTGCCGTCTTTACCTGGTCTGTCTGACATGTGACTCCAGACCCACCACAATGTGGTTGACACTTAAACGTCCCCTGAACGTTGAAGGGCAATTTGGGATGTGGAACAAATGCTGTCTCAGCCAGTGATGCCCACATCCAATGAATAAACAAAGAAACCTTGCAGAATGCTAATAATTACAGACATCATCATTTAATACTCCTATTGCATAACCTGTTTCTGATAATGTCTCCTTTTTTGTAGTTTCGTTCAGGTTCCTTGTCAATCCAGTCTGGAGCAGTATGTGCAGGGTGCGGCTTTATCCCTTAGTTTATCACTTAACTATTACAACTCCAGTTTTCTTTTTAATTTTGAAAATAAATTTAGACTATTCGTTTTTCCAACTTAAGGGGAAATTTAGCGTGGCCAAACCACCTACCCTGCACATCTGCTTTTGTGGCGTGAGACCCACGCAGACACTGGAGAATGTGCAAAGTCCACAAAGTCAGTGACCCGGGGCTGGGATCAAGCCCAGGTCCTTGGCGCCGTGAGGCAGCAGTGCTAACCACCGTGCCACCACCAACTCGAGATTTCTTTTTTTTAAATTGGAGCATCCACAAATTTAGAGTACCCAATTCTTTCTTCCAATTAAGGGGCAATTTAGCGTGTTAAATCCACCTACCTTGCACATCTTTGGGTTGTGGGGGCGAAACCCACGCAAACACGAGGAGAATGTGCAAACTCCACACGGACAGTGACCCAGAGCCGAGTTAAAACCTGGGACCTCGGCGGCGTGAGACTGCCGTGCTGCCCCAACTCCAGATTTCTAATTGTACTTCGGCTGATTTGATTTGCTCAACTAATTTTCTTCTGAAACATGAGTTTAAAAACTTGAAACCTTGAGGTACATCATTGATTGCAGCAGGCATTAGTCTTTGATCTCTGAAAGCATATGTATTTAATTTTAAAAAAAATTATAGTACCCAATTCATTTTTTCCAATTAAGGGGCAATTAAACGTGGCCAATCCACCCTGCCTGCACATCTTTGGGTTGTGGGGGCAAGACCCACGCAAACACGGGGAGAATGTGCAAACTCCACATGGACAGTGACCCAGATCCAGGATCGAACCTGGGACCTTGGCGCCGTTAGGCAGCAGGGCCAATCCATTGCACCACCGTGCTGCCCCATATGTGTTTAATTTAACATCATGAAAACGTCTTTGCTTTTACACAGTTCGCCTTTTGTTCATTGCCAAATCCCAAATAACCATAACCCCTTGGAAGCCTTGATTTAGCTACATACTTCCAAATCTTAATCCTTCCTCCACAGTGCAAGTGAGGAGCGCACTCTTGTGGTGACATCATTTCTTCTTTCTCCATTTTTAACCTCAATGCATAACTGACTTTCATAATATTTATTCTTACTCTGGTCATACTAATAAAGGGGATTATATCTTTGGCCTTTTTTTTCCTCCACTGAAGTAACGTCACTAAAATTAATGGTCTATAATGGAGAATTATATTGTTTTAAAAAAAATTTAGAGTACCCAATTCATTTTTTCCAATTAAGGGGCAATTTAGCGTGGCCAGTCCACCTACCCTGCACATCTTTCGGGTTGTGGGGGCGAAACCCACGCAAACACGTGGCGAATGTGCAAACTCTACACGGACAGTGACCCAGAGCCGCGATTGAACCTGGACCTCGGTGCCATGAGGGGAGAATTATATTGTTGTACGCTGGACAGGGAAGTCTTGGTTTTGAACAGCCCCATATTGTGTAGAGAGCATGGTTAATTTTGCTTACTTTAGCCATTACCTGCTTCACACTAGTGTGAATGCTTTATTTTTCATATTTGTCTTGGGGGATGTTAAGTTCCTTTTAATTTTTTTTTCCTTTCTCACTATATTTGAGTAATTTTGAGGGCTGTACAAGTTTTCTAGTAAACTGGAATTTATTTCACAAACTTTGAAATCAGCAATTCTGCAGTAAAGGATTAGTTTTAATTTTGCTCTGAGGTAAGATGAAACCATTTTTAGACTCAAAGTAAAATTGCTTCTTTGTTCTTTGGCCTTGTGAAAGCTTTAAATTTAATTTTTATGCAAATTTAATTGGCAGCGCACCAGAGTAAAGCATTTTATCTGTGAGGTTCCACTTGCTTTCATGCTAAACCTTCAGGATTCATAGTTGATCACAAGCCAGCTAACGTTTGGCACCCGGTCTTTATGAACCGTTTCAACAGAGATTGATAACATTCTTAATCAATCAAGGGCAGCACGGTAGCATTGCGGTTAGCACAATTGCTTCACAGTTCCAGGGTCCCAGGTTCGATTCCCGGCTTGGGTCACTGTCTGTGCAGAGTCTGCACGTTCTCCCCGTGTGTGCATGGGTTTCCTCCGGGTGCTCCGGTTTCCTCCCACAGTCCAAAGATGTGCAGATTAGGTGGATTGGCCATGATAAATTGCCCTTAGTGACCAAAATTGCACTTACTGTCGGGTGGGGATAGGGTGGGAGTGTGGGCTTGGATAGGGTGCTCTTTCCAAGAGCCGGTGCAGACTCGATGGGCCGAATGGCCTCCTTCTGCACTGTAAATTCTATGATCTATAATCTCTGTTTCGATAATTCCAATCTTCACACCAATTAAATATCATAACTATCAAACCACAGCTAATAATTAATACAGTTGAGAGAAATATAAATTATTGTCACCTGTTTTTCTAGCATAAAATTGGCATTAAGCCTCAGAATTTCACGGTGTGATCCGCCATTTCATGCAGCATTTTGGCTCTGCTGACTTTTAATTATCTGGCTCACCTGCCTGAAATGTGTATTAAGTTCTTTAACGTAAATCAAGTCCTATGTTGATTATTGGGCCATGGAAATGTAATTCCATATGGGCAGAGCTTCTGTCACCCTTCATCTGCCCAGTTGTGCCAGATATTGAATGAACTAAACAGCTATGCTTTAAAAAGACTGCTGGAGGCCACATGATTTCTCTGCAATTGTCTTCTCACATCACTGGAATAGCATGTTTGCAGTGCTAATGTTTAATCGATTTGTGATGGAGGGAGGTTTAGGAAGGTAAAGTTTACTTTTTTTATCTTCTACCGCTCCTGTGTCCCAATTAGGTTATTCCATCACATTAATGAGAACATGTCCATGAGTGAGGGGAATAAATAGCTAGCTCCAGAAACCCTGTCCAAAGTGGTACTTTGTGAGCCATTACAATGGTTGTTTAGTTTAATATGTTTGATTTGTTTAAAAATATAACTTTGTTACAGTAGTGGTGAATCTCACAAGTTCTATTTTCCCATTAGTTTGTTTCAGCAAATATTTGGTAATACATCTTGGTATAAATGCATTGCCTTATTTTGACACTATATCTCTATGACAAAGGTTTCACAAGTGATGCGCAATTAACATTGGCAGGAGAATGAGTGGTAATTTGTACTGTGATACATTTGTCAGGAAGAGAGGCATCACCATATAACTGGTTCATTAGTCTACAAACAAATATTTTAGACTATGCTGCAATCCGAGCAAGCCAGAAATTGAGAATTTAAGTCTCACTGTAGCATGTTGTGATTTCAAATCGATAAATCTAATGTTTGGTGGCCCAGTGCCAGAAAAATGGTCACGAGCTGTTGAATTGTCCTTAAAACCTCTTGGGAATTTGCACAATGAAAATCGATTCTAATCATGTCTACTGTTGCCATTTAGTCTGTTGTCTATAAATACATTGTACATTGTGGGGTTACACCGAATAAATGTATCCCTGCTAGTCACCTTATTAAACCATCATCGTTTATTCACCATTATTACATTGCTACTTTATAATGGATCATATGTTCTGAATGTGAGCCCAGGTCAAAAATGTGAGTTTGATTACTGAATAATCACTGATTTAACCCAAACTAAAATTGTGTGGCAGTGTAAATTTATGATGTGGAGATGCCGGCGTTGGACTAGGGTGAGCACAGTAAGAAGTCTTACAACACCAGGTTAAAGTCCAACATGTTTGTTTCAAACACTAGCTTTCGGAGCACTGCACCTTCCTCAGGTGAATGAGGAAGGAGCTGCGCTCCGAAAGCTAGTGTTTGAAACAAACATATTGGACTTTAACCTGGTGTTGTAAGACTTCTTGCAGTGTAAATTTAGTTTGCAATATTTACATTTTTATTTCAGATTGTGCTCAAATTAACTTAATTTCATAACCCTAGCCAGTGATAATTGAAAATGTTTTCTTCTTTCTTCCTACATCCTAAATGTTTTTATTTTATGTTTTCTCTCCTCTCCCCAACCTCTGCAGTTTGCGGAGACAATAGGCAAAAAGCAATCTGATCTGGAGACCCACATTGGAGGTGGTTACAAAACTGCACTGAGTGAAGAGCGTAGGCGGTACTGCTTTCTGGTAGAAAAGCAGTGTGCAGTTGCCAAGAATAACATGGTATACCACAGCAGGGTAAGTAATTTGCTAATTTTGTCAAAATAAGTAAATCTAACCACAATGTTGCAGCTTTTCAAAAATGTTCAAAGAGGAACAATGAAACAGGTATGCAAACACTGCAGTATCACAGTGGTTAGCTTCACAGCGGCAGGGACCCCAGTTTGATTCCCGGCTTGGGTCACTGTCTGTACAAAGTCTGCACATTCTCCCTGTGTCTGCGTGGGTTTTCTCCCACAAGTCCCGAAAGATGTGCTTGTTAGATGAATTGAACATTCGGAATTCTTCTTCGGTGTACCCGAATATGCGCCGTAGTGTGGCTACGAGCAGGTTTTCCCAATAACTTAATTGCAGTGTTAATGTAAGTCTACATGTGACACTAATAAAGATTATTATTATAAGTTGAGATAAATGTTGCCTTCAGCTAATGTCTACCTGTTCACATTGTTCCTGCAATTTTTCTTCTTTCTAACTTGAGCAGGCTGGGGGAAATTCTAATGGCCAAATGCCATCCTGGATAAAATCAGCTAATTGAACAGAGATCAAGGTCCAGATTTGTCTGTTCCTGATCTGTATTGTTCAGGATCTGCACTGTTCCACAGTGATAATGTTTAACATTACTTGGATATTGAAAGTGGTGCCTCATAAATAATTGAGCTGCTGTAGTTACAGTAGTACACACCCGTATCAAATGTTTAACACCACAGTAGACCTTTGTATTGTATATCCTGAAGAAAAATGTAACAATTCCTTTTCATTGGCTTCCTTTTCCTCTGTTTCTGAAATAGTGGCAAAATGTAATTTTAGTTCCCTTTCTTTTCCCTGCCAATTTGCCCTTTGTCCTTGCCTCCCCTGAAGGCATTCATTCCTTCCCAGTGCCCAGTTCTGTTTATCTTCCATACATTACCCAAGTACCAAATATTTCTGTAGGTTGACAGTGATGTTACTTGATCCTGAAGGTTTTGTCCTCACCGGGCCACATCATCTGTGTGAGGTTACTGGACAATGATCAGAAAGGAACCAGGGCCCTGCCTGTGCTTTTTTTTTTTAACAAGCCACTTGTATTCTTCACTTGTAACCACCTAACTTGACACCGATCCAAAGATGGAACCTTGTAACATTCCAAGTGATTAGCTGAGCCATCAAGGGGCCTCTGTTTTGTTACCGATAATTACCCAAGCAAAAGCTTCATAGCTTTAAAAATTAAAAGGATATCAACCAATGCAAGGGGTGGCACAGTGGTTAGCACTGCTGCCTCACAGCGCCAGGGACCCAGGTTCAATTCCGGCCTCGGGTGACCGTGGAATTTGCACTTTCTGCCCGTGTCTGCATGGCTTTCCTCCCACAGTCCAATGATGTGTAGGTTAGGTGGATTGGACACCCTAAATTGCCCCTTAGTATCCAAAAGGTTAGGTGGGGTTACTGGCTCACGGAGATACGATGGGGCTCTTTCAGGCGGTGCAAATTTGAGGGTCGGTGCAAATTTGATGGGCCGAATGGTTCCTTCTGCACTTTAGGGATTCTCTGAATAATATATTGTGGTAAAGAATATTTTCTTCTAACTTTCTATTAATTGCCTTGTCATTGTATGAATAGATTTGGCATATGGACTGAAATTACTGAATTAATTAGGAAAAGTTACAGATTAACTGATACATATTGAAAAACTTATATTAAAAAATCTTGCATTTTCAAAGTTATAAGCCTCCAGATACATAAACAGCTGGAGTTCAGCTAACTTCTTACAGCTATGAAGTACAGTGCAGAGTTAATAGCCTTGGCTGTACACAAAGGGATGCTGTGGGCAATTAGGCAATTAAATTTTGCAGACACAATAAAATAACTTCTTTTATCAGATTTTTACTTTTTTGTGGCCTTTTTCTACAATTTTTAATATTCAAGCCAACTAGGGACCTTTTTTCGATTTTTATTCCCTAAAATTGTTTAAATTAAGATCCTTGAAGTGTTGATTCATCTGAAGAAACCACTAAGTTTTTTTTTCTTTAACAGGGCAAGGATATGATAACACAAAAGCTTCCTGGCTGGCAACAGGCCTGTAGCGATCCAACCAAAATGCCTGACCGTGCAATGACATTGGTGCAGCAGATGTCCTCAGGCAATGGAGGAACTCTCATCTCTGAACCCGTTGCTACCACCAAATCAGGGCTGACTATATCAGACCCCATTCCTGGTGCTAAACCTCTCCCAGTACCACCAGAGCTGGCACCTTTTGTTGGTGGTGGTGGATTGGGTCAAGGTTCTGTAAGTATTGATTTTGTGAAAGTCAGTTTTGTGTATTTGAAACTGTTCTAATTTTGTTAAAAGGCCTGAATACATTAACTTATTTTTATGCAGTATAAAGTATATTTTGAGTTCTCATTTAATGCTGTCACTCAGGAAAAACATCATGCCCAATATCAACTGGAGAGCTTCCCTGTTCTACCAAAGCCCAAATTGGTTTTACGACACCACTCCTTATGTTAATGCAGCATTTATAAATCTCATTTGTTTTGACATGAACATCTTGCTGCTTAAGTTATGCAAGGACTTCCTCCACCTCTTCCAATCCGTCATGTGGCGTATGGTGGAAAGTGGCATGGGTGAGGAGTACGAGTTAGATAAGTTCCTTTAGCACATAAGAAGAAACCAGGTCTGTCTTGATTTCCTTATTATCGGTTTTCCCCCCTGAAATCAGTCACATGTTTTCTTCCGGACAGTTGAAGGTTTCTTTTTGATGGACCCTGATGAGATGGAAGCAACAGCTCCTCTTATGAGCCTGAAAACTTACTTTTGTTTATTGATGCAATCTTTCATGTAATTAAGTAATCCAATACAGTCTGTGCAGTTGAAGTCTTGACAAGTGGCATTGTACCTGTATAAAATGAAAATTCTATTGAGGGTTATTTATGCATTGCAACTGACAGTTGTCGAGGCAGTACAGGTTTAAGCAATTAAATGCCAGTCTCTAAATGTTAAAATAAGTTTTAGAAAGTTGCAGCTTTGTTATTCACTGAACACAGGATAGATGTAATTTAGTCTTGAGTTCCAACACTACTGCAGTATATATCTCAATTAAATTCAAATCAATTTACACTGAAGTTCCTAACATTCCTGAATATCAAGCTGTTTATTTATCGATTCTTTCTCTTCAGTTCCCTTCTTAATAAGCTATTACTAGCCTTTACCCTATTATCTTGCAGCTGGAAGACTGCGGCTGTAGCTTAACTTTGGCAGATTACCTGTTGGGAATTGGTTGCTAGTGTGAGTCATTATATTCTTTCCCATTCCCGGGAGTAGTTGATGTCCTGGTTATTGGTTTGTTCAGCAACCATGGCAGCTGATCTGAATTGTTCCAAGGCCAGAATTGAACCCGAGTCCCTGGCACTGAGGCTACCCACTATGCACCCATTCGAGAGAGAGAAAGACCGCTTTGTCTTTCACGGTCTAGAAGTTTTTGCCTTCAGACAGTAGGCAGCAGGGAGAGAGAGCTGCTTCCACCTTTAGAGTCTAGTGGCTTCTCCTGTGTTCTCTCAAAACCCGACCTGACGGGAACCAATAGCTGTCAGTTGCCAGGCATAATACTGTCCCCGGCCAAACCATTGGTCACTAGCCAACCTATCGGAAGAAACCTCTCCAACCCCTTGGGTGCCATAAAGTCTGTGTTCTTCTGCTAGAACACAAAACGGTATACTGTTTTGACACTGAGTTCCTTATTTCCTCTGCTCGACTTAGAAGGTATGTCTCTATGGACCAAAAACGATAAAGACAAAATAAAAGAAATAGGGAGTAAGGGAATCGACAAGAAAGGCTATTATACAATCAACAGTGCTCCACTGCTTAAGCTGTAGATAGAATGTTAGTGCTATAACAATGAGATAAATCATCTGTGAACCTGGACTTGGGATACCTCGATGAACCTTTCAATTTCTCCCCATTGCTGCGGGGTGAGTTCATGACTAAACTGTGTACTGAAATAGCTCTAAGAATTGGAACTCTCCAGCCTTGATTAGTCGATCTTCTCACTTTTCGTCGGTCTAGCCCCCTATTGTTAATACCAAGTTCTTCTTTATCACTAGCAAAAGGAAAAAAAATGATTTAATCCTACTTGAATAATACCTCCCAATAACTAATCAATGAGTGGCAATGACAGCAGATCCCAAACAATTTGCAACCCAAACCAATCAGGAAAGTATTTGCATGGTGCAACACATTCTGCAAGGAGATTGATTTACAACACATTTATTAATCCATGCAATGTACACTTCAAGCATACTTTTCATTAATCTTTCCCCAGTAAAAACTGGGACATACTGACCAATTATTCACACTATGATTAAGTCTTTGCAAAAATTTCAGTAGGTGTACTGGTAGCTGTGGTTTATGTTCCAAGATTTAATTAATTGTGGTCTAATTTATGTTCATTGGTTTTGCTCTTCTTTCAGTGCATTAGTATTCTGAAAATAAGTAGGTAGATTTGCCTAAATTACGTCCAGGGTTACTTAGAGACAGCAAACCTGCCACTAACTTTGAGTTATTGATTAAGGTTTCTGTTTTAATGCAAATAAAAACCTGACCGAGTGTTTAATTTTTTGAATTAATAGAATTGATTCCTGTATAATTCCATGTCCCTAGTACCTGTTGGTGTTATGGAATTAATGTAGATCAGTGGGGGTAAGACTGCTGACCGTGCAACCAAATTCCTTTGTGGTTGCCTATTTATAATAATGAATAACATCCTTGTACAATAACTAATGCAAAATCTGAAGCTAATGTGTAGAGAAACTAATGTTGTGCTAGCTTTTGGGTCCACTGGGCTAGCAATGGAGCTCTGTAGCGCCCAGTTTGTCAATGCCTTTGAGGGAAGTATGTCCAAAATGGTGTCCATGTGTGTCCATAATTCTGTTGCAGACTACACTGGATACATTTTGATACGAGCCAAATAAGAGGAGTCTTTTGCCTACATCAGAAGCAGGTTTTAGGCAGTTAATGTTAAATAAGGGCTATAACATCTGCTTCCTTCTTGCAACTTTGATATGCACCCAAGGCAATCAGAACAGTATTGATTGCCTCCTAGAAAACTGAAAGATTGATAAAAGGTTAGGACTTTAATCACTGCCACTCCTGAAGTCTCTGACTTCAATCCTGATTCAGACCTCCAGACATAATCCTGCCCCAAACTGACCTCACCAACCCCCCTGCCTTCCTAATACTCCACTCCCCCAATAATAGTGCAGACCTCTGTGATCTCCTTCTCCAACATCCTCCTCCCACCTCTCCAATCACACTCCAAAGACTTATTCTACAATACTTCAGAGTCTTGCAATGATGCCCAGTGATGCACAAATGCACTGCTCCTTCTGCATGAAGTCCAAGGTCCAAAATCCCATGCTCCTTGGACCACCTCAGTTGAGCTTGGACTGTTAGCACTGAGGCGGTGACACTGCAAAACGGACTCTGACAGATTCCTAGGCCATTAACTTCATTTGCACCTAATGGGCTCTAAATCTGTTGACAGTGACCCAATGAGTCATAATTCTCATTCTTATGTAAAGAATTGAGTTCACTTTTAAGATTCGGTTAAGATAAGGAGCACTTATCTCGCACTATTTTCTCACACCGTTAAGTTAGATATTGAGTAATTTAATTGCTTTTTCTATTTTCATTTCAGCGCATGATGGGCCAGGATATTTCATTAGTGCCTAATGGTGACCTATCCAATTCGCATCCTGTGGACTATCAGCACCCTGGCCAGTCCGATCTCAAACCAAAGCCTCCTACACCACCTCAACTTCCAAAACAGCAATATGATGTCTACTCCAATACACTACCCACACGCAAAGCAATGCCATTGAAACCCAGCCCTTTGTCAGGTGAGTGGCTGTTCACCTAGGCATTGACTAGTAGCAATGAGGGAAATATATATAAAAATGGCAATTAAACACAATGTATGGCATAAACAAAAATCCTGCACAGACTTATATGATTCTTTAGTCACAACTGGTATTGAACTGGGTGTGGACTTGGTGCAGAGTGGTTGCAAAATGTACCTAACACTCCTTAATACACAGACAGAGCAAATATTTTTTTTAAGTGTTGCAATTATCACCATAGTAGTTGAGGCAGTCTTGTGATAGTTATTTTTCTCCTAAATTACATTAGACTAACCCCATTATATCAACATTAATATTTCAAACCCTCTCACTGCTGTTAACATTTAGGTCCTGTCACATATAAATAACACCACTTAATTTCATAGTGCTGAACTCTATTGTGGTCATGTAAAAATCACTAGTTTTCAATAACTTGCTGTCCAGTATGATGATATTTCTAGGCATTTTATGTTATTACTGTCTCAATTTTTAACCAGAAGCTGTTCAAAGTATATTGGGTAAATAGTTTTACAATGGACAAATTGCACATTTAGCCTAGAATGTATGAGCAGCCCAGTACGCGTGGCATGGGACTGAAGCAGGCAAAAGCAAAATACTGGAAATCTGAAATAAAAACATGAAATGCTGGAAATGCTCAACAGATCCAAATACATGCATAGTTTTATTGGTCAATCAGGCTAACTCTGTTTCTCTGCTAATGCTGCCTGTCATCAGATATTAGAGTATTTTTTTCATTTGTGTAAGCCTGACCTTGCAGATTGCTGGTATGGGTAGCGATGTAGTCATAGTAGATGCCGTTCATATACATCACAATATAACGGTTACTGTTTGAAAAGGGTGTTAGTTGTGCTTTTTTTTAAAGTTTGAAAATTACACAGCCAGCTTTGTGTGGTGGGGGGGGGGGGGGGGGGGAGGGGTGGTTTTCTTAACTCTCCGACAAAGATTCCGACATCAAGCCGCCTTTTGTAAAGGGTGTCCCGATCTCAAATTGAAGTTAAAGTCCCTCTCCCCCCACACCATCATTACCGACATCAGGGCATTGGGTGCCCCCTCCCCCACTTGTGTGAAGCCCCAAATGGGTTCCCTGAAGGCCCACACCTGGCAGTGTAGTGCCGGGAGCTGTGCCAGGGCACTGCCCAGCCATGCCCCTCAGCACTTCCGGGCTCCATTCACCTCTGCGTTCCTGGCGTGGTCATCACAACTGATTTCTGTTTTCACCAGGGGAGGTGGGAGGAGCAAATGGTGAACCCGTAAGCAAAGGTGTAAAACCATTTTAAATATTTAAATGCATTGTAATCAGATTCACACCCTCGTGGGGCGTAAACCTGGTTACAATTATATAGGGTGGGGGGAGATCTCCAAGTGAAATTTCACCATTGCAAATTCCATTATGGTCCTCTCTCAAAAGTTAGTGGACATAATAGGTTTGCATCCAAGGCGAGCAGGACCAATTACCCTCTTTGTGAATGCATTACTAAATATGGATTAAGGACATCTGCACACCTTTCCTTTCTGCAACTGCAGCAGTTTTCTTTTACTACACTGCCAAGTATTAAGCTTGCAGCTGGTTGGTGTTATGCATTGGTAATGACAGTGGGTTCCAATATATGTGAAGATGGCATTTGACTTGCATAATAAATCCTTTCTTGCTCATGATTATTACTGACACATTCGCTCTCTTGGTTCCTTGTCATTCGTTTTAGATCTGTAAATAGATTTTTGGGAATGGGGCAGGGAAAATAATAGTATTCCCAAAGCACCCTGTATTCATGTACTGACCTAGCAATCCAACGATCATGAATTCAAGTAACCATTATAGCAAGGTATGAATTTGAGACCTGTAAATCTTGTAATTTACCAGATGACCCCAGCATTGTGATTTTCAGAAGAAATCTAATCACTTCACTGGTGCTGTTCAGGGGAACCTGTTTTCTCTATGACTTGAATTACCCGTAAATCCAATCTCCCACTGTTATTCTGATGAAAGGTCATTAACCTGAAATATACGTTCTCTCTACGGATGCTATCAGTCAGAATCGGACTTTCAAAATTTCCGGGTTTAAAAAAATAAATTTCAGGTTTCCAGAGTCCGTTCTATTTTGTTCTTTTATTCCTATTGTCCCTAACAAAGCCTCAGTTGGATTGCAGAAAACCCCCTACTAGTGATGGGTGATATGTGCATTTTGAGAATTGAAAACAATGTATCCTTATGCCAAGATGAAACCGGAAAATGGTGTGAATGAGGTTTAGCAAATAAGACCGATTTCCTCGTTTTATACCCAATGTGACATCATCACCTCTTCTTGCTATTCAGCTGAGACCAGAACTTTACCCAGATCCAGCTCAATGGCTGCTGGATTAGAAAAGAATGGAAGAGCCAAAGTGCAAGCTATTTTTTCACATCAGGCAAAAGGCAACAATACACTGCTGAGCTTCAGCGAAGGCGATGTCATCATATTGTTGGTTCCTGAGGCCAAGGACGGCTGGCACTATGGAGAAAATGAAAAGACACGGTTGTAAGTAACATTGATGCTGTATGTTCATATTTTCTTTCTGTTTCATTTTGCCTTTCATCTTTGGTAGAGATAAATAACTGCTTAGTATTTGGCATTACCAATCTTCTGGACTCTTGCTGACATTCGAGACACCTGATATTTTACTCTGCATAAGATTACATGACTTAATAATTCTATCACTCTGTTTCTAGGAGAGGATGGTTTCCCTTCTCTTACACTCGTGTAATGCAGGGTGGATTATTGCACAAGTAAGTAGCAATTCAAGTATCAATAAGATTTTGAAGATGTGCTGATTTTCTCTGTCCTCCTGCTACTCATCCTGGCACAGGTTTTTGCTGGTGCTTGCTCCTCACCTGCACTTGGCATTAATGAAAAATGAAATGAAAATCGCTTATTGTCACGAGTAGGCTTCAATGAAGTTACTGTGAAAAGTCCCTAGTCGCCACATTCCGGCGCCTGTCCGGGGAGGCTGGTACGGGAATCGAACCGTGCTGCTGGCCTGCTTGGTCTGCTTTAAAAGCCAGCGATTTAGCCCAGTGAACTAAACCGGCCCATTAATGGCCAATCACTGAAAGGCTCAGCAGGCCACCTGCTGCTGCTTCTCTACTAGTGTCATTCCATAATGAGCCACTTTGAGGAGCACAAAAGTTGGCTTTCCTTCCTAGGAAAGGCCACTTTTGTTTTACTGGTGCTGCCAAATCACTTGTATTTGACTTCTCTGTGACGCAGTGCATTAGTATGCTAGTGTAACATGCCAACATGACCACTGGTAATTAAGATTCACGGTTGCTCGAGCATGTGAAAAGCTTCATCAGCACACTTGTTAATTGCAATACCTCACTTTACCTGTTTATCAGACATCAGTAATGATTGAGTAATTTATTTACATTAAAAAGATTTAATCTTGCAGTTCAATTTTGCCTGTCACTGTATTTTTGAAATTATAATTATCTGAACTCCACCTCCACCTAAAATAACTGCCCAACTCTGCAAAAGACAGACTTGAAGGGGAAGAAGCTATCCTGTTTGTAACAGCTGATATCATCCTTGTTCAAGTTGATCAGTGAATGTATTTGCTCGAGAACATTAAGGGGTCACCTTTGCAGGACCAGAAGTTCCCACTGGTGGGAATTCCACCCATGGTGTCATGTCCCCAGTATGATCAATAAGCAACACTCAAGTTGACAATTCACTCAAGCTTAAGTTTAAAGTTTTTTTTTTCACATTGGAAGTCCTCCTAAATAAATATTCCTGAAATTAGTGAGACAATATTCCTGGAAAATGCACCAAATGCTGAGACAAAAATGTTTTCCTAGGCATTCTGAAGCACTGGGGTGAATTTGACTCGCCAATCATGTGAACATGGAGGTGTTGATCCTGTTTTGAAAAGAATATCTTTCATACTAGGGTAACTGGAAGCTTGTTCTCTCCGTGAATCTTCCAGTCTATTACACCTCAAAAATATCTAGAATCTGTGCTTTTGACATCAGCTCCTATTCTTGCTAATTAGTTTTTGTTTTAGACCCCATATTTTCAAATTGAACATCCACAAGTTTTAATCGTGCATTGTTTTGTTCTGAATGTTTTAATATCATAAGAGATTTAATAACTAATTATAAAAATAAAGATCCAACTTCCACTACAATAGGTTCCTTGCGCTGGGCCACGTGCTTTTTGAATGCCTGCCATCAGACTTGGCAGTGATAATGCCCATGTCCTGCAAATTGGTTTCCCTCACTGACTCCCATGAAAAGTACCTTTAATACACTTGATTGATGAATAAACCTGTGTTAAATGTTACAGTCCATGTCTATTCTCGAGTATTAATTTTGCCATGTCTTGCATCATATAGCTTGAACCATGTGAAAAGCAGCAGCACAGGGAACCTTCTGCAGAAAGAAGATCTCTCCCTTCCTCCACCCGACTACAACTCAACTTTAAAAATGACTTCTCGTCCTCTGCCCAGCTCAAGCACTTTTAAACCCAGGCCCTACAGTATGGCAGTACCAGGTTTCTCACAGGTATTCATAAAACACTGTTTTGTAAGTAAATTGCAATGTCAGTGTGGTAGTGGATCATCAATACATTTGACATCTCACTCAATTTTCTTTTCCATGGTTCTTCTGGTGGGCTGTCTAACTTTTGTCAAATTCATTTTTTATGGGATGTGGGCTTCACTGGCTAGGCCAGCATTTGTTGCGCATCCCTAATTGCCCATGAGAAGGTGGTGGTGGGCTGCCTTCTTGAGGCGGTGCAGTCCATGTGGTGTAGGTACACCTACTGTGCTCCTTAGGAAGGGAGTTCAGGATTTTGACCCAGCCACAGTGAAGGAACAGTGATATAGTTCCAAGTAAGGATGGTGATTGACTTGGAGGGGAACTTATAGGTGGTGGTGTTCCCATGTATCTGCTACCCTTGTCCTTCTAGATGGTAGTTGTCATGGGTTTCAGGTGCTGTCTAAGGAGTTTTGTTGAGTTTCTGCAGTGCATCTTGCAGATAATGCTGCTACTATGCATCGGAGGTGGAGGGAGTTAATTTTTGTGGCAGTGGTGCCAATAAAAGTTTATCCTGGATGGTGTTGAGCTTCTTGAATGTTGTTGGAGCTGCGCTCATCTAGGCAAGCAGGGAGTATTCCATCACACGCCTGACTTATGCCTTGTAGGTGGTGGACTGGCTTTGGGGAGTCAGGAGATGAATTACTCGCTGCAGGATTCCTAGCCTCTGACCTGCTCTTGTAACCACAGTATTTATATGGCTAGTTTTGTTCAGTTTGTGATCAATGGTCAATGGTAAACCCCCCCCCCCCCCCCCCCCCCCCCCCCCCCCCCCGATGCTGATAGTGGGGGATTCAGTGATGGTAATGTCATTGAATGTCACGGGGCAATGCTTTGGTTCTATCTTATTGGAGATAGTCATTACCTGGCACTTGTGGGCCACGAATGTTATGGCCATTTATCCTGCCAAGCCTGGATATTGTCCAGGTCTTGCTGCATTTGGAGGTGGACTGCTTCAGTGTCTGAGGAGTCGCGAATGGTACTGAACATTGTGCAATCCTCAGTGAACATCCCCATAATCTGACCTTGTAAAGGAAGCAAGGTCATTGATGAAGATGGTTGGTCCAAGAACACTATCCTGAGGAATTCCTGCAGTGATGTCCCGGGTGGATGGTCTACTACCTCTTGGATTGTGTTACAGTCAAGCTTCAATTTCACCCAATTATTTCTCGCAAATTTAGGCTGATTGTTCCATACAACAGGACAATAACATCAAATACAGCTTGTTGTTTGAGTCCATTCAGCCCCCTTGAGCTCGTTACACCATTCAGTTAGATTATGGCTGATTTGCATCTTGATTCCATCACCTACCTTGACTTTTGGGTAAGGGTACTGTCAGTTTCCATTAAAAAAAATTTCAATTGGCCTCGCCTTGCGTCTTTTTGAGAATTATTCCAGATTTCTGCTAACCCTTTATATACCGTAGAACTGAGTAGTCATGCACCCAGATCTACCTTTTGTAATGGTGAAGCTACTGGCCTGATGTTTCTTTAAAATTTGTCATCTATCCTACATTGTAAATTATGATTTTTATGACTTTTTTAGCTGTGATTCACGGTGGAAAGGATCACGTGCACATATGCACTTAGAGAAAGGACTTCAGTACACAGTTGCATTGGGCATTTTTTAATGCACTGATGGAAGGAACTGCGAATCTGGCTGTAAATCTCTGAATTAGAGTTCTGAAAGATGATAGCTGATGTGTACATCATATTGTCATGTAACATAAAACTAAGTGCTTTGAAAGGCCCTAATTATTATTCGAGCAATTTCAGCCAAACGCCGCCATAACTAAAAGCACCGAATACTTTGAACATTCTTAAATATTCGCTTGCTGAGTCAAAAAAAAAATGTATAACATTGAAAATTTTCTAAAATTTTAAAATTGTAATTGTGCACCATGAACACGTGTGGTGCCTTCAAGTAATTGAGTAGTACACTCGTGTAAAGCATCTGCAGCTCGACAGCTATCACCAAAACAGCAGGGCTATTGAGTCACTAATGCCATATTCAGCAGAAGATTAGGTTGCTCATAGTCGAGATTCAAATAAATTCACAAGAGATGCAAACTGAACCTTCAGGGTTTTAATTACAGCATGGCGATTTCACACAGTGGAGCCTCTTCACGCTATAGCACACTCCTTAATCCATGTTTCTAGGTCATCTGCTTGTTATTCATTTAAACAACTTAATATTCTGTTCAGAGATGGTTTAGAAACCTGGTGCATTGGGTCAGGGAACATCTAAAGACCAGAAAAGATATTTTTGAATTAATTGGTGTTGAAATAGTTTGCTTTCCTGAAAGGGGAATTTCTAATGACCAGAAATTGAGAGATTTCGATAATGTATTGATAATCTGCTACTTAAACTTTTAATGTTATCGTAGTGAAGATTTTCTTTTCTCTATATATCTCTCTATCTCTCTCTCTCTCTCTCTCTCTCTCTCTCTGCCCCCCCGCCTCTTTCTCTATCCCTCTCCCCCCACTCTCTCGCTCTCTCTCGATCTCTCTCTTGCTCTTTCTCTCGCTCTCGCTCTCTCTCTCTCTCTGTCGCTCTCTCGCTCTCTCTCTCACTCTCGTCTGTGTCAAAAATCATCCCCATACCTATTTTATTGATATCCTTTTCAATAAGTATCTTTGTGCCCCATTAAGATTTGATTTCCAGGATTTGGGATTTTCAATAGTGGAGATTTTTACTTGCGACGAAGATTTTCGTTTCTCAGATTGGACTACTGTTGATGATGAATCAGATATTCCACCTGTTTTTGTGAAAAATTACAATCGTAAATGGCTTTCAAATGAAATGAAATGAAAATGGCTTATTGTCACAAGTAGGCTTCAATTAAGTTACTGTGAAAAGCCCCTAGTCGCCACATTCCACCGCCTGTTCGGGGAGGCTGGTACGGGAATTGAACCGTGCTGCTGGCCTGCCTTGGTCTGCTTTAAAAGCCAGCGATATTGCCCAGTGTGCTAAACCAGCCCCAATTTCCTTATATTGAAATAATAGTTCATTTAAATCTCTGATATAGATAAGGAACATACAGTACAGGAGGAGGCCATTCGGCCCATCGAGTCTGCACCGACCCACCCAAGCCCTCACTTCCACCCTATCCCTGTAGCCCAATAAACCCTCCTAAACGTTTTGGTCACTAAGGGCAATTTATCATGGCTAATCCACCTAACCTGCACGTCTTTGGACTATGGGAGGAAACCAGAGCACCCGGAGGAAACCCACGCAGACATGGGGAGAACTTGCAAACTCCGCACAGACAGTGACCCAGCGGGGAATCAAACCTGGGACCTGTGAAGCCACAGTGTTATCCACTTGTGCTAACATGCTGCCCTAAATCTCAGATTGATAGATTTTTGTTAAGCAAAGATATTAAGAGATATGGACCAATGGCAGGTACAGGTATATGGAGTTATGTCACAGATCAGCCGTGATCTCATTGAATGGTAGGACAGGCTCGAAGGGCTGAATGGCCTATTCCTGTTCCTATAATAGTGAATTAAGAAATGGACTGAGTGGCAGTCATCTTGGAATCAGAAGGTTGTGGGCTCAAGCCCCACACTGGGATGTGGGTTGATGTCCTATGTTCTCACCTCCTGAGTACTGAGAGGATGCAGCATCATCAAAGCAGGCATCTTTCTGAAGGCATGCTGAGCTGAGGTCCTGCCTGCCTTGTTATTAAAAAGCTCCATAGCACTATAGAGTCAGAGTTTAACAACATATAAAGAGGCCCTTCAGCCCATGCCCAAACTGGCCATCAAGCACCTATCTACTCTAATCCCATTTTCCAGCACTTGGCTGTAGCCTTGTATGCTATGGCATTTCAAGTCACTAAAATAATGTGAGGGTTATCATCTCTACTACCACCCTTTCAGACAGTGAGTTCCAGATTCCAACCACCCTCTAGGTGAAAAAGATTTTCATCACATTCCCTCTGAACCTCCTGCCCTGCACCTCAAATCTATGCCCTTGGTTATTGGCCCCGCTACGAAGAGGAGAAGTTCCTTCCTATTCACCCTGTCTATGCCCTCATAATCTTACACACCTCAATCAGTTCCCACCTCCACATTCTCTGCTCCAAGAAAAACAACCCCAAGCCTATCCAATCTTTCTTGAGAGCTGAAATGCTCCAGCCCAGGCAACATCCCAGTGAATCTGCACTCTCTCTAGTGCAATCTCTTCCTTCCTATAGTGTGGCAACCGGAACTGCACACAGTTTTATACAGCTCCATCATAACCTCCCTGCTCTGAAGACAAGTATCCCATATGCCTTCTTAACCACCTTGTCTATCTGTCCTGCTGTCTTCAGGGATCTATGAACATGCACATCAAGATCCCTCTGATGCTTTGTGCTTTTGAGGGTCTACCGTACATTGTATATTCCCTTGCACTGTTAGTCCTCCCAAAATGTTAGTCCTCCCAAAAACCTCTCACTTTTCAGGTTTAAATTCCATTTGCCACTGTTCTGTCCATCTAACCAGCCCGTCTACATTGGATTGGATTTGTTTATTGTCACGTGTACCGAGGTACAGTGAAAAGTATTTTTCTGCAAGCAGCTCAACAGATCATTCAGTCCTGTATCATCCTGTAATCTAAGGCATTCCTACTCACTATTTACCACACCACCAAGTTTTGTCTCATCTGCGAACTTACCGATCATACCTCGTGCATTCACATCCAGATCAATTATGTACACTACAAACAACAAGGGACCCGGGACCAATCCTTGAACACCACTGGAAACAGCCTCTGCCTCCTGCCACTAAGCCAATTGTGGATCTAATTTGCCAATTTGCATTGGATCCCTATGGGCTCTTCCCTTCCCTGACCAGTTTCGCATGCGAACATTGTCAAAAGCCTTACTGTAGACTGCATCAATTGCAGTAACCTCATCTACACACATAGTCAGCTCCTTGAAAAATGTAATTACATTTGTAAACTTGATCACTATTTGAAGAGCAAGGAGTTCTAGAAAGCTAGACAGCATTTATTCTTCTACCAAAGCAGATTCACTTGTTCTTCATTGCATTGCTCTTTGTGGGATCTTGCTGTGTAAAAATTGGCTGTTCTGTTTGCCCTTATTAAAATGCTTCCTGTCAAAGTAATTTATTGGCTATGAAGTTGTTTGGTTAAGCAAGATGTATGTATAAATGCAAGTTCTTTCTCCATTTCAATGCTAAATGTTTGATATTGTGTTTGGGGGTGCTGGTGTGCACACTATGGAAGTTGAAACAATGAGCACAAGCTTAATACATTTCGATTCATCATTACTAAAAGTTGGTAATATAGGTTTGTAGTAACTATAAGCATTGATGCTGACATCTAGTGGACACTCTAGTAACATTAATTTCTCTGATTATTTCCAGGGCCCGGAATTCAATCATTCAAGACTTTCTTTGAAGTAAGAATTTTTTTTATTTAAATTTTTGAAGAAAAACTATTGCACTTTCAATCATAAATCAGACTTTTAAAACATTAAGTTCATAAGTAACAGGAGGGGCAAAATCAACAAAGCCAGGTTAGTCATAAAAACAAAAACTGCTGGCAATCAATACTCAGCAGGTCAGACAGCATCTGTGGAGAGAAACAGAGTTAACGTTTCAAGTCGATGGTCTATCCAGCCTGAAGCGTTAACTCTGTTTCTCTCGGGGCAGCACGGTGGCGCTGTGGGTTAGCACTGCGGCCTCACGGTGCCGCGGTCCCAGTCTCTGGGTCACTGTCCGTGTGGAGTTTGCACATTCTCCCCGTGTCTGCATGGGTTTCGCCCCCAAAACCCAAAGATGTGCAGGTAGGTGGATTGGCCAGGCTAAATTGCTCCTTAATTGGTAAAAATTAATTGGGTACTCTAAATTTATTTTAACAAGCAACAAAAAAACTGTTTCTCTCCACGGATATTACCCGACCTGCTGAATTTTTTGAGCACTTTTTGTTTTTATTTCAGATCTCTAGCATCCACAGCATGTTGCTTTTGTAAGCCAGATTAGTTAATTGTTTGATTCAGTGTTGGGCAGCCCGCATCAAATGTGAAGTCCTGCTGCTCCGGGGTCAACTTCCACCCGAAAGAGTGCCCAAAACAGCCATTTTCATTAAATCTTTGCGTCAGGCGTATCTTAAAGTAACTTTATTATTTCATTTTATTCTTCAACCATTTTTGTGGGAAATTCTTGGCTTTTAAATATTGCTTTGTAAAATCAACAGAGTTTCTGATGTGCTGGTAGTGGGGGGGGGGGGGGGGGGGTGTCGCGTGGTATAGCACAGTTGGCTGGACAGCTGGTTCGTGATCCAGATTGAGGCCAGCAGCGCGGGTGCAATTCCCGTGCCTTTTGTGGTTATTCATGAAGGCCTCACCTTCTCAACCTTGCCCTTCACCTGAGGTGTGGTGACCGTCGGGTTAAATCACCACCAGTCAACGCTCTCCCTCTCAAAGGGGAAAGCAGCGTATGGTCATCTGGGACTATGACGACTTTGCACTTTGAGTGTTCTCAAATGATTTGGCACAGTGCAAAATGTTTTGCCTGTATGCCATTTTTTTCTCCAGCTTCTGTCCTTTTCAGAGCTTTTGGACAGATTACGAAACCACAGGTTTCAATTGCTCTGTGGCTTTTACTGAGGTGAAAGCTATGGTAAAGGTTGACGATCATTTCACAGCTGGAACCATCAAAGAAAAGCGCAATTCTGTCCTTTCCCCACCTGCACCTGCCGCCTTCCCTCTGAAAGGTGTGCAGAACTGGGGTTTCCTCTTCCCAACCCAAAATGTCCTTGGGTCAGTTGTAGTGGTTTGACCATATGAATCAGCTACTCTGTAGATAACGTTATTGAACCATTGAATGAGGGAGAGCCTTTATCTATTGGTAATAAATTGGTGTTGTTAATTTTGATATATCTGAGCTTAGTTTTGTGTCAAATGATTTCCCTCCCAGAGTTTTACAATTATAGGTGCAAATCGATTGAATTTTTTTCATTACAGTTCTGATGCCGAGATTGAAAGGTTTTGAATTTAAACCTCTGCCACATATAAGGCCTCTCTAGATTAGTAAGTTTGGCATTTCAATATGCCAGTCTGACTTTTATCACCTTGTCTGTTGCTGGTGACAATCACTCATTTTCCACTGTGGCTTCACAAATGGGCAGGTTCTGTCTCACTTTCACCACAGTCCTGACTGATCTCCATCTGTTTCTGTGTTTCATACTGGCAAAAAAAGATGTATTATTGTTGTATCGGGAAATGCAAGTCTAATACAGTGACTGGAATTGGAATAGTTCCTTCAACTCTATTTCAAATTTAGGATTGTCAGTACTTCATTATCAGGGTGATTGCCTCCTGAATCAATCCTGGCTCCTTTTGAAGACATTGTTACAGTACTGTTTGCCAGCCTTTGTATTTTCCCAGACTTTCAAGCATTTGCTGTTTAATGCCACTTCCCAACTGATTGGCAGTAAGTGTGTTTCATATCATGTGGCTGGTCCCCACCATTTTCCTCCCTTTTGAGGTAGAACCCCTTTGTTTGGATTTGACACTCCATCGAGTGCAGCCATTAAGAACTGAACTGCCAGAAATCACTTCAAAGAAAGGCAAGCAAGAGAGTGACACTGGGAAAACAACCAACAAAGCTGGCCATTAAAAGGAATAGGGAGGGACCTAAATGTGCTCAAGAAAGCATTAAAAGATTTGTTATTCAATTCCTTTTTACTATAGTGTATATATGACTTGTTCCTGTTCCTTTCAATGTCTTATTGTCCCAGGGAATAAGCTGATGTTTTCTGTCATCATTTCATAAATTTCATCACTGTCCAGCTTTTGGGTCTCTTCACTGTTGCACCAATCACACAAAAGCTTGTTTGACTCAGGGCATTGGCTGACTTTGGTCCTGTGATTCATCGCTGACAACCTCTCTGCTTGTCCCCCTGTGGCTTGCAATTTACTGGTTTGTGATTTGTTCTAATAAGTCACTTAACAGTTGTGTTACCATTTCAGTACGGCAAGAGCAGATGTGCCACAGCAAAGTACAGAATGTGCATGCTGCAGGCATTAATTGCAGCTTACAACGATAATGGTCAGCTGATGTCTATCAAAGAGTCCACATTGAATATATAATGTAGCTCACAAATCCAATGTTTTTTAAGCAGATAAAATAAATGCAGGTGAATTGCTGAAACGTGGTGTGTAAATGTTTTTCCAGATGTTCAGTTATGATTGATTATTGGTACCTGTCCCAGAAGTATTAGGTTAATGTAAACTGGGCATCAGCTCTACAGTGGTTTAAAGTTTGAATAGAAATATCTCCAAGCAAATGAGAAATCTTCCTATCAAAATAAATCTTAACAAACCCATAAATTATTTTAGTTCTCAAGTTTTTGTTGTAACCTGATGTGATATTTCAGAAACGCCTGAAAATATGGTCCAGTGCTTTGTGTCAGACATCTGGAGCAGAGTCTAGATAGCATTGCGTAGAAAAACAAAGAACATGCCCCAATCGGCAATTCATGCACATTTTGCATTTAGTTCTCAAGCACTATAGAACAGGGATCAGGAAACAGCGATCCTGCAGTCTGTCCATCCGAATGGCTTAGGCACCCCAGGGAGGGCAATAAAAATAAAACTTTTTTAGTAGGAGAATATTCCAAAGAAATAGAATAATATAAAACCTCAAACATTAAAGCAAAATATAACTCTCCTTGTTTAAGAATTCTTATGGAAATCAGGTCTTTAAATTTTTTTTCTGTTTAATGAACTCCATTTTATTTAACATTACATAGAATAGAGTAGAATATACAGTGCAGAAGGAGGCCATTCAGCCCATTGCGTCTGCACCAACCCACTTAAGCCCTCACTTCCACCCTATCCCTGTAACCCAATAGCTCCTCCTAACCTTTTTTGGACACTATTGGCAATTTAGCATGGCCAATCCACTTAACTTGCACATCTTTGGACTGTGGGAGGAAACCGGAGCACCCGGAGGAAACTCTCGCAGACATGGGGAGAATGTGCAAACTCCACACAGACAGTGAACCAGCGGGGAATCGAACCTGGGGCCCTGGTGCTGTGAAGCCACAATGCTGACCACTGTGCTACCATGCAGCCCATATTGTTAACTCCCAGCTAGCTGCAGAAAGTTATTTTATATTTCTAATGAGCAGGCCCCACCCATTTTTCTGTTTCCAACCAATATTCACAGCAAAGTAACTCACGGGTGCCGTGAGCTCTTGCAAGCCGTACTGTCATGGTATCACTGCTGTATTCCTCTAAATCACCCATTGCTTTAACATGCTTTCTCTCTCTGTCTCTCTTCCCTGCAGAGAAGCTGTTGCAAATGTCAAATTGAAGCCAACGAAAACAAATGACAAATCAGCCTCTAAAGTGAACTGAACACTGACTCTGCAAGATTTTTACACTGTACACCTGCTACTGGCAAAAGATGCCAAAGATGTCTAAATCTGAAACCGCATGAGAACAGTGTCTTTAGACTAGAATTGACCCATCTGAAGATGGTCACTAAAGTTACAGATATATCAATTGCACACGTTGTGTGGAAATGCCACTTTTAAATCCCACCCATCTTATTCCCTGCTTTATATTTGAGGGATTGGGTAGAGAGAATTGTTTAATTACACTTGTCTGGCTAGGGATTTGTATGGTGTTTGTAATTTGCATGTGTTTAAGAATTAGCAGTTAGTATTTTTTTATCATATACTTTGTACTAATCAGCATATAAAACAATATTTTATTACCTGGCTATTTGCGGGAATTGGTTAAATGTTGACACTTTGGAGAAACTAGAATATTGAGAATTGTTAAACTAGTTATAAAGCGTATACAGTGCTCATTTTCCAAATAAGTGTTTTGGGGTTGGGGAGGGGTAGAAAGTAAAAATGAAATTGTACATATGACTGAGCTAACTTTACTGGAGAGTTGTTCGAATTTTAATGGTTGCTATTCGAATCCTTGCTCTCGCCTATAACTCTTCCATTCCAAGTAATAAGTACTCTGGTGATGGCAAAGATATTGTGGATAATCTGTAGAAACAAGAATTTATACTTTTTGTAGAGTTTAATCTTTTTTCCCCCCAACGAACAGCGCAATATAAAGTTATCAAAGATTATTTCACATTCCAATCTGTAGTATGTGGAGTGCTTCCTTTTACACATTTTTGACTATCGGGGGTGGTAGATAGTTGAATGAGTAAATAAGTCACCTGAAGCCCGCAAGAATGAAACCATGCCTTTGAGCTGATGAGACTGAGAAACAGGAAGCATGATTCTTTGGGAAACATTCTTGCTCTTGCACAAACTTCAGGGCGCATTGAGGTGGAAAGAATGTATTAAGCATCTCTTTACTTCTTTAACAGCATTGCTTCAAAGTGAGCGAGGAATTGGAAAGTTTTTTTTTTATTATAAAACAAAACATTTGCAGCTGCAGGTGTGTGACATGATAAGTCGTTTCAATACAGCAATAGTTGAGTGGTGACTGCCTTGCAAATGGAATATTTAAAGCAGGGATTGTTCAGACACGGAGATAACCAGTATTAATGAGCAAAGATAAACACTCTGTGGTTCACTTTTATGAATGAAAAGTGTTCTGTAATCTTTTAGGCAATGATATATGGTTAGTCAGAATGGTGGAAAGAAATCTTGTTAACATAATGCCCCATTTGTTTGTCACATTAAACACAACTTTTTTAGTTGCACAAACAAGTTAGGAATGAAACTGTTGTGATCACTAAAGGAACAATGGTTGGACTATTGACTGAGTTAGCCATTTAAATTATTTACTGCAAGAACCAAATGAAATTTGTGATTTTCTGTGGGTAAATTTTGAGTAAAGGCAGTGGATTAAAATTTTAGGAGAAACTTTATTGCATCAGTCACTTTGATTTGTCTCAAACTGCTTGTTGATGAAGACGGAAAGGCAGTTGGAACATAAACACTAGCTGAGAGTGGTTGCGCTTCTTTTTCCCCCTGAAGCAATGAATGCTAAATTCAACCTGTGCTGTTTCATATTTATTTTTATGTTGAAATCCTGGCACGTCAATGCTTGCTATTCTCTTATACTGTGCAATCGTGGAGACTCAGTTACAGAAAAACATATCCACTTGCCAAATCAGTACATTTAAACCCCACATAAAACAGCCACCTTATTTTTTCAGTTCTGTACTAAAGCCTCATTATTGCAGGAATATGGTTTAATGGGTGCCTTTTCATTTTTACATAAGCTTTGTAATGTAGTATGACATGCCAAGACTGTTGATTATAATCTGCATTGTAATGCAGATTTCTATAGCTGCCATTTTTCATAAATCACCACGTTTTGTGAATTAAATTGACCTATTTAGAGTTTATTTCTTGTAATCAAAATGATTTTGATAGTAACTTATACGAAATAAAATTGTTCCACTAAAAATCCTCCTTGTCTTTGTTCCTTGATTGAAGATTTCTAGTTGAAAAGTTCACTGTTTAGTCACTACGCTGTGGTCATTTTATCATTAACTCTGCTCCTATCTTGTTCTGAGTCAGCGTATTATTTGACTCAAGTGGGTGGGTGACTTCAAACTGTGGCTTAAGTGTTCAGATTTGATCAGGAATACTGTTAGGATGCCTCTTTGCCCCCTCCTGTTTGAAAACTTTTTGCATACCCTGACCACCCCTTTCCCAAGTAACTGTAGCTTCGATTTGAGGCTTGCTACTTCGGATATCAGAGATGCATTTTGCCACCGCACCACTGTGTATTGTCATTTACCCACTTATATTTTTTGTTAAACATTTCTGTCTCCTACTAAGTCTCGTCTCAGTTCTCAGACGGTACTTCATTAGAACAATGCGGATTACAAAACACATACTTTAAAATTATGCCTTATTAAAGCCACAACCTTCTGAAGCAGAGATGAGTGCTACCAACAGAGCTGGAGCTGAACGTGGCGTCAAAATTACCTTCCATATCCTTATCTATAGCCTTACACATGCGCAAACTATTAGTAAATAGAATAACCTTCCCATGAACTTTAAGTGGTGCAAAACTACAGGATTATTTCCTGGTGTGTTCAAGTTAGAAGCAATCTCTGACGTCTGGTATGGGGTAAACTTTGTAAATATAAGGTTCTTTCTTTGGGCAGCACGGTAGCATTGTGGATAGCACAATTGCTTCACAGCTCCAGGGTCCCAGGTTCGACTTCGGCTTGGGTCACTGCGCGGAGTCTGCACATCCTCCCCGTATGTGCGCAGGTTTTCTCCGGGTGCTCCGGTTTCCTCCCACAGTCCAAAGATGTGCAGGTTGGGTGGATTGGCCATGGTAAATTGCCCTTAGTGTCCCAAATTCTATGATAATCTATGATTAACCTAGGATAGAAGTTGGGCACAACATCGTGGGCCGAAGGGCCTGTTCTGTGCTGTATTTCTCTCTCTTCTATGTTCTGTGATTTGGCCTCTCACGCATCATTGAGTTGGTAAAGAATAGCACATTTTGTATTAAATGTAAAATTAAAACTCAATCCCGCAGCATATCTGCCACCATCCAACCCGGCACAAGGTAGAAAAGGCCATCCGATAGCTAAAAAATCAAGGCATCTGGAACAAATGGAATCCCCACTGAAGCACAAAAACATGGCAGAGAAGCATTATTGGCACAAATATATTACCTAATTTCCCTTATTTGGAAGGAGGAGCATGTGCCAGGAGATTACAGGAATGCTGTAATTGTGACCATCTTCAAAAAAACAAGCCTTGACTGCTGTAACTGCAGAGGAATTTCCCCGTCGTCAGTCACAGGGGAAGTCATCGCAAGAGTTCTCCTTCATCGTTTTCCCCCTGTGACTGAGGAGATCCTCCCTGAGTCCCAATGCAAATTCCACCCACTAAGAGGCACGAGACATGATCTTCCCTGTGTGGTAACTGCAAGAGAAATGCACGGAACTGCACAAACCCTTGAAAATGGCCTTGAACACTAAACTGCAAGGGATTATGGAGCATCCCCCTCTGTTTGGCTACCCCCAAAAGTTGGTCACCATCCTCTGCCTACGCCAAGTTGTGATCCTGACGAATGGAGCCACCAGAGACCCAATTCATGGTTGGACTGGGGCCAAGCAAGGCTGTGTCATCGCACTGATGTTCTTGTCAATCTTCCTTGCTTCAATGCTCCGTTCACCATTAGGAAGCTCCCCACTGCAATGGAGTTGAACTGCAGACCAAACTGGAATCTAGTTAACCTCCGTCGCCTGCAGGCCAGATCCTGGTCATCCCATCCTCTGCCGTTGAGCTACAGTATGCTGATGATGCTTGTTTCTGCACACGTAGTGACCACGCTCCAAACTATCGTCAACACCTTGACAGGGGCATCCGAGAGCTCAGGCCCTGCACTAAACATTTGTAAGACAAAGACCCTCTACCAACCTGCCCCCGCCACACAGCACTGTGCCTTGATTATCAAAATCCATGACGATGCCTTGGACAACGTGGACAATATTCCATACCTTGGGAACCTACTGTCAACAAGAATAGACATCAACAATGCGGTCTTATCTGCCAGCGCATCTTTCAGTTGCCTGAGGAAAAGTGTGTTTGAAGACCCAGCACCAACCTCATGGTCAATTGATGTCCACCCTCTCAAATGGCTGAGATGTGGACTATGCACAGCAGGCACCTCAGAACCCTGAAGTGCCACCAGCGCTGCCTCACAAGCTCCTGAAAATCCATTTGCAGGATAGGTGCACCAGTGTCGGTGTTCCCACTCTGGCCAACATCCCCAGCATCAATGTTGTTGCCAACAATCAATCGCTATTGCCAAATGAAAGACACAGGGGATGGGGGAAATAAAAAATTCACCCAGGTAAATCGAGAAAATCTGGTATTTCAAGCACGGCAAAGTAAGGTACTTAAAAAATATATATATCATTGCAGAATTCGCATTCCTTTCTAACTTGGGGGTAAATATGAACAAGGTGGCTGTGACTATGGATTGTAACAATGAGATTGGATTGTCTCTGAGGGCAAAGTCACGGTGGGTCAATGTTGGAAGCAGCTGTTTTAATAAAAGTAAAGCACGGATGTGCGTTCGGTACTGCCCTTTACACTGAATTCACATGACCAACTCCATAGATACCAGTAACTTGCATTCCAAAAAAGTTCAGCAAAATGGAAATGATTAATCCCATCAGGAACACAGCTTCTTCTGACCCCGATTACAGGTTTGTCCTAAAGAAATGTGCTGCGTTTGTTGGTCTCTGAATGAAACTGAACACAAGTTTATAAAAAAAAAAAATGTATAAACCAATTTGAAAGCGCAGAAATATTGGATGAGTAAGTAGAAAATAAACTTTTGGTAAAGACATTAACATGTATATTATTTCTATCAAAAGGCTAATAGGGAATGATACAGGCATTTGTACAATAGTTATAATATTACATGACATAACACAAAATGGTAGCTGGCCGATGAGATTCATGTTCAACTATCTGCGATGTGAGCTGTGGTGACCCTTGGCACAATAGAACAGCAATAAATGGCTGTGCCAGCCGTGAAATATTATTCAAGGAAGGGTACAGAAAGTGAGTCATTGGCAGAAGCTGCACTGTGAATCATCTCACCTTTGAACTAACTTTCAAAGTCAACACTGCAGCTGTAGAATGCCAATTTGAGGAGGAATGGAGCCTGGTTTCAGGATTTAAGCTGCAAGCTCTTTGCAACTAAATACAGATCGGTGCGTCTAATGGGAAGTTTGAACCGAAAAAACAAAGCTATGAAAGTGGAAAGTTATGGAATAGAAGATCAACCACAAACTTTCACAGTTAATCTTGCTTCTCTCGCCTCCACACCCTTCTGTATTACGATTGCTAGGATAGAGTGACAGTGAATCTTGTCAATGATATGTTAAAAATATTGACTTGGAATTTTGCATCAGGGTTCAGGAATGAGATGCCAGGATGTTCTGGTGAGTTGACTGGGGAGTGGTTTGCCGGAAGTGATCGCAGAAGATCAGACCAGGTTTGTCAAGGGCAGATAGTTGGTGGTGAACATCAAATGTCTGCTGAACGTGGTCATGTCCCCACCCGAGAGATGCGAGGAGGTCATCATCTCGCTGGACGCAGAGAAGGCCTTTGACTGGGTGGCGTGGACGTACCTCCGTGAGCTACACCCACTACTGGGTGAAACCACTGTACAGCTCTCCCAGGGCGAGCGTGCGGATGAATGCCACCAGCTCAAATTACCTCCGTCTGCACAGAGGTACGAGGCAGGGGTGCCTGGTGTTCCAGCTGCTGTTTGCTCTGGCAATTGAGCCACTAGCTCAGCTCAGCGGACGGGTGGAGAGGCATTCAGAGAGGAGCCAGGGAGCACAGAGTCCCTCTCTATGCAGTTGATCTGCTTCTCTACGTCTAGCACCCGTGGCTAGCATGGGAAAGCTAGGTGAACTCCTCAAGGTGTTCGGAGTCTTCTCCGGTTAAAACTCAACCTGAGCAAGAAAAAAGCCTTACTGGTGAACCCCCAGGGGGGAGAAGCAGATATGGGAGCGCTGCCGTTCAAACTGGCCCAAACCAAGTTCAGATACCTGGGGGTCCAGATAGCCCACAACTGGACCTGGCTCCACAAGTGGAACCCATCTAACCTGGTGGAGGAGGTGAAGGGGAATCTGCAGAGGTGGGACTCTCTCCCGCTCCCCTGACCAGGAGAGTGCAGATGGTAAAAATGAATATCCTGAAAAGGTTCTTTATCGTGTTTAGATCAGTCATGATCGTGTGCGCGGGAAAGAACCACAGGATCCGAAGAACCATCCTGCAGAGAGGGTGGTGCTCAGGTGGGTGGGGGCACTGCCAAAACTCCTGTATTACAGGGGAGGGAAGGTGTGCAGACATATATGGATGACAGCTGGAGGTCGTGAGAGTCCCCCTGGATGAAACAAGAGTGGTGGGAGGAAGAACTAGGGGGAGGACTCTGGAGCGAGATCTTGTACAGAATAAACTCCACCTCCACATGCACAAGGCTGAGCCTGATGCAACTGAAGGTGGTGCATAGGCACACCTGACCAGGGCACCCATAAGCGGGATCTTCCTGGGAGTGGCAGACAGCTCTGAGTGATGTCAGGGGGGAGTCAAGTCAACCACTCCCACATGTTCTGGTGCTGCCCAAGGTTGATCGGATTCTGGGCCACATTCGTCGAGGTCATGTCCAAGGTTGGGGGCGGGGGGGGGGGTTAAGGTAGAGTCATCCCATTGGTGGCGGTCTTCGGGGTGTGGGAACAGCCAGAACTCATCGAGGGGAGAGGGCCACGTCCTGGCCTTCGCCTCCCGGATAGCCTGGCGACAACTCCTAATCGGGTGGAGATCGGCAGTGTCGCCTTAGGCCTCGGACCGGTCGGCTGAGCTGGTGGAATTCTTGAGGCTAGAAAAGATCAAGTATGCCATCAGGGGGTCGGAGAAAGGGTTAGTCTCCAGGTAGAAGCAGTTCACCACCATCTTCAAAGACATGTTCATGACCATCAGCTGGGGGAGGGGGAGGGGAGGGGAGGGGAGGGGGGACAGCATTCACACTACTAAAAAACAACAATTTTCAGATGAGAAAGAGTGCGATTTGAGAGTGGAGCAGAGGGCATAGTCTCAGAGTAAGGGGGTTCCCAATCAAGAGAGTGATGAGGAGTAATTTCTTCTCTGAGGGTGGTGATCCTGTGGAATTCTTTACCACAGGGAGCTGAAGAAGCTTGGGCTGTTAACTGTGATAAGATAGACATATTTTTAAGTGGAGTTGAGGATTATTTCATATCAGCTGTGATTTCATTGAATAGCACAGCAGACTTGATAGGCTGAATAGCCTACTTCTGCTCCTATGTCTTACGGCCTTAAGGGCTACAAGTAGCCCACTGACTGAACTTTGTTTAATGGGTACAGCTCTTGGACCACGTTAAAGGCAGTTAAGTGCTTTCTGCAGAGAACAACGGGAAGTGAGAGCACTTAACTGGCTTTGATGTGGTCTAAGAGCTGTCAATCATAGCTAGATGTTTAGAAATATTGTGGTTAGTTTCACAGCAGGCTACTTGAAATCCAGTCAAGCATGAAGGGAAACAAGATTAAATAATACAGATTTCACATTGATATGAATGAAAGAATTGCAGATCAAAGGTCTGAGGGGGTTTAAACCCAGCTGATGAGGTTTTTTCATTCCAGGAATTTACAGGCGCTGCTTCCTCTGCCTGTGCCAGCAGGTGTATTGTACAAGTGAATTTTAAAGCAGTGATTTTTTTTCACTGTCTTGGACATCTGCCTGGAAGCTAGAGAGCAGTATAAACACTGTAATGGGGGCTTCCAGGCAGGGGTATATCTTATGGGAGGGCTTCCAGGGAGGGTTCTCGAGGGGCTTCAGGTAGGGATCTCTAATGGGGGCCTTCAAGGCAGGGATCTCTATAATGGGGGGGGGGGTTCCAGGGATCTCTCTAATGGGGGGGGGGGTTTCCAGGGAGAGGTCTCTGTAATGAAGGGTTCCAGGCAGTGGTCAATATGGGATGGGGGGGGGGGCTTCCAGTCAGGGGTCTCTGTAATCGGGGTTCTAGGCACGAGTAACTCTTGTCAGGCAGCTTTTGGTGAGTGTCTCTCTCTTATAGGGGGTCTCTAGTGGGGGTCTCCATAATGGGGGTCTCTGGTGGGGGATCGTGGGGGGGTCAGTCCACCCCGATACCGTAGTGGGTTGTGACCCTGGAAATTCCATGGCTGAGGGGGTGGGGTGGGGCGGGGCGGGGGGGGGGGGGATTATGTTGCAGGTGAAAGGGGGCCCAGCCGCCAGACCATGCTATCCCCTATGCATAAGTTTGCATAGGGGATAGTGAATCGCCTCTGATTTACACTTCCAACGCGTGCGCAAATCAGAGGCGATTCATTTCTCGTGGGAGAACATAGCCTCCCAAGAGGAGAATTCAGGCCTTTGTTGTGGTTCCGAATGTGATCCCCACATTCTGTTACAATCTGGTTAGGGACAAGTAGCCTTTGTTTTAGAATAACCACTGGAATTTAAAATCTTGTCTTAGAGAATTAAACCACATGATTCCACAGTTTAAAACATTTTTTTTATGCCACACGAGTTAACACAATAATACCTATCTTATACTCTAATATCCAGATTTACATGAGGTAAACATGAATTAACAGATAAACTTGGCACAAACACGGCAATAATAGCACATTAAATGGCAGACATAGCTCAAATAGATCCCAGAAGTTTCCTTCGTAACCCATCCAGATGTCAGTGAGTCATAAAAATTCTTCAAAGTCTGTCTTCTTCATGAGGGATTTTGGCTCCTCTCGAGAATATAGCCTCTGATTTCCTGCAATAGCAGCTTCTATTGAGTCTGGAGGCCTTCCTGCTTATTTTCTGGCCTACAAATAGTTATTGGGCAGTAGGACACAAACTTAAAATGTCTTGGCGTCTGCTTACTACCCGACCGCTCAATCTCTTCTCCTGAGAGAGCGTCCCACTGGATTCCTGAGTCTGTACCCCCAGCATCTAACCACTGGCAGATCCCAGCCTCCTAGCTGCTCTGAGCAGAACCCCACTGTTCATGGACTTTCCTTTGCCCAGCTGCTAGATTCATGGAGCTGACAACTGCACTTCAGCTTCGCTGAGCTTGCACTGCTCCCCATGGACTTTTCTGAGCCCAAATCTCCCAGCTACACAAAGCGAGAAAACTTCTTCTGCTTCTTCCACTGGGGACTAATTTGAGCAACTAGCCACTGCTCACCACAGGCTGCTGGTCACTCCTCTTGAACTGATCCATGGCCTCTTCAATCTCTCAAATGCGCCAGCCCCTGTTCTTAGGCGGGTTCGAATGTATGAACCCTTGATGCATTCTGTACTTTAAATGCTACAAGCTCCACACCAAAAACACACAAACAAAATTCTAAATCCCACGCAGGGACAAATGATGCAAGCTGTTTGCACTGTGATGCAACCTGGGATTCATATATTCCCCAGGCACCAATGCCTCTACAGAGGGACTTCAGTTCCATGGGCAGATCAAAGAAGCTGGCTTGCTCTCCCTGAAGTGGATTGAGGGAAACTTTGAGAAAGATATTCAACATCGTGCATAGCCGACATAGAGTCGATAAGGGGAATTTCAATTGGAGAAAGGGTAGAGAATTAAAAAAAACAGATTTAATGTGATTGGCAACATGAGGAAGAACATTTTTAACGCAGCGAGTGATTACAAACTGGAAGGTACGGCCGTGAAAGGGTGGTGGAGGCAGATTAAAACGTGTCCTTCAACGGGGAATTGGATAATTCAATAGAAATCTGGAATTAAAAGTCTAGTGATGACCATGAAACCATTGGCGGTTGTCATAAAAACCCATCTGACGGCAGCACGGTGGCCTAGTGGTTAGCACAACCGCCTCACGGCACTGAGGTCCCAGGTTCGATCCCGGCTCTGGGTCACTGTCCGTGTGGAGTTTGCATATTCTCCCCGTGTCTGCGTGGGTTTTGCCCCCACAACCCAAAAATGTGCAGAGTAGGTGGATTGGCCACGCTAAATTGCCCCTTAATTGGAAAAAATAATTGGGTAATCTAAATTTATTTTTTATAAAAAAATAAATAAATAAAATAAAAACCCATCTGGTTCAGTAAGGCAATCTGCCATTCTTACCCGGTCTGGCCTACATGTGACTCCACATCCGCAGCAATGTGGTTGACTCCAAAATGTCCCCTGAAATGGCCTTGCAAGCCACTCAGGTCAAGGGCAATTAGGGATGGGCAATGTCCAAATCCCATGAAAGTACCTGAAGGTGAACAAAATATGGCTACAGAGAAAGGGTCGCAGAATGGAACAAAATAAATCGCCTTTGGAGAAAGTCCACACAGGGCTCGACAAACCTCTGGCCTCCTCTTCCTGTGCTGTAGCCATTCTACGATTCTTTCCTGAGACCACCCTTTACACTGTGACCAGTTAAAATTTCCCCAGCTCCCCATCGCATACTCCGTTCTTAAAAGAGCCAGACCATTTCCCATCTCCACCAGCTTGGCCATTTGAAGCTTGACTGTTTTGGTGAAGTTGGGGTTAAGGTGGAACAGAAATTTACTGCCTCGCTGTAGTGTCCCTGGCCCCTGAGTGCTTGACGTTAACACCAAGTGCGTACAAATGAACATTCTATCATACTTAAATCCTCCACTTGAAGGCAAAAAAAAACCTCAGCCCAATTTAAAATTAAAACAAGCTTCCAGCTGGTCTAACAAAGTGATTGCATCTGCAGAATCCTTGGTACACAGTCATGGTCCGCCCTTTAATTGCAGGTGCTTAATATTAGCATTCTCCATTCCCCCCGACGGGGTCTGTTTTATGATTTCCATTTCGTAATTGCTGTTGGCCGCTAAAAATAGTTGCAATGTTTGTCTTTTGACCTTTTCCTAATTTTAATTGGCTCACTTGATACGCACAGCGAGAGCAATAATTGTTTATTCATATCAGACAAGTCAATAATTACTGTTTGTCAATTCTCTGCAATAGCTCAGCAGCTATTGTCCAAGTGGAAGAGAAGCAGCGATCCTCGTCACACATCCAACACAGGATCAGTGGGTGAATAACAGCCCACATCATTTCCGTACACAGCAAATACGCTCTCTGCAATAGCTTGAGCTAAATACGCAGGAGTAGAGCATTCACAGGGTGAAATCCTCTTAACCAAAAGAGAAATTGATGGCCTTTTCTCTTCGTAATTAGCATCCTGTGAATGAATTTGTGGGAATGTGCCATTTTGAATCCTGCAGTTTCTCAAAATACGATTCAGTTAGCAGACCATTCATTATGATCAAAGACAAGCCATCGCTGCTTTTTTCATTCATTTCAACCTCCATCATCCCTCAGCTATCCCAAGTGGAGAAATTTGGCAATGGGTAGAAATGTAGTGGTTGGTTCGCCCACTCAGGAGGCTCCATCATGTGGAGCTGCACCTTTGACGGCCAAAATGAATGACATTCAGGAAAGCCTCCCTTTCGTGCAGATAATAATAATCTTTATTGTCACAAGTAGGCTTACATTAACACTGCAATGAAGTTACTGTGAAAAGCTGGATGGATCTGGAAGTCACAGCAGATACTGAATACCACGCCGTGTCTAACACTTTGGGGCATTTTCTAGGGTTCTCCAGAGAGTGGAAACTTTTTTGGGGGGGGGGACTTCATAGGTTTAAAAAGTCACCCACAAAGGAAGGTGTGGTCTCAGTTAGTCCCCCAGAGTAAGGAGTGACAAATTGCAGGGAGGGCGATTTGCAAAACGCACCGATCACCACAGTGCAGTTATAAGTTCCAAACATTCTCCCGTGATTCACAATATGAAACGAAAAAAAAGAAAATCACTTATTGTCACAAGTAGGCTTCAAATGAAGTTACTGTGAAAAGCCCCTAGTCGCCACATTCCGGTGCCTGTTTGGGAGGGCTGGTACTGGAATTGAACCCACGCTGCTGGTCTGCCTGGGTCTGCTTTCAAAGCCAGCGATTTAGCCCTGTGCTAAACCAGTCCCTATGTAGTCCCGTCAAAATATTCCCAGAACCTCTCTCCAACTACAAACATTGGTCACAGAGAATAATAATTCAGAGACCATGCCAAGTCTTTGGGAAAGAAAGCTCGGTCCACCATAGCCAGGTTGCCGCATGTGTTTCCGAAGGGGATTTGTCTTTGTTTGCAATGAGGGCATTTTTATAACTTTGCTCATTATTCCTCCCAGTATGAGATTTGCATATTGACGAGGTATATTTAAGGTTGAAGCTCTCTTGATAAAGCAATTAAAAAGTTGTATGAAGGAGGCTGCGGTTGCTTTTCTGGGGTTGACTTATAGAGAGTTGGTCATCCACCTGACCGTCTGTGGCGTCAGCCTTGAACAGAGTTTGGGGCCCAGGTTTTGTGATGGTAATAATGACAAACAGTTAATGTTCAATCTCATTACGCCACCAAAACTGATGGCAACTTCAGTTGTCTGCAAAATGCACAGAATTGCCCAGAACTCCAAAATGCTGCTGTCAGTGATCCTCCAGCCCCCCCCCCCCCGCCCCCCACCTCCGAGAGTGCACTGTTGATGTTTCACAAATCAGTGAATTGATGGAAACTCCCACTTTTACATTTTTAATCTTGCTGTAAAAACCCTTGACAAAGTTTACACACTGTTTTTCTTTTGTAAAATATTTTATTAAGGCATTTGTGATTTTATAACAGTAGCAGTAAACCATATACAAACAACTATAAACATAGTGCAAAGATCCTCTATCTCCCTCACAGGTCCACCTTCCGAGAACAGTAATCTAGATTAACCCTCCATCCGCTGACAGTTAATTTTCTCTGAAGAATTCGACAAACGAATTCGACAAGCGAATGCCACCTCCGGATGAACCCTAGCATTGGCCCTCTTAGTGTGAACTTTATTTTCTTGAGACTGAGAAAGCCGACCATGTCATTGACCCAGGTCTCTGATTTCAGGGGCTTTGAGTCCCTCCGTGCTAACAGTATCCGTCTCCGGGCTACCAGGGAGGCAAAGGCCAAGATGCCTAACTCTCTCAGCCCCTGGACTCCCCGGGTCCTCCAACACTCTGAAAATCGCCACCCCTGGACTCAGTGCCACCTTTGTTTTTAACACCGTGGACATGACATCTGCAAACCCCTGCCAGAATCCCCTAAGCTTCGAACTTGCCCAAAACATGTGAACATGGTTCGCTGGCCCTCCCACTCACCTTGCACACCTGTCTTCTATCCAAAAAAAACTTGCTCGTCCAGGCCATCGTCATCTGTGCCCGGTGAAAGACCTTATATTGTATCAGGCTGAGCCTGGCACATGTGTGGACGTGTTGACCCTGCTTAACACATCCGCCCAGAGACCTGCCTCTATCTATCCCCCTAACTCCTCCTCCCATTTGTGCTTTTCCTCCTCTGTCTGCGCCTCCTCTGACTCCATGAGTTCTTCATAGATATCTGAGACCTACCCCTCTCCCATCCATACTCTAGAAATGACCCTATCTTGTATCCCCGTGGCGATAGGAGAGGAAGTTTGGAACCTGCCGTTGCAAGAAGTCCCGAATTTGCAGATACCTAAACTCATTCCCTCCCGTCAACTCAAACTTTTCCTCTAACTCCCTCAAACCGGGGAAGCTCCCATCTATAAACAAATCTCCCATCCTCCTGATCCCTGCTCTCAGCCATCCCTGAAACCCTCCATCTAGTCTCCCTGGGGCAAACCGATGGTTGCTACAGATTGGAGCCCGAACTGATGCTGCCTCCGCTCTCGCATGTTTCCTCCACTGCCCCCAGACTCTCTGGGCCGCCACTACCACCGGGCATGTGGAGTACCGGGCCGGCGAGAATGGCAGAGGTGCCTTGATCAATGTCCCCTAAACACGTGTCCTGACAAGGTGCTGCCTCTACTCGCTCCCACACCGACCCTTCCCCCACTACTCACTTCCTAATCATGGCTATATTTGCCGCCCAGTAATAGTTGCTAAAATGCGGCAGCGCCAGCCCACCCCCCCCCCCCCCCCCCCCCCCCCACCCCGCCACACTCCAGCATCACCTTCTTCACTCGTGGGGTTTTACCCGCCCAAAAGAAACCAGAGATCACCTTATTTACCAACTTGAAAAAAGATGAGGAGGCACTGAAAAACAAACAGGAATCTTGGGAGGACCGTCATTTTCACTGTCTGTACCCTCCCCGCCAGTGATAACGGGAGCACATCCCACCTTCGGAAGTCCTCTTTCATTTGTTCCATTAACCGGGTCAAGTTTAGTTTATGTAACAGCTCCCAGTCTCGTGTCACCTGGATCCCATAATAATGGAAACTACCTCCCATGAATCTGAACGGCAGTTCTCCCAGTCTCGTCTCCTGCCCCCTTGCCTGGTTCGTAAACATCTTGCTTTTCTCCATGTTCATTTTGTAACCTGAGAAACGGCCAATTCCCCTAAAATCCTCATGATCTCTCCCATCCCCTCTAATGGGTCGGAAACATACAGGAGTAGGTCGTCGGCGTATATCGAGACCCTGTGTTCCACCCCACCCCGTACCAGCCCCTTCCAGCCCCTGGAACCTCTTAACGCCTGATGCACAATCAATGGACACGAAACGTAGATAAAGTCCGAACGATAGGCTTTAATACACAAGAAGTGTACCTGGCAGCAGACGTACAGAAGAATGGCAGACTGCCGGGGAACACGGGTTCTTATACCCCACCTCGTAGGCGGAGCTATCTACCAATCGGCTGAGAGGCACATGACATACCTGGGCCAATGGGCAGCGAGTCCTCTGCACCAGTGGCAGCTCACACTTCCAGGTACCGTGATACCCCTAGTCATACTACCACAACGCCATAGCCAGTGGCTCAATGGCCAGAGCGAACAGCAACGGAGAGAAGGGGCATCGCTGCCTAGCCCCCGGTGCAGTCTAAAATAGCCCAATATCAGCCGGTTCATTAGAACATTCTCCTCTGGTGCCTGGAACAGCAGCCTGACCCAGTCGATGAAATCCCGACCAAATCCGAAACGCCCCAACACCTCCCACAGATAGTTCCATTCCACCCGGTCAAAGGCCTTCTCTGTGTCCAATACAACCACTACCTCCACCTCCTTTCCCTCTGGGGCATCATGATTACATTCTAACAATGGCTGTTAGCTGCCTACCCTTAACGAATCCCGTCTGGTCTTCCCCTATCACCCCCGGGACACAGTCTTCTATCCTTGAGGACAAGATTTTAGCTAACAGTTTGGCATCAACATTCAACAGGGAGATCGGCCTGTAAGACCCGCATAGCTCAGGGTCCTTCTCGCGCTTCAGGATCAGTGAGATTGAGGCCTGTGACATTGTCGAGGGAAGAACACTGCGCTCCCTTACCTCATTAAATGTCTTTACCAACAGTGGGCCCAGCATCTCAGAGAACCTTTTGTAAAATTCCACTGGGTAACCATCTGGTCCCAGGGCCTTGGCTGACTGCATGGCCTCCTGTCCATCTGCTATTTCTTCAATCCCTATCGAGGTTCCCAGCCCTTCCACCAACCCTTTGCCCACATTCAGGAACTCCAGCCCTCCCAGAAATTGCCTCATTCCTGCCACTGCAGCTGGGGATTCCGACTCATACAGTTTGCTGTAAAACTCCTTAAACACCCCGTTGACCCTTACTGGGTCCAAGATTGTGTTCCCTCCTCTGTCCTTCACTCTCCCCATCTCTCTATCTGCCTCCCTTTTCCTGAGCTGGTGTGCCAGCATTCTACTAGCCTTCTCTCCATACTCATATATCACCCCCCCCCCCCCCCCCCCCCCCCCCGCCTTCCTCAACTGCTCCACCGCCTTCCCCTTAGATAACAAGCCAAATTCCACCTGTAGCCTCTGTTGTTCCTTCAGTAGTCCTACCTCCGGGGCCTCCGCATGCCTCCTGTCTACCTGAAGTATTTCCCTGACCAACCTATCCGCCTCAGCTCCCCTCTGCCCACTGCCTTCAGTGCGTCCCAAACCATTGCTGCCTAGACCTCTCCTGTATTGTTAATCTCCAGGTAGTTCTGGATAGATTCCCTCACCCGCCCGCACACCCCCTCGTCCGCTAACAGTTCCACATCCAATCTCCATTGCGGGCGTTGACCACCCTCGTGCTCACCTGTAGGTCCACCCAATGTGGGGCATGGTCCGACACAGCAACTGGCGAATACGCGGTATCAACCACCCCCGCCAGTAAAGTCTTGTTCAGAATGAAAAAGTTGATCCGGGAGTATACTTTATGTACATGTGAGAAGAAGGAGAACTCCTTCGCTCTTGGCCGTCCAAACCTCCATGGGTCTGCCCCACCCATCTGCTCCATGAACCCCTTTAGTTCCTTCGCCATTGCCGGCACCCTGCCTGTCCTTGAACTGGACCGGTCCAATCTTGGATCAATGACCGTATTGAAGTCCCCCTCATGATCAGCTTGTGTGAATCCAGGATCTTCCCTAACATCTGTCTTACAAACTCCACATCATCCCAGTTTGGTGCGTAAAGATTCACAAGCAACACTGGTAACCCTTCCAGCTTCCTGCTAACCATGATATATCTACCCCCCACATCCGCACTATTTTCCCCGCCTCAAATGACACTCGCTTACTAATCAGGATTGCAACCCCTCTAGTCTTAGAATCCAGCCCCGAGTGAAATAACTGCCCGACCCATCCCTTCCTCAGTCTGATCTGATCAATTATCCTCAGGTGTGTCTCCTATAGCATTACCATGTCCACCTTCAATCCCCTCAAATGTGCGAACACGCGAGCCCTCTCAACCGGCCCATTCAGCCCTCTGACGTTCCACGTGATCAGCCTGGTCAGGAGGCTTCTCAACCTCCCCCGCTGCCGATCACCCATCCCCCTTCTTAGGCCAGCCTCCTGCTCGTGCCCCGCGCTCCCTCCGGTCCGCCCTCAGGTAGCCTCCATCCCCGACCTCCCATTTATCTCCAAGCAACCGTCTTTCCCCTGCCAGCAGAGCAATTTCCCTCCACCCCACCCCCTTTAACAGCACAATAAATGCAACCCCCCTTCAACAAACAAAACACCTGCTCACCCCCCACTGCGCTTCCGTGAGCCAACCTGCCCAGCTGGCTTGGTGACTCCCCCCATGGCGCCAGACATCTTACCTCCCATTGTTCCCTCACCCTCCCCCGCTCGGACATACCTATTCAAAGTTTACACATTGTTGAATGAGGTTTTGAAAGACTTCATAATTACAGCTAATCACCCATATTGGCCTGAAAAATCAGATTTTGTATTTGTGGCACATCAAAATTTTCCACTAATGATAAAAGTTCCACATATTTGTACTTCTTGGAATGTTTTGCTGGAGCATTTTAATTTGATCATAGCTTATCCTGCTACCTGAAAATTTAAAGTAAAAGTGATGAAAATCAGTGCTTCCTGCTTTGCCGTCTGTGGGAATACAAAGAACAAAGAAAAGTACAGCACAGGAACAGGCCCTTCAGCCCTCCAAGCCTGCGCCGACCATGCTGCCTGTCGAAACTAAAATCTTCTATACTTCCGGGGTCTGTATCCCTCTATTCCCATCCTATTCATGTATTTGTCAAGATGCCCCTTAAACGTTACTATCATCCCTGCTTCCACCTCCTGACTCCCCAAAGCCTGTCTCCCACCTAACAAGGCACAAGTCAGGAGTGTGATGGAATATTCCCCACTTGCCTGGATGAGTGCAGCTTCAACAACACTCATGAAAGTCTACACTGTCCAGGACAAAGCAGACCGCTTCATTGATACCCCTTCCACAAACATTCAGTCCCTCCAACACCGATGCACAGTAGCAGCAGTAGCATCTACAAGATACACTGCAGGAACTTACCGAGGCTCCTTAGCCAGCAACTTTCAAATCCATAAGCACTCACATCTGCAAAGGCAAGGGCAGCAGATACCTGGGAACCCCACCACCTGGAATTTCCCCTCTAAAGATGTGCAGGTTAGGTGGATTGGCCATGCTAAATTGCCCTTAGGGTCCAAATTGCCCTTAGTGTTAGGTGGGGTTACTGGGTTATGGGGATAGGGTGGAGGTGTGGGCTTGGGTAGGGTGCTCTTTCCAAGAGCCGGCGCAGACTCGATGGGCCGAATGGCCTCCTACTGCACTGTAAATTCTATGAAAGTCACTCACCATCCTGACTTGGAAATAAATTTCAATGCCTTCACTGTCGCTGGCTGAAAATCTTGGAATTCCCTCCCTAATAGCACAGTGGGTGTACCTACACCATACAGACTGCAGCGGTTCCACCACCTTCTCAAGGACCATTACAGATGGGAAACAAATGTTGGCCTAGCCAGTGACGCTCACATCATTAAAAATTCATAGGGTGATACAGTAGCACAGTGGTTAGCACTGCTACCTCACAGCACCAGGTACCCAGGATTGATTCTGCTCTTGGGTCACTGTCTGTGTGGTGTTTGCACTTTCTCCCCGTGTCTGCGTGTGTTTCCTGCAGGTGCTCTGGTTTCCTCCCACCGTCCAAAGATGTGCAGGTTAGGTGGATTGGCCACTAAATTGCCCCTTAGTGTCCAAAGGTTAGATAGAGTTGTACGTAATTGGTTGCTTACCCTCCTTGCTGACATCACTGCTACTGCATGCCTGGAGATCCCCTTGGTGCCAGAGTTAAGGTACCATTAGGAAAGAGGAACGTCGCCTCCCGGTGGCCGCCATGGTGTGACTGATCCCACTCAGGAGGCTCCTGCTTGGAGGTGTTGGTTTTGGAACTTTCTGCCCATTCGATGGGTGAGTTTTGGCGACACATTGTGAGGAGAGAGGTGGGTGCTGGATTCTCCCCCCAGTGTGGAATGACGACGGGGCACCAGCAGAAGTTGCTGCGAGCCCTAACTCAGGAGTTGGAGGAGCCTCGTCGGGGCAACAGTATCGGGAAAGATGGCAGAGGGGAATGGGTCGTCGTCAATGGCCACATTGCAGATGGAGCAGCTTATCAGCTTCATTGAAGATGAGTTTTGACAACAGTGAAAGCCGATGCAGGAAGGTTGGTTGAGAGCGATTGAGGGTGCAGCAGCACCTCTACACAGGTCTTTGGCTCGCGTGGAGAAGGGTCTGCAGGCACAGGGAGCGACGATAAAAGTGGAGAAGACGATCTCAGACATAGTGACCGAATTATATCATTGGAGGCAGAGATGCCGATGCAAGGGGAAATGCAAGGTGCTGCAGGCAAGGGTTGATAGCCAGGAAAATCAGTTCAGGCGGTGGAATGTGTGCATAGTAGGTCTGCTGGAGTGGGTGGAGGGAACGAGTGCTACCAGCTGTGTTATGAAGATGTTTTTTTTTAATAAATTTAGATTGCCCAATTATTTTTTCCAATTAAGGGGCAATTTAGCGTGTCCAATCCACCTACTCTGCACATTTTTGGGTTGTGGGGGCGAAACCCACGCAAACACGGGGAGAATGTGCAAACTCCACACGGACAGTGACCCAGAGCTGGGATCGAACCTGGGACCTCGGCGCCGTGAGGCGGTTGTGCTAACCACTAGGCCACCGTGCTGCCCTGTTATGAAGATGTTTGAGAAGTTGGGGGATGAGAAGGTATTTGAGAGGGCCCCCAAGTGGATCAGGACCCCTGGTCTTAGAGACAGAAGCCCAGGACAGAGGAGCCGCCCTGGGCTGTGATTACAAGACAAAGAAAAGATTCTGAGGTTGGCCAAGGCAAGTTGGGACTGGGAGGGGAATCGGGTCTGGATATAACAGGACATTGGGGCCCACCTGGCCCCAAGAGGTGGGCGGGATTAAACAAGGCCAAGGCAGTGCTCTACCGGAGCAAGGTTCAGCTGGGGAGGGTTAGGGTTGGAGCGTTTTGTTTGTTTCATGATTTGTTAGGTGTATATTTTATTGCATCTGTAATATGTTATTGATTTTTGTCTGTATGTGTGATGCTGTTTGTGATTTCTCGTGCTGATGGGCTGTTGGTTTGTCCTACTTTGGATACTTTGATAGGATGGGGATATGGGTGGGTTTGGGAAGGTGGGGCTGAGAATTGAATTCTTTTTGTACAGTGTGGTGGGGGGCGTGATGGATTGAAGAGGGGATTGGACGGAGTAAGTCGGGTGGGGGTATGGCTGGGATGGGTGGTTCAGGTGATGCCCTCTGTTTGGGCCTCCCGGTAGGAGCAGCTATGCTAGCGATATATACTACTAAACGGGAGCAGCGTAGGGGCTGTGGTGGGCAACCAGAGTGGGTGGGTGGGGGGGGGGGGAAGGGTGGGGTGAGGGGGGAGGGATAATGGGGGGGGGGGGTTGGGTTGGTGGTGCAGTTGTTTATCCTGTCCAGGGAGCCTTTGGTGGAGAGGAACTGCTGGGGCGGTTCAACCGATTGACGAGAAAGGTGGTGGGTCAACTTGGTAGGGTTAGGGGTGGCGAGTATGAGTACGGCGAGAAGGCTACTCACTGGTTGATGTGTCTTGGGGCACTGCTTCACAAGGGCTGAATAAATCAAATTTTGTTTCTGTTTATGCAGGATTCCCGATTTATTTTTAAACCATTATTTTATAGATCGCAATCTGCAATTCTGCCCATATTCTTTCTGCCTCAGCAAGGGCATTTCCTGCAATGTGCAAAGAGGCTACTGTACGCAGTAACTGGAGACCATTGCATATGGTCACTGAGTCAGTCAAACTTTATTATTACACAGGACTCTTACCAATGCCTTGGGTTCAACGACCTTTTTTCCATCCACTTTTCTGTGGAAATCCCAAAATTGTACTGTGTGTGGGTGTGGGTGGGGGGAAAGTTAAATTACACCTGGGTCATGTTGTAATCAGGCAGAATGACAAAGGGACATCATTACGTTAAGGGAGCCAAGGGAATACGAGATACATCCTTGTCAGTTGTCCAGTAGAGAAAGAGCCAGGCAGGAAACAAAAAACAGATGTAAGATATTGTAAAAAGTTTATTAGTCTGGCAATTTAAACCACATGCTGCTAGCTAAATGGAAATAAACATTGAAGAGCAGTAATTGATCCGTATTGATCATTTATACAAAGTACTAACAGCTGTAACACTTAAAAGACAGCCCTGCTCACTGACATCATGCAACTGGTCATTTTTTTTTAAGTATAATAAATGTTGCGTCTGTATAGCTTGATGAGGGAGACAAAAAACTGCTACATACTCAGCGTCTCCGTTTTTAAAATCTGTACTATGACACAATAGCTTAAAGCCATACAGGTAGCAACTAATGTAGCTAGGAGCTGCACAATTTTTACATCTCTTTGGCAACATTTACAATATATTCATCAGTAGTCTGAATGGTTTTACAAAAATAGTATAGAGATTGCAGTTTAACTGATTTTCTACACTATTCAATATCAAACGCGCAATGGCGGAAACACTAAATACTGTGGACTGAATACTGTGAGGCATGTTCAATGGTACGACATTTGTACGGTGCGATGTGGGCAGAGACAGGTTAGTGAGCAGCTTCTTCCAAGCACATCTCGTCAGACGCCCGAGCAGATGAAAATTATAAGCAGGTGGCCTTATTTTGCAAAATGTGGTTCGTCACAAATGGAGCCCAAACAGTCTACAGTGTCTATTTTCAGTAAACCTTCACAGTTGTTCTGCGTGGGAGGCGTTCCTCACTCTTGGTAAGCTTGCCACATGTGTGGTCTCCTCCGTATGATAAATCTTCCCCTTCGGTGGTAATCTGCCCGTGGCTTTGGGCGCCAGAGTTGAAGCGGACATCATGTTTGCTTGCAGTGAAATCCCTGGAATCCTGATGAAGTACAGATCGGCTGGATAGGGAAGAGTGCCCAATCTACATGGAGGAGACTTTCTGAATTGCACAGCAACTCCAACCACCACAGGTGTTGTAACAGTGCGCCCATTTGCGCTAGCAGCCAAAACTCGCAATCAAATTGTCCAACAATCCAAAGTAATTAAAGTCATCGAGCGAAACATTCATTTGCGATTCTTTTTCTGTTGGATCTTGTCCATTTTTTTTTCAAAAACTAAAATAAAATTCCAGCCCTGGCCCAGGTGTGAGTCATTCCCTTTCATCCTCCTCGATACTGCCTGGAAAGAATTCAGGAAAAAGACATATTAGTAATGGGATTGTCCCAAAGTGTTTTACAATCAGCTCCAGCCACTGTTGCAATGTAGGAAACACAGCAGTCAATTTGTACACAGCACAGACAGCCAGGGTGATAATGCCCAGGTCATCTGTTTTCAGTTGATGGATATGTATTGGTCAGGTTTAGCGGAGAAGTAGCGGAGAAGTCCCATTTTCCTCTTTAAAATGACCATGGATTGACAATGTGTACACTTGCCTGGGTTTATAACATGTGTGTCAGTGGTTAGAATGGCCCATTTTTAAAAAATGGATTTAGAGCACCCAATTCATTTTTTCCAGTTAAGGGACAATTTAGCATGGCCAATTCACCTAGCCTGCACATCTTTGGGTTGTGGGGGCCAAACCCTCCCAGACACCGGGAGAATGAGGCAGCAGTGCTGCCGTAGAATGGCCCATTTTCACCTTTTAGCAATCTGGAAGGCCTCACACGTGCGGAGCTTATGACAATGGACATCAACACACGGGACAGGGCAGGCATGTACGCAGCCACACATGTTGTTCACACAGGGTTTTTGCAGGCACTCGCTGAGGAGCTGCATCTTACCCCCGAGTTTAATGAACAGGAAATGCTGACCTCCCCTGGGTCTGTCACGTCAGCCAATCGAAGTAAAGAGAACCCTGACCTCGGAAACCTGATGGGGGAGTGCTGCTCTGTTTGGTGATGCCTGACTATGCTGCAAGATGAGGAACATGGATCCACGCTAAAAATGCAATTGTTAATGGTAGCACGGTGGCGCAGTGGTTAGCATTGCTGCCTCACGGTGCTGAGGACCCGGGTTCGATCCTGGCCCCGGGTCACTGCCCGTGTGGAGTTTGCACATTCTCCCCGTGTCAGCGTGGATCTCACCCCCACAACCCAAAGATGTGCCGGGTGGGTGGATTGGCCATGCTAAATTGCCCCTTAATTGGAAAAAAAGAATTGGGTACTCTAAATTTATAAAAGAAGAGATAAAAAAAATTCAACTGTTAAGTCAATAGCTTGCCGGGGATTAAATTCATAGATTAGTAAAGTTGGGAAATATCGGTCAGAAGATTTGAACTGGACAACCTTGGACAATGAAAGATTCTTTCTCAAAATCTAGTTCTGCTCACACCGATTGAGATGGGAATTCACATTGACGTGAATCCTAAATATGATGTGCTCTACGAATACAGTCAATCCTTTAAAGCTTGGAGGAGTCATCTTATTTGCTGGGGCCATCGGTGAATCATTCGAATGAGGAGAGGGGTGCAGTGAAATCAGAGGGCCAGCCTTATCATTTGGTTTGTTCTTTCATGGGATGGAGGTGTTGCTGGCTGGGTCACCATTTTGCCTTGCCCCTAATTGCCCTTTGAACTGTGCGGCTTGCTTGCCCATTTCAGAGGTCAGTTAAGGGTCAACCACATTGCTGTGGGTCTGGAGTCACATGGAGGCCAGACCGGGTAAGGATGGCAGATTTCTTTCCCTAAAGGGCATTAGTGAACTAGATGGTTTTTTATGACAATTGAGAATGGTTTCATGGGGCGGGATTCTCCGACGCCCTGCTGGGGCGGAGAGTCACCGGGGGGCGGCGTGAATCCCGCCCCCACTGGCCGCCGAATTCTCCAGCACCGGAGATTAGGCAGGGGCTGCGCCGCGACGGTCGGCGGTCGCTCGCAGCGCCCCCCCCCCCCCGGCGATTCTCCGGCCCGCGATGGGCCAAAGTCCCGCCCGTTCTTTGCCAGTCCCGCTGGCGTAAATTAGACTAGGCCCCTTACCGGCGGGACCTGGTGGCATGGGCGGGCTCTGGGGGGCGATCTGGCCCCGGGGGTGCCCCCACGGTGGCCTGGCCCGCGATCAGGACCCACCGATCCGCGGGCGGGCCTGTGCCGTGGGGGCACTCTTTTTCCGCGCACCGACTGTGTCAGCCTCCGCGATGGCCGACACGTAGGTGAACCCCCCCCCTGCGCATGCGCGGGGATGATGTCAGTTCACGCTACTCCGTCCTGCCGGGACCTCCCGCCCCGCCGGGTACGGGAGAATCCCGCCCATGGTCACCATCACTGAAACTAGCCTTTTGTTCCAGATTATTAATTGAATTCAACTTCTGCGAGCTGAACCCGTGTCCCTAGGAACTTTACCCTGGGGCCTCCGGATTACAAGCCTAGTGATGTCACCAGCATGCTACCATCTCCCCACATGCTGGGAGTCACCAGGAATCTTGGACAAGACCACCCACAATAATCGATTTCCTGCCCAAGCAAGGAAAGATTTGATCAACTCGAAACCAGAATCATTCAGGATTAGGAGGCTGCTGGGGAAAATGTGAACGAAGCAGGTTCAGGAATAGGGAGAGCGCGGCACATTTTTTGTGATGAAGAAATATAGAGCGTGCATTTATACCCTGCTTTCCCAAAGCACTTCACGACCATTGAGCTAGGGTTGCCAACCGTGCACGGAGCGACCTGGAATCTCCAGGAATTGAAGATCAATCTCCAACCACACTGCTGTCTGCGATCATGGAGAAAAATCATTGCGACATTAAAAAGACGGTTTAAAAAATGTGTCTTTGGACATTTCTCGTTACCATATATAAAAATATTGAAAATGAGGACTGTTTGGTTGAGAGTCAAACATCATCCAATTGGTTAATGAGTCTTTTTGCTTTCCGAGGAAGGCCGTACGTCACGAGGATCGATGTGTTGGCTGCAGTGTGGGGCTGACTCGTGATGACATCTCCAGGGATACACTTCATCACAGTTGGTGATCCCATTCGGAATGCAGTCACCATTGCAAAACAAAGCGATGGCAGCGCAGAATTACACTTCTTTTTTTTTAATTTAGAGTACCCAATTAATTTTTTCCAATTAAGGGGGCAATTTAGCGTGGCCAATCCACCTAACCCTGCACATCTTTGGGTTGTGGGGGTGAAACCCACGCAAACACGGGGAGAATGTGCAAACTCCACACGGACAGAGACCCAGAGCCGGGATTGAACCTGGGACCTCGGCGCCGTGAGGCAGCAGTGCTAACCACTGCGCCACCATGCGGCCCGGAATTACACTTCTTAACGCTGATTTTATTCGGAACGTGATTGTTGAAATCTCCCAATGTTGTTCACCTTGCACAAACATCACCATGCTTTGTGGCTACGCTGATTAAAAGAGCTTTCGCTTACCTGCAGCTGACTCGACCTCCGAGTCCAATACATGTGTAATCGAGAACCTGGAGACGCTGGCAGGCGAGACAGTGAAGCGGGAGAATCGTGTTTTCTGCACCTGATTTTGCTCTGGCCCTGAGGGAACAGCGCTGGAAGCAGCTTCAGATACCAAAGAGGAACCTTCAGTCACTAAGGATGACTTTACTGACACTAAAGGAAAGTCATCATCCCACTCAAAGCCTCCACCTGATGCACATGGGAACACAAGAGAGAAGGTAAATAGAGGCTTATAATTAATTATTTATATTGAAAGCAAGTCACCTTGTAATCATAATTACAGTCATCTGATGGAGCCAACTCATTCATCAGGTCAACTTTTGTCACTGGCTGAATATTATTTTTCTTAGAAAGTTTATGCTTTCAAAAATTAAACTTTACAAAGGAAAGGATTTCTGTTTGAACCCCCTGGAAGGGCACAGCACCAAATCAGACACACAGTCTATGATTTCCAGTCTAGACAGAACAATATGGTTTGCTTCCATCAATTCCTATGTATGCTCCTGGTGCAAAAGGCTCCACACTGGGATCACATCACACAAGTGAAAACTAACCATGTATTAAGAGAATAAAGGAACCCAGGGGGATACTGCTGTGACAGACACGTTTTCAGCACTTGAACACTTGCTGTCATAGGCAAAGTCCAGCAGAGGGCAGCAGCAGGTAAACCACGGCACTGATATGTCGCAGTGAGAGGTTTAACAGCGGTGGGAGTGGACAGATGCTGCAGTAATAATGAACGTGGGTCACAATTGATGTGTTGTCTGCCAGGTACAATACCAAACCTTATAGAATTTGGTTGGGAACCGCAGAAGGACGGCGGCAGGTTGGCGCAGTGGTTAGCACTGCTGCCTCACGGAACTGAGGACCCGGATTCGATCCCAGTCCCGGGTCACTGTCCATGTGGAGTTTGCACATTCTTCCCGTGTCTGCATGGGTCTCATCTCCGCAACCCAAAAGGTGCGCAGGGTAGGTGGATTGGCCACGCTAAATTGCCCCTTTATTGAAAACAAATTGGATACTCTAAATTTATAAAAAAGAGAAATTAAGAGTAAAGAAAAACTAACTTAAATGGTAAGATTTTAATTGGAGCAGATTATCAGAAAGACCTTGATACAGAGATATATGAATATATGGGAATGTATATGATAATACAAACATGCACCTGGATAGCACATTTAATCTAGTAAAGCATCCAAGTAACTTCACAGGAGTGTTACCGAATGGAGATTGATGCCAAATTACATACGGAGATAGAATAACAGGCGACCTAAAGCTTGGATGAAGAGTAGATTTTAAGAAACGTCTTATAGGAAGAGAGAGAGAGAAAAAGAGATGCGGAGGTATTCGGGCCGGGGGTAAAAAAACTGGGGATGCGCAAGAGGCCAGATTCAGGGGAGGGAAGAGGTTTTGGTGATTTGCAGGACTGGGGATGATGGCAGAGCTGGGGATGGGGGCTGGGACCATGGAAAGATTTTCAAATGGATGCATTGCTAGGCTGGACATCAGTATGGGTCGGCCAGCACAGGGGCGATGGGTGCTCAGAACCAGGTGCTGTTTGGGACAAGAACAACGGAGCTCTGGTCAAAATAAGGCAAACAAGGCCAGTGTGATTTGAAGAGAATTAAATAAAATTTTGAACTTGTACAAGGTAATGATTTGGTTGGAGCTGCAGTTACATTACCGTAAGAATATGAAAGAAATGTACGAACTGCACTGTTGATTGACTAGGCTGCTACCAGGGGTGGATGATTACCACTATGAAGGTAGACTTAGGGCCTCTGTCCACTGCAACTCAGAACATGAGGCTGATAAGCAATTCTTTTGGCTATGAAGGGCTAGGAGGGACAGATTTGTTTTGGCAGACTGATTGGAGCTATAGCAATGAGAATGAAACGGGAGGTTAGCCAGAATTTCCGCTATAAGGAGGTAGTTAGAATGTAGAAATCTCCACCAGAATTCTTTCAGCTCATTGTTGAAGTAAGAGCCACACACACTTTTAAGTTAGCTAAGAAGGGGAGTGCTAAAGTGGAGCAAAAAAGTGGGATTAGACCGCAAAGGGCCAATTGATGTGTTTCTGTGAGTGAATGCCAATTGAACGTTTATACTTTTTTATTAATTTGTGGGATGTGGGCTTCGCTGGTTAGGTCAGCATTTATTGCCCATCCATAGTTGCCCTTCAGAAGGTAGTGGCCAGCTGACTTCTTGAACAGCTGAAGTCCCTGAGGTGTAGGTACACCCACAGTGCTGTTAGGGAAGAAGTTCCAGGATTTTGACTCAGTCAGTGAAGGAACAATGGTATATTTCCAATCCAAGATGGTGAGTGACATGGAGGGGAACCTCCAGGTGGTGGGGTTCCCAGGTATCTGCTGCTCTTGTCCTTCTAGATGGTAATGGTCGTGGGTTTGGAAGGTGCCGCTTGTTGAATCTTGGTGAGTTCCGGCAGTGCATCTTGTAGATGGTACACATTGCTGCTACTGTGCATCGGTGGTGGAGGGAGTGAATGTTTGTGGAAGGGATGCCAATCAAATGGGGCTGTTTTTTCCTGGATGGTGTTGAGCTTCTTGAGTGTTGTTGGAGCTGCACTCATCCAGGCAAGTGGAGAATATTCCATTACACTCCTGACTTGTGCCTTGTAATTGGTGGACAGGCTTTGGGGGGGTCAGGAGGTGAGTTACCCATAAGAACATAAGAACTAAGAGCAGGAGTAGGCCATCTGGCCCTTCGAGCCTGATCCGCCATTCAATGAGATCAAGTGTTATTCCTTTATTCTTCAAAAAAACTATCTATCTTTATCCTGAAAACGTTTAATGAAGGAGTCTCAACTGCTTCACTGGGCAGGGAATTCCATAGATTCAGGACTCTTTGGGTGAAGAAGTTCCTCCGAAGCTCAGTCCAAAATCTACTTCCCCTTATTTTGAGGCTATGCCCCCTGTGCAGGATTCCCAGGCTTTGGCCTACCCTGGTGACCACAGTATTCATATGGCGAGTCCAGTTCCGTTTCTGGTCGATGGTAACCCCCAGGATGTTGATGTAATTGTAAACATACTTTAAACACAAATACTTGGAGAAACTACGAGATAAATCTTCCTCTGATCAATCTAAGGAGCAACATTATACATGTGTTTAGGATTCAATTGGAAAATGATCAGAGGAGATTTTCACTAATATTCACAATAGTGCTGTACATACTTGCTGCAGCCTCCCAGATAATATACAGTGCCTAGCACGTAATGTCTGCAAAATTCTTCTAACAATCATGAAGCAGATTTGAATTTTTCTCAATCTGCAGCATATTGTGAATATGGAAGCTGCTTATGAAATTCAGATTACTTTCTTCAGGGAAGTTTCCATCCGATGAATCGTTGGAGGAACTCTGTCGCTCCGTTGCCGTGGAAACACCAGCGCTTCTGCTTTGCGAGTGTTCGGGATAGTGTTGAAAGGCTGGGTCAACTTCTGGAATGTTCTGCTCACTTAATTCACCCGTTGGACTTTCCTGGAATAAAAGAAAAAGCACATTTGAGGGCACTTCAATACATTTGCTGGGGTCTGACGGGGTCGCTACTCCCCCCCTCTCCCCCCACTTCCTCTTTTTCTCCAGGAGAGAGGACTGGGAGGGGGTGAATGGGAAAGTTGGAGTTGGCACAGTGTGGAGAGCTGTGGGAGGGGGATGAATGGGAGAACAGAGAGCAGCTGGCACAACATCAGGGGGCACGGAAGGCGGAGTTATCAGCAGGGAAATCTTCGGTCTGTTGTGAATGTACTTGTTCTACATCAAACGTTTGGATGCCAACCTTAAGGTCGGGGTGGGGGCTTGCCAAAGGTGCAGGCTATTGATTTTGTGTTGAATGTAATGCGACATGAATCCCAGGTCCCGGTTGAAACTTATAGCCAAGTTCCGCACACATGAGTACGGCCTCAACCGGGACCTTGGATTCATGTCGCATTACATTCATCCCCCACCATCTGGCCTGGGCTTGCGAAATCCTACCTTGGCTTGAGACAATTGACACCTCTTTAACCTGGGGTTACCTCTATCTCTGGATCTGTCAAGACTGAATTACCTGCAAATGCTCGCATTCCAAGCATTGTCTGGCATCTTTGACTTTGTCTATATATATGTTTCTGGAACATACCTCTTCATTCACCTGAGGAAGGAGCAGTGCTCCGAAAGCTACTGTTTGAAACAAACCTGTTGGACTTTAACCTGGTGTTGTTAAACTTCTTACTGTGCTCACCCCAGTCCAACACCGGCATCTCCACATCATATATTCTCTATGACTGGGGAAGCAGTTGTCGTTTGATGTCGAGGTTGACAATCCATTCAGCAGCTTCAGCTGACCCTGTGTGAATGGCTGTGACGGCACCAGGAGTGAAGCTCTTAGGGCAGATGTTCTGCATCTGGTTGATGGTCTGGATTTGAATGGCCATAGTTACAATTTGAGCCGTTCCGCATGTTACACTCGTGGAGCAAGTGGATGAATCTTCCCTGGCCTGCCCTCAAGTGGTTGTGGGTCGTCCGGTCTCTCTGAGGAAGGTTGAAACCTCTGAAACCTGGGACTTGAGCACTCAGGTCATTTGGATCACTGTCTCTGAGATCTGATTAGTTGAATCTGAGAGATGTGATGGGTTGAAGGGACAGTGGTTTCTGGCTCTGCACTAGGGGACGTTTCTACAGCATTACAGGGCATAAACTACACAACCTTAAAGACACACATGCATAGAGATGCAAGATTCTTAAAATAATAAATTGTTTTCATTTTAAATTTCGGCAATGAAATATTGCATTGAAATCGACACTTTAACATTGCACAATGTTAAGTAAGAGCTTTTATTCCTTGTTAAAATGGAAAGAAACAGAACCTGGTTAGAACTTTCATGACTGCATGTGTATTAGTGACATTGCTTGTCGTAGAATCATGGAATTTACAGTGCAGGAGGCCATTTGGCCCATCGAGTCTGCACCGGCCCTTGGAAAGAGCAATGTACTTCACCTCCGCCTCCACCTAATCTTTTGGAAACTAAAGGGTAATCTAGCACGGCCAATCCACCTAACCTGCACATCTTTGGACTGTAGGAGGAAACCGGAGCACCCGGAGGAAACCCACGCACACACGGGGAGAACGTGCAGACTCCACACAGTCACCCGAGGCCGGAATTGAACCGGGTTCCTGGAGCTGTGAGGCAGCAGTGCCAACCACTGTGCCACAGTGCTGGATAGCTGAGGGATCACGAACGAGGGGCACGGTTCCGAGACTAAAGGCAGGCGATTTAGACGAGAGCAGGAGAAACCACTTTAAACAGGGTGTTGTGCGTCTGGGAAATTTAGTGTTTGTGGTTGGGGTAGAAATGATTCCAATGTTTTTTTTATATAAATGTTTTTTATTGGGTTTTTGAACAAAGTATATTTTACTGTTATGTACACAGGACAAGAGACATATATATATACATATATAGAAGAGAAGGGCACACCCAAACATGCCAAAGAAAATAAAATAGTAAATAATAAAAAAAATACATTAAAAAATAAAATAGAATAACTGGTAGGGTACTGTGCACCAGCTCAACAGCAGCAACTCTGTACGCCTGGCAAAATTATTTACAACACATAAGTGGGCGACTGTTGTTTAGATTTAGACTAGAGAGGCGGCTGAAGGAACAGGGGGACAGGACAGGATGGGTAAATGTGATCAGCACAATTTGCCTGTTGCAGGGGAAATGCTGGCACAGCCTGTTTGGGCCGAATGGCCTGTATGCAAGTTGCAACCTTTGTATTTTGTTGCTTTTGTGTTGTCACTGGGTCCAATTACTGAATAAGGAAGGTGCCGATGAAATGAGTGTCAATACTGAAGGTGGACCAGGTTATTCAGGTCTATAGTCACTTAAAAAAATGTATTTATTTTTAAATTTCCCAATTAAGGAGCAATTAACGTGGCCAATCCACCTATCCTGCACATGTTTGGGTTGTGGGGGTGAGACCTACCAGACACGGGGAGAATGTGCAAACACCACACAGACAGTGAGCCAGGGCAGGGATCGAACCCGGGTCCTCGGCGGCATGAGGCAGCAGTGCTAACCACTGCGCCACCATCCCGTCCTGTAATAACTTTGACATTATGCATTGCCGTTCTGTAGATCCCAATAAATGCCAGAAGGTTACTCAGAGCAAAGTGTTGAACACTTAGAACAAAGTGAGTCCTTTAACCAACTAAACTGCGGGATTAAATAAGACGATAACATGATTGTTGCGAATGAATATTATACATTATTTATACTCTTCAATAATTGTGTCAGTATTATGACTTTGCTAAATTTCACTGTTGTGTCTCGAGATGCAGATAAGTCACAACCGTGGTTTCGCAAACTTGCTGAAGTATTGGAGCAGACAATGAGTATATTAAACAGGAGCTTCAGACAGGATGCACAGTGTCTGACTGGTGGCACATGTTAAAGGAGGTATTGTTTCACCATATTAAGCAGTAAGAATTTAACAACCATACCACATAATTGAGAAGTAAGGGCAGCACAGTAGCACAGGTGGATAGCACTGAGGCTTCACAGCTCCAGGGTCTCAGGTTCGATTCCCCGCTGGGTCATTGTCTGTGCGGAGTCTGCACGTTTTCCCCGTGTGTGCGTGGGTTTCCTCCGGGTGCTCCGGTTTCCTCCCACAGTCCAAAGACGCGCAGGTTAGGTGGATTGGCCATGATAAATAGCCCTTAGTGACCAAAAAGATTTAGGAGGGGTTGTTGGGTTACGGGGATAGGGTGGGAGTGAGGGCTTAAGTGGGCCGGTGCAGACTCGATGGGCCAAATGGCCTCCTTCTGCACTGTATGTTCTATATACATTTCTCAGTTTCAATACATAAGAACTAGACAAGTGCGGAATCCCAGAAACATATATCTTCGTTTCACCGTCATATTCTGACTCCATAATGCACATCATTCACCAATGTACTGATGGTGCTAAAGCTAGGAGGTGCAGCAGACCCGACTTGGGACCATAAAAGAATTCAGGAGGACATAGATAGACAGATAGGTGGCAGAACCAACTTAATCTGGAGAAGTGTGAGCCAGCCAGAGAAAACCAAAGTATTGGAATATGTATTTATATACCCAATGGCAAGACGCTGAAAGGTGCGGATGGATAGAATTTGCCTTTTGCAAAAAGGAGGACAGAAACGGGGGGGTAAACGATAAATCTGTATAGACTGTGCTCAGGCTGTATATTACAGGGAACAGTTTTAAGAGCCCCATAGCAGAAAGGAGATTGAAGCTGTTTAAAACATGCATCACAGGTATCCCAGGAGGGGTAGCACGGTAGCACAAGTGGATAGCACTGTAGCTTCACAGCGCCAGGGTATCAGGTTCGATTCCCCGCTGGGTCACTGTCTGTGCAGAGTCTGCACTTTCTCCCCGTGTCTGCGTGGGTTTCCTCCGGGTACTCCGGTTTCCTCCCACAGCCCAAAGCCATGCAGGTTAGGTGGATTGGCCATGATAAATTGCCCTTAGTGACCAAAAAGGTTAGGAGAGGTTGCTGGGTTACGGGAATGGGGTGGAAGTGAGGGCTTAAGTGGGTCGGTGCAGACTCGATGGGCCGAATGGCCTCCTTCTGCACTGTATGTTCTATATTCTATGAAAGAGGGATTCTTTCCACCTCTAAATTTTCAATCCCACCACCACTGCCTTTACGTTTTTCAATTCCTTGCGATTTCTTGTTGCTCACATATTCCCACTTTCCCGACCTCGAATCACACCTTTCACCTGTTGCCCAGTGGATCTGCTTTGCTTTCCCTGAGGTCTTGTGAATGCTCGCTGAAGGCCGGAAGACACAGGCACCGGGAAAACACCGAGACTTCACACAGGGGACCAAAAAAAGCTCTTCTGCTGCGCGTGGAAGATTCAACTCTGGGGAAGGAGGGAAGGACATATTCTACACCTGGGGCAGAGGGCCAGGTGTGGGCTGGTAATCTTACAGAAGAAGATATAGCCAGGTTTTGTGATCTTGTTTCCAAATTGTTGAATTTATGTTCATATGTTCGGAGTTGTAATTTAAGGGATAAACATTGGCTCGGGCATCCGGAGAAACTTCCATCATCCTCAATTATTGCTGTGTGCTCTCCCTATGCGTTCATGCAACATGGATAAGAATAACATGATTTCGGACCATGCACCACACTGGGTAGAGGTAGAACTGGGGGAAGCACGGGACCAGCGCCCGTTGTGGCGCCTGGATGTGGGGCTGCTGGCGGACGATGAGGTGTGCGGAAGGGTCCGGAAGGGCATTGAGAGATATCTGGGCACGAACGACACGGGCGAGGTGAAGGTGGGGGTAGTCTGGGAGGCCCTGAAAGCAGTGATCAGAGGAGAGCTGATCTCCATAAGGGCACACAGAGAAAGGAAGGAGAGGCAGGAGAGGGAGAGACTGGTGGGGGAACTTATAGAAGTGGACAGGTGATATGCGGAGACACCAGAGGAGGGGCTGTTGAGGGAGCGGCGCAGTTTACAGGCCCAGTTTGACCTACTGACCACTAGGAAGGCGGAGACGCAATGGAGAAGGGCACAGGGCGCGGTCTATGAGTACGGGGAAAAGGCGAGCAGGATGCTAGCACACCAGCTGCGCAAGCGAGATGCAGCCAGAGAGATTGGGGGAGTGAGAGAGAAGGGAGGGAACGTAGTGCAGAAGGGGCAAGAGGTGAACAGGGTCTTCAGGGATTTCTACAGGGAATTGTACCGGTCTGAGCCGCCCAGGAGGAGGGGGGGAATGGAGAACTTCCTCGATAGATTGAGGTTCCCAAAGGTCCAGGAGGAACGGGTGGAGGGGCTGGGGGCGCCGATAGAGCTGCAGGAGCTAGTTAAAGGGATAGGCCAGATGCAGGCGGGGAAGGCGCCGGGGCCGGATGGGTTCCCGGTGGAATTTTATAAGAAGTATGTGGACTTGGTGGGTCCAGTGCTGGTGCGAGCCTTCAATGAGGCGCGAGAGGGGGGGGTTCTGCCCCCGACAATGTCACAGGCCCTGATCTCCTTGATCCTGAAGCGGGACAAAGACCCTGTACAGTGCGGGTCCTACAGGCCTATCTCCCTCTTGAATGTAGATGCCAAACTGTTGGCAAAGGTCCTGGCAACCAGAATAGAGGATTGTGTGCCAGGGGTAATCCATGAGGACCAGACGGGGTTCGTAAAGGGACGACAACTTAACACAAATGTCCGGAGACTGTTGAATGTGATTATGATGCCAGCAGTGGAGGGGGAGGCTGAGATAGTGGTAGCACTGGATGCGGAGAAGGCATTCGATAGGGTGGAGTGGGAATACCTGTGGGAGACGCTGGAACGGTTTGGGTTTGGGGAGGGATTTATCAAGTGGGTGAAGCTGCTGTATTCGGCCCCGATGGCAAGTGTGGTTACAAACGGGAGGAGGTCAGAGTATTTTGGGCTCCATCGAGGTACCAGGGAGGGATGCCCCCTATCCCCCTTACTATTTGCATTAGCGATCGAACCGTTGGCGATGGCACTGAGGGGTTCAGGGGGGTGGAGAGGACTGACAAGGGGAGGGGAGGAACATCGAGTATCACTCTATGCGGATGATTTGTTGTTATATGTGGCGGACCCGGAAGGGGGAATGCCGGAGGTAATGGAAATACTAGCGGAGTTTGGGGACTTTTCGGGATATAAATTAAATGTGGGTAAAAGTGAGGTCTTTGTGATACACCCGGGAGATCAGGGGGAGGGAATTGGGCGGCTCCCCTTTAAGAGAGCAGTAAAGAGCTTCAGGTACTTGGGGGTGCAGGTGGCAAGGAACTGGGGGACCCTCCACAAGCTGAACTTTTCAAGGCTGGTGGAGCAGATGGAGGAGGAGTTCAAGAGGTGGGACATGGTACCGCTGTCGCTAGCAGGGAGGGTGCAGTCAGTCAAAATGACGGTCCTCCCGAGGTTCTTGTTTCTGTTCCAGTGCTTGCCCATCTTTCTCCCCAGGGCCTTCTTCAAGAAGGTAACTAGCAGCATTATGGGCTATGTGTGGGCACATGGCACCCCTAGAGTGAGAAGGATTTTCTTGGAACGGAGTAGGGACAGTGGAGGATTAGCGCTACCCAATCTTTCCGGATACTACTGGGCGGCGAACGCATCGATGGTGCGCAAGTGGGTGATGGAGGGGGAGGGGGCAGCTTGGAAACGTATGGAGAGGGCGTCCTGCGGCAATACAAGCCTGGGGGCGCTAGTAACGGCACCATGGCCGCTCCCCCCCACAAGGTATACCACGAGTCCGGTAGTGGCGGCCACCCTTAAAATCTGGGGGCAGTGGAGGCGACACAGGGGGGAAGTGGGGGGTCTGATGGCGGCGCCACTGAGAGGGAACCACAGATTTGTCCCGGGGAACACTGGCGGGGGATTCCAGAGCTGGCACAGGGCGGGCATCAGGCAACTGAGGGACATGTTCATAGAGGGGAGGTTTGCGAGCCTGGGAGAGCTGGAGGAGAAATTTGAGCTCCCCCCGGGGAACACGTTTAGATACCTGCAGGTGAAGGCATTTGCCAGACGACAGGTGGAAGGATTTCCCTTGCTTCCCGATAGAGGGGTGAGTGATAGGGTGCTGTCAGGGGTCTGGGTCGGAGAAGGGAAGGTCTCGGACATCTACAAAATAATGCAGGAGGTGGAGGAGGTATCGATAGAGGAGCTGAAAGACAAGTGGGAAGCGGAGCTGGGAGAGCAGATAGAAGATGGGACATGGGCGGATGCCTTAGAGAGGGTCAATTCGTCGTCGTCGTGCGCAAGGTTGGGCCTCATCCAATTTAAGGTGCTGCACAGAGCCCATATGACAGGGACTAGGATGAGTCGGTTCTTCGGGGGTGAGGACAGGTGTGTTAGGTGTTCGGGAGGCCCTGCGAACCATGTACATATGTTCTGGATGTGCCCGGCACTGGAAGAGTTCTGGGAGGGGGTGGCGGGGACGGTATCGAGAGTGGTGGGAACCAGGGTCAAACCAGGGTGGGGGCTGGCGATTTTTGGGGTTGGGGTGGAGCCAGGAGTACAGGAGGTAGGGGAGGCCGGAATATTGGCCTTTGCGTCCTTGGTAGCTCGGAGAAGGATCTTGATTCAGTGGAGGGACACAAGGCCACCAAGTGTTAACACCTGGTTAAACGACATGGCAAGCTTCATCCAATTGGAAAGAATCAAATTCGCCCTGAGAGGGTCGGTACAGGGGTTCTTCCGGCGGTGGCAGCCCTTCCTTGACTTTCTGGATCAGAGATAGGAACTGGAGGCCGAAACAGCAGCAACCCGGGGAGAAAGGGGGGGGGGGGGGGGAAGGGAGGGGGGGGGGGGATAGCAACGAAGGGAGCACGTCAGCGGGGGGTCGCGGGCAATGACTGCCCGAGGCCATCGGCAGAAAGGGAAAAACGGTTTGGTTGCTAGACTGGTAGCGCGGGGGGGGGGGGGGGGGAGGGTGGGGGGGTGCGCGCGGGTGAGGGCGTGGGAGGATTTTTCCAGGGGGGATTTGTTGTGTTATAATTTAAAATGTAGTAGGGGTAAATGTTTGTATCGAAAAATTTCAATAAAAATTATTTTTTAAAAAAATGGATAAGAATAACATAACATCAGATCTTTCTCAGTACCTGACTAATGGTGTGTTCACATCTCCGAATTGGGGCTTAAACCCATGACCTTCTGACACTGAGACAGAGTCTCATCAACAGAGATCTGAAAATCCAACATTCCAGTTGGGAATATGTGGAGTGGGAAGGATAATAGGTAGGAAATCCCAACTCCTGTCTGGGAGATAAGCGCCAGAAGCCATTTGGCCCATCTCATAGATTATCATAGAATTTACAGTGCAGAAGGAGGCCATTTGGCCCATCTAGCGCATCTTTCCAGAGAAAACTGGACTCCCCTCAATTACAGCACCCACCTGACCTTAAAATGATTGGTGAGATTTTGCTTCCTTATAAATCAAATCAATCAATCAATGTTACTCAGAAAACTTTACCCAGGTATGAATCAAGGCTTCCATGATGTGGCTTTTGGAATCAGGCATGTATTGCGGTTTATACCTACAAGTCTCCTTTCTTAAATTTGTGGTTTGCCTCCAAATTGTGCTTTGGTGTAGCCTTTTTTATTCCGTTTAGTATCTTACTGTAAGGATCCTCTTGTTTAAATCCTGTTTGCTTCCTGTTTTCCCCTTTCTTTTATTTTTTGCTATTACAATTTTGTTCCATGGAAGATTAATGGACCTGCGCCTTTAAGGCTTGTGCCTTTAATTCAAACAAGCTGTGCCTTCAGAAGGCTGTGCTGCTTTAGGTTGATTGCAGATTGGCTGACATCAGTGCTGACTCGATTTGATTGACGTGGCTGGTGGCCAATGAATCGCCCAGAAGGCTTGATGTACCATCAATTCGACTCAAGACACAATTAGGATCCGAACTGTGGCTTTAATCAGCTAGTTGTTAGCCCGGTGGTCAACTACAGAGTAAGGCTGACCGCCGGGAACTCTGGGTACTTATACCCCGCCTCGGAGGCGGGGTCTACTTGCCTCTTGACCAATTGGTGCGCAGTCACATGACTAGTCCCAGCCAATCGGACGAGAGGCACATGACCAGCCAGAGCCAATGGGAAACCTATGCTCTGTACCAATGGCAGTGCTCACATTCATACCACCACAAGGCTGTGATTCTGCCCGGCACCAGGTGCGATTGGATGTATTTCCTCCGAGATGCTTTTCAATGCCAAGGCTGGTTTTCCTTTCACTTTCTGAAGGCTGGAACGTTAACTGGCTCTCAAAGATCTGATGAATTGTCTCTAAACATCCGGTGTGAGAACTCTTTTCTCTCCCCAGTAAGGCTGGATGTAATTTTATTTAAACTGCAAAGGATTGAGATTAAAACTCGGGCTGGAATCTGGGATTGATGCGAGACAAAGAGTCTTAGGAGAAAGGTAGACTGAAAGGTGGACCTTTGAGTTGAAGGCCCAGTTTAATAAAGGCTAAAGTGACTATTCAGGAGAAATCCCACTGGGACGGTGAGCACTGAATAAATGTTTCTACAAGAAGAACAACCATCACCAAATGTACATCCGTGGCTTCAATCAGTCAGCATGCTGGAGGAACGTCTGTGGCAAAGATTACAACATCGAAAGCAAGGATTCGTTTTGTTTATACTTAATACTTATTATTTTACCCCTTTCCACCCCTGTGTGTTACTTTAGCCTTTATTAAACTGGGCCTTCAACTCAAAGGTCCCCCTTTCAGTCTACCTTTCTCCTAAGACTCTTTGTCAATCTTGTGCGCATGGGTAGAGGGTGGGGCAATAAAAGGGGGGGTGTAGTAGGTTGGCTTGCCATTATTCTGTTGTAATTACCGCATATTTCATCTTTATTTCTGTTATAAATAAACAGTAATTGTGTTTCAACTTACAAACCTGGTGACTATAAATTATTGGGCAGCCAAGGGCCAAAGATTTCAGGAATGTTGATAAACATTATTGGTTAATTCACTTGTGTTGGGCCTATGTGGCTGGTACTGACCGTTCCCTAGCCCAGGGTGTTGTTAGACATACATACTGATAAACTTTTAATAGTCCTTGATGACTGATTAGGTAACTTACCATCTAAGTCGGTATATCAATCTATTAAAATAAAAGAAGTATTTAGGACCCTCCCTACCTGGTCAAAAAGATAGACAGTGACGTCATCATAGAAAGACACCGCTTTTCTCTTTCGATCGAGATCATCACAAAAGGACTCGCATACCAAATTAGGTAACTTTAGAAGGCTCCTCAGATTCTTCCCATCATCTTTTTCTGTTACAATAATTGGAACAGGGGGAATTTCTTCCTCGCTCTCTTCACTGTGTTCCTGAATGTTATAGATGCCAAGTTCCTCATCGGAGTCATCACTTTCATCATCATCCTCATCCTCTTCGTCTCCTTCTTCCCCATCGAATGCCTGTCGGGATTCTTTCTTAAGACCTAAGAAAGGAAGTTCTAATGACAACTGAACTGACTGTATCTTGGGAACAATGCATCTCTCCAACTTTTCTTCAACGTTCAAAGAATACGGCTGGAACTTCCTCATCCCAACATCAGTGTGCTGAAGCCCAACAGTGTCTTGTTCAGATAATTGCTCCTCCAGTATTAAATCTGCACCATCATAGATACAACCTGGCATTTTGTGAAGGCAGCCTTTCTTACCTAAAGATACCTGTTTCTTTACCAGAAGATTTTCTGAGTTATAACTGCTTTGAACAATTCCATCCTTGTCCTTCGAATTCGAGCAACCTGCTTCTTCCAATATCTGCCTACAAACTAAATAGTCAGCTTCAAGTTCTTTTTTCTCACTCTCAGTTTCCAAGTCCTGGTGATAAAACCCCTCATTTGTGTCAGGAACACCTAACTTTGCCGTTTGCTCGTTTTCTGCTTCTGGCAATACAACTGCGTCTGGGTAATCAAATGTTGGATCCATTTGTTTCTCAATGAGAATGGAGACATCTGCAGGGAAACCCTTTTTACTGCTTACTAAACCTTCTGCAGGATCAACATGTAACCTTTGGATCAAACTACAATGCTCTAAACTTCCCCCTGCATTCTTCAGGCTTTTCGTTTGCGTTAGGTCAGTGGCGTTCTGTTCCGAAGAACTCAAATGCACACATTCGCCCTGTTGCACTGGAATGTCTGCAAGGTGCTCCTCATTTAGTTCGATCAGATCAATCTCACCTTGAAGGAGATCATCTTTCTCCGAATCTAAGGTTTGATATCTTTCAGACTCGGCATCATAATCCGAGAAGTATGCGGAGTCTCTGTAGGAATTATTTTCATCGATGGACTGCGGTTCAGAATCTTGTGACATTTCAGAAACATTATTGACTTTGTTTACCTTGGTAAACAATTCAGGGCCCTTCTGTTCCACTGGTTCCTTCAGAACAAATTCGGGCGATTCAAAATTCTCCGTATCGTAGCCACTGTCCGCAGCCTTGGGTTGGAGCGAGGAATAATGCAATGTTGGACTGTACATTTCACAGGAACTAGTTGTTGATGGGATGTCAAGTGACTCGAGTGAATCTGGTGTCCCCACTAGTTTCTGCAGTGATTTGTGAGAGAGAACAATGTCACTATTTTCATAGTCCTGGGTTAAATCTGTAAATATTCCGGAAGTGATATCTGTTTCATCTTCATCACTGCACCCATCAGTTTCAGCAAAGCTTATACTGGAAAGGGTCTTTATGGGAGAGCTGTCAGGGTCTTTAGATTCGACATCAGATGAAAGGCAATGTTCACTTTTATCAGCTGTTTCAAACTGGGAAGGACTTGTTAAGTCTCTCACTGCAACTTGTGCCTGGTATGTATCATCGACCATTTCCAGTTCTGGATGAGTGGTATTGCTATCTCTAACTTCTATTTCAATCTTCAATTGGGTCGGACTATGAGCCTCTTCTCTATCACTATTTAATTGATTGGTCTCTTGAACAATGGCTTCCAATTGATCATTAATCCCGGCTATGTCTGCATCGTGTGCAGGCAAACTAATTTCGTCACCCACACTCTGGGCCCTGATTTTGCCATAATCACTAAGGGCACAGCTCTTCACCACCATGCCAAGCAAAGGGTCGACAAGTTCTTCATTCCCTGAAGTTTGCAACCTATCAGAATTGAGTATCTGACCTTCCTCCGGCTGGGTTACTCTATACAAAGAGGTAAAAAGCCCATCTTTCCCTTCAGCTGTGGAGAGGGGCTGATCAAAACGTTGACTGTCCTGAATGACCTCGTTGCACGTTGCTTTCCAGTTGCTGCTCCCACTCTCTGCTTCCGCAGCCTGGCTCATCCTAGAGCTGTGCCCATCAGCAGTGTGGGAAAAAGAGAGGGGTGTGACATTTCCCAGCGCGGACAAGTCTAGTTCTGAAAATCCTGCCTGGAGTCTTCCACAAAAGAATTCAGAGCTGTTAGTTTCCTGGTCCTGTGGTTGCTTTGCAACATCCATCTTGTTATTATTTAAGAAGCTACTGGATTCCCATGATTGGATCTCAGAGGGCAGTAAGTTTTCATCCTCAGGTAACAATGTGCTTGGAGATGATGCTGTAATCTTTTTGGATGGAACGTTTGCTTGTGAGGAGTCACTGACACCAAGCATGTTCACGGTGTCCAAATCATCGACTGAGTGTAATGTTGTATTTACAGATTGCACGGAATATCTAAACTCTTCAGCAGCAGGTAATTGGCACATTTTATTTGATCCAGTTTCATCCAGTTCATCATAAGAGGACACGAGCAAGGAACAGGAATCCCTGAAGGTACTCGTTACCAAAGGAGATATTCCCAAAGGGTCCCCACTGCTGTTTTCTCCAGGGCTCTGTATTTTCCAATCGTTACTATTCTCAGAGTAATTCTCCAACAAATATTGGTTTGCGTCATCCACTGTGAAGTGCTCATAGTAAGTTTGGCTCTTGTTTTTGCTAAAATATTGGCTGTCTTCCCAGGAATCTTGGGGCATTGATGAGACCTGTCCCAAGAGGGGTTCCATAGTCAAGGAGATGGTTGGGCTGTTCTCACAGTCATCTACAGTGTCCCTTCCTTGCCAAGACGATGACTCCACCTGCAAGCTTGCATCGTACTCCGGGCTATAGGAACACATCGTATAGTCCAGGTCCATATTGCATTCGGTTGGTTCCTCTATACGTATGTAGTATTCACCAGTTACTGAAGGGCTGTGTGCGCTAATGACGGGCACAACGCCAGGCGGCTGCAGATTCTGCGGAATGTTAGACTGCTGCTTAGATTCGTAGAAGGAGTTGGAGGAGACAGGGGAAACACTCAAACTTAGCCTTCCCGATGCACTGTTAGGAAAGTAGATCTCCTGATACTGGGAACTCCCGTGGCCCAGGCTCGCCGAGGACGGCGGGAAATTATCCATTTGTGTGTGGTCCCACTTATATTCAAAGTTAAGGCCCTGGCTCGTCTCGGTCACCGTCAACACATCGTCCACTTCCGTGTGAAACCCGTCTGTTCCGAACTGCTCCAGGAGTGGGAAGGACGAGACCTCGGTGGTGTGGCTGGTGCTCGAGCCACTAGGTTTCATTGCATTCCAGCGTTTTTCAAACTCTTCCTCAGCGTCACTGGACGCTTTTGCACAAAGATAACTGAGGAGCAGATGCACTTCATCCGCTGTTGGTCTTTGCTCTGGTTGCAGCCAACAGAACTGCATCACCTCGTACCTGTAACCAAGACGAGAGGTTTAAGTCGTGGCTTTGGTGTGGCCACATTAATAAATATCCATGCATTTCCGCAAAGAATTGAATTTGTTTGAAGGTGGGAATTAATGTGTAATGGTGAAAAAGCAATGGGTGGCACACATTAAGTGTTGTAACAGAATCTATTTTTTCTAACTATTACAGTTTGTGATGTTGAGAAGACATTTAAGTTAGGGCATAATTATAATTTACAGCAGTTTATCAATAGTTTGCAAAGAATTGCAATTTATGGTAATTGCACAAAGGCATGGCTGGTTGACTTCAAATACTAATGCATGCATCTCATTATTTGATGTTTTTTGTAAGTGACAGTGATTTATAAAGGTGATGAAACTTCTATTGAATTAAGATTAGGCTGGATTCATGTTTCAAAGTAAATATCAATCAGTGTGTAACGCAGTGATGGGCAAGCTGGGCTATTGATTGGGTCGTCTGAGTGATCCTCCTTCATCTTAGCGGGCCACAAGGTTGAAATTGGGCATGTTCACTAATTATGGCCCTTGAATCAGGTCGAATACATTTAGTACATGCCAAAAATTTCAGAACGAGTTATGGATAATGTTCAATCATTTATATATTAATAGAACTGTTGTCAACATCAAATGATAAAAGCAAAAGTAATATTTACACTCTGACGCAGAGGGAGGGCACGGCTCTCACAGTCAATGTTGGGCACAGAGGGAGGGCACGGCTCTCACAGTCAATGTTGGGCACAGAGGGAGGGCACGGCTCTCACAGTCAATGTTGGGCACAGAGGGAGGGCACGGCTCTCACAGTCAATGTTGGACACAGAGGGAGGGCACGGCTCTCACAGTCAATGTTGGGCACAGAGGGAGGGCACGGCTCTCACAGTCAATGTTGGACACAGAGGGAGGGCACGGCTCTCACAGTCAATGTTGGACACAGAGGGAGGGCACGGCTCTCACAGTCAATGTTGGGCACAGAGGGAGGGCACGGCTCTCACAGTCAATGTTGGACACAGAGGGAGGGCACGGCTCTCACAGTCAATGTTGGGCACAGAGGGAGGGCACGGCTCTCACAGTCAATGTTGGGCACAGAGGGAAGGCACGACTCTCACAGTCAATGTTGGGCACAGAGGGAGGGCACGGCTCTCACAGTCAATGTTGGACACAGAGGGAGGGCACGGCTCTCACAGTCAATGTTGGGCACAGAGGGAGGGCACGGCTCTCACAGTCAATGTTGGGCACAGAGGGAGCGCACGGCTCTCACAGTCAATGTTGGGCACAGAGGGAGGGCACGGCTCTCACTGTCAATGTTGGGCACAGAGGGCACGGCTCTCACAGTCAATGTTGGACACAGAGGGCACGGCTCTCACAGTCAATGTTGGGTGTAGAGGGAGGGCACGGCTCTCACAGTCAATGTTGGGTGTAGAGGGAGGGCACGGCTCTCACTGTCAATGTTGGGCACAGAGGGAGGGCACGGCTCTCACAGTCAATGTTGGGCACAGAGGGAGGGCACGGCTCTCACTGTCAATGTTGGGCACAGAGGGAGGGCACGGCTCTCACAGTCAATGTTGGACACAGAGGGAGGGCACGGCTCTCACAGTCAATGTTGGGTACAGAGGGAGGGCACGGCTCTCACAGTCAATGTTGGGCACAGAGGGAGGGCACGGCTCTCACAGTCAATGTTGGACACAGAGGGAGGGCACGGCTCTCACTGTCAATGTTGGGCACAGAGGGAGGGCACGGCTCTCACAGTCAATGTTGGACACAGAGGGAGGGCACGGCTCTCACAGTCAATGTTGGGCACAGAGGGAGGGCACGGCTCTCACAGTCAATGTTGGACACAGAGGGAGGGCACGGCTCTCACAGTCAATGTTGGACACAGAGGGAGGGCACGGCTCTCACAGTCAATGTTGGACACAGAGGGAGGGCACGGCTTTCACAGTCAATGTTGGGCACAGAGGGAGGGCACGGCTCTCACAGTCAATGTTGGGCACAGAGGGAGGGCACGGCTCTCACAGTCAATGTTGGGCACAGAGGGCACGGCTCTCACAGTCAATGTTGGACACAGAGGGAGGGCACGGCTCTCACAGTCAATGTTGGGCACAGAGGGAGGGCACGGCTCTCACAGTCAATGTTGGGCACAGAGGGCACGGCTCTCACAGTCAATGTTGGGCACAGAGGGAGGGTACGGCTCTCACAGTCAATGTTGGGCACAGAGGGAGGGTACGGCTCTCACAGTCAATGTTGGACACAGAGGGAGGGCACGGCTCTCACAGTCAATGTTGGGCACAGAGTGAGGGCACGGCTCTCACAGTCAATGTTGGGCACAGAGGGAGGGCACGGCTCTCACAGTCAATGTTGGACACAGAGGGAGGGCACGGCTCTCACAGTCAATGTTGGACACAGAGGGAGGGCACGGCCCTCACTGTCAATGTTGGGCACAGAGGGAGGGCATGGCTCTCACAGTCAATGTTGGGCACAGAGGGCACGGCTCTCACAGTCAATGTTGGACACAGAGGGAGGGCACGGCTCTCACAGTCAATGTTGGGCACAGAGGGAGCGCACGGCTCTCACAGTCAATGTTGGGCACAGAGGGAGGGCACGGCTCTCACAGTCATTGTTGGGCACAGAGGGAGGGCACGGCTCTCACTGTCAATGTTGGACACAGAGGGAGGGCACGGCTCTCACAGTCAATGTTGGGCGTAGAGGGAGTGCACGGCTCTCACAGTCAATGTTGGGCACAGAGGGAGGGCACGGCTCTCACAGTCACTGTTGGGCACAGAGGGAGGGCACGGCTCTCACAGTCACTGTTGGGCGTAGAGGGAGTGCACGGCTCTCACTGTCAATGTTGGGCGTAGAGGGAGTGCACGGCTCTCACAGTCAATGTTGGGCACAGAGGGAGGGCACGGCTCTCACAGTCAATGTTGGGCACAGAGGGAGGGCACGGCTCTCACAGTCAATGTTGGGCACAGAGGGCACGGCTCCCACAGTCAATGTTGGGCACAGAGGGAGGGCACGGCTCTCACAGTCAATGTTGGACACAGAGGGAGGGCACGGCTCCCACAGTCAATGTTGGACACAGAGGGAGGGCACGGCTCTCACGGTCAATGTTGGGCGTAGAGGGAGTGCACGGCTCTCACAGTCAATGTTGGACACAGAGGGAGGGCACGGCTCTCACAGTCAATGTTGGACACAGAGGGAGGGCACGGCTCTCACAGTCAATGTTGGGCACAGAGGGAGGGCACGGCTCTCACAGTCAATGTTGGACGTAGAGGGAGGGCACGGCTCTCACAGTCAATGTTGGGCACAGAGGGAGGGCACGGTTCTCACAGTCAATGTTGGACACAGAGGGAGGGCACGGCTCTCACAGTCAATGTTGGGCACAGAGGGAGGGCACGGCTCTCACAGTCAATGTTGGACACAGAGGGAGGGCACGGCTCTCACAGTCAATGTTGGACGTAGAGGGAGGGCACGGCTCTCACTGTCAATGTTGGGCACAGAGGGAGGGCACGGCTCTCACAGTCAATGTTGGACACAGAGGGAGCGCACGGCTCTCACTGTCAATGTTGGGCACAGAGGGAGGGCACGGCTCTCACAGTCAATGTTGGACGTAGAGGGAGGGCACGGCTCTCACTGTCAATGTTGGGCACAGAGGGAGGGCACGGCTCTCACAGTCTATGTTGGACACAGAGGGAGTGCACGGCTCTCACAGTCAATGTTGGGCACAGAGGGAGGGCACGGCTCTCACAGTCAATGTTGGTCACAGAGGGAGGGCACGGCTCTCACAGTCAATGTTGGGCACAGAGGGAGGGCACGGCTCTCACAGTCAATGTTGGGCACAGAGGGAGGGCACGGCTCTCACAGTCAATGTTGGACACAGAGGGAGGGCACGGCTCTCACAGTCAATGTTGGGCACAGAGGGAGGGCACGGCTCTCACAGTCAATGTTGGTCACAGAGGGAGGGCACGGCTCTCACAGTCAATGTTGGGCACAGAGGGAGGGCACGGCTCTCACGGTCAATGTTGGGCGTAGAGGGAGTGCATGGCTCTCACAGTCATTGTTGTGAGCAGTCGGCAAGCTCCTCACTTCACTCGCCCTCGCTTTACGTGCAAATCACTTCAGTCACAGTAGTAGGAAAAATACTACGCGGATGGAAATCAGTGGAATGTGGATATCCTACAAGTGGGCAACGATGAACAAAATGTCTCGTGGGCCGCACTCGGAACACAGATGGGCCGCATGTGGCCGCTGGGCCGCAGTTTGACCGCCACTAGTGTAACGGATAAAGGGTGCCCTGTTACTGGTTACCCGAGTCACCAAAAAAACTACAGACGCAAGTTGTGAAGACATTGCCTTACCATCGGTCAGAAAGTGGCAGGTTCAGCAGGGGTTTTGGCAGTTTCAGCTGCTGCTCCTTGATAGCATACGTGAGCACCTCCTTATCTGAGCACCGGTGATAGGGCTGGTTACCAAACTCAAACAGTTCCCATAAAGTTACACCCAGCGACCTGCAAATAATAAACAACCAGAGAATGAAAAGAAAGAAAGGCAACTGCCGCCAACTGCGGTTCCCACAAATTGCAAAGTTGTCCGCAGACAACCGAAATGAAATGAAATGAAAGTCGCTTATTGCCACAAGTAGGCTTCAAATGAAGTTACTGTGAAAAGCCCCTAGTCACCACATTCCGACGCCTGTTCGGGGAACCAGGTTTTATTCACCCATTCACGGATGTGGGCATCGAGGGCAAAGCCAGCATTTCTTCCACATCGGGAGTAGGAGGTGACAAATGATCACAAACAATTTACTTGCCCTACCTACGGGTAGCATTTGCCATTAAACCAGACACAGAAGCGTTAATACAGGGAGACAATGGTGTACCAAAAACTAAAGAAGGGTTGGAATGTTACAGGGAAACATATACCTTATCCAAAGCAGACAGCAGCACTAATTCACAGCTCTAGATGGTGGAACAATTCAGCTGTTCATATAATTAAAGCTCTCCTGTCATTAGCCAATTATTTCTATGTGACTGTACAAGAGATAAGGGGGGAGCTAATACCCTCCACATATTAGTTTTCAATGTACTCTGTTAGGTGGCTGGGCATTCAATTTTGGGAGGGAGGTTGTGAAACAGTGTTTATACAGAATTGGTCACTTGTTTTTAATACTTAATCAATAGCCTTTACATAATAATGAATCACACACTAAATAGTGTTGAAATGTTTTTGTGTATGCGTGCGGTGCACAAGGGATAGAAATTTAACTGAAACTATAATTAAACTAACAGAGGAACGTGCTTTATTTGCTAAATTCTTCTTCAAAAAATCTCAAGAGTTCAATATCACCCATTTGTCCGTATTTTTTTCCTGCTTTAGATTCCTCTTTCTCTCACATTCCCGATTTATTTCTCTCAGATAATTACTATGGTCTTTAGCCACTTATGAAAAGCTCTGTCAATGTTACTACTTGCCTTCAAACAACCGCGCAACCTCAAACCATTGTTTGCAGCAAACTACCCATCCTTCAGAACAGCGACCACAACACCACACAACCCTGCCATGGCAATCTCTGCAAGACGTGCCAGATCATCGACATGGGTACCACCATTACATGTGAGAACACCACCCACCAGGTACACGGTACATACTCTTGCGACTCGGCCAACGTTGTCAACCTCATACGCTGCAGGAAAGGATGTCCCGAAGCGTGGTACATTGGCGAGACCATGCAGACGCTGCGGCAACGAATGAACGGACATCGCGCAACAATCACCAGGCAGGAATGTTCCCTTCCAGTCAGGGAACACTTCAACAGTCAAGGGCATTCAGCCTCTGATCTGCGGGTCAGCGTTCTCCAAGGCGGCCTTCAGGACACGCGACAACGCAGAATTGCCAAGCAGAAACTTATAACCAAGTTCCGCACACATGAGTACGGCCTCAACCGGGACCTTGGATTCATGTCGCATTACATTCATCCCCCACCATCTGGCCTGGGCTTGCAAAATCCTACCAACTGTCTTGGCTAGAGACAATTCACACCTCTTTATCCTGGGGTTACCGCTATCTCTGGATCTGTAACGACTTAATCACCTGCTAATGCTCGCATTCTAAGCATTGTCTGGCATCTTTGAATTTGTCTATATAGATATTTCTGGAACATACCTCTTCATTCACCTGAGGAAGGAGCAGTGCTCCAAAAGCTTGTGTTTGAAACAAACATGTTGGACTTTAACCTGGTGTTGTAAGAACTTCTTTACAATGTTAAGAGGGGCTGCAGTAATGTTATCACTGCTGAGAACAGAACCTGACCCCTGCCTTGCTTTTGTTCCTTGAGAGATCAGCGGCTCCAACAGCCAGAAAATCTAAGCGATAGCACAGGTCAAAAACCCGTTGAGGTTTGGATCGGAACCTGGCTCCCTGGCTTTAGAGTCTGGGTTGACAGCTGGAGCCAATGGCTTAACTCAGGAGAACAAAAATACCCCCACTTCTAACTTTATTCACCCCCAACCATCACATTCATTTCTTTTTAACAGGTAAATTCATTCTGCGAAAGGAAAGTGGAGCTTTGCACCCATTGCCAGTTTCATTTTGAGATGAGATTAAGCATGGGTTGGATGAAATGAAAATCGCTTATTGTCACAAGTAAACTTCAAATGAAGTTACTGTGAAAAGCCCCTAGTCGCCACATTCCGGCGCCTGTTCAGGGAGGCTGGTACGGGAATTGAACCGTGCTGCTGGCCTGCCTAGGTCTGCTTTAAAAGCCAGCGATTTAACCCAGTGTGCTAAACCAGCCCCATCCCATCAATGTTTCAATCACTCAAGTGGGTAAGAGGAATGCCTACCGAAGCATGGGTGTGCTACCTTATCTCCAAACAAATCACCTTCACGGTAGTTTTGAATTAAATTGCGCCCGCTAATACTGAGCAGGCGATTATGAAAATGATGACCGGTTCATGATGCTACAGTAGGGATGAGGGAGTTGGCTTTTATGAACATTAGCATGGGAGACATGAGCAACATCTACTATGAGACAAACCACACAATTGCTGATTGTAAAAGCATCGACAGACAGGACTACACTGTTGTCTTTGAATCAATTGTGCTAAACCTAACCCTAACCAATTTGCCTTTGGCTTTCACGGCAGCTTGAGGGAGTTTCAGTGGGAAATCCCGTTGACAAGCGGCAGGAGTATCGAATCCCGCCACCAGCAAACGGTGCGCGGCCAAGAAACAACGCGGCTGGGGGAACGGAGACTCCCGCCCTTGATCATTAAAAGGTGACAACTAAACTTACCTTTTTTACCTTTCCATGAAAATGAAAAATGCTCATTGAAAATGTGACTCCCACTTGTTGGGGGGTGGGGGGGGGGGGGGGGAGTGTGATACATGTGATGTTACGGTATGGGGGGAATTGTGGGTGTTATGGGGCTGTCAGTTGCATATTACTGCTTGTTGCTATACTTGTTATATTTTTATATTTTCTGTAAAAAATTCCAATAAAAATTATTTTTAAAAAAAGAATATGTGACTCCCATTACAGGTTACGGAGAGTGAAAGAAAATATAAATCATTGAGACCAGAGTTTGACACTTAATAAACAAATGAGTTGGTTCGTAATTACTGCCTCTTCTCCAGGATTCCAGTACGAACAATAAACAGAAGAGGCAATTAATTTGCAAGAGAGATTTGGCTGTGATGATAATGTACAAACCAGTAATGGAGATACTGATCAGACTGCATAATATGATCTTATCAGCAAGATAATTGAGATTTATCACTTACTCGAGTATTTACGTAACTTATTTTGTATATTTGGAAAGAGTAATCACTCATTTAAAGGAAATCTCCATAAGGATCTGCAGAATACAGAATTTATTTTGCTCAAAACCTCATCATTCATCAGCTTGTCTTTGATAATATCTTCTATTCTGTAGTTACTTGTGCATTCCCTAAGCATTACTTCAGCATGTATTCTTTATAAGTGTTATTTCTTAAAATTATTTCATGAGATGTGGGAGTCACCGGCCAGGTAGCATTTATTGCCCATCCCTAATTGCCTCTGTGGACCACCTTCTTGAACCGCTGCAGTCCATGTGGTGTAGGTACACCCACAGTGCTGCTAGGGAGGAAGTTTCAGGATGATGACTCAGCCGCAGTGAAGAAACGGTGATATATTTATGTATCAGAGAATACATCCCCACTGGTGGAATGTCACATGATCTGTAGTGACGCCAGCAGAGAGAGTTTTGCACAGGCTACATCTTTGATTGTATAAGCAACATCTCCTAATAAACCTCTCTTTGTGCTTGTAAGAAATCCAAGTGTGTGACACCTCCACATTGTTTCCCTTTGCGGCAACTCAAGTGATAGAACAAAAAAGATAACTGGCGATGAGGATTGAGGCCGGGAGTAGAGAAAGGATTCTAGGAACTGGACGCACATGTCTGGCAAAGCAAAGCTACAGATGCTGAAGGTTTTTAAAAATAAGGAACACAACTGTGAGTAAGCAGTACAACAGTTCAAAAATTTGTTTGCTCAATTTGGGTGAGTAGAGTCTGGGCTGCAGTGACCGGGCATGTGGCCGCGTTAACTGGGCTGTTGGAACGGGGATTCAGAAGTCTTCTGAATCTGTACAGGCCGCTTATTGTGAAAAAGTCAAACCACAGTCAGGCAAAAAGAAAAATTTCAAAGTTGTATTGTGGATAAGGGACCCCTTGCTCCATACATGAAAAAGAATCAGAAGGTAGGAAGTTGGTTTACGTATAGACCCTAGGACCGGTATCTGGAATGATGGAGAAACAGGTACCATGATTTGACGAAGACTGTGAGACTTGAAACTCACATGAAGAAAGATTTCAACTTTATCTCAAAGCGAATCAAACACTGGAGGACCTGAAGGTTGCGACATTTATCAGTTTGGTAGGGCGTAAAATTTTTATGCTGCTCCAAAACGTAGTCCATCCAGCCAAACCAGGAGCTAAGACCTATAACAAACTAATAAAGATTTTTGAAGCACATTTCTCACCTAGATAATTTCAGAAAGTTTTGTAGTCATAAAGAAGGTGAAACACCTTTAAGGAGGTTAGCGAGTTTGGTGCAACACTTGATGACACCCTTCGTGATAGGCTGGATTGTGGACTCGGCAGTGAAGCTAATCAGAGGAAGCTGCTAACTGTAAGCGATTTAACTCTCAAATCTGCTGTATAAGTTGCCACATCTATGGAGCTGGCAAAAAAAGGGGCTTCACAAATTGGGCTTGACAAAGATCTACAAGTTGGAGACTGCCAAAAACAAGGCTGCAAAGGGAAAACCAAGTAATCGATGTACTCAGGTTAAACACAAAGTGGGAGAATGCTGCAGTAGAGATAATGTGGAAAAACTATAGTAAAAAGGGGCATATTGCTAAAACATGCTGGGCCTGGCAAACCTCAGCAAGACTGAGGATGTGCAAGAATAAAACACAGCTAAGCCGACTTGTCGTGTATATAAGTTAGTAGACAAAATTCAAGACCCCTCAGGAGACGACATACCCAAACAACCTGAAACTAGGTGTCTAGTCAGTGTGAGACAATCAACAATGTTTCTGGGCATTCCCAAAACATGGTGGTAACCAAAATAAAATGGGAGTGAATATGGGTGCAGCTGTATAATTGAAACTCGAGACAATTGATAATCAGATGTTGAAGCATATGCCTTTAAGCCATCAAATGTTAACCTAAGGATGCACACAGATGAGGTTGTACCATTGAAAGGATACATTATGGTACAAGTAGAAGTAAATGGACAAACAGCAGAGTTGCCTCTCCATGCTGTCCAGGGAGATTTTCCTGCTTTATTTGGTAGAGCACGGTTGGGAAAAATTAAATTCAACTGCAGAGCGGCGAATCAACTAGTTCATCCAAAGAATAACCTGCAACAACTTCTGGAGAAGTATGGAAAGGTGTTTGAAGATTCACTGTGCTCAATGACGGTTGAAATGTAAGTCAAAATCAAATCAAATAATACATCAAAATGTCTCAAGCTGGAACCGTACACCATCAGGCCAAAAGTCAAAGAAGAACTAGAAAGGTTAGTCCAAAAAGGAGTCATGGAACAAGTTGCTACAAGTGATTGGGCAACACCAATAGTTCCTGTATTGAAACGCAATGGCTCAGTGAAAATATGTTGAGATATTAAACTATTAATCCAGTATTGTGCGCAGATCACTTACACTGCTGCTGATTCAAGACTTGTTTGCTGGACTTTCTGGAGGACAGAAATTCAGTAAAATTGATCTTTCACAGGCATATTTACAAATGACCGTGGCCATAAAATCACAGCCACTACTCACTATCATGACGCACAAAGGTCTGTTCCGTTGCGGAATACTTCCTTTTGGAATAACTTTCCTGCTCTTTCTCAGAGATCCATGGGACAAATTCTGAGTGGGCTAAAGGAGATGCAATGCTACCCATCCTGGATGGCATTCTCATCACCGGTTCAAGTGAACAAGAACACTTGAAGAACTTGGAAGCTACTCTGAAAAGTTTACAAAACCATAATCTCTGAGTTATAAAGGAATAGTGCAACTTTTTTAAGACATCCATAAATTACCTGGGTCACATCATCGATAAAGATGGCTTGCACAAAGAGCTGAAAAATACGATGGTGATCTTAGAAGAACCACGTCCTCAAAATATGACACAACTGAAGTCTTTTCTGGGATTGTTCAGTTATTATGGTAAATTTGTGCCGAATTTAGCAACACAATGCGAACAAGTACAGCACTGGTCAGATAATGCAGATAATAAGGTATAGGAAGCCTTAAAGGAGTCAGAGCTATTAGTTCACTACAATCCCAAGCTGAAGTTACAACTTCCTTGCGATGTCTCACCCTATGGGGTTGGTGCAGTCGTCTCACACATTGGGCGGCATTCTCCTCTACCCGGCGTGACGGAGGGTGCCGGCGTAGGGGAGTGGCGCCAACCACTCAGGGGTCGCGCCTCCCCAAAGGTGGGGAATTCTCCCCACCTTTGGGGGCCAGCCCCGCACCGGAGCAGTTTGCACCGGTAGACTGGCGCAAACACCCGGCGCCGTCGGAAGCGGGGCTGGCCGAAAGGCTTTCGGCGGTCGGCGCATGCGCCGGCAGTGACGTCAGCGGCCAGCTGCCGCTGACGTCACTGCCGGCGCATGCGCGATGCGGGGTTCTCCTCCGCGTCCGCCATGGAGGAGGCCGTGGCGGCGCGGAAGGAGAAAGAGTGCCCCCACGGCACTGCCCCGCAGAGTGAGCGGGGGCCCCGATCGCGGGCCAGGCCTCCGTGGGGGCACCCCCCCGGGTCCGTTCGCCCCCCGCCCCCCCAGGACCCCGGGGGCCCGCTCGCGCCGCTGAGCCCGCCGTTCCAGAGGTGGTTTAAACCTTGGCGGCGGGAGAAGGCCTCCCAGCGGCGGGACTTCGGCCCATCCGGGCCGGAGATTTGAGGTAAGTTTTTTAAAAAATGAAATCCCGCCGGCGCCAGCTGTTTTCACAGGCTGCCGGCGGGATTTGCACAACGCCGGTTTATGACCGGCGGGAGAATTGAAAAACCTGCGGGAGCGGAAATAACGCCGCTTCCCGCCTATTCTCCGACCCTGTGTGGAGTCGGAGAATTTCGCCCATTATTCCTTCAGGCCAGGAACATCCAATAGCATTTACTTCGCAAACTCTTACTAGCACAGAAACAAATAACACTCAGCTACAAAAAGAGGCTTTGAGCATCATTTTCTGGATAATAATGTTTTACCACGACTATATGAATATCATTTTACCCTTTTGAAGGATCATCGACCTGTAACAACAATCTTGAATGAAAATCACTTATTGTCAAAAGTAGGCTTCAAATGAAATTACTGCGAAAATCCCCTACTCGCCACATTCTGGTGCCTGTTTGGGGAGGCTGGTATGGGAATTGAACCCGCGCTGCTGGCCTTGGTCTGCTATACAAGCCAGCTATTTAGACCACTGTGCTAAACCAGCCCCTGGTTATACGGTTTGGGCCGTATAAAGGTATTCCTTCTTTAGCAGCTGGCAGGTTACTGTGATGAATGTATGAAACTTTTATATATTTATTGTTTTATATATTTGTTGCAGTAATATTTTTTAAAGTCCCGGTTTAACATACAGGCAGGTGTTGTGTCTGCAAAAGCTGCAATTAAGATGCCTTAAAAGTGAGATAATCATTCATTCTAACCATGTACATTTTTATTTATATGGATTAATGGAATATTGTCTATTTTGGATGGTTCCATGGGGCGTAGATAATTTGAGACATTGTCCTTAGTCTTATGTGAGCAGGTCATGGGATCTGATTGGATAGAGATGATGTAATTAATGGGAGGGGTCAGGTTTGTAGAAAGCAGTTTTGGTGATAGGATATTTTTAGTTTGACAACGAGAGAAGGATTTCCAGGTTTATCACTGTCTTTGCTAACTTTATTTACAAGTGGCTTTTGATCTGTAATGGGCTTTGCTTAATTGGAAATAGAGAAGGTGTAAGTTAGTAGTTCTTTTTTTCTTTTACAATGACGCTGCAGGAGGCGCCCTTCTATTGTTCATGTTATCGTCGGATTTAGAATGACAATCGGACGTTTGCTGGGAAAACGGTAAGTTTTCCCCCGGGACTGGGATCCCTTCATTTGGAAGAAGACCAAAATCCTTCAAAGTATATTCTGTATGGATAGTTTTAAAAATACACCAAAATTATTCCTATTTCTATGTACTGCTCTGTGACCACTGAGTTACTGTTACTGATATTGTCACCCTCACCACTTGCTCACCAGATATTACTGATCTTGGTTTGATCCACCACCAGCAGATTCCCATGGACATCATCGATAAGCTCAGGCGCAATCCAACGCAGTGGAATCCAGAGCTGGTCAGGAGTTACAAAGTAATCTTTCTGCATTGAAAAAAACATTAGAAGGATAGTGTTCATAATCACTCAGCTGCCATAGAATTCCCCCCCCCCTCCCCCCTCCCTGCTCCCCGCCCCCCACACCGACATTTCACAACAGTGGCATTAAATGGGAACATCGGTGGCTTTCGATTCAACCACACTCACAAACTGAGCTCTTTCCTTCGCAGTTTTTGTTCTATCCGCGTTTTGATTGAGAATTCTGAAACCGGGAGACGGTTAGTTAGTTAGGTTGTAATTATGGTCGACATCATCATACCCTGAGGGTAGCCAGAGAAATGTCCGGGGGAACACCTTTCACCTCGAACTTTGCGCATTTTGCGCTTTTTCAGCTCTCAGGAATCAAAGCAATTGGTGATAGGCCAGGAATGTGGAGTTGAGGTGGACAACCTTCCAGGATCTTGTTGGATGGTGGAGCAGCCTTGACGGACATTAGGGCCTACTCCAGTCCTATTTTCTACGATCTTCACTTTAGGAACACTTGCCTTCCTTTCTCACACCTACTTCTTTTTTCTTTGCGGCATTTTATCAGTTTGACCCTTAGCTTTCCCTGGATTATTCTTTTTTATTTTAAAATTTTTTTTAATTTAGGGTACCCAATTTTTTTTTCCCCAATTAAGGGGCACTTTAGCGTGGCCAATCAGCTAACCTGCACATCTTTTGGGTTGTGGGGGTGAAACCCTCGCAGACACGGGGAGAATGTGCAAACTCGGCACGGACAGTGACCCAGGGCCGGGATTCGAACCTGGGACCTCAGTGCCGCAGTCCCAGTGCTAACCACTGCGCCACGTGCCGCCCCCTCCCTGGATTGTTCTTGCAATTCTTCACTCTGATCCCACTCTCTTCCACACAATAATCCGACAGCAAGCCTGTGGAATCTAATTTACTGTACGGTAAGGAACTGAAGTTCTCGCCTCGCTGTGAGACCACCATCGACGAAGAAAGGGCAGGGGTTTGTTTGAATTAGGACACACCAGCCCCGGCAATGGCCCAGGTGGGCCTTTCTCAGGCTTCTTCAATGTCTGACAAGAACCACACCACACAGAGTGACTGATCAGAAATGAATAGTCCCCCCCCCCCCCCCCCCCCCCCCCCCACCACCCCGCTCCTGCCACGGCCAAGCGCTCAGGTAAAGACCCTTCGGGCAGACATATTTTGTAACCTTGTAGCCTGGCGCCAACATGTTATTTGACACTTTTTCAGAATTGTTAAATGGTAAGTGAACCGGTCACGTTGTCCTCCATGAAAACATACCAAGGTAACAATTTTGTGTCGTATTTCTGTGAGACCCTAGCTGTATTCACCAACTAACACTTTGAGGTCCAAACTCTTCTCATGTGTCTCTCCGACCCTCAAAGATACTCAGTCCTGGTCGCCGTATTTTAATTCAACAACTGTAGCCTACCAACTAGAGGTGGGCACTGAAAAAGAACCATCTGACATCACAAAGTGCAGCGTCACACGCTCAGAATATTAATTCCAATCACAGAATCTTTAATGACCATTCGAAATTCTGACCTCACAGACCACGGCATTACAACTCTGCAACGTGCAATTGTTATGGGATATTGTACCTTCAGGAAGCCCCCGCTGTCACCATTGCCAGTGCTGGAAGCCTGAATTAGATCTGTCCTTCATTTACAGTCTTAAGACCAAATCGGACTCGACAACAGTAATGTAAAGTCGGTCCTGCTGTATGGCTCTGAATGCTGGAATGTAGCGAAGACAGACATGGGTAAGGTCAACACCTGGTGGGCCTTTCTCTTAACATCTACTGGCTAAATTTAATTTCCAGTGAGGACCTGTATAAGAAGACCAGTTGCCACAGCATTGCCCTTGAGATCAAGAATGGGATAAGGTGACTTGGACACGTGCTAAGGACGTCCCAAGAGCGAATACTGAACGTTGCTGTAAGAGCGACACCAGCCAGTCCAAAAACAACTTGGCGCTGGGACTGTGGTGACTGAACTGGAAGAGATGGAGCTTACATGGAGTGAGGCACAAACCACATCACCAGACAGGGCCCGATGGAGGAACATTGTTGTATGTCAAGAGACAAGGAGGGTAACTCACTAACTCATTGTCCTTTGTTTGAGGTGCGAGCTATTGACTGAGCATTCCTATGGCCGTTCTTGGCCCTTTTTGGTTAGGCCAGCTGGGTAAGCAGCTGGATTGTGATGCAGAATAGTACCAATGGCACGGCTTCGATCTTTGTGGAGGTCTGTCTCCTTATCTTGCCCCGTGCTTGATATGAAGTGGTGATCATGTTATATACTCAATTCTCTCTCTCTCTCTCTCTCTCTCTCATATAAAATGAGGACAATATTGGTCAGCCTTAGTTGCAGATCTTTTAAAAGGGCGGTTCAATTACGAGTGAAGTCTTTTTTACTCTCTCCTCTTTGTCTTCCCTGAACTTTCATGTGTCTAAATAACATCTTTGAGTCAAAATTATAGGCAGGGGTCCTGCTCCCGTCAGTTACACACCCTTCCACACCAGTCACTCAGGAGGTGGGCAAGGGTGGTCCCAGGTCACTCTTCTTTCACTGTGTTCTCGCTGTTCCTATCACGAGGATGCAGTTTCCAGGTGTAGGGACCTGATAATTATATGCTAACCCATGGCAATGATGTTCCCAATGAAACACGCTACGCGATTTGGCCATCTCGTCAGATTTTATGCTCTCGTCACCAAACCCGGCGACTCAATGGAGCAGGGCAGGTTGCGGGCCTTGATGAAATGGAAGAAACGGGTGACCCCCGGGTGCCAGAGGTCATAGTGGAGAGGCCGGAGTCTGTCCACTTATGCGCTGGCACATGTACCACGACTAATGAGACCACTCACGAACGGGTGTTTGCCTTCCCAGGAAGTCCACCTCTGGGGTCTCGCTCCCAACATGGCTGACAGTTCCTGGACCCGTCCTCCTTCAGACCCATAAGTCGGACCCCTTGGTCGAAAAAGTCAACCTCCTACATGCGAACCAGCAGTACGCCTACGTGACACACCCCGACGGGCGCCAGGATACAGTCTCCCTCCTGGACCTGGTCCCCGCTGGATCCTCACCCATGACCCCTGACCTGACACCGCCCCCCCCCCCCGGTTGCCTCATTCACCCCTGCGCCACTCACCCTCCCTCCAGCGGACCTCACCGCAGCCCCCGCCGCAGTGGGATCCGTCCTCCCACTGGTTCCACTCAGGGGTGCAAGATCAAGCGTGCCCCCTTCCAGTAACCGCTGGCGGATGTACGCAAACTACACGCCCGTAACATAAGTGTCTCGAATTAAATGTTCGGTGTGCTGGACTGCCGAAACTGCCTGGCAGTCACAGTTCCTATCCAGGATGTGCAGGGCCCGCCAGAAATCGTCCAGAGACTCCCCAGGGAGTTGCTGTCTTGTGGCCAGGAGGTGCCTGGCGTATACTTGATTCACTGGCCGACCGTATTGTCCCTTCAGGAGCTCCATCGCTTTGGAGTAAGTGGGCTCATCCCGGATGAGAGGAAAATGTCAGGGCTCACCCGTGAATAAAGGACTTGGAGCTTCTGCGAGTTTGAGGGTTCCTCAGCGGATGTTCGGAGGTAGCTTTCGAAGCATGCTAGCCAGTGGTCAAAGGCAGACGTAGCGTTGGCTGCCTGAGGCCTCAGCTGCAGGCGATCAGGCTTGTTGCAGAGATCCATCATTTAAAAAAAATCTTTGCGCAATAAATTAATGCATTATCAATTACCACAAAGACGAGAGTAGTGGAATAATCGAGGCTTTATTGCACAAGATGTTGTGCCTCCTGTAGCTGGAACCAGAATGGCTGCAGCACCGGTGGGCACACACATTTATACACCGCCTACTGGGCGGAGCCAGCAGGCAGGGATTTACCCATCTACCTCTACTATACAGGCAGTGCCGTAATACATGTAATACAACTAGTGGTGACTGCTACACTGACACTGCTCCCGATTCTGCACCCACATTTCTCCCAATGCTGCTCCCAAAATGCCGACGCTGTTCCCGACACATTGCTCCTGGCGCTGTTCCCGATCCTATTCCCGATGTCGCTCCCTGATGTGACAATCAATTCACTCGGAACACGATTGGAAGTAAACTGTGGTTTTAATAGTCTTACAACTGAGCCTGCCTGCGACCAGAAGAACTGAGGGCAGGCTCACGGCTGCAGCACTTTATACTTCCGGTAGTGGGAGGGGCCATGGGCAGAGCCAAGGGTGGAGCCCTGTACAAGCTCCTCATCTCCCCCTATGGGCAGAGCCGTGCAACGGCTCACAGACAGAGCCCACAAGGACATAATACAATACAATACAATACAGTGTGAATTACAATACAGTATGAATTCACCACACTCCCAATGCTGTTCCCAATGCTGTTCCCACTGCTGCTCCAGATGCTGTTCCCACTGCTATTCACGATGCTGTTCCCGATGCTGCTCCCGATGCTTTTCCCAATCCTGTTCCCATTGCTGCTCCCACAGTCGGGGTAGTCTGTAGCTGGTATCCAGCGGCTCTCTGGGCTTTCAGCAGGGGTATAAGGGCAAAGGGCAGCAGCAGCAAACAGTGAACCGGTTATATTTTTGATGCAAAATGGCAGCATTTATGAAGATTTTGATAACAAGCCCACTCAAAAATGACCACATTTATTAAATTAATTAAACAACCGTGAGATCTGAACTTGTAACAAATAATGAATTGCTGGTGCTGTAGCATACCCGTAGGACTACTTTACTGACCTGAGGAATCATAGCTTGTGACCTTTGGTCGAGCCGCGTCTGAAACCACAATCTCCCTTTCCACTGCTCATCAATGTGCTGCCTCTTTGATGGTATTTTTCTGCTTTAATTTTAACAATCTCTCTGGACTTTTTTCCGGAAGTTCAGCTGTATCATTGCTTGACGGGGGCGGGGTTGCGTGGCCGGCCTCTCCCAAGGATACGTCAATCAGTGGATGGAATAGTGCGGGCAGTGCTCCCAATTATGTGACAGGTCTTAGCTGCACGCGAGAAGGCCTCATAGGTTTATCTTCGAATGGATTTATCTTGAACTGGCAATAGGAAACCAGGAGCTAAACACAATCTCGGAGCTCGCTAACGTTCCCGACACGGAAGCTCAGAAAGTGTTAGTTGGTCACCAGAAAGCATGGGAAAAGTTATACAGCACAGAGCCCAAACGTACATCGGCAGCGGGATTCCCTGTCGGCGGGATCCTCCCCTTCGCCGGAAATGCTTCCCACATCCGCGCGTTTCCTGACGGCATGGGGTGGTCCACAATGGGAAATCCCATTGGCTGGCGGTGGGAACGGAGAATCCCACTCCCCGCACCGGCAAACGGGGCTGGCAGGGCGGGCAATCCCGCCTCTGATTCTTTGGGCGGGATTTTCCGTCTCGTTGCACCCATTTTCCAGTGCGCCGCGCCCCCATCGGCAGAGGGATCATTGGGGTTTCCCACTGTGGGCGCCCCTCGCCGGCGGGAGATCCGCTGCCGTGAGTGCGCTGCAGGCCAAGTGGAGGATGCCGCCGGCGTAGAATCCCACCCAACCCCCATTCGCTTTACCTTGTACTTATTGTGAGAGAGTCCATAGTCTCCAATTTTAACTGTTAGGTCTGCAGACAGCAAGCAGTTTCGCAGGGCCATGTCGCTGAATAAAGGAGAACAACAACCATTACTCTACAACCTTGGTTGCAAACAGGTACAAGTTAGACGCCACGCTATTATAGTCAATTCTCCTCATCTCCTGAAGGCCTTGTTAGGGCAGCAAGCACCCACTTCACCCAAGTGGTCATTAATCGTACAAAATCCAACACGGCTTCACCAATGCAGGCCAGGAATTGAACTAGGGATTCTCCCAATGACTAAGATAAACTTGTTGAAACATTGAGGAGCGCCTCAAACTATATATTATTTTTAAATATTCCAGGCCACGTGATTTTTTTTTTCTTATGTATTTTACTTGGGGAGCCCACTTGATAGGAAAGCCCATAAGTCTAGTGCACTGCTCAAAAAATAAAAATTAAATCCCCACAGTGCAAAAAGAGGCCATTCGACCCATTGAGTCTGCACTGACCCTTTGAATGAGCACCCTACCTAGGCCCAATCCCCCACCCTATCCCTGTATCCCCACCTAACCTGCACCTCTTTGGACTGTGGGAGGAAACCCACGCAGACACGGGGAGAAAGCTCCACACTCACGGTCGAAATCGAACGGCTCTCTGCCGCTGTGAGGCAGCAATGCTAACCACTGTGCCGCCATCGCTGCTGTTCCAACAGCGTGTGATTCGGCCCACTGGAATTGGGAATGTTGCAGCTGGAGGTTAGCTACCTTCCCACAAGAATGGGCGATGGTCAGGCCAGACGGTCAGCCTGGGATGAACCTGTGCACTTCATGGCGACTGTGCTGAAGGACATCACGTGGCAGTGGATAACGACCTGTGCTCCAGCCAAGGTGGTGTGGTGTGGTGGTGGGGGGGGGGGAGGTCAGAATATGGAGTTAGACGGGCTTGCTGCAGTCTATGATGGAGGAGGCGATGAACAATGGGAGCCAAAACACAATGAAATAGATTTTACAGCACAGAAGGAGGCCACTGAGCCCATCTTGTGAGTGCCAGCCCTTTGTTAACGATCCCACTGCCTTTTCCTCTCCCTGCTTCAATACGCTCCTTTGAAAGATGCCATTGCCCGTAGCACATTGAAAACAATCCATCACGAGTAACCATTGCAAAGCAGCGAGTGATCACCCTCCGCAACAAAATCACTGATGCTGGAGTCGCCAGGTTCACTCTGTCAGAATCAGGATATTGTTGCAGGGAATGAACAGCGACGACGGTCTCCGCACGGGGAAGATGTGGGTGGAGCGGGCGGGGGAGGGGAAGAGCGAGGGAAGAGAAAGTGGCTTCAGGCCTGGCCAGGTTACCGCTCGCAGCCGAGATCTCACAACCAGCAGCAGGTACAAAGCAGAAAACAGAGCGGGGGGGGGAAAGGAAGCTTGTAAAAAGAGAGAAAAGTAGTCGTTAGGCTCAAAGTAAAAGAGGGAAAATCAGATTTTGAGAATCATCATCAATTTTTACCTTAAATTTAGGTTGCAAGGAGGAATTCCTTACAGTATGCAGGAGCAATACCATCATGCCAGTGGGTCAGTCAGTTCAACAGGATTATTTCTGACTGAGTCACTTTATAAATGTATCCACATTAAGTTGTGATGTCGAATCATAGAATTTACAGTGCAGAAGGAGGCCATTCGGCCCATCGAGTCTGCACCGGCTCTTGGAAAGAGAACCCCACTTAAGCCCACGCCTCCACCCTATCCCTATAACCCCACCTAACCTTTTTGGTCACTAAGGGCAATTTAGCATGGCCAATCCACCTAACCTGCACATCTTTGGACTGTGGGAGGAAACCGGAGCACCCGGAGGAAACCCACGCACACACTGGGAGAATGTGCAGACTCCTCACAGACTGTGACCCAGCCGGGAATCGAACCTGGGACCCTGGAGTTGTGACGCGACTGTGCTAACCACTGTGCTACCGTGCTGGTACCGAATATTTTCTCGTCCTACCTTCCAAAGCTGTGCTAAAATAGTTTCTTTACTTGCATCCCTCTCAGTTTTGCAAAGTTTAATAAGGACACGGGGAGTCCACACCAAATAAAATAATGAAACATAGGTTTATTTAAAACACGTTATATACACTGCCCGGTAGTCCCCTCCTGGGTTCCTGTTGTGGTCAGGGTCAATGCCATATTTGCCAACCTTTTATACAGAGGTTAACAGAGATCCTCCACCACGAGCAGGTGGTTGACATCAAACCCATGTCATTTGACCAGCCATTCCCAATCATACCACGTTTTCCGGTGTTCCGAAAGGATTGTGAAGAGCACTGGGGTCATAGTGGGGTCTTCAGCTCCACCGGGGGGTGTGGGGGGGGGGGGGGGGGGGGGGGGGGACTATGCTGAAGTTAGGGAAGTTCCCCCCACTGGCACACTGCACTCTGCTGTGACACTTTGCCCCTGTTGCTGTGACGCGGGAGAAACTGCAACAGTGAAAAAACAGCTGATTGATTCTCGAGAGATGCCTTTTAATATTCTACCCACGTTATATGTTCTTTCTTAACACACCGTGGCTGACCCCCCCCCCCCACAGAAGTACAGCCAGGTTGTGCTGAACACTTGCTGGCTTCCATATCATTTCCCAAACCTTAATCAAGAGGTCCACGTATAGAACTATACATAAAAGGCTCCTGACACGCCATTTAAAGCTTAATTTAAATTGACAACACCGAAGGGAGCTGGGAGTATGCAGTGGTGGAGAGTACAGAAAGCCTCCTACCTGTGTATGTAATTATGTTTGTGGAGATACTGCAGACCTGACGTTATCTCGCAGGCCATCCTCTGCAGAGTTGACGTGTCAGCGGCCAATTCAGCAGCTGCATTATGAGTCCTCAAATAACCCTTTAAGTCACCCTTGGAAACAGAGCAGTGAGAAAGCAAACATTAATCCGCAGGTCTGGGATAAACCATTTTGCTGGTCTGTCACACCAACAGCAAATGAACACTGGATATCAGAATGATGCACACAGTAATATCTCTCGATGCTATCCTATTGCCTCTGTGCTTCATTTTCCAGTCACTGGTTATCACAAAGCTTCAAGGTTAATGGTGAGAGAGTGGGGAGGCAGTGGTTTACCGGGGGTGGGGGGGGGGGCTATGAATAGCCCCCCCTGAGAGGTTAAGAATAATTAAACACCCCTTTTCCATCTTCCTTCAGACCAGACCGTCCACAGAAGGCCCTCGGATAAACCCTGCAGCGATGCGCCACCCTGTTGGATAACCACTGTGGAGGGGAGCAACGAAAGTGAAACACCCCCTCAGCCGCCTGCGATTGGGAGCTGAGTTATTGGAAACGTGTGATCGACATGTGGAGACGAAGATCTTCTTCATTAGGCCTTTGCATGCCGCCCACCACTGCCACTTGTCATCTCCAATGCCCCTGCGTTCTCCCAACGTCAGCCAGGTGACAAATTTGCCTCTTCAGGCTCACTTTCTACAAGCCCGGGTGAAACTCCGGGTAAAACTGTGCCAGCCAGATAGGTGTGGGCCAGGAGGTCACATTGGCAATGCGATCACCCATCTCAACCTGGATGAAAGGTTTGCATTTCTGGAGCGTCTTTCTGGTCACCTCATTATAGGAAGGATGTGGAAGCATTGGAAAGGGTGCAAAGGAGATTTACCAGGATGCTGCCTGGATTGGAGGGTAGGTCTGATGAGGAAAGGTTGAGGGAGCTAAGGCTTTTCTCTTTGGAGCGGAGGAGGATGAGAGGCGACTTAATAGAGGTTTATAAGATGATGAGGGGGATAGATAGAGCGGACGTTCAGAGGCTATTTCCTCGGGTGGATGTAGCTGTTACAAGGGGGTATAACTATAAGGTTCAGGGTGGGAGATATAGGAGGGATGTCCGAGGTAGGTTCTTTACTCAGGGAGTGGTTAGGGTGTGGAATGGATTGCCTGCTGTGATAGTGGATTCGGACACTTTAGGAACTTTCAAGCGGTTATTGGATAGGCACATGGAGCACATCAGAGTGAGAGGGAGTGGGATAGCTTGATCTTGATTTTGGACAAAGCCCGGCACAACATCGAGGGCCGAAGGGCCTGTGCTGTACTGTTCTATGTTCACAACCTCAGGATGTCCCAGAGTGCTTTGCAGTCAACGAGGGGTCAGGCGGAACCTTCCTCTCTGAAGTCTAAGTTCTGTTGAGGAAGTGGGAATGATTTACTCTGGGGAGGGGGGGTTGGTTAGGAAGAGTGAACATGTGTGATCTTGCACTGGTCAGTGAATTACTTCTTAATATGAACCTTGCGCGGGGGGGGGGGGGGGGGGGGGAGTGCAGGGGGAGAGGGCAGGAGGTCATTCCCATGGACTCCAAGACCCGGGCACCATATTTAAAGGGAAGCCGGACAGTCCCACTCCCTTTCCTGCTCCGTGTGTCTCCCTCTGGTAGGGAGCTTAATTTGGGGCGAGAGCTTAATTCTAGTCAGGGGGCCTCCTGCTGAGCATGCCTGAGATGCTGATGTGTGCAGAGAGTTTCCTGGCATTGTCCATCGGGAAGCTCAACTCGCCTTTAACCCGCCCTGAAGTCCTGAGGATGGAATTCCTAAAGTCTGTCCCTCCCTCAGGAAAGTTATTCTTGGGCTCAACCCAAAGGTTGCTGCTTGCCGGGCTGGAAGATTCCGCTCATCGTCACTGTTGTGATGTAGGAAATGCAGTTGGGCAATTTGCAGGCAGCAACCTCCCACAACTAGTAACGTGATAAAACCAGATCGTCTGTTTTTTTCTGATGTTAATGGAAGGGTAAATACTGCCCAGGACACCGAGGATAACTCGACTACTCTTATTAGCAGGTCGTGACCGTTGCATGACCTGGAAAGGATCGGTTTAATGTCCAACCCAAAAGATGGCACCTCCAGGAATGCAGCACTCCCTCAGCACTGCACAACTGTAGCCTGGGTTATGAACTGAATGTGCTTTGACCGCATATCCATCAGGCAGTGGTCTGTACGTAACTTCCTAGAGGCCCCTTGGAGGGAGGAGATGGTGGATCCTGTCGGATGGCTCCCTGAGCAGACTGTGGAGGCCATTTTGGCAGAATGCCCCATCGCCAGAACTTTCAAACAAACACCAAGTCCTAGCTTGGCTGGTGCTTAGAAAGTCACTTCCCATCACATCCTTCCTACCTGCCCAGATCTCAGTCCATCGGCATGTTGCCCTCGAGTAGCCTGTGATGGGGAAGAGGCTGTTATCCATCTGCTTGTGGAATGTGCCTTTGCAAAGAAGGCCTGGTGAGAGATGAAGTGGTTTTTGTTGAGGTTCACCCCGAGCAGTTCCGTGACACTGGATTCTGTGCTCTATGGGCTGTTGCCAGGGACTTAAATCACCGAGACAGACATCAACTGTTGCTGGAGGATCGTCAATGGAAGATGCTCTTCAGTCTGCCCGAAATTTGTTGGGCTTCAGTGGAAAAAGTTGTCTCCGATCCAGTGTTGCAGACTGGCACATTCCAAAGTCCAGGACTACGTCCTGAGGGATTCAGTATAGCTTGTGGCAGCCGCTGCAGAGGTGCAATGGGGGAAGGTCGCTGCCAAAGACCTTTCAGCCATAGTGAGCTGAGAGGAGGGGAATTGTATAGAACCCCCTCGGGTTGTGTGGCTCACACTGAATGTATACAGTGAATATAACATGTATCACAATCGTACAGGAGCAGCTCAGAGAGCAACATGATCTATGTAGACAACTTTGAACAATCTGTAAGACCATTTTGAAATGTCTGTAATGCTTATTTGACTGTACAGAAGTACTTCAGAAAGCAACATGGTGTATGTAGAGAACCTTAATATATATATTTTTTAAATTTAGCGTACCCAATTTTTTTTCCATTTAAGGGGCAATTTAGCATGGCCAATCCACCTAGCCTACATGTCTTTAGGTTGTGGGGGTGAAACCCACGCAGACACGGGGAGAATGTGCGAACTCCACACAGACAGTGACCCGGGGTCGGGATCGAGCCTGGGACCTCGGCGCCGTGAGGCAACAGTGCTAACCACTGCGCTGCCCCCAGAGAACCTGAATATTATCACACTTTGTGTGATGGCTGTTTTGAAATGTTTGTAATGTTCTTCCAGATGTTTTACAAATAAAATACATTTTTGCAATAAAAACGAATTGAATGTGCAAACGTCTGACTCAGGCGCAAGAGTTAACCACAGAACCTCAAGAGAGGGATTACGTGAAAAGGGAAGCCTGATTCTAAAGGGAGCGAGAATAACTCATAAAATTCTCCTGTCACCTCTTGCTACTAATTCCAGGAATGGGCAGGTTGTCTTATGAGGATAGGTTGGAGAGGTTAGGTTTGTGTCCACTCGACTTGATCAAAACCTTTAAGATCCTGAGGGGTATTGACAGGGTGGATGTGGAGAGGATGCTTCCTCTTGCTGGAGAATCTGGAACCAGGGGTCACTCTTTGAGAGTCAGGGGCCACTCAGTTAAGACGGAGATGAGGAGAACCTTTTACTCTCTGAGGGCCGTGAGTTTCTTGATTAACAGGGGGGGTGGTGAAAGGTTATCGGGGGGAGGCAGGAATGTGGGGCTGAAGTTACAGTTCAATCAGCCGCGATCTTACTGAACAGCAGTACAGGCTCGAGGGGCCGAGTGGCCTACTCCTGCTCCTAATTGGTATGTTTGTATGTATGTACACATTTACTCTTGAATGTATTATTTCTGCAGTAAAATAGCTTATGGTATTTGCAGGGATTGAAGGTGTCTTGCGATTGTACCAGCCTTGGCTGGGTAGTAACACCCTTGTCACTGAATTAGAAGGTGGTTCAAGCCCCACTCTAAGCTACCACTTCAATGCAATGCGATTAGAATGCTACGTTGTCAGAGGTGTTGCCTGCTGTGTGAGATGTTAAACCGAAGCCCTGGCTCGTTGAAGTTCCCATGGCACTATTGGAAGAAGATCGGGGAAGTTCACCTGATATCTTGGGCAACGTTTACCCCTCAGTCCACAACACTGAAGGAGCCCCGGCTATTTGCTGAATGTAAACAATCTCTGACTCAGGTCTACTGGCCATGCTAAGTTGCCCATTAGTGTCCAAAGATGTGCAGGTTAGCTGGGGTTACGGGGATAGGGTAGGGGAATGGGCCTAGGTGGAGTGTTCTCTCGAAGGGTCAGCACCAACTCGATGGGCCGAATGGCTTCCTTCTGCACTGGTGGGACTCTATGGATTCTACGTCGCTCACAACACAACAGTGAGTACAATTTGAAGTCCTTCTTTGGCCACAATATATGCTTTGGGATTCCTTGAGTTCATTGAAGAGGCTGAATAAATGCACGCCCTTTCTTTCTGACATTATTTGCCACTATCACTATCCTGTGGTACAGCTGGAACAAAAGCTGAATATATAAACTGTATTCAGAAAAAATACCATTAAAGCAAAATAAATTGTGCACGTTTCATACATTGTGTAAAATATACTCAATTCAAAATTAATTTGTGTTTTCATGGCCATACATGAGTAATCTATCATCATCTTGTCTGGGCAAGGCCATAACAGGCAGTAGCAGACAAGTAGCATTAAATACATGTTACAGTCTCTAATGAAATTCATAGCTGAGTTCAATGGAACTCAATCGATTGTCTATTATGATAAGAGCTCTCACTGACAGATTATAAATCAATTTATGTATAAACATTTTTTTTCGTAGTGCTCAGCTTTTCTACCTATTTACCTGATGGCTTTTGGTACTTTATGTTGGCGACTTCCAGTGCTTAACACACCAAAATAACTTTTGATCTTTTTTTTTATTTGGAGCTGTAATGACAAAATCAAACCACCAGGAGGCATCGTAGATCCAGGTTAATGTCTATGTCCCAATCATCCTGCGGCGTGCATTTTAAAACATCACAACTGCTTTGACTGTTTTCATTTAACAAGCTATTTGAATTTTGGACTTCATCAAACTAAGCCGGTTGAATTGACTGGAAGCAGTCAGCCCGCTCGACAGGTTAGAAGTTTAAGCACATTAAGATTGAAGAACTGTAGACTTGGCTGAAATGCACACTGGCTAAGATATATAGATATAGAATTTACAGTGCAGAAGGAGGCCATTTGGCCCATTGAGTCTGCACCAGCCCTTGGAAAGAGCGCCCTACCCAAGCCCACACCCCCACCCTATCCCCATAACCCAGTAACCCCACCCAACACTAAAGGCAATTTTGGACTAAGGGCAATTTAGCATGGCCCATCCACCTAACCTGCACATCTTTGGACTGTGGGAGGAAACCGGAGCACCCGGAGGAAACCCACGCAGACACGGGGAGAACGTGCAGACTCCGCGCAGACAGTGACCCAAGCCGGGAATCGAACCTGGGACCCTGGAGCTGTGAAGCAATTGTGCTAACCACTGTGCCACCGTGCTGCCACCCGATTTTGGTTGTTATTCCCCTCCACGGGAATCGGGTATCCCCAGTAAATGCCTTTCAGACATCTCTGTGCTATCCTTAAAAACTTTACCTTAAAAAAAAGCCATTGCCAGGAAGCACCTTGGTCACAAGCTCACACTCCCCAGAGTCATGATGCTGGATATTTCCTCCACTGTGTCACAGCTAAGTGGAAGCTTATGTTGCAGGATGCAATATTTTCCTGAAGCCCCTTTCCCGGGGACCTAAAATACGTGTGCTCCACTGGCAAAGACTAAAACCACAAAAAGAATAGGGGGAAGTTGATAACAGATCAAGACTGGTGTTTCCTCAATCCAACTTGCTGCATTGGTGTTGAATAGATCCTAGTCGTCTCGTCTTTGACGGGTCAATGTGCACAAACTGTGCGTGTCAAAGTGCTGTGGTAATGAGGTTGTCACTTAACAAGCTAATGCTGCCTTGGTAAGGAGAGAAAGGAAGCTTTACACAACACATGTTAAACGTCTCTCCTATCCTCTTTTTAGCCCCGTTGGGGTTTCCCGGGAATGTTGACAATTCACAATGGCAGCTGTTTGCTATTCTGTCCTCAGGCTTTGCTCGCTCGAATACTGGTCTTGTGACGATGCCCTGTGATTTGTTGACATGCCCCTCAAGAAGCTGACAACTATTTTAAGCCATCAGTACCCATTCTGGCTGATAGAAAGTGTTTTGATTGGGGGAAGCTCAAGCCAGCCTTGCACTGTACAGGTCTCAGGATGAACATAGAAAATACGGGCAATTTAGCATGGCCAATCCACCTAACCCGCACATCTTTGGACTGTGGGAGGAAACCGGAGCACCCACCATGCTACCGTGCTGCCCATGTGTGGTGTACATTCAGAATGGTGCATATTCAGACTTGACCAGCAAGTTCACGGACGCCGCGTGCAATCCCTCCCTTTTTACTGTAGAATGGAATTCTCCACCACCGATTCCTTTCAGAGCAGAAGGAGGCCATTCGGCCCATCGAGTCCAATCTGACAATTGAAACAGCGCCCCACCGAGGCCCCACCCCCCCTATCCCCACTTAACCTGCACATCTTCAGACACTGAGGGGCAATTTAACATGGCCAATCCACCTAACCTGCACACCTTTGGATTGTGGAAGGAAACCGGAACACCCGGAGGAAACCCACGCACACACGGGGAGGAACTCCACACAGTCACCCAAGGTTGGAATTGAACCCGGGTCACTGGTGCTACGAGGGCTCACCACCCTGCCACCCTGCCGCCATGCTGCCTTAAAGAACTGGCCCGGGTTTTGAACCCGGGACCTCTCACAGACTGGACTCTCCGATTAAAACACCCGAAGTGAGAATCATACCCCAGACCAATGAGCCTCCGCCGCCCACGGTACATCCTGAGTAAGGGACAGCATTAGTGATAAGGAATGCGAAAGATCTCCTCCTCTTCAAGGTTTATTTGGACAAGGGTATCATTTCTTGGTGCTACATACTATAAATCGCCATCTCGCTAAAGCACAAACAGATGATAATATTGCAACACAGAATCCCCATTCTCCTGTTTTTTTCAGTCTAAGGTGAGATCAAGGTCAATACTTCTCCACCGAGAAATATCTTCCGACGTGGTTTTCACCTTTTATTTTGATACTCTTCCATAGAATTCTGTGTGTCCAATTCCGATGGTACAGAGTAGACAGGGAGACTGGAATGAGGTAGGATACGGGAATCTCCTTGGAATGGTTGGCCTCGTCATCATTTTGGATACCGATGGCCACACAGACTATAACCCCGATGGGAACCAGGGCATGGAAGCCAATCATTGTTCTAACTGGCCAACAGTGCTGAGGATTGCCTCAGCCCAGAGGTAATGGTTACAGCCAACATTAAGTGTAATAATCTAATTCTGATTCTATGCTGGGGGGTACGGGTCCAAGATGTAACCAGGCAGGCTTTGTTAACAATCTGATCTTATGCTGTGTGTGAGAAAAACTAATGGAGCAAAAGCAATCCCAATAGTCCAGAAATGCTCTTGCAATCTGAAAGTTGTTATAACAAGGGCCTGTGTGTGAAGAGAGAAACATCTATTTCATATTTTAAAATCTTGCGTTGGGGCAACTTGCCAATCTTAACATGAAAGTTGCCATTGTCGCTTTCTCCCTTTGATGGGGAGAGCTGACTGGTGGTGATTTAACCTGAGGATCACCACACCTCAGGTGAGGGGCAAGAATGAGAAGGCGGGATCTTCAGTAATAACCTCGGCCGGTATGGGAATCGAACCTGCCCTGCTGGCCTCGCCCCACATCGCGAGCTAGCCGTCCAGCCAACTGAGCTAACCCATGCGACGGTTCACGTCCACTTTGTTTCCGTGAAAGGGCAACTGCACACAGAGGCGCTGAGGGATCAGTCAACCACTGTTGCCTTGCAAGTTCAGGATGCAGGATCAGGCTGAGGCTCTGGTGAAATACTCTATCCTCTCTGGTAAGAAACATGCAGAAATTGTGCGTACTCACCAGCTGACAGAACTCCATGACCAGGAGGTAAGGTGTCACCTCAGTGAACTGGGCTAGGCACTGAAGCAGATTGGGATGCTGGAGGCTCCTGTGGAAAAAGAAATAGGACGATGAAAGTTTAGTAAGTGGATTATTAAAGTGCTTCTGGCGATTACTGTTCGGATGCTGAATCTTCCCTGGCTTTCAGACACTGCACTCCAACTGATGCATCTGGCATGCTTAATCCTCTGCGTGTAACGAAGAATCACCAAATGGCATCATGAAGATTGACGCTACAGTCGCTCCACGAATCGATAGATTAACAGCATGCCTGAAACTTAACAAAGGTATTGGGGTAACAATTCAAAAGTGACGGAGAAAGAGCTGGATACAAAAACAGAGGGCGACATTCTCTGCCTCCCGGTAGCGGAGTTGCTGGTGAGGTGGAGCATCCCGCACTAGCGAAGAAAACGGGATCGGCATCCGGCCTCCCACTGAATTCATGCCAGAGGGACGATGCAAATGGGTCGTTAAGACTTAACGAGCTGGGCACCGTATTCTCCAGGCCTTATGGGCGTGAGTTACTACTGTTACTGACAAGCATGGCCCTGATTTGGTGGCTGGCGGACCAGACAATCCGCCCATTAACCTCCCCGTTCTCTCAACCGATGCTGACCAATCTGCTGAGCGCTCCCAACATTTAATTCATTTCACAAATCAGATCGATGGATTATTAACCGATGCTTTAATCTGGACAATCAATCACTCAATTTTTAAAAATTAATTTATGGGAATGTGAGTGTGGGAATAGGCTAGTTGCCCATTCTTAATTGCCCCCGAGGAGGTGGTGGTGAGCCACCTTCTTGATCCGCTGCAGTCCATGTGATGTAGGTACACCCACAGTGCTGTTAGGGAGGGAGTTTGAGGATTATGACCCAGTGACAGTGAAGGAATGGATGGCGATATCTTTCCAAGGCAGGATGTTGCGTGAAGGGGAACTTGCAGGTGGTGGTGTTCCCATGTATCTGCCGACCTTGTCCTTCTAGATGGTAGTGGCTGTGGGTTTGGAAGGTGCTGCCTAAGGAACCTTGGTGAGTTGCCACAGTGCATCTTGTAGATGGTACACACTGTGTGGCAGTGCAGGAGGGAGTGAATATTTAAGGTGGTGCCACCGATTAAGGGAGATTCTTTGTCCTAGATTATGTTGAGTTTCTTCAGTGTTGTTGGAGTTGCATTCATCCAAACAAGTGAGGTATTCCATCACAGTCCTGACTTGTGCCTTGTAGATGATGGACAGATTTTGGAGAATCACAAATGAATTAATAATAATAATCTTTATTATTGTCACAAGTAGGCTTACATTAACACTGCAATGAAGTTACTGTGAAAATCCCCGAGTCGCCACATTCCGCCGCCTGTTCAGGTACACGGAGGGAGAATTCAGATTGTCCAATTCACCTAACAGCACGTCTTTTGGGATTTGTGGGAGGAAACCGGAGCACCCGGAGGAAACCCACGCAGACATGGGGAGGACGTGCAGACTCCGCACAGACAGTGCCCTAAGCCAGAAATCGAACCTGGGACCCTAGCGCTGTGAAGCAACAGTGCGAACCACTGTGCTACCGTGCCGCCCTGCAGAATTCGCAGCTTTTGACCTGCTTTATCAGCCATAGTATTTATGTGCTTGGCATAGTTAACTTCTGGTCAATGGCGGCCACCAGAGTGATGATAGTGGAGATGTTGATAATGGTAATGCTGTTGAATATTAATAGGTACAAGTGTTATGAAGTATCATTGGGCATCACTGGGCCATGGCATACCCATGGTTACGGTGACGTGAGCAACATGTGGGACCAGTTGTACCTGTATTGTGGCAGTGGTGTTCCTCTAACCTGGGAGCCTGTGGATCAGGATGGTCACACTGATGTCACCTGGTTGGCACAGTACGGTTGCCCCTGCTCTGGGAATTAATCTTGCCCTTGCAATGGGGAGTGGCAAAGCAAGTTCTGGGCTTGCCAGTGACACCCACATCCTGGGCGGGATTATCTAATCCCGCGGCAGAGTGTCCACGCCGTCATAAACACCATCGCGTTTTACGACAGCGTGAATTGGCTGGTGTCAGGACTAATTCTGGCCACTCCAGGGGCCAGCACGGCGCTGGAGCGGTTCGTGCCGCTCCAGCTGCCGATCCCGGCATGAACTGTGCGCCGCAGGATCTGCGCATGCGCAGCGGCCTCCTTCAAAGCGCCGGCCCCAACGCAACACGGCGCAGGGCTACAGGGGCCGGCACATAGGAAAGGAGGCCCCCAGCCAGAGAGGCCGGCCCGCCAATCGGTGGGCCCCGATCACCGGCCAGGCCACATCGGAGGCCCCCCCCAGGGTTGGACCCCCCCCCCCCCCCCCCCCCGCTGCAGGCCGCCACCCGGCCCTTCAACGCCGTGGTCCCGCCGACTGAGAGCAGGTGTGGACAGCGCAGGTGGGACTCATTTTTTCTTAACGGCCGCTCGGCCCATCCGGGCTGGAGAATTGTGTGTGGGGGGGGGGCCGCGTAGACCGGCACCGTGCCAACCACGCCGGCGTCAATGGCGCCGATTCTCTGATCTGCGGGGAATGGCGTGCCGGTTGTGGGGATTCTCCGGCCTGGCCCAGGGCTGGGAGAATCCCGCCCCCTGTGAACGAATCAAAAATGTGACAGCCAATTAGAATTTTAGGGCCTGGATTGTTTTAAGTGGGCAGTCAAGGGGGTCAGCTGACCTGACTATCTGTCCCTGTTCCACGGCTAAGCTCGCAGTGGGGTGGCTGTGGAGAGCGAGCAAGCGGTGCCCAGTGACATGCTTGTGGCCTTATTCAACTGCTGGGCGCTGTGGCAGCTGGGGTGCATTGTCAATCCCCGGAATAATATTTTGATTCATTTCGTTAGGTTCCCTTCAACATTTTGATTTTTGTTTCAGTGCCCCACTGAGGGTGGTTACACCCTTATCAGTTTAATTTATTGATTTCTGTTTTTTATCAAAAGTGCGTATCAATAAGGGGCAGCTGGGACACTGGGCAGAGTGGGAGGGGAGCTGTGAGACTCAACAAGTCAACAAACTCTCTCAATAAAGAAAAGCTCCGTGATTTGATTTTGGCTTCATCAATCAGGCTCGGATCCTACGAACAAGGAATCTCTTCAGGTATCAGGAACTTAACTATTTTTTTTAAATATTCTGCCCCATTCCTTTCCCTCAGCAAATTCTGTCTGAATTTCCGTTTACTTCAGTGGTCTTATCTTGAGCCCATATTTCCCACTTGTGGAATTCAGTGTGCGGCAGAAAACTGGGGTGGCATTCTCCGACCCCCCGGGGGGTCAGAGAATCGCCCGGGGCCAGCGTCAATCCTGCCCCTGCCGTGTCCCGAATTCTCTGCCCGACAAGCCTCTCCCGCTGGCGGGAATCAAAACACCTACCGGACCGACGGGATTGGTGGCACGGGTGGGTGCCAGGGTCCTTGGGGGGGGGGGGGGGGGGGGGCGATCTGACCCCGGGGGGGTGCCCCCACGGTGGCCTGGCCCGCGATCAGGGCCCACCGATCGGTGGGCGGGCCTGTGCCATGGGGGAAGCTCACCCCCCAGCGAACAGATGGAGAATTCGGCCTATAATTTAAAGGTACTTAACTGGACGTAATGCAAAAGAGAATATAAATAGAGGCTGGCTAGGACACTGGACGTTCTTTCTTTATTAGCACCCAGCAGGGTCTTCAATACGCATTCCTCCCCAGGGCTCAGGTCGAGAGGGCATGATGAGTGATGTATTAACAAGTCCTTCAGCCATTATGCAATGGCAATGCACCAGGAACGCCAATTTAACGTCACCTTGACCCAAAGAGATCAGCTCAATGTTAGCTCCATTCAGTAATAATTCCAAACCATTTCTTGCAATAATACCTCCTGTTTGACGCTGGGATTTATTGCCATTCGTTACAATCAGACTGACGTTTTTTTTACAAGTCTGCAATTTAATTTGTGAGCATGTGCCTGTTGCCCTTCTGAGCGACCAACTCCAAAAATGTCAACATGTTTTTGGGCAATATGCTAATGTAGTACCAGGAGCAGTGAGCGCAGCATAGCAGTCCTTTTAGCAACTTGCTATATATTATTTTTAAAAAGAAAAGCCTCTTTCAGTTCTATCTGTTTTATTCATCACAGGATAATCATTTTATTTCTCGGACACTCAATGATTTTCTTGAGTTTGTATCTGACTCTTGGCCTCTCTCTCTGGCTCCGGCCCTACTCATTTTCATTTTGATCAACTTTACAAAGTGACTTCCTCTATCTTCTTTCATTCAGCTCTGATTATTAACCTCCAGCCGAGACCTTAACCTCTTTCCACTGATCCACACAGACTTGGCTGTATCCTTGCAGCATTTCACAGTTGTCTTTCACATTTCCCGTATAAACCGGGTCTTTTTAACCTTTCTCCGCCATCCGTTCCTTTGTCTGTTGCTGCTTAACCTTCATTGTTGTGGCTGTGATATTTGCAGTTTGTTTTATTGGCTCATTTTCATTCCTCTCTCTTTCTCTCTCTCTCTCTCTCTCTCACATCACTGCTTCCCGCTCGCACTCTGCTGCTCGCCTCTACATTGATCCCAAGGAGTTATCTTGCAAATTCGTCAGCTCTGCCAGACAGAAAATTGCTGAGCGCATGCTGCTGCCTGTGAGCTGGAAGGAGCTCCAAATGGCTGCAATCTCACTTGCCAAACAGTCATGACGTGTCCCGGGCAATGAAGTAGCTGCACGTTGGTATGCCACGTGCAGTGCTCAGCGCTGCCTTAGCTCAACAGGGGCTGTGAGCTGCTTCATAATGCATCCTAGAACGAGAGAGTCAGAGAATGTGACAACACAGAACGAGGCCACCCGGCCCCTCGTGCCTGTGACGGCCCTTTGTCTGAGCTGTCCAAGACATCCACCTCCATCTTACATCATGCCCTTTCCCCAGAGCCCAGATATTTCCCCCCCCCCCTCAAGATGAATTTTATGGGGAGGCGTTGTCCTTCGCCCCGTTTCCCCAGGGTCGAAAATGGGTTGGCACCGTGCCGACTTTAAAATGGACTTTCCTGCAGCGATTACGCACTGTGGGGTGGTCTTACCCAAGCGAGAGGGGACTTCCGACCCCTCTGACATCCCACCCTCAAGAGAGGCTGGCCCATCAGATTGGCTGGCAGCTGAGTGGTCCCAGCCGCTCCGGGGCACAGGTGTGACCGTTGCTGGGGATACGTGGAGTCCCCAGAGGAAGGAAGGGGGGGGGGGGGATTCCAGAATTCAAGGTAAACCCAGGGATTTTGGTCGGGAGGGGTTTAGGACCCTAGCGAAGTGGGGGAGGGGTGGGTTGGGGGTGAGGTGGTCCTGTATCAGAGGCCGGCGAGGGAAGGCACAAATTGGAGTTGCCCGCTGGAGGATGTCCTCCCTTCCTTTTCGCCCGAGCTGTTAAATCTGACCACCTTCCTTCCACTTTCCCCACACAACTAATATCAGGATGGGGGCGAAGGAGGAACGAGGCCTTTGGGTGGAGTTTAATTGGCAACCTCAGGGTCTCAATAGGCCTAAGGGTGGGTGGGCTGCCCAACGCCTTATCCACCCCCCTGTAACATGAGGGGGGGGGGGAGGCAAAGGGGGTGCAGCTCGGGGTGGCCAGGGAGACAGTGGAATGGTCAGCTGCTTTATTTTAGATTGTCTCCCGTCGCAAAATTCTCTTTTAAAAGTTCCTGTTGAATCTGCTGCCAACAGCGTTCAATCCAAATCACAACAAATCTCTGCCTGAAAAAGGCGTTTTCTCATTCGGTAGTTTTGCCAACCGCTTTAAATGTGACTTCTAGTTACTGAAATAGTTTCTAGCTAATTACTCTATCAAAACTGCCGATGATTCTGAACAATTCTAACAAATCTCCTCTTCACCTTCCCCACGAAATACACCACTTTCTCCACTTGACCGATGTTCCTCCCTCCGCCTCGGCACCATTTTAGTACATTTCCTCTGCGCCCTCTCCAAGGCCTTGACGTCCTTCGCAAGAGTGCGGTGCCCAGGAATGAACGTAACACTCCAGTTGGGGCCTATCCAGTGATTTTTAAATGTTTGGCAAATATCTGTTTCTCTTGGCGAAGAATGGAAAGTGCAATGGGACAGGAAGGAAGCCATTTCCCTCACTGACCCAGTGCACTCGCACGTTGGCTGTCCTGCCCTATAGGGAGAATTAAACAACGTCCACTGCTGAATTAACACTGGCAACCGGCTCCTGGCTTCCCAAACCAGAACATACGGACACAAGCCAACTTACATTGATGACTCAATGGGTTTAAACAGTGTCTGTTTGAGCTATAGGGACGTAGGGACGCAGGAACAAGGCCTTGCAGCCCTGAAAGTCTGTTCCATCATTAAATTAAATCACAGCTCATCTGTAAGTATACATGTATCAAGGAAGCTCGCACACTCTGTAACTTGGTTATGTGCTGGGGTTGGTTGGAGATGCTACAATTGACCTTGTGATACCTGGAAGGAGGTAAGAATAAGCCTGCCTGCCATTGGTGATCGCCCTTCATTGACAGCCACCCACTGTGGACAATGAGAAAGGATTATCCTTCTCCCAGCAATAAATGGTGTCACGAAGACATTACAGCAAATAAATCCACTGGCTAGAAACCTGAATGAAATTATTAAAGACAGAGGGCACGATCTAACCAAACTGCAACAGAGTGCGTTTAGCCGGGCGTTTCCCGGCGTTGTGAGCATCGAGAAACCCCACGCTATCAAACGGAACTCTGTTCCCATTTGGGTAGATTTGGGGCCTCAGCCCAACACCCCATCGAGGCCGCGTTTCGTCCTATTTCCTGTACTGAGGGGCTCCGCTCGCCGGTACCCCTCAACGCAGGAAGGGATCAGGACTACATTTTTAAAATGGCGCCCCGAACTCACTCCCCCCCCCCCCCCACCCCCACCCCCACCGACGCGACCCCTGCACCCCCCAACTCACCTGTAAGGCAGGCCTCGGGCCTCCTTCCACCTCACCTCACAGATGCAGGGCAAACCCAGGACTGATCCCGGGCACGGGAAAATGCCACTCTGCCTGGAGGGCAAGCACCTGTGGGCCTCCGATCCCCTGAGAGACCTCTACAAGTTCCATTCCATCTGGTCCCCGTTTGTGGAGACCAGTCTGAGAGTGAGAAACGTGGGTCAGAAACTGTGTTGAACAAAGGGAATTACAATGAAACATGGAGAGAATGAGCTAATTATTTAAATGGAGAAAAACTGCAGAAAGCTGCGACACAAAGTGGGGGGGGGGGGGGGGGGCTTGTGCAGGGAACACAGGAAGCGAGCGCACAGGTGCAGCAGGTAATCAGGAAGGCTAATGGAATTTTGGCCCGTGTTTCAAGGGGGTTGGAGTACAAGAGTCGGGAAGTCTTGCTGCAGCTGTGCATGGTACTGGTCAGACCACATCTGGAGTACTGGGAGCAGTTTTGGCTCCCTTATTTAGGAAAGGTATTGGGAGCAATTCTCCGCCTCGCAACACTGATAGCGAAGTTCCTGGTGAGGCGGAGAATCCAGTGTCGCGGAGACAATGCGCCCCCCCCCCTTGCTGTTGGCATTGGGATCAAGGCATTGGCATCTGAGTACCAGCAGGGAGATGCATGTGGGCCATACTGGCTCCGGGCCTGTGTGATTCTCCAGTCCTCTGGGCCGGGAACCAGGTGGCCAGAATTATTACAGGAATGGACAAGTCTCGTGGACGCACCTCGTGGATGAACAAAGCCCATCAGAGGGCCAGCCTCCCCCCCACCCCCCGCCCCCCCCCCCTCCCAAGACAATACAAGATTAGCCTATTCCATTCCCCCCAAACAGACACCTAGATAAAGAGACCCCCCCTCAGAGACCCCCTAAATCAGACTCCACAGGCCCCCAGAAAAGAGACCTCTGACAGGAAGCCCACCCCCCGCAGAAAGAAAATCCCCATCAGGAAGACCCTCAGTAGAGAGACCCCTGTCAGGAAGCTAGAGAGCAGTCCAGACAGAGGCAGTGGAAGAAATTACTGTTGTAACACTCACCTGGGCAATACACCTGTAGGCTCAGACACAGGAAGCAGCACCTATCCATTCCTGGAAAGAGAAACCAGTCAGCTGTGTTTAAACCCCTCAGATCCTTGAGCTGCAAACCATTCATTCATTTCCCTTACTAAGCTGTGATTGACAGCTTCCCAACACACAGACACACACACAGCTGTCAGCTTTGCTTCATTCATCTTCCTTCACGGTTGATACCTCTGAAGAGCTCCAACTGCTCGAAACATCAACCGCTTGAAACAGAGCTAAGTGCTTTACAATCACCTCCTTTCACAGTTGAGCGACTTTGAAGTGGTCAGCTGGAAATTGACAGCACTTAACTCTATTTGATGTAGTTGATGTTTATAAACATTGCAGTGTCCCAGGACAAAGGCTCGTGCATGCTGTCTGGATACTGGGTGCAGACGTGCACAATGTGCAGTTGGTGGGGGTACGCCAACTTTCCATTCAGGGAGTGGAATCCTTCTGATTGATGATGGTACACCCACATGCACAGTGCCCGTAGGGGGACATGCATCCCATCGGTCAAGCCCTGGTCCTGGGGCATGCCAGCAATGGCGGCAAATCCCGCTGGCTCAGCAACCTAGTGGGCAAGGTCCATGTTGAAGGTGATATATTGTGCCATCTGAACATAATAGGCATCCGTTACGATGCGGTACACCTGTGCACAGAGCTCTGGGAGATTCCATTCAGGTCCCCGCTTGGTGCCTGGCACGGCATAAAGATTCAGGGCGATCGTCACCGTGACGTTCACCGGGAGCGAGTGTCCTCCCCCATACCCCCACGGTGCCAGGTGTGCCATGATCCAGCACAGATGTCGCTCAGCCCCATTCGTCGTCGACACGCTCGGTCTGGCTGGTCCTCGTACGACAGGCGTTGCCGGTACATACGAGCGCTAATGCGACGCCTCCGCCCCAATTCCACCTCGGCCTATTGGGTAGCCGGTTCTCCAGCCTCACCAGCAGGCTCCTGCTCCTCTGGGGCATGCTCTGTTGCTGCGGGGGCCTCCCAAGCAGCTCCTGCTAATGTAGCCTCAGTGCAACTGGCAGGGTTGTGGCAGCCAGGCAGATGCCAACCACACCCGGCTGTACTCCGTAATCAATTTTCTGCAGGGGTTAAAGGGCAGAGATGTTAGCATGGTGTGTGCTTCCTCCCGACACTCTGTCTTCCGCACCGCACCCCTGCCCGCCCTAGTGCCAGTTACCAGGGGGCCTCCAGCCCTGCCACCCGTCCCTGCCAGCGTTATGTTTTGCGGCCCCTGTCCTGTGCCCCCCTGTGGGGTCTACTGAGGGTGCCCTCCTTGGTTGGGCTGTGTGATACCCTGCCAGCAGCGTGGCACCGGGTTCCGGGGAGGTACCGTGTGCCACCGACCAGTGCCATGCCTGGTGGCTGGGCCCATGTACAGGGTTGGGCGAGCGCCCGTTGGGATCATAGCTGCGCTGTGCCGTGGGTGCTCTGTATGACGCACTGGTTGTGTCTACCTGTCCTGAAGAAGGATGGATGTGAACAGGTGTGCAGTAGACAGGCGGGGCTTGGTGACGGCAGGTGATACTGTGTGGTGGGTTAGCTGATAGTGCCATTGGTGGGACAGAGTGCCGCAGTGGGTGGCAAGGGCCACGATGCATGCATCTGCTCTTCGGGGTGTGGTCTGCACCCCCCCCTCCCCCCCGGAGCTGCGCCTCGGATGGGTGCGCTGAGGGGTGCCAGTTCCCGGTGGGCCACTGGCAGTGTTGGACCACGTCCATTTCGCTGGTTGGTCCGCTGGGGTCTGGGGGTTCCTGGGGTGGGGGGGGGGGGGCACTCTGCTCCCCGCTACTCTCCCCACCCCGGCAGATGCACCACCAGCCATCGGCACAGCTGGCAGCCCACTGTTGCGGCTTTGGAAACACTTCTTACTTCCTCTCACTCCCTCAGTAGCCACATTCCCGTTTCTAATACCACAAGCTCTTAAAATCTGACCAATCTTGTGCCCTCCTCTAACCTTTGCAAATTTGCGCCGTGTTCCTTTCAGTTTGGTACAATCCTTAAATTTGGCCACGGCTGATGCTTCTCAAAGCATCTTCCTTCCTCACTGCAATCAATCTTTGCTGAGAGGGGAGCCATCTCAGTCCTCTTCATCAGGTTGTATCTCCGGCTTATCAATGTTCAACCTCCTCTGGAAAACAGGTACAGGAGGACGCCATTGTACCCCATTCACCTGATCCACGATTCAATTAAATCACGGGAGATCTGAGGCCAATATTTTCCAGCTACTCCCACTGGTGGGAACTTCCTGTCCTGCCGACAGTGACCCCCACCCACCCCCCTCCGTGGGGCCAGGGTAAGAGAGAGAGACAGAAATAATTACGGAATTCTATTATCATTTGTCGTGTTTCCCAACATTATCACTGAATGGTACAGTTCTAACATTGACCTCATCTCTCCTTGTTCTGGACCCGCTCACCAGATGAAACAGTTTCTCTTTAACTACCCCACTGAATCCTTTCATCATTTTCCTCACCTCAGTCAGATCACCTCTTAATCTACCCTTCATAGGCCAGACTTGCAAGTGAAGAATCACAGATTGTCCGAGGTTCTACTGAATGCTCATCACTCCCAGCAAAGGTCTGGGAGAGGGGAGAAACCTGACAGACAATGCAGGACACATCCTAGGAGCCACAATCATGGATCCTCCGGCAATTTGATCCTTCCAAACCAGCCTTCCCTCCCTCCCTCCAAAAGCAGGGAATGCCGAGCTGAAACACTCGTCAGGGAGGGGTGATCACTGAAGGTAATATGTTCTATTTGGGAATCTATTCTTGTGTCAACTAGAACAAAATTATGACATGAAGGTTGTTGTATTTAATTGGAAACCAGCGCAAAGTCCAGACCATCTAGGTTTTGTGATAGCTACCATCTAGAAGGACAAAGGCAGCATATACATGGGAACACCACCACCTGGAAATTCACCTCCAAGTCACTCACCATCCTGACCTGGAAATATATCGGCCGCTCCTTCACCATCGCTGGGTCAAAATCCTGGAACTCCATTCCTAACAGCACTGTGGGTGTACCTACACCATATGGACTGCAGCGGTTCAAGAAGGCAGCCCACCACCACCTTCTGAAGGGCAACTAGGGATGGGCAATAAATGCTGGCCCAGCCAGGGATGTCCACATCCCGTAAATGAATTTAAAAAAATAAGGTAATGCAAATTGTTGATGGAAACGTAACCAGGAGCTCGAATGGCTGTCGGCTGTGATCTTGAAAGTCAACCATCTTTGAGTTGAGCTGTGTGGACCAGGAAGATTTCACCTTTGACTTCCAGGGCTGTGCTGAGTTCGCTGAATTCATTGAGGACTGAGGTAAGGAGACATTCGGAGCTCGTGCCCCGAGCAAATGAACCCCAATTCACTAACCAGCAATCCCTGCTGGAAAAGTTGGCATAGGGCATTCAGGTGAGAACAGGTTTAGGTGTGATGCACACTGCAGTCAAAGGGCCGGCCGAAGTTCACTGACGGCGTAGGTGAATGGCGTCTTCTCCTTTGCTTGTGTTAAGAGGAGGCGCCTGTGGTAATCCAGATAAAGGGTCAATGCCTTCAGAAGAGGAGAGCCAGGGATGTGGGAATGGTATGGATGGATTTGGAGGTGACCATCTTGTCTGACTCACCTGTGTGGCTGGGCTTCCTCCAGGAATCGCATCTGATCCTGAATACTGGCCCCGGCTTTTAACTCTTTCACTACCACCTGGCAACAATTCAGGTTGATGTTCACTTCACCGAGAAACACCTGAGGCGGGTTCAAAAACAAAAGTACATACACACAATTTAAGAGAAAGGTTTCAGAAAAGTAAAATGATAGCTTCCAGTGTCACTCCGTGTTCCCAAAATGTTTTTCAGCTTCTAAAATCCTTCCCATTTATGCTCACTAATTAAAACACCATTCTGGAAAGATGTGTTTAATTTTAATGAGATGGTATACATGATGGATGTGTACTTTAAAGAGCTTGTTGAGCCCTTATTTGATTAAATGCCTGTTCTCCTCAGGATGCATCGACACTGTCATTAGAATTGAGCTATTGGATTGAGTGGCAAATCGATTGAGATTAGTGAACAGCAACTCAGTAGCTTGGTGCTCCAAATGGTCAGTGGTTAGCACTGTTGGCTCACAGCACCAGGGTCCCAGGTTCGATTCCCGCCTTGGATCACTGCCTGTGCGGAGTTTGCACATTCTCCCCGTGTCTGGGTGGGTTTCCTCCGGGTGCTCCGGTTTCCTCCCACAAGTCCCGAAAGACGTGCTGTTAGGTGAATTGGACATTCTGAATTCTCCCTCCGTGTACCCGAACAGGCGCCGGAATGTGGCGACTAGGGGATTTTCACAGTAACTTCATTGCAGTGTTAATGTCATCCTACTTGTGACAATAAAGATTATGATAATTATAGACTCCAGGTTTCAAGACTCGAAAACGGCCTCAGTTTTGATCAGCGATCGCCTTTACTTTGCAACATTTTGGGGCTAAATTGCACAGTGTGATTTTAATGACACATATCTTCATAAGCCATTCCTCTGCCCTCTGTATTTCATAGAATTTACAGTGCAGAAGGAGGCCATTCGGCCCATCGAGTCTGCACCGGCTCTTGGAAAGAGCACCCTACCCAAGGTCCGCACCTCCACCCAATCCCCATAACCCAGTAACCCCACCCAACACTAAGGGCAAGTTTGGACACTAAGGGCAATTTATCATGACCAATCCATCTAACCTGCACATCTTTGTGACTGGGATGAAACCGGAGCACCAGGAGGAAACCCACGCACACACGGGGAGGATGTGCAGACTCCGCACAGACAGTGACCCAAGCCGGAATCGAATCTGGGACCCTGGAGCTGTGAAGCGATTGTGCTATCCACAATGCTACCGTGCTGCCCTTTAACAAGGACTTTAGCCCATATAAGGTGAATAGTATTCTGAATACTGTCAGAGTGTCTACTTAACGATCATTCACCAGAAGCAAGAAAGAACTTCTGTGACACCAATATTCGGCAAGACGAATTTAATTGGGAAATATATTTTGATTTGACAGATGGTTCACGATGATACAAGCAGGATTAAGCCAAGGATAAATAAATCAAAGAGTAAAGCTGTTGCTTTAATGTTTTTCACATTTATTTAGAAAATGCTTGGTTACTTTTTTTGAAATTGTTCAGTATTCCAAATAATTCTTCAGAGACTTAAAAGTAATTCCCATTAAAAAGCAATATTAAAAGGCTGTGTTTTGCATGGGTAGGAGGACAGAGAAACAAGCTCCTGGTTTCTGAGAGTGCTGTAATGGAGCTCTGGCCAGAAGACAAACTCATATAAGGACTAGAGAAACACAATGTTGCCTCTCATTCAAGCTGTTCAGCGGAGATTTCCAGGAATCCAGAATTGCTTCCAACACAATATCCATTACACAAGACCTCTGGTGTCTGAACAGGGCAAACAACCTAAATGGCCTTCAACCAATCAGACTGGTGTATTTTCACTGAGGCACGCAGACTGCAAACCAGGAAATATAACCCAGAAAATATGAATTACATGTAAATGTTGTGGGGAAAGCAAAATAAAGATTGGGAAATAGGCAAGCAAGGGAGGGAAAGGGAAAAAGTGAGGGGAAAATGCATTAAGTTGTGAACAAAATCTGGATTGTTCATATTTATTCTGAGAGAATGAAACCCCATACTTGTAAACATAATTTTTCTGGGCCAGAGGGATTATTCAGGAATTATCACCTATTATACTGTTAGATTATTTACTTCTAAATGTTTGAAGTCTACCTTTTACCAGCTGTCTCTTGTTTGGAACTTGTGGGTAAGTATCTAAGTTCAGCATGGCAGCATAGTGGTTAGCACAGTTGCTTCACAGCTCCAGGGTCCCAGGTTCGATTCCCGGCTTGGGTCACTGTCTGTGCGGAGTCTGCACGTTCTCGCCGTGTCTGCGTGGGTTTCCTCCGGGTGCCCCGGTTTCCTCCCACAGTCCAAAGATGTGCGGGTTAGGTGGTTTGGCCATGCTAAATTGCCCTTCGTGTACAAAAAATGTTAAGTGGGGGCTACTGGGTTACGGGGATAGGGTAGATACATGGGCTTCAGTAAGGTGCACTTTGTAAGGGTTGGTGCAGGCTCGATGGGCCGAATGGCCTCCTTCTGCACTGTAACTTCTATGATTCACACCATTGAAGTTATTACAAAGCAGATCCTATTAGTGATGTTTAACTGCTATGATCCTTGACTAGACCCCATGTTATTGGTTAGGGATCAATAACATTTTGTTAAAAGTAGACAAAGTTTGAGATTCAAAACATTTATTCAGTGAATAAAGCCTCAGGATTCCATGGGTTGTGAACAAGTCAAAATAAACTTTACCATACAAGATCAGAAAGATAAAACAATTTACAAATGTATCTTATACTCTGACATTCATACTCTGTCATTCAGGATTAATACGAGGTGCAGGCGAATTAACAGGAAAAATGTAGTTGAACACACCACACTGCACAATAAATAGCAAATGAGATCAAGACAGATTCCATGGATTTTTCAACAACCCACCCAGGCATCAGTAACTCTAAGAGGCAGTCAATCTCGCTGGAACCCTTTCTCTCTCACTGGGAATTTCAGTCTTCTCCTTTGAAGATCAAACCTGGGAATTCTCTCCAAAGATCTAACTCAGACGGCTTCAACGGGGTTTCAATCTCATCTCCCGAGATTCTGTTGCCTTGGATTCCTGAATCTGCACTCAAACGCCAACTCAAAAACACAGCTTCAACTTCCGAGCAGAACATTGCTGCCCCATAGAGATACCTTCACTCCAACGGCCAGCAGCATGGAGCCACCAATCGTCTGCTGTCTTCTTGGATCTTTAGGGTTCCTTGAGGCCTTCTCACTTAAAGTCTGATAAGTGCTCTCTTCCTACATGGAAACTTTTTCTCATCTCCTCTCTCTTTAAATTAACTCGGACCTCTTCCTGTTATCTGGGACACTTTAGACCTTTTCCTGTCCTCTCTACCTTTGGGACGTCTCCCTATTCCCTCTCCCTCTCTCCTGCCTGGGGCACTTGTCTTCAAAGGCACTCCCCTCCTGGTCACATGAGCTGGGTTTTCGTGCTGCATTATCTTTCTGAGCAGGCACGTTGGATCTGTCCTTGGCCCAATGAACTAAAAATTCTTCCTAATATCTACATCAGGATGCCAGGCTTTTTTGTGATGAATGTAAGAAATTGGTATAAATATTGTATTTTATTTCTGTTGCAGCAATATTTTTCAATGCCCGGGTTCATGTGTAAATATACCTGTTGCAGTAATATTATTAAAGAAGCTAGGTTAAGGTTTCCTGACAATGGCTGCAGAAGATTAAATTAAGATCCTGTAAAAGTGAGATCATTATTCACTCCAACGATGTATGAGTTCACAAAGATATGCTGAATGGAATTTTGCCATGATTGCTGGAGATTCCCTGGGGAGTTGATCATTTGAGATGTTGTATTTAGATACAGTTCAGCAGGGCAGGGGATCTGAGTGGGATAAAGTTGCTGTAATTAATGGGGCGAGTCTGGTGTGTTGTCGGCAGTTTAGCTTTTAGTTTTGCTGGGAGCTTGGAACTGAGCAGTAGCTCTTGCAAAGGTTGTCAGGTTAAGCAGTGGTCTGACACAGATACGGTTCTGCAGGCTGTTTCCTGACCGGATCTCTTTTTCTTCGAGCAGTATTTCCAAGATATCTCTATTCAAGTGTTCAGCAAATAACCCTGGGTGGGATTCTCCGGTCCTGAGACTAAGTTTTGACGCCAGGGCGGAATTCATGAACGTCCACGTCCAATACTGGCGCCAAACCTGGACCGATTCAACAACTTTTGAGGGGCTAGCACCGACGTCATATGGAACACAATTGATTCCAATGAGAAACGGTGCGGGATTCGCCGGGTCCGCGATTGACACTCGGGAGGCTGACAAGCTGCAGCCACATTTACACATTACACTCCCCCCACACACACTCATCCCAGCCAACAAGGTGGCACTGGTTGTGCTGGAGAGCACCCATCCCACTGATGGGCCGGGGCTGGGGCCAGAGGGCACCTAGGGGTGCGTCCTGGGGGGGACACCCATTTGATCTGACCCGAATTTCACAGTGGGTACTCAGCGGTGTGCGCAGCTGCATGGCTGCTTTGTAGGCCACGGCAATGCTGCTCCATGTCCGTCCACACCGACCTCACAGCCCACCTCCTGGCCACCCCTGCTATTCCCCCCGGCCCTGGCAGAAGCCCCCCCCCCTCCCCCACCAGCGGCACGACTATCAGCAAACTATGGTGATGTTGGACACTTTATATACCCCCCTCTCTCTCCCTCATCAGTGATGACGCCGGTTTCTAGATTTTTAAAAGCACACGCGAACCTCGCCGTCAGGAATTCGGTCCATCAGAGCTGGAGAATTGTTGAGGCCGGTGAGAATACCGGGTCGGGCCCACTAATGATATGCAAACGGTGTTTACTGTACGTCCGTCCTGGAATGCAGGCGGCACAGAATTGCGACTTGGCCTGAAATCGGCAACCACCTGATTTTGGGGTCGGAACCTATTCTCCGGCCAATCGTGTTACGCAATTCCGGCGCTGCTGACGGGGAATCCCGCCCCCCTGTGTTTGCTAAATATATTTACAAGTGCCTTTTGAAATGTAATGGGTTTTGCTTGATTGGAGACAGAGAAGGTATCAGTTAGAAGTTAACATGTTTCCCTTTTATTGTTAAGAATTGTTTAACTGTTAATTATACGCCAATCTCTGTGATGTTAATGTACTTAACCCTGTGTTAAGGATAAAGTTTGTTTTAATATAACATAACCCTTTTGTTAGTGGAATTACTCCTGGAGAAAAGTATCCTTCCCTCACAGTTTTACAAATTTTAAAAAAGTGTTTGAGGTTCTTGCCCAGCGTCCTAACAAGTGTTGGAGTCTAGCCCCAAATGGCACGCTAATGCATGGGTGCAGTGTCATCTGCGAATATGTTAGTGTTTCAACTACCTGTTGTTGGCTTACCACATGTCGGCAATATCTGCTGTCAATGCACTGCAGACACATTGAACCAATGGCTTCCTTGTGTGCTGAACATTTTCTATGTGCAACATATCTGCCATATGATATACCACACATGTGCAATATCAGCTAGGGGCATATCCCTTAGAACATAGAACACACGGTAGCACAAGTGGATAGCACTGTGGCTTCACAGCGACAAGGTCCCAGGTTCGATTCCCTGCTGGGTCACTGTCTGTGCGGAGTCTGCACGTTCTTCCCATGTCTGGGTGGGTTTCCTCCGGGTGCTCCGGTTTCCTCCCACAGTCCAAAGACGTGCAGGTTAGGTGGATTGGCCATGATAAATTGCCCTTAGTGACCAAAAAGTTTAGGAGGGGTTACAGGGATAGGGTGGAAGTGAGGGCTTAAGTGGGTCGGTGCAGACTCGATGGGCCGAATGGCCTCCTTCTGCACTGTCTGTTCTAAAAAAAAAGAACACACAGTGCAGAAGGAGGCCACCCGGCCCATCGAGTCTGCGCCGACCCACCCAAGCCCTCACTTCCGCCCCATTCCCGCAACCCAACAACCCCCCCCTCCCAACCTCTTTGGCAATTTGTCATGGCCAATCCACCTAACCTCCACATCCCACCCCCCCCTACAGAGCCCCCCCCCCCCCCCCCCTCCCCACAACAGGGTAGTTCTGGGGCAGGTGAGTGGTGAACCTGTGGAATTCACTCCCACAGAATGTAATTGAGGTGAAAAAATGGTGTAATTTCAGGAAGGAATTAGATATCGCTCTTGGGGCTGAAGGGATATGGGGAGAAGGCGGGATCAGGGTATTGAACTGGATCAGCCATGATCATAATGAATGGCGGAGCAGGCTCGAAGGGCTGAATGGCTTCCTCCTGCTTCTATCTTTGATGTATGTTTCTGTGGACCCTGGGTCGCTGCATTACCAGTCCGGCGACAATACCACTATACCCCTGCCTCCCTCCTGTGTAACTTTGTGTGAATTTGCCGATTGCCCGAGGAACCTGGCTTTCTAAACTGGAATGTCTCACCATCTGTGAGCTGAGGAAAATATTCAGACCCCATAAAGGTTGGCGACTTTAAAATCTCTGCTGTTTGCTTGACCCAAAATGTAGCAGCCCTTCCCACCTGCCTGCTCCCTGGACACACATGGGGTGAAATACGTCAGAAACCACAGACCATCCCCTTTGACAGCATAAACTTGGCATATTACTGAAAATATTCACTGTAACTACTTCATTTAATTCAACGCATTAGTCCTGCACGGCATCCTGTTGCAGCTCTGCATCAGAGGATTGTGGGCGAGGGGTTGTTGGGACAGGGGTGGGAGGATAGATCTGTTATGTTATGCACTCTGGGATAGCACAGGCTGCAACTCGATGAAGCTTTGACCAAAAGATACTCCAGACTTTGAAGTAAGTTCAATGTGATTTATTGAACCATTAGCACAGTTCTCTATGAGTTTGACTCTCCTGCTAACCTTGCTATAGTAACTCGGTCTAACTAACCAGTCTGCTCTAAGCCATGCGGTGGGTGTGATGCTTCTGATCTGCCCCTGTCCTACTCTCCAAGTGTCGCCTGTGGAAAGAGACAGAGCATGTGTGCCCTGTCCTTATATATGGGTTGTGTAATAGCCCCTTGTGGTGGTGTCACCTCTGGGTGTCTTGCCTACCCATTGGTCGTGTCCTATTCTACGTGTTCATTAGCTGTATGTCTGCATGTCATGACGTCTCCGATGCTCCCTCTAGTGTTTGCTTAGTCGTGGTGTATTCACATTAACCCCTTGTGTATTTCCACAGATGCCTATCACCACAAGATCAGTCCAAGAAATCCAACTCAATCATTTTCTTTTTCTTTTTCGTGGGACGTCAGTGTCGCAGGTAAGCCTGGCATTTATTGACCATCCCTAATTTCCCTTGGGAAGTTTGTGCCACCTTTTCAAAGCCACAGCAGTCCATGCGGTCCAGATGCCCCCACAGTGCTGTTAGTAAAGGAGTTATGAAAATTTGACCCAGTAACTGGGACAATATTTTTCCAAATCAGTGGAATTTACAGATGGCGGTGGTCTCATGTGCTTGCTGTCCTTATTTTTCTCGCTATATTATACTATATATCTCTGGCTGTACCTATTGAACATCACAAACTTACTAAAATGTGTCCCACAGATATTCGAGTAAAGAACTTGCCTGTCATTAAAAGTTGATAATATAACAGTATTCACAGAATACTTTCGGGTATGGCAAAGAGTGAATGCAAACTCTTAGGTTTGACCTACAGTGCATTTGGAATGAGGGTTCAAACAAGAAACTGCATACTCTCGCAGTTCAACAAGGAGACTAATCATCAGGCCTGCAGATAACACAACCCATTGTTCAAACTGAATTGAAATATGCCAAGTGAACAAACATTACCGAAAGATCTGCCCAGTCCCAACGTGCAGCCATTAACCCTACGCTGAACTTGTGTACTCAAAATTCAGTCAGCTATTGCTCTGCTGCACGATTCTTAAATTTAAATTTAAGTCATAAGTTGCCCAATTTTCTGAGTTTGGCGCAAACAATTCATTTAACAACAACTAGCATTAATGCGGCACCTTTAGCACAGTACTGTGACCTAAACAGGAGCAATTATCAAAGGAGATTTGACACTGAGCCATATAAGATGGCATTGGGAGGTATGACCACGTGCAGGTCGGTGGTCAAAGAGTTTTAAGGAATGTGTTAATCACAGAATCATAGAATTTACAGTGCAGAAGGGGGCCATTTGGCCCATTGAGTCTGCACTGGCCCTTGGGAAGAGCACTCTACTTAAGCCCACGTCTCCACCCTATCCCCGTAACCGCACCTAACCATTTTGGACACTAAGGGCAATTTATCATGGCCAATCCACCTAACCTGCACATCTTTGGACTGTGGGAGGAAACCGGAGCACCCGGAGGAAACCCACGTAGACACGGGGAGACCGTGGAGACTCCGCATAGTAACCCAAGCCGGGAATAGAACCTGGGACACTGGAGCTGTGAAGCAACTGTGCTAACCACTGTGCTACCGTGCTGCCCTAAAGGTAGAGATAAGAGGAGAGGAATGTCAGGGCTTCGGGCCTTGGTAGCTGAAGACACAAAGTAAAGATAGTCCCAGAGGACTAGAGGCTGCTTTCCGCTTTGAGGGGGAGAGCTGACTGGTGGTGATTTAACCTGAGGATCACCACACCTCAGGCAGGGGGCAGGATTGAGAAGGCGGGGGCCTTCATGCATGTTAGATTCTGAAACTATGGGTTACATTTTCCCCTGTAAGCACATGATTATTTATCTTTCTGTACTATAGATCTAACAAACCCTAATGGAAGTGACAGGTGAAGGCCAATTGTATTGCAAAGTTTCCATTCAACCCAACACTTTAGTATCAAAACCAGGAAAGAATATTCCAAAGATCCACTGGTAATGTTGCTGCTTCAACACATCTGGAGCATTTCAACTGGACATGTAATCGAAGCAAATCCTGAATACTTTCAAGCAGCTGCACATTGGAAAAGTTAGCAAAGCTTTGCACAATCGAGGTTCTGTAAAATCACATAGAGTGCCAAGGTGGTGGGAATGAAACAGAAGCGCTTGATGGGGTTTTGGAGGAGGGGGTGGGGGTTGGGGGGAAGGAGCTAAACTAGAATGTTGGCTTGATCAGATTGCCACTGATGATCCTGGGCTAACTTAAGGCAGTCCCATACAACTCAAAATCAATAATCTGACAGCTGATAAGCTCTTAATATGTACAGGATAGACATTATTAATGTGGACAGCATGGACGTGGATGGTTAAAATAAGTGACCTTTTTTTTTGCTTCGAGTACCCAATTATTTTTTTCCAATTAAGGGGCAGGAGGGGGTCAGGATAGAGCTGCCAATCTTATCAGGCTTCTAAAAATAAAGATACGTGGCAGTATCTCCCCAGATCCACCAACTCATTCCGTCCATGCTCTGTTTTCAGTATAACACCTTGGGTGGTATTTTCCTGCCCCCTCTCCCCCTAATGCGCCGTGTATTCCGACAGTGGAGGCGTCAATATTGGTCGACAATGGGATCGTCTGGGCCCGCCGATGTCTCCGTCATTTTGCTTGCCGGGGGGGGGGGGGGGGGGGGGGGGGGGGGGGTCACCTTCGGCGATCCCACCGGCAGGAAAGGCCAGAAGAGCCCACCCCTTTTTTTCCCCGATAAACCCAATGGGGAAAGTCACCTCTCACATCCCTGCCACACCAGGAGAACCAAACATAGGGCAGAATTCTCCGACCCCCCGCAGGGTCGGGGAATCGCCAGGGTCCGGCGTAAATCCCGCCCCCGCCGTGGCCGGAATTCTCCGCCACCCTGGAATCGGTGGGGGCGGGAATCGTGCCCCGCTGGTCGGCGGGCCCCTGCGCTGATTCTCCGGCTCGCGATGGGCCGAAGTCCCGCCGCTGTCAGGCCTCTCCCGCCGACGTGGTTTAATCCACCTCTGTGCTGGCGGGAGCAGGCGGCGTGAGCGGGCCCCGGGGGGCGCGCGGGGCGATCGGACCCCGGGTGGTGCCCCCACAGTGGCCTGGCCCGCGATCAGGGCCCACCGATCGGCGGGCAGGCCAGTGCCGTGGTGGCACTCTTTTTCTTCCGCCGCCGCCACGGCCTCCACCATGGCGGAGGCGGAAGAGACGCCCTCCACCGCGCATGCGCCGGTGGTGACGTCAGCGGCCGCTGACGCTCCGGCGCATACGCGGACACACGCCGACCGACGAAGGCCTTTCGGCCAGCCTCTTCGCCGGCTGGCATGGCGCAAAAGGCCATTGGCGCCAGTCGGCGGAGTAGGAGCCACTCCAGCGCGGACCTAGCCCCTAAAGGTGCGGAGAATTCCGCACCTTTGGGGAGGCCCGACGCCGGAGTGGTTGGCGCCGCTCTGCTACGCCGGGACCCCCCGCCCCGCCGGGTAGGGGAGAATTTCGCCCATGATTCCTGACATCTCCTTAATGAGGACTGAAAAACTACTGAACAGCAGTTTGCATTTTGGGCAAAGTTTTGCAACCTTATTTGGACATGGGAGCAAATCTCCAATTCATGCTAAAAGCAAAAAAATACTTTTGCTGCCAACATAACAGCGAAACACTGAAAATCTGGAATTTAAAAAAGCTGAACCTGCTGGAAATACTTAGTGGGTCTGGCAGCTTCTGTGGAGAAACACAGAGGGTATGATTTAACCACCTCATCGCACCTGATTGCATGAGGCGACGAGGCCATTGAATCACACAAGAGGCCACTCATGAGATTCGCCATGTTCGAAATCTCTCGTGGGATTAAACAAAATCTCCCGTGACATCGCGATCTGGATCCCAACCACGCTGGGCGGGATCCATATCAACATAGTTAGGTTCAATTAAATATGTGTGCGCAGTATTCACCCGGGGCCCGGGAACTAACAGACAGCCTGGGAGACCTCGCTAGGGCGGGTTTAGCACTGATTTCCACAAACCTGGATCAGGCGTAACGGCACCTCGAGGGTGGGAGGGGGTCTCCCAGGCCGAGAGACCCCTGGATGGTCGTGCTCCGGACAGGGTTGTATATCTGCACTCCTGCTGACACCTGGGTGCCTTGGCACTGCCAGGGCACCTGGGTGGCATTGCCAGGCTGTCAGGGGCACTGCCCATGTGGCAGGCAGGCAGTGCCAAGGTGCACAGGGGTCAGATTGACCGTGCCAGAGATCAAGCTTAGGGGTGCCTTGCCCTTAAGAGGTGGGCTGGAGGGGTGGCTCGAGGACCCTGGAAGAAGTAAGATGGGTACAATCGGGGGAGGTCTGGAGACCGGGTTGGGGTGGCGATAGGGTGGTGCCCCGATCCACGAGTACTCTTCCTGCACTGGCGAGCTGGGTTCTTCAGTGCAGGAAATGACCCAGCGCAGCCTTGGTGCAGCGTTCCGTGCTGAGGCCCAAAAAACCCAAAGTGCTGTTAAATAACGGTATCATTCCCAGCACTGCGGGCGCTGATAAACATCCCGGTAAATGTGCCCAAAACAGGACTCTGCTTCTGTCCTGTTAAATCGCGCCCCGACTTAACGTTTTGGGTCTGTGAACGTCCATCAAACTCCGGAGGCCTGGTGAAAGGTCACAGACCCATGAGGCTGAATCTGTTTCTCTCTCCACAGAAGCTGCTGGACCTGCTGAGTATTTCCAGCACCTTCAGTTTTTAACACTTGCCATGACCACCTCTCGGCCTCAATCAGCTGTATAATTACATCGACGTATTTCTCAACTTCGCCATCTGAGGAAAATGTCACCTCGTGAACTTAATCAAAATGCCAATTTCACTGCTGGATTTGGAGGAAAAAAAATGCCTTTTGAACGAAGTGATTTACCCGTCACATTATTTGGTCCCGGCTGGTGCTTTTAAAAGCCAACGGAGGGAATGTTGATACTCGATGCCTTTCTACCCCCCCCCCCCCCCCCCCCCCCCCAGGCTTTGTAAGTATGAAAGACAACTTTGGAAGCTGTACCAGCCTCCCCGAACAGGCGCCGGAATGTGGCGACTAGGGGCTTTTCCCAGTAATTTCATTTGAAGCCTACTCGTGACAATAAGCGATTTTCATTTCACAAGGACGCCAGGATCAGTACTGCAGCAGGGCGTTAGAGTTAATATTTATTGACAATCTATCCAAAGTGGACGACACCTGACGCTTTCTGGGATACACAAGTCAAAGGTCAGCCATCCATTAGACACTCCGACATCGGACTAAATCAGACACTGATTTGCGGCACCCTTCACCGAGATTAAACCAGGCTCCAATCACTCTGAGATGCGTTTCCTGTCTTTCTAATTTGACACCAATGTACATAGATATCTGAGCTGGCATTTTCAAGGCCTTCTGTTGGGTACATGAGGCGGGGAGGCGGGGGGGGGGGGGGGGGGGGGGGGTGGTTGGATTGAACAGCGGCAACTTTAAAAAGAAGAAATCTACTGACCTTTCCAAACCAAGTGCTGCCAGCCTCCTTTAGGTAGAGGAGGCTTTGACGGCCCAAATCGGCCTGCTGAAAGAATTGCCCTGCGAACAATATACAAACAAGATTATCACTGGCGTTTCCACCTCCTCCTGCTCTTCATCAGTAATCCTTCCCCAAGTCACGCACCGAGCCTGTGAAGCTGGACTGCAGGAGATTACGGAATATTTTCCGGCGTAACGCACAAAATAAAGGGCCGCTCTTAGCCTCGCTGCCTTGTGAACTGAACGGCCCCTTGACAGGTGAAGTGGAAGCCAATCTTGGACGGCATTCAGCAGAAACCAGAAACTGTGCACTTCAGAGGGAGAGAGAGAGAGAGAGAGAGAGAGAGAGAAACAAATAAAAAGCTGCCGCTCACTCCAGCCTCAGAGCCAAGGTAAACAAGTTGTTTACTGGGAAAAGATGTGACCCCTGTGGTAGCTTTCCTCCTTGCTCTGGCATTCTCCACCCCTGCAAATTACTGAGTGCAAGGATTGCGAGCACATGCTGACTGACTTGCTGGAAGAAATAAATTCTTTGTCAGTAACTTGCGTAGCTGTGGTGGCTTGGCTGGCTGGAGAACATAAAACAATTCCCACATTCCAGTAACATCAGACAGCTCTGAATGAATAAAGATACGTTTGCATAATTTTCAAAATCAGCAGAACATGCTGAACATTCTCCTCCCACTGCTCACAGTTTAGCAGGGATTGAATAACCAAGTATAGAGAAGTGGACTCCCATTAAGATTAACATGGTGAAGTGGAGGAAACCTCAGATATTCCCATTGTACAAAGACAAATATTCACATCTGCATCGATTCATTGCACAATATATACATGCAAATACTCACACGCATGGGCATGCACATGTACACATACATTAGACTAGAGATTATGTTGAGGGTGTTAATGTCTACTCATTTCTATGATGCACTAAAATAAAATTACATTGGTTCTTTTTGAAAGATTTATTTTTAGCTATAAGGTGAATCCTTAGGGCAGCACGGTAGCAGAGCACAATTGCTTCACAGCTCCAGGGTCCCTGGTTCGATACCCAGCTTGGGTCACTGTCTGTGCGGACTCTGCACGTTCTCCCCCTGTATGCGTGGGTTTCCTCCGGGGTGCTCCGGTTTCCTCCCACAGTCCAAAGATGTGGTGGTTAGGTGGATTGGCCATGATAAATTGCCCGTAGTGACCAAAATTGCCCTTACTGTTGGGTGGGGTTACTGAGTTATGGGGATAGGGTGGAAATGTGGGATGGGTAGGGTGCTCTTTCCAAGAGCCGGTGCAGACTCGATGAGCCGAATGCCCTTCTTCTGCACTGTAAATTCTATGATTCTCTGACCTTTAGAGTGGAGTTGCTACAATTAGTGTTACCCCCAAATCCCCCCACCCAATCAAGACTGGAAGATCCACCTGTGTATGTGTATGTGTGTGCGTGAGCGAGGAGTCCACTTGGGGAACCTGCACAGGACATACAGAGTGGGAATGATTAACTACCCCATGGACCTTGCAGAAAACAAGCTCCCCCGATAAGGGACCGGGGACCTCTAAACATTGTCTGGCGATGTATAAATAAATTGCAGCAAGGCACAGACTGAGGAAGACTGAGGGAGCTACTGGAGCTGTACATAATGGTAGTTGTAAAATAAAGTCAGTTTTTTGTTTCTACAAAACTCGGGCTCTTTTTGGCCTTATAAAGTGGCGATGAGGATAAAAACTGGATCGCTATCGACACTGCTGAGCCCCCCCCCCCTCCCCACCAAGGTCCTGCTCGGTGTGGGGGTCCATGGAGAATGGGTGCTGTTTGGGGGCCTGTACCCCAGCTGGGAGTCCATGGCTTCAAGCCAGGAGCAGAGGAGAATCTCAGAGATATAATTTGGATGAGGGATGGAGAGTGTGGGGCGGCAAGAGGCACATTGAAAGAAAAAAGGTTGCAAAGAAACTGGAAATGGCTCCCAGCTCAAACCAAAAAAAACGTAAAGATTTAGGGAACAGAGTAAGCACGGTAGCACAGTGGTTAGCATTGTCATTTCACAGCTCCAGGGTCACAGGTTCGATTCCCGGCTTGGGTCACTGTCTGTGCGGAGTCTGCACGTTCTCCCCGTGTGTGCGTGGGTTTCCTCCGGGTGCTCTGGGTTCCTCCCACAGTCCAAAGATGTGCAGGTTAGGTGGATTGGCCATGATAAATTGCCCTTAGTGTCCAAATGGGTTGGGTGGGGTTGCTGGGTTACGGGTATGGGGCGGAGTTCTGGGCTTAAATGGGGTGCTCTTTCCAAGGGCCGGTGCAGGCTCGATGGGCCAAATGGCCTCCTTCTGCATTGTAAATTCTATGTTCTATGTCAGACTGGCACCTGCTCACGGGAGGTCCCCTACTCTTCTTTGCTATAGTGCCATCCAATCTTTAACATCCATCTGTAAGGGAAGACGGGTCCTCAGTTTAACATCCCTATTTGAAAGATGGCACGTCTGGCAGTGCAGCACTCCCTGAGTACTGGCACTAGTGTGCCCACCTAGCTTTTGTGTTTGTTTTGCTGGAGTGGGGAGAGAGCTGCCCACTGTGTCCCGGCCGACACATCACCGTCAATTTGAATTCTGCAATGCCCAGGTAATTAAATAAAAACTCAACCCAGTTTCAGGGCAGTGACCCTTAAAGCTTGTCTCGGTTCCCAGGGTGGAGTCTGTGCACCATCTCCACTTTCTCAACCAAACAGGAAGCTTTTAAATCTTCAACCTCCGCCTGCTGAGGTCACGTTTGCAATGTCGAACCATCGACAAGCGGCAACTGCTCACGACACCAGTGAAACATCCGTCACCCTTTCTCACCTCTGTTTGGCATTCGGACAAATAGTTCTCACGTGAGCAAGTGTCACGTACAGCAAGAGCGGGAAGGTAATTACAGAAGAGAAATTAGAATAAATATCACAGATTGCATCTCAAACAAACCAGTGTCGATTTGAGTCCCGTAACTGATATTCCCATAACGCACTTTGTGTAAAACCTCACAATTAGTGTAATGTGAAGTGCAGTGGTCAAGCCTCATTAAATGCAGTTAGCTTAACCGATGCTATTTAGATAATGCTTTCTTTTGATGCGATTTTATTTTGATCGTGAGGGTGCCAACAGCATTGTTGGTCCAAAATCTAGCACATAACAAGACTATGCAGAAGGAGAAAACCTGGGCACTTTTTACAGCGGGTTCTCAAATTCAACTAAGGCCGCTGTGCTGAAATCCTCCCTTCACTGCCAAATGTAAGGGTCCAATGTGAATTTTGCTTTGGCAGCCTTAGATCCTGTGTGCCCATCACTGCCAATATTTCAGTACAGACTGGCTTCAAATCGGCCGTTTCGTTCCGAGAGGCTGCTGTGGAAAATGAGATTGGGGGAGTAAAACGTAAACACTAACACATCTTGGCTGAGACCATCTTTCCGCATGGTCTGTCAAGTGTGGCTACTAAGACCACCATTAGTTTCCTCTCCGAGAACAACACTCCCAGCCTATATGTCCAAGGTTCCCGTCTGCCCTTGTGTGCAAAACTCCAAATCGGGGTTATTGCCTCTTCTGCAGTCAGGCAGAGGTTTGGCGAGAGGGCCGTTCAGAATTGGTCCCCTTGCATCATCGCAGAGGGCACTGGTGACAAAGAAGACAAAGTTCAGGTGCTGGCACCTGATCTCCTGACCCATGTGGGGGACTGAGGGTGGCGTTGAGGGAGGGGTGACAGGGGTCACTGGCGAGCAGCGGTTGGAGGCAGCTTGCAGTTTAACTTGCAGCCAGGAGTGGGCACCGTATCTCCTTCGAGCTACATGTTCATTTAAGTTTGACATTTTTAAAATTCATCACTTTGGCGGCAATCTTCAGCAGTCCCTGAAAGGCAAACCTAGCTGCTTTCTACCTGGGAAACCTGACCATTTGCTCACAGGCGTTATAGGGTGTTGATGTGCCATCAATTGCACGAGAGACGAGTTGCTTTACAAAAGTTAGGCTTTAATAAACTAGAACTTAGCCCTGCGGTTGTCTACAACAAAATGGACGACCGCCGGGCGTTTGACTATTTATACCTCGGCAAGGAGGCGTGGTTAACTCAGCCTCTCGACCAATCGGTCGAGAGGCACATGACCGACCAGGGCCAATGGTAAGCCTGTGTTCTGCCCCCATGGCAGACAGGTATGCAAATCATATCACCACAGGTGTTCTAAACAACATGGCATGAAGTAAAATAAGCAAAACACCGCACTCGCTGGAATGTGAATCAAATAGAGAAAGCTGGAAAAATGCAGCAGGTCTGGTAGCATCTTTAGGGAGCGGAAATAGAGTTAATGTTTCAAGCCCATTTGGCTCTTCATCAGAACTAAAGAGATATGTTGGATATTATACTGTAGTTGGGAGAGATTGCAACAGGATGCAGTAAACTTCAGAACAAGAGAGATGTGTGTGGATGTGTGGGGCGAGGAGCGGGGGGGGGCGGGGCGGGGGGGGCGCGGAGCGGGTGGAAGGGAGGGTTTGCATCAAGACAATAAATGCATGGGATATTAAAAAAGGGGTCAAAATGGAGCAGAAAGGCCACAGTCTAAAGCAGATGAACTTAATGTTGAGTCCTGTGGGCTATAACATGCCGAATCGGAAGGTAAGGTGCTGCTCCTCCAGTTTGTGTTGGGCCTCACTGGAACATTGCAGCAGGCCAAGGACGGACATGTGGGCATGAGAGCAGGATGCTGAGTTAAATTGACAAGTGACCTGAAGGTGGGGGTCATGCTTGCGGACGGAGCCAGGCTATCCCACATAGAGGAGACCTCATTGGGAGCCACGAATGCAGTAGAGTAAATTGCAGGAGGTGCAAGTGCAACCTCAAAAGAGTGAAAGGGGCTTTGGATGGTGGTGGGGGGGGGGGGGGGGGGGGGGGGTAAAGGGGCAGCTGTTGCACTGTCTGCAATTGCAGGGGAAGGTGCCGTGGGAAGGGGGCGTTGGGGGAGTGGGCCAGGGTGTCATGGAGGGAGCAGGCCTTGCAGAGTGCTGACAGAGGGGGTGAGGGGCAGACGTGTTTAGTGGTCACATTGTGCTGGAGTTGGCGGAAATGGCAGAGGATGATCCTCTGGACACAGAATGACGTGGAGTGTGCAGCTGGCATGGAATCAGCACACCGCATTTCAGTAGGCGTCACAGCTAGATTTTCCCAATCCCATGTCAGATCTGTCTTAGCCCCTCTTCCCATGACCTTCGCATCTTTTCAATTTCTTCCATGACACTTCTTTCAATTGTCGCATTGCTTAACATCATTTCAGTCATTTAACCATCTGTTTGCATTCTGCCTGCATCTGCCCGTGTGCGCCCGTGGGCGTATGCCTACTTGCCTGCTCATGTCGACGCACACGTGGCTTTTCATATGCATGTGCTCATGCTTGTGTCTGAGAATGTGTATGTGTGCCTGTGTGTGGGAGGGGGGGGGGGGGGGGGTTACTCCCTCCTTCCCTGCATTTATCACCTTTATCAATGCTTAACATTTGTCGTTTTTGCCAATTCTAATGAAGCGTCAGCAGAAACTCACTGTTCTCTCCACAGATGCCGATTCCACCTGCTCAGTTGGAGCAGAATTCTCACCCCGTCCCAGGCTGCCCCAGTAAGTGGCTGCGAAGGTCGATGGACGTTCAGCTGTGGCCCATGGATGGGGGTCGGCCCTCAGCTCTGCCTGGTGTCTGGGAGCCCATAAGACTGGGAGTAAGGAGCCAACGTTACGTGGGTGTTACAGTGGCCACGGCCATGGACAGAGCATTCATGTTGCAGCCTGTCAGGCTGTGAATCAGCTTGTAAATCCTTGCAGTAGCTCACACTGATCCCTCCAAGGAGGATGGTGAAAATACAAAACAAGGACCTATGCAGTGTTCAACAAAGAGCTATTGTGTGTCACTCTTTGACAGAAGAATTAACAGACTACAACATTATAGTTTTAAAAGCTTTAATTTCCAAAGCATACATTACTTCAACTCTCTGTAATGCAAGTGGATCAAAATGCATTAAAATGCACACCTTTCAGCAAAATTGATTGCCGTTTATTTCTTACTTTATGAATTATGAGGCCTTGATAGGTTAAGAATTGGTTGCTTGCTTTCTCTTTTCCTTTCACTGATAAATAAAGAATGTTTAGTTGTTCAGTGACAAAGTACAAATGCGTACACAGTTAACAGTGGGAGGTTTAAAAAGAATCAAATGAGGTGAAAGACCAAGGTTTGAAACGCAGGCAGCGAGAATCTTTACCTGTCCTTGTATCGCATCTTTAAGACATACCTATGGATTTCACAGTCAAGGCATTGCTTTTGAACTTGCTGTTGTTGCGTGGGCAACTTTTGCCCAAATCTGCACGCAGAATAAATCCATCAAATTAAATACCCGAAGGGGAAAGTTTTGTGGGGCCACGAGGAACGAAAACGGGTGTGGGACCACGGGCTAGCCAACAGAGAGAGGCACGCCGGGCTGAAAGGCCTCTTTCTGTCCTGTATCATTCTGAAGTATCAGAGGTCTAGTGATGCCAGACTTTCAATTGAAAAGGTCCGTTAGTTGGCAGGAGGAAGGAAAAGACTGAGGGAGGTAAGGAGTTGGAATAAAATATTCGAAGTAAACAGTGTTTTGTTTCCAATGCAGGTACTGCAAACCTGGAACTGAGCTGGAGCACGAGAGGAAAAACTCAGAGGAGCGATAATCGCAGTGGCATTGATTAAACGGAGATAGATCCGGCAGGAAAAACAAAAGACAGCTCTCCTCACACCAATTAATAATTCATCTCCTGACTTGTCATTGTCTTTGATGTAATATATCAAAGTTCCTTCTTTGCCGCTTCTACAATGTGTGAAACATCACCCTCGCTGTTTCAGGGTGAGAGGACTGTGCAAACAGATCGAAAATATAAATAGATCTGACAGGAACAAACAAGACAAGTGAAGTAGAAAATTTTGAAATTGTGTGATTTACACAGACACAGTTATGGTGGAGATAAATGACTTCCAAAGCTCTACTTGTGACACTAATAAAGATTATTATTATTGATTAAAAAACTTACCTGTACAACTCCGCAGATGGGCTCCACAGATATAATGATGGCCCCAGGGTCTGTTGGTGTATTTGAAACTTCTTTATTTAATTTTTTAAAAGTCATCTTTATCGTCACAAGTAGGCTCACATTAACACCGCAATGAAGTTACTGTGAAAAGCCACTAGTCGCCACACTCCGGCGCCTGTTCGGGTTCACAGAGGGAGAATTCAGATTGTCCAATTCACTTAACGGCACGTCTTTCGGGACTTGTGGGAGGAAACCGGAGGAAACCCACGCAGACACGGGGAGAACGTGCAGACTCCACACAGACAGTGATCCAAGCCGGGAATCGAACCTGGGACCCTGGCGCTGTGAAGCAACAGTGCTGCCGTGTCGCCTTAAGCTTTATTGACCAGGAACTGTTCCAGAGTGGAGACCATGGGGCCCCTGCAGACGGGATTAAGGGTTCTGGACTGAGCTCTTTACTAAGTGAGTCAATATGCCTGCCAAGCATAGGAGCAACTTCTTTTTTTAATTTTTGTGCTTGTTAAGCTTTGGATCTTTCCATTTCAGGTATTCAGGGGCAGCAGGAGGGCCACAGCACAACCCACACAAAATAAAATTGCTTCTACTCTGTGGTGATATGATTTGCATAGCTGTCTGCCATTGGGGCAGAACACCGGCTTACCATTGGCCCTGGTCGGTCATGTGCCTCTCGACCGATTGGTTGAGACCAGTCATGTGACAGCTCTCCGATTGGTTGAGAGGCTGAATTAACCATGCCTCCTTACCAAGATATAAATAGTCGAAACGCCCGGTGGTCGTCCATTTTATTGTAGACAACCGCAGGGCTAAGTTCTAGCTTATTAAAGCCTAACTTTTGTAAAGCAGCTCGTCTCTCGTGCAATTGATGGCTCATCATACTGAGGACAATGTGCCTCGGCTTGAAGCAAGAACAGCAGCCACCACACAGCCCCAGTGTGACAATCCCCAGCACCGGGGTGAGATTCCTAATTAGTGCCAAATCAGGGCTCGATAAAAAGTACCCGAGCTCATTCCAGATAGGTCTACAGCCAGAGGCCTAGGATGGGATTTTCCAGTTTTCCCACCCGGATTTTATGGCAGGCACGGCACATTGCGGCGAGAGCCAAAAGTCAGTTGCCCTCCAGGGTCGAAGTGATGTCAGGTAGGGTCGTCCCCGCCCAGCATGGCGGCTTGACATTCCCGCCAGAGGTCGGAGTGAAACCGTTTTATATCCCGTGAATGGGATGCAGACGAACTGGGATCGTACCCCCACCCAAATCATCCGTGCTGCCAGCGGGGCTTCACGCCGTTTCAGAACATGGCGGACAAACCTCTGCGCTGGCCTGGAGGAGGCCCTGGGGCAGCCTGCGGAGGTCAGGATGGGGGCCTCCACCCGGGTCACTACGTGCAGCAGGGGGAGTGGAGGGCCAACCTCTCACTGCAGTAACTCCCGGGGGTGGGAACTTCCAAGCTGCAGGTGGGTGGCTGCTGGAGGTGGTGATGGACGGGGAGGGGATTAGATGGGGAGGAAGAGGAATGAAGAGGCGGGGCAGGTGTGGAGGCTTAGGAGGAGCCAGGAGAGGTTGGGAGTGGTAAGAGAATGAGAGTAAGGGGGTGTGCAGGTTAAACAGGCACGGGGAGGGAGGGAGACGGGAAAGGCATTTAGGGGGTTTGGGGGGTCTGAAGTGTTAACTGATGGGTTTTGGGGTGCCTATTGAGGGAATTGTTGACAGGAACAGGTGGTGAGATTTAAAGGGGGCAGTGAGTCCCCTCAATGCCTAACGTCCTCCCCTCGCACCCACAAACACCACCTGAGCTCTGTGTGTGCAAGGATCAGGGAACCACAGAGGCCTCTCCACCTACAGAGACGACGGACTGCAGTGGGGCTGTGAGGCATCACTTTGACATATTGAGTAGCTTTATGGTTTGGGCCATACGGATGGTGGTCTTGCCACTGATGCCTGTGTCTCATGTTCCACTCAGTGAGCTGAGTGCGAGTGGCTGAAGGTTCACTCACCCTGGCAGAGCAGGTGAGATCATTCATGCGTTTGCGGCATTGCAGGGCATCCTCTGGTCAAGGCCCTGGACACTGACTACCCTGGAGACTTCCTCCCACGCAGGGTTGGAGGTGGCCCAGCCTCCTCCTCCTATTCTTTGGGCAAAGCATGGCCCTCCTGGCCCCCACTGCATGGAGAAGGACCACCAAGGACATGTCACTGAATCAGGGGACCGATTCCTGTGGTTGGTGGGCCACCTCCTCCTTCAATGAAGGTTAAGTGCAATGTCAAGGTGTCTTTTTAAAATGGCGCCCCGATATGAAGGCAGGTTGCGCACCATTCAACCTGTCCCACTGCAAAAACGCGGGCAAACCCTTTTTTTTCACCTTCTCCCCGACCCACAGACTGACCTCGCCCCCCGTCCCCCGGACCCATAGACTGACCTCTCTCTCCACACCCCCCCCCCCCCCCCCCAACCTGTCCCAGACCCACAGACTGACCTCTCTCTCTCACTCTCTCATCTCCCCCCCCCGGACCCACAGACTGACCTCGCCCCCCCCCCCCCCCCCCGGACCCATAGACTGACCTCTCTCTCTCTCCACCCCCCCCCCCCCCCCCCAACCTGCCCCAGACCCACAGACTGACCTCTCTCTCTCTCGCTCATCCCCCCCCCCCCCGACCCACAGACTGACCTCCCCCCCCCCCCCCCCCCCCGGACCCATAGACTGACCTCTCTCTCCACCCCCCCCCCTCCCCCCCCCGGACCCACAGGCTGACCTCTCTCTCTCTCTCTCATCCCCCCCCCCCCCCCCCCGCCCCGGGACCCTCAGACTGACCTCTCTCTCGCTCCCCCCCCCCCCCTCGGACCCACAGACTGACCTCTCCCCCCCCGGACCCACAGAATGACGTGGGCAAACCCTTGACTGCATACTTAACTGGCCTCCCTGGTGGAAAATACCCCCAATTTTCTCAGCCTCTGTGAAAGGTGCTCTGTACTCAGTGAGCACCGTGATCCACGATAGTGACATCCCTGCGAATCTTTCCTCAAGGGAACTGCTGGCATTCTGAAATCTCACTGGCCGAAGATTGAGGAATGGCCGGCTGAGGAACTCTATGGTACGCCAACCCGCTGCGCTGTTACAAAAGGCCTCAAACCTACAGTGTGCAACGGATGAATAATGGATCACACTGGGCTCCGGACAAAAGCAAAGTACGTTCGCTCCCTGTTTCATACTGTGGGTCGCGTTGCAGCAGGTGGCTCTGATTAGTGCTAGATTTTGCCACTGATGCGCCAATCATCATTCATCAAAGTCTGTGTCCTCCACAGCAAAGCTCATTAAAAACTGCTGGATCTGTCCCGAGCAGTGATGGGCAACCGAGGCGAGTGATTGGGCCGCATGAGTGTCCCTCCTTCATCTCAGTGGGCCGTAAGATTGAAATCGGGGCTTATTCACCAACCGTGACACCATGAATAAGATTAACACACGCTGAATGTTTCATAACGAGTTAGAGAAAATCCTTAATCATTTACATATTAATGGAACGGTCAACAACTTCAAATGGCCAAAACTAAATAAATATTTACACTGTGGACATGGAGGGAGTGCTCGTCTCTCACAGTCAATGTTGCGAGCAATTAGCAATCGTCTCACTTCACTTGTCCTTTACGTGCAAATCACTTGAGTCATACCCATAGGGAAAAAGCTACACGGGTGGAAATCAGCGGAATGTGGCAATCCTGCCCATGGTCAAAGGTCAACAAAATGTCCCGTGGGCCGCACTCAGAACCCCGATGGGCCGTCTGTAGTCCCAGACCAGCAGGTCGCCCAGCACTGGTCCAGAGAGAATCCCTCGATGAGAGTTCATGTAGACAATCATAAGAAGAATGTCGAGAGGGGTGTGCGTTATTCCCACACCTTGGGGAAAATGGCTGTCATCTCTTCCAATTGTGGGGTTGTGTTTCTCTTTAAGTTCATTTTGCAATGCAACGTGAGCCTCCATCAGAATCTGTTCTGTTGTATTTGTGGTGAATCACAGTCCGTGTAATTCACACCGTTAATATATATGATGTACTGTGTCTGTGTAAGCTCGGTATACGAGCAGTTGCGCGGCTCTGCCCCTAGGGGGAGATGAGGAGTTTGTACTGGACTCCACCCTTGGCTCCGCCCATGGCTCCTCCCACTAACCGGAAGTATAAAGCCTGGCAGTCTGAGCCTGCCTGCCAGTTCATCACGTCGCAGGCAGGCTCCATTGTAAGATTATTAAAACCACTTGTGAATTGATGGTCACATCAATATTCCTGCTCACTTTTCCAAATGTTCACGGAAATGCCCCTGACCCTTTCTGAAAGGTGCCACTAAGACATTCCCAGCCCAGAAATGACACTGGTGCCAGCACAGAGCTATTCAATCGCAAAATCGTGCCTCTGCCTGTGACTGCAGGAAGGTTTGGTAAGGGCAGAACGGCACCCAGTGACGAGGAGCAGCCCATCCAGCCCAACTATTCAGGATCTTCTCCAACACGGATGAGGTTGTGCGGAGGGAGCTGAGTCTACATCCTGAACGTCAACAAAACCGGAAATGTTCTCGTTGCCAGTCAAACCGGCTGGAGTTTTATTTTGCTGGAGTGAGGTTTTGACAAACTGCCACGTTAACACGATCGGCAGAATGAATGCAAAATAGAATAGGCCAACCTGAAGAGAATTTCTCTTAATCATTGAGAGAAATGCTGAGAGATGAAAATACTTGAAATCCCTTTTTTTCACTTTTTATTTTGCCTTTTTAAAGAGTAATTAATTTTCTCCTCTTTTTACTTCTAAAAGCAGTGCCTTAACCAGACAGAGCCATCCAGTGCCATAACCAGATAGAGCCATCCAGTGCCTTAACCAGACAGAGCCATCCAGTGCCTTAACCAGACAGAGCCATCCAGTGCCTTAACCAGACAGAGCCATCCAGTGCCTTAACCAGACAGAGCCATCCAGTGCCTTAACCAGACAGAACCATCCAGTGTCATAACCAGACAGAGCCATCCAGTGCCATAACCAGACAGAGCCATCCAGTGACATAACCAGACAGAGCCATCCAGTGCCATAACCAGATAGAGCCATCCAGTGCCATAACCAGATAGAGCCATCCAGTGCCATAACCAGACAGAGCCATCCAGTGCCATAACCAGATAGAGCCATCCAGTGCCTTAACCAGACAGAACCATCCAGTGCCTTAACCAGACAGAGCCATCCAGTGCCTTAACCAGACAGAGCCATCCAGTGCCTTAACCAGACAGAGCCATCCAGTGCCTTAACCCGACAGAGCCATCCAGTGCCTTAACCAGACAGAGCCATCCAGTGCCTTAACCAGACAGAGCCATCCAGTGCCTTAACCAGACAGAACCATCCAGTGCCATAACCAGACAGAGCCATCCAGTGCCTTAACCAGACAGAGCCATCCAGTGCCATAACCAGACAGGGCCATCCAGTGCCTTAACCAGACAGAGCCATCCAGTGCCATAACCAGACAGAGCCATCCAGTGCCTTAACCAGACAGAGCCATCCAGTGCCATAACCAGACAGGGCCATCCAGTGCCTTAACCAGACAGAGCCATCCAGTGCCATAACCAGACAGAACCATCCAGTGCCTTAACCAGACAGAGCCATCCAGTGACATAACCAGACAGAGCCATCCAGTGCCTTAACCAGACAGAACCATCCAGTGCCATAACCAGACAGAGCCATCCAGTGTCATAACCAGACAGAGCCATCCAGTGCCTGAACCAGACAGAGCCATCCAGTGCCATAACCAGACAGAGCCATCCAGTGCCATAACCAGACAGAGCCATCCAGTGCCTTAACCAGACAAATTCAATGCAGTTACTACCCACCCTGCGATCGCGCACACGCACATAGACAAATATGCCACACAGACTTCCGCTTGTGACCATGGAGTAATTGGTCACATAAAGGGCAGGCCCGAGTTGGCAAAACGGCGGGCAGGTTTCAACAAGGCCAAGGTGGTGCTGTACCGGCGGCAGATCAGGTTTGGGGTGCTCTACCCGGCAAAATTATGGGTGACGATCAAAGGCCGGGAGTATTATTTCGAGACCCCAGAATTGGCCAAAGACTTCATTAAGGAGCATAAACTGGGGGAGAACTGAGTGGACAATGCTTGGGAACCGGGGTGCTGGCACTATGTAATGGTCGGGAGCATGTTTGAAGTGAGTGTAGGGATTGGAGGGTTTGCGCCACTTTTTGTGGGGGAGGGGGGCGGTTTCTGTTCAATGTTGAGATTGTAAGGAGTTGTAGGGGTGAAACGTTTATGTGGGCATGGATGTTCCCATCCCCCCCCCCTCCTGTATTAAGGGATTGTTTGTGTTTAACATCTGGGGCGCAATTCTCCAACCCCCCGCAGGGCCGGAGAATCGCCTGGGGCCGGCGTAAATCCTGCCCCAGCCGTGCCCGGAATTCTCCGCCACCCGGGAATCGGCAAGAGCGGGAATCACGCCCCACCGGTCGACCCCCCGCGGCGGTTCTCCGGCCCGCGATGGGCCAAAGTCCCGCCGCTGACAGGCCTCTCCCGCCGGCGTGGTTTCAACCACCTCCGGTGGCGGCGCGAGCGGGCCCCCGGGGTCCTGCGGGGGGGGGGGGGGGGGGGGCGATCGGACCCCGGAGGGTGCTCCCACGGTGGCCTGGCCCGTGATCAGGGCCCACCGATCGGCGGATGGGCCAGTGCTGTGGGGGCACTCTTTTTCTTCTGCCTCCGCTTCCGCTGATGCACCGGCGCATGCGCGGACTGGCGAAGGCCTTTTGGCCAGCCCCGATGCCAGCCGGTGGGCGCCAAAGGGCGTTGGCACCGGTTTTGGCGCCGGTTTTGGCGCCAGTCGGTGTGGCAGAAACCACTCCAGCGCGGGCCTAGCCCCTAAAGGTGCGGAGAATTCTGCACCTTTGGGGAGGCCCGACACCGGAGTGGTTGGCACCACTCCGCTACGCCGGGCCCCCCCGCCCCGCCTGGTAGGGGAGAATCCCGACCCTGTTTTTTTGCTTTTGGAGAAGGCTGTCTGGAGTTCTGGAGAAGTCCTTGTTTGGGTTGGGGGAGGGTAAGGCCAGCAGGAGGCCGTCTTCTTGAGCTGAGGAGTGGCGGGGAGGGGGGGTTGCGAGGTGGCGGTCATTAGGATGTGCCTTTGGGCAGGGGCAGCCGCGCTAGCAGGTTATGCTGGTGAACGGAAGTGAGGTGGTGGGGAGAAGGCCAAGAGAGGTGGCCGGGGGGAGGGGGGAAAGGGGAAGTGGGGGGAAAAGGGGAAGGGAAAAAGTGGGGGGGGGGGGTTTGCGACATGGCAGGGGTGTGAGATGACATGGTTAATGGCGAAGAAAGGGGCCATCTGGGATGGGCTAGGTACAGAATGGAATTAAAGGGGCAGGAGTTAAGCGGGGAAGATGACGGATGGTAGAGGGGATTAGAGGCGGAAGCCTCCGGTAAGGTTGGTAACGTGGAACGTCCGGGGACTGAATGGGCCGGTTAAAAGGTCGCGGGTGTTTGCGTACCTCAGGAGCTTGAAAGTAGGGGTTGTCTTTTTGCAGGAGACACACCTCTGTGTGAAGGACCAGGTTAGGATAAGGAAGGGGTGGGTCGGGTAGTGTTACACACATGCACAAATTTGCACACGCATGCACACATACTCGCACTCGCATGTACACACAAAAGTCCCCCACGCACATGCTCGCACGCATGCATACCCTCACATGCACATATACACATGCACATACAGACCGAAACGCACTCACTGCCTCGCACTCATGCACGCTCTTTCCAGGGACACTGAGTAGCGATTGGGAATGGCTACACTTGCCGTGTTGACTTTTACTAGCTCAGCGCTGGGACTGCCGTTCCACTGAGATCAGTCAACTCAGCAGGAATCAGGGATTGCAGCTTTCTAATTGTTTTAATGATTTCATTGGGATACGGAAGCCAGGCCAGCATTTGCGGCCCATCCATAACTGACCTTAACTGAGTGGTCATTTCAGGGGTCAGTAAAGGGTCAACCACACTGCTACAGGGTCTGGAGTCACATATAGGCCTGATCAGGTAAGGTTGGCACTGAAGGGGAATGAGAGAACCAAAGAGGTTTTTAACAACCATCCATGTTAGTTGCCATGGCTACAGTTGCTCAAATAGGCTTCATATTCCAAATTAATTCATTGAATTTAAATTCCACTAGCTGCACGGTGGGATTTGAACCTATGTCCCCAGAGCTTTAGCCCGGGCCACTGGTTAATCGTCCAGTGATATCTATGCCACCCTTTCCCGTTGCGAAAGACACATTGGCACCTCAAAAATTAAAAAAAATGGCGACTCCCTCGTAGTCAGCTCTTGGCCAGTCTGGGCCCAGTCATCAGGCAGAGGGCCGAGGGGAAGCTGGAAACGCTGCCATCAGGAGGGAGGAGTCAGCTTTGGGAGTGGGAAATTATTCCATTTTGGAATCCCCACAGAGCCACTGACCCTTCGAGGTTGTCCAAGCACAGACAATAACAGAATGTGGCTCACTTTGTTCACTTTCTAGTAACACGACATTCGTGTAATGGATCCCTTCAGCACCGTGAGCCATTATTCACAAGGAAGTCCCACTGTGCTTTTTTTTTACCTGGACGTGCAGATGGCTGTTTTGACACTGGAAATGAAACCTCGGTGAGTGGAAGGATGTAAACCTCAGGTCCATTCTGCGACGAGGACGTGGTGCGGGGTGAAAATTCTCCTGTGTAATCCTCGCCCTCATTATTCTCAAACTCCTGCAAGCAAAAAAAAAGAAAGGGGTCACTTTACTTTTACTCTTGGCCGGACTTGGGAATTCTCTTAATTCCCAGGTTTTGTCATGTCGGCCGTTACTTTCTCTGACAACCTGATGAAGTCTGGGTATAGACAGGTGGAGCGAAAGCTGCTTCTAAGGCGGGTTTCAACATGCAGAATTCATACTGGAAAATTATGATAATATCGAACAGATCGACTCTGAAAATAGTTTGGCAAGCGGCAAGCAAGCAACGGGACACTGGGCATTTCTGTTCAATCGATTATCCTCTTAGAAACATACATTGTAGACATTCTGTGAATTGAGAAACCTCAGCAGCCACAGAGAAAGTCTCGATTCAATGCTCCCATTAACTTCCATGTATTCAAATTACTGATGTTAAGAGACCTTGATGTTCTCCAATTTAAAATTTATATACCAATTAGGCAAAGTGCCAAAAATTGTAATATAGGTACAGGAGGATGCCACTCCTCGAGCCAGCTCCACCAATCAACAAGGTCATGGTTGAGTTGCAATCCAATCCCATATACCCACCTTCTCCAACCTTTTCCAAGCCCTCAGAATTCCGACAGAACAAACCTCTCAGATTTGGATACATGGAAAAAATGGATCAGGTTTCTTGCGCTTTGTGGGGTCAAGATGGTAAGGACGGGGGCATGGTACAACAGATGTGTCCATCAGCTTCAAACTGAACACCCCTGTCTTTGGGAACGAAATAGGCTCCATTCCATCTTGGGTATAGGTTAGCAAGGTGCAATGAACACGACCCTTCCTTCAGACTAAGAAATATTTCAATGCAATATATCGCGCTCAATCTTTGCTGTCCTCAAAATCCCCACAATGAGTTTCTACGATAATGAGTATCCCAACCAATCTGTCAAAGTTTCAACCGTAGTTGGTCAAAAGCCTTTGGCTTATTCCTTTCTTATTCACCTCATATCCATAGTGAATTGGGAGTGGGGGGGGGGGGGGGGGGGGGGGGGGGGGCAGGGGGTGCAGAAATGCAAGTGACAGAAAACTTCTGTAGCCCGAGAGACAAGTCAAACAATCTGGGTATCTACTTTTGGTCAGTTGCATAGAAAACAGGCTTTAGCACCATAGCTGTGCAACTCCATATAATGGTTCACAGTAGTCAGCCACTGGATGATCTGACAGCTCAGCGGTTATGCTGTTAATGACCACTGTTATTTTGTGTCTTGATTACCCAGTTTAGCATCACTCATCTACACTACTCATTATGCAGTCTGAACAAAATGTGTGGTCCTGTGATTCATTCCGATTCCATTTACTTTATCCTTCTCCTGTCAGGTGTCCCTTCTGTTTCTTGCCTTTATAACTTCGCAAGAATTCAGCAACCTCTGTGACTTTGGGGAAATTTTCCCACAATCTCATGAGAAATATCCCAACCTTTGAGGCTTTTTGAGTTAGAACATAGAACATAGAACAGTACAGCACAGAACAGGCCCTTCGGCCCTCAATGTTGTGCCGAGCCATGATCACCCTACTCAAACCCACGTATCCACCCTATACCCGTAACCCAACAACCCCCCCCTTAACCTTACTTTTATAAGGACACTACGGGCAATTTAGCATGGCCAATCCACCTAACCCGCACATCTTTGGACTGTGGGAGGAAACCGGAGCACCCGGAGGAAACCCACGCACACAGGGGGAGGACGTGCAGACTCCACACAGACAGTGACCCAGCCGGGAATCGAACCTGGGACCCTGGAGCTGTGAAGCATTTATGCTAACCACCATGCTACCCTGCTGCCCCTCCGAAGTTCCTTGACTTCGGAATTAATTTTACTTGAAGATGAATTCTAACCTTGTATTTCTCTCAGGTTTTTGTTTTAAGAAGTGCACAAAGCTTTAGTAACTCTATCTGTGCTGTTAACTTTAACCACACCAGGTGGTTACAAATTCTACCTTCTGACAACCCTGAGCGAAATCACTTATTTCAGGAGGTTAGCTTAAAAAGTAGAAAACTGAGGTAGAAAGTCAGCAGCAAGTCAGGGAATCTTAACCGAGATTCAACACTTGAAAAACATCATTAAAATAATTCTTACCCTGGGATGATCAACTTTGACCCTTGGGAAAAATGGAAAGTTTCAACAACAACAGGTGATTATTGTCGAACCAGATAGTCTATAATTCTTCCGTCTGCTTATTAAGCAGTTATTTTTTTGTCTCACTCTTGCTTCTCTTCACCCATATTTCTTTAGCTTTTTGTGATATTCCCATCCACTTTACCCCTCTCACCCTCTACTGTCCATCTAAATCTGGAGCACTCTTGAATTCCTTCACCTGGTCCCCTTTATATCACTGATTCATTTCCGCTTCACCAATATCATAGTCTGATCACCCGGCACTCCAGAAAATTGCCTTCAATGTCAGCGATACCCTTTTGCTTTCTCTTTTTTTTTTAAAAATAATTTTTATTGAAGAAATTTTTCAAAATACAAACATTTTAAACCCCCCCTACATTTACATTTAAATTATAACAAAACAAAGTCAAACCCCCCTACTTAACAAGATCCCTTTTGCTTTCTCAAAAGCATACCTGATGAGTAAATCCCTGCTCAGGTGCAACATGAAGAATGGACTCTTGGACGGACTACTGGATGTCTGCTGCTGATCTGCCACCACCTTGGATGCAGAGCCTGGTTCTATCCAAAACCTTCACTAAAATAAAACCTACTGCTATAAATTCAGAATGGGCTTTTGCCATTCTATCATGAACTTACGAGGATAGTTTGTAACATTCAGCCCGTCTCCAATTGCCATTGTGAAGGTGGAGCTGAGCTGCCTTCTTGAATTGTTGGTGTTGGTCTACCCACAGCGCTGTTAGGGGGGAGATGGGCACAAACTTTCTTCTTTCTTTACCGCAAAAAACAAAAGTGAAAGGCAGACTCACCTGCAACCCATTATCAGCAGGCTCTCTGGAGCACAACATTGCAACTGAGGCGGACTGGTGTTCTCTACAGTATGCATGAGAATTCAAACAAATAAATGGTCACTCAATCAAAGGAGGAGATTTTGGCTTCAAGAAGAGACGAATAGCAAAATAGACGAGGTGGATTGTGGCAATGACAGAGCGACGATAAACTAGGCTTGGCCCTCATGAAATCATAGAACTGAAAAAAGCAAGTGACCCAACTGAAACATGATATAACTTTGCTGCTGGTGCAGCTATCTAAGGACTAATGGATTGTCAGGGTAGAGCAGGGTAAGGATCTAACATCAGGAATTCCTGCAATCAGTGATCAAGGATCTTGGAACTCTTACCACAGCTCCCAAAAAAATGCTAATTAAAATTGAGTCAGCTCGTTGCATCCAGCGCCGCTTAGCACATTTAGAGAGCTCCATTTTCACCAAACCAGATACATCGTCCAGTGAGATCCACCCTCTTTCTCAATGTACATTGATGTGGAAATGCCGGCATTGGACTGGGGTGAGCACACTAAGAATTCTTACAACACCAGGTTAAAGTCCAACAGGTTTGTTTCAAACACTAGCTTTCGGAGCACTGCTCCTTCCTCAGGTGAATGACGAGGTGTGCTCCAAAAACATATATACAGACAAAGTCAAAGATGCAACATAATGCTTTGAATGCAAGCATTTGCAGGTAATTAATTAGCAGGATCTGTAAAGACTTAATTACCTGCAAATGCTCGCATTCAAAGCATTGTCTGGCATCTTTGACTTTGTCTATATATATGTTTCTGGAACATACCTCTTCATTCACCTGAGGAAGGAGCAGTGCTCCGAAAACTAGTGTTTGAAACAAACCTGTTGGACTTTAACCTGGTGTTCTTACTGTGCTCAAAGTACATTGTCAATAAGGCAATGTCTTTTGCTGTTATAAATCATCATTTCATGATCTTTACTCATCTTCACCACATCTTTCCTGCCATCAGCGTGCAAAACATCCCCAATGAAGAACACAAGATGGCCAAATGACCTTACCTTTCAATAAGTGCAACCCTCGATGGTAACGTCTACTGTGCCATCAGCCGAGAGACACACCAAGACACTTGAGCATTCCTTCCAGAGCATTCAGGGAAGTCAGTCAGAGGAAAAATATTATTTTCTGATTGTGGCCCCAACTGCGTGTTGGTTCCGCCAACATCGACCACACCAAGAGTTTTGTTAAATACCAGCTCCCAGAAAGACTCTCTGGATCTTAGATAATTTGCTGGTTACTGATGGGATAAATCTCCAGGTTTCTTCGGCCTCTAATTTCATTTGTGCACCTTCTGGATTGGACTCTGTGCTGTCTCCCTTCTTATTGCCGTCTCAAACCCTCCTCCTACACCGAGAGGGGTACGAAACTCACGGACTCTTTCTCAGGAATCTTTCTGTCCACAATTACACAGAGTATGGCTGATGCTCTGAACGATAAAATGGATATATTGTCAAACATTCTCTTTGTTCGACTCTTTTCACACAGAACTTTCTGGTTGAATTTATGGCCTTTTGAATGGCCACGGTCAACAGAATCAGAGCATCAGCGGAGCCATCAACGCGTGCCAACTGACTTTGCACTTTGTCTAAAAAAATGCCAAAAGCCTCCACAAAAATCCGAAGAATGGTAAGTATTTCTCGACATTAATCCTGCTTGTGAGGTGGCCTCCATCTCATTTAAATAATGACAGATGGGTCTTTATAATTTTGTCACAGCTTTTTTTCCCTCCAGTTGCTAGTTTTGAACTTGACTCTTACATTCCAAATGACGAGATTCCGAAGTGAGTTCAAAGGATCACCGCAACAAACAGAAGCCATGAACTAGTCCTGTGAATTTGCACTTGATTCTTCACGGCAAAATTAATTTCATAATCCGATCTGAAGAACTAAATATCTCGCAGCAAAAAGGCACAACACAGGAATCCCTTCATACCTGTATTATGATTGTATTACCAAAGCGGCAGATTTTGGCAACATTTGCCATCCACATTGCTCAAGAGCTACCGCTCTCCTCCATTTTAACCCCTTTTTGGAGAAATATTCCATACATTTATTGTCTCAACGCAATAACCCTCCTCACCAGGCCACCTGTCACTTGTTTGTAAGGTTGCCGCACCTTGTTGCAATCTCACCCAGCTACAATATAAGACCCAACACGTTCCCCCCCCTCTTTAGTTCTGGTGACGAGCCAAACAGACTCGAAACATTGTCCGGAATTCTCCTGCCATTCTCTGGTGGCAGGATTTTCCATTCCCGTTGGTGCTGCCCCTCTGCCCACGGGTTTCCCGGCTGCGTAGGGTGGCTTCAATGGGAATTCACAGTGACGGGGGCAGGCTGGAGAATCCTGCCCCTTAACTCCGTTTTCCCTCTCCACAGATGTTACCAGACCGGCCAAGCATTTTTCCAGCATTCTCTGTTCTCGTTTGCTGAAGAGTTAATTGCTTTTGGTTGTGTGGTAGACTGGTGATTGTGCAATCGGCGTCAATAATGCAAGAATACAATTATACAGCGTCTTTAATGTTTAGTAAGGAAAAACACAGAGCTTTTGACAAATGCAAGCGGATTGGGCAGCAAACACTGGGCAGTGCGCTGGGAGCGACCGCAAGGAATGATTGAAGAGCTGCTCACAAACGCGGGGTTTGAGTAGGTATTTAAAGGTGGAAATAGAATTGCAGTGGTGGAGCAAGAGAAGTGGAAAGATACAGAGAGAGGAAAGAAGTGGAGACATAAGGACAAAACAGAGAGAGGGTGAAAGGTGGAGAGAGGAAAGTGGAAAGGGGGAGCGAGAGATAGGTGGATAGGCAAAGAGAGAAAAGGTGAAAAGGCAGCGAGGATGAAGGAGAAGGCCGAGAGAGAGAGGGGGAAAGGCCGCAAATGGAATTTGGTGTGTCGCACAATAACACAATAACATTGGGGCAGCAGGGTAGCATGGTGGTTAGCATAAATATGCTTCACAGCTCCAGGGTCCCAGGTTCGATTCCCGGCTGGGTCACTGTCTGTGTGGAGTCTGCACGTCCTCCCCCTGTGTGCGTGGGTTTCCTCCGGGTGCTCCGGTTTCCTCCCACAGTCCAAAGATGTGCGGGTTAGGTGGATTGGCCATGCTAAATTGCCCGTAGTGTCCTAATAAAAGTAAGGTTAAGGGGGGGTTGTTGGGTTACGGGTATAGGGTGGATACGTGGGTTTGAGTAGGGTGATCATGGCTCGGCACAACATTGAGGGCCGAAGGGCCTGTTCTGTGCTGTACTGTTCTATGTTCTATGTTCTATAAGAAAAGGAACAGAGCATCAAGCCTGTTTCACCATTCAGTTAGATTATGATTAACCTTCATCTGAGCTGGTTTAGCTCACTCAGCTAAATCGCTGGCTTTTAAGGCAGACCAAGCAGACCAGCAGCACGGTTTGATTCCCGTACCAGCCTCCCCGGACAGGCGCCGGACTGTGGCGACTAGGGGCTTTCCACAGTAACTTCATTGAAGCCTACTCGTGACAATAAGCGATTTTCATTTTCATTGGCCCACCTTTTCTCCATATCCTTTGATATTTTTCCCTCACAATAATCTATTGATCTCGAACTTGAAAATTCTTGACCCTCCAGTATTTAATTTCCACGTTGGTGCAGCAGGAAGAGCAGGGAAATCAGCAACTGGTATTAGAAACTGTAAGTTTTATCAGTAACGTAAAGTTTACTGTCAGTGGGAGGCGGCTTTTTAAATTATAAATTGATTAGTTAGTAACTATTAGTTAATGAGCACATTTTGGAGATAGCAGAGCAGCTGATTTCCTGCAATTGCCGGATGTGGGAGCTTCTCTATACCGGCGTGATCTGCAGTTATGTGTTTGCACTGCAGGGACGTTGGCTCAGAGTTATTGAGCTGGAGGCCGAACTGCAGACATTGGGACACATTTCTTCTTTTTTTAACATTCATTTTTACGGGGATGTGGTGTTCACTGGCTCGGCCAGCATTTGTTGCCCATCTCTAATTGCCCCTTGTGAAGGTGGTGGGCTGCCTTCTTGAACCGCTGCAGTCCATGTGGTGTAGGTACACCCACAGTGCTGTTAGGAATGGAGTTCCAGGATTTTAACCCAGCGACGGTGAAGGAACGGCCGATATATTTCCGAGTCAGGATGGTGAGTGACTTGGAGGGGAACCTCCAGGCGGTGGGGTTCCCAAGTATCTGCTGCTCTTGTCCTTCTAGGTGGTGGTGGTCGTGGATTTGGAATCTGCTGAATAAGGAGCCAAGGTGAGTTACTGCAGAGCATCTTGTAGATGGTACACACGGCTGCCACTGCTCATCGATTAAGGAGGATTTGAATGTTTGTGGAAGGGACGCCAATCAAGTGTGCTCCTTTGTCCTGGATGATACCGAGTTTCTTGAGTATTGTTGGAGCTACACTCATCCAGGCAAGAGGGGAGTACTCCATTACACTCCTGACTTGTGACGTGTAGTTGGTGGACAAGCTTTGGGGGGTCAGAAGGTGAGTTACTCGCCGCAGGATTCCCAGCCTCTGACCTGCTCTTGTAGCCACAGTATTTGTATGGCTGGTCCAGTTCAGTTTCTGGTCAATAGTAACCCCCAGGATGTTGAGATTGGGGAATTCTGTGATGGTAATGCCATTGAATGTCAAGATGTGATGGTTTGATTCTCTCTTATTCGGTCATGGTCATTGCCTGACACTTGTGTGGCGCGAATGTAACTCAGGGAGGGGTAGGTTATCTGGTCATGTTATTCCAGGAGGCCGTCACACCCCATCTGATAGGGTCTTCTGATTTGGTCAGTGGTCAGGGACAGGAGGCTGTGATTGCAAATGAGGCAGGTGAAGGCCCGAGAGGGCAGGAGGGCAGGAGCCTTGGACCTTGCAATTGTCCTGCAGGTTTGAGGTTTGTCCAGCTTGTTGGGATGGAAGTGGGGCTGCAGGGTGGATGAGCTAATGGGCCATTGTACCGTGGTACAATGAAGCCATTCAGGTGCAGGGGATAACAAGGAATGTAATGGTGCCCTGGGGGCAGGATTCAGCACATCTGGTTGGGGCTGGAGAGAAACTTGCAGTGGGAAGGGGAGCTCCCAGTCATTGAGGTCCATCTAGGTTCCAATGATATAGGCAGGACAAAGAAGGAGGTTCTGCGGAGCCAGTAGGAGATCTTGGCACCAAATTAAGAAGCAGAACCTCAAAGGTCATCACAGCGCCAGGGATTCGGGTTCAACCTTGGCGATGACCGTGTGGAATTTGCACATTCCCCCCGTGTCAGCGTAGGTTTCCTCCGGTATCCTCCCACAGTCCAAAGATGTGCAGGTTAGGAGGCTTAGCCATGATAAAATTTCCCCTTAGTGCCCAAAAGGTTAGGTGGTGTTGGGAGGATAGGGTGGGGTCATGTTCCTGGTACTCTTTCAGAGGGTCAGTACAGACTCAATGGGCTGAATGGCCCCCTTCTGCACTGTAGGGATTTCATGCCCATGTCTAATCTCTGGGTTATTACCTGAGCCACCTGTAAATTGGCATTGGACAAATCAGATTAGGGAGATGAATGCGTGGCTAAGATTGGTGTGTGAGAAGTGGGTTCCGATCGGTGGGGCACTGGGTCCAGTACTGGGGCAAGTGGGCTCTGTACCATTGGGACGGTCGGCACCTAAACTGTGCTGGACTGGTCTTTCCAGCTGCATACCTAGGGAAGTACAGAGAGTTGTAAACAAAGTGGGGGGGGGGGGGGGGGGGGTAAGGGATCAAATTTGGGAAAAGGGGGTAAATTAAAGAGTAGAGGCAAAGCAAAAGAGAGAAACAGGTATTATTGCAGGAAGTGAAAAACAGACCATGACAGGAAGGGGCAGAGAGCACAGACCTAACAATAAATCAGTCACAGAGAAGCATTGCTGAGGGCGTTGATGTTATGATGCCCACAATGGGGAGCTGCCAGGGCTGGCAGAGCCAGATGATGCAGGGAGCTCATAGAGCTGCCCCTCCATCCCAAGGTGACCCTCAGGGCCTTACAAGCACCGGCCGGGAGGAGGGAATAGCGGAGGCCAACCCGGAGCTTTCCAACAGGGAGATAATGGCGGTCTCCAGTTCACCCGAGTCCTGCACTCCTGACAATGGCACGTCTCGAGGTCAGCGGGCGGACAGGGTGGCATGGTGAGGTGGTACCACTGGCAAGTTGGCCGGGGCCCTCCGATGCCAAGCCGTCCAGGGGACACACACTCGGGCCATCAAAGGCCGGGGAGCGTGGAAAGCAGTAGGCTATCTCCACACCTCTGATGTACTTCCTGGGGTCATACCTAGACGTAGCAGGGGAGCACGGAAGGCTAAGACGGTAGAGGATCACTGAGAGGGAACCGGGGGGGGGGGGGTTAGGGTCTCGATTAAAACACGTTACACCTGAGACATGTGAAGCCTCTGTCACATTATTCCGCACTGCACAGTGGTCCAGGTGGTGGATGTGACCTCGCTGCCAGCAGAAAGACAGCGGGCAGACTATGGTCTAGATTGAGGAGCACCAGTGCTTATCTCACAGCGGATTATCATCGCCCTCCTGCCTTGTATAGTGACTCACTGACAGTGCCAGCACAGACCCATCACCCTGCAGTGATGTTACACACACCCTGGGTAGGTGGAACACGGTGGTTGGGGGCTGAGCGGGTGTGGAAATGGTTTGGTGGGGGGGGGGGAGCGGATCAGGAAGGAAGGGTTAGGGGGGAGAAGGGCTGAGGTGGCGGACAAAGCCCCATCTATGAGAAGCGGGCGAGGATGAGGGCCTCCCTGGTTCTCCGGCATGCAGGACCCTCACCGCCGCTGCCCGTCCTTCATCCACCAGCTGTTCCCGTGGGTCCTCCAGCCCCTCCTGATCCGGCCCCTCCTCAAACTCCTACTCAGATGAGGCAGTATGTCCCTCCTCCTCCCCCTCCAACACGTTACCCCACTGCTGTGCTGGTTGTGGAGGGCACAATAGGTGGGTGACCCTCTGGGTGGTGTCCTGCAGGGCACCACTGGAGCAGTCAAGGCATCGGAACTGCATTTTGAGCAGTCCGATGCACCACTCAATGATAGCCGGGTGGTCACATGGGCCTCATTATACTCGGCCTCCGCCTCGGTCCCCGGCCTCCGTACTGGCGTACTAGCCAGGACCTCAGTGGGTAATCTTATCCCCGAAGAGTCAACCTGTAATCCTGGGATGTTCCTCGAAGTCGCCAGGGATCTCCAACTGCCCCAGGATAGAGCTGTAGTGCACACGCCCCGCGAAGCTTGCACACACATGCATGATCTGGAGATGGTGGTCACACACAAGCTGATCATTCAGGGAGTGGAACCCCTTCCTGTTAATGAAGGGCATTCTCTGTTGACCTCCTGTGTGCACAGCGACATGTTTGCCATCTGTTACCTCCGGGACCTGGGGCATCCTGACGATGGCAGAGAATCCTGCAGCCAAGGCATCTTGTTGGGTTGGTCCAGGGATGCACTTGTGGGTAAAGTTGTGAAATGGCACCCAAGTCCCCGCTCGATCCCTGGAATCAACCCAAAGCGGGAGTGTGTATCCTCATCCTCCAGGTGGTGCATGGCACAGGTGCCGCACCGTCCCCTTATTGACGGCACATGTTGTCTGGCATCTCCTCAAACAACCAGCGACGCCTGTACACCTTAGGCCGTCACCAGCCTCCCCCTCTGGGTACTTCCCCAGCCTGATGGGTGGCAGGTTCCTCAGGGTGTGGGGCGGGCCCCTGCACGTGTGCTGCTGCCTTGAGCCTGTGTCGAGGCTGCTGCCTCCATCTTCCCCAGCTTGGACTGCCGCCAGCACCGTGAGGGCAGCTACTGCGGCGTCAACAACACCATCCTTAATGTGATATCTGCAAGGAATGGGAGAGGGTGGGAGCCTGACAATCAGTTTGATACCCTCGATTCCCCAAACCTCCACCACCCTCACAGGCTGCCATTCATCAAGCTGGTTGTGCTGGGGTGCCCTGCACTGCACCCTCCCCCGGCCACAGCAGAGGGCCCCTGGGCACCGGACCCCAGACCCCTGCCGAGAATATTACTTGGACCAGGCGTGCTAAGGGGTGCCCACGTTACTACTTGCTGGGGAGCTGGTGAGATCGGGGGGGGGCATTAGATAGGTGTTTGACCGTTAACGAGATGGAGATTGGCCTCAACTGGTGTCAACTGGTTTATCTCCACGTCTGGGTGGGACCCGGGACCAATCAACGGGAGTGGGGTGGTTAGATCGGAAACTGATCGGCGCCTGGCATGGATCCACGTTTCGGCCTCTGCCGCGATCTAACCGGCTCGCAGAGATCGTTATGTTTTGGCCTTTTAAAGACAACAGACTGTTCCGCTGGTTGACTTGGTCCTTTGTGAAGTGAATGTAGAGTTCACCAGAACGAGCAGTGACTGCAGCAGCACTGAAATCTGAAACCACGAATCTTAAATCATGTTGTAATCCGTCCTGACCTTCTGCGCACGGTGTGGCTGTAGAATTATTTTTGTTGATAAAATATACCCATGGAAATGTTTTGCAGCTGCTCAGCACAGTTTGGATTCCATGCTAGAATGAAGCTTTACCCCTTCACCAATATAAGATAAATCTCCTTTACAAAATAGTTATATTGTTGCAAAAGATTATTCCTTCAACAACACCTATACATTGAGGGCATTATTACAAATATGTAGCACAAGAAATGTTTTACTGTTGATAAGAAAGGCGAACAGTCCCTTGGTAATGGAGAATATTGCTGAGAAGAGAGGCATGTTGCTGAAACTTTTCGTCTCACATTCATTAGGACAAATGCAAGAATACCAAACTTCAAACGATCACAACAATTTATACAACAGAGGAAAAGGGGTACTGAGTGGTTGGCAAGTTGACTGTAAGTGACTAAGGTATTGCCTTGGAGAAAACAGTGGGGGATTATAGCCTCCACACGCTTCTGGGTATTCAAAAAAGGCTCAGGACTTGAGCATATTCCTTTTGTTTCCATGTAACAGGTCCCTGTTTCGGAATGTAAATCGCTTCGAGCAAGTGTAAATTAGTCACATTGCGAGCTTGACCAATTTGATTGTCAGTGTGACCATTAGCACGCTCAGCATTGTTCAGCAAGCGCTGTCCAATCGTGGAATCGCATCTAATAGGAGATGTTTTGCTTTGGGCTGGTTGAGTTTGGTTTGTATTTTGCTTATTACGAACAGGCGGAAGAACATGTTGTTTGGTTCGATCAGCCAATTATCGGGACATATCTCCACACGTACAGATCTCCAGTCTTCCCTGATAACTCAGATCTCTGACTCGAGGTACTTCTCTGAACTGCCTCCAGTGCTTCAATATGTGTCTCTGTCTGGCTGGCCAATCAGGAAACAGTACTGAATGCGGGATCTGACCATGTCGTTCAGCATTATTTTGACTTGTTGATTCCTCCTGTGCAGTTGATTGAAAATAATGATCATCGAGTCAAAGACGCTTAGATCTCTGTCAGCTTCACCCTTAACCATTTGAACACCATTAATGTAGTACCTGTACAGCCAGATGTTTCTTCCTGTATGTATTTTGCTGTTATCAGGAGGTATCTCTATTTGCATCATATCCTTTGCCTTATCATGAACAGAATGTTAATCTCCCTTGGCAAATACCTGATTTCCAAGTATATTGTAATAAAGAGTATTCATTGAGTCATATAATTTACAGTGCAGAAGGAGGCCATTCAGCCCAGCGAGTCTGCACCAGCCCTTGGAAAGAGCACCTACTTTAAGTTTATTCTGGGTATTGAGCAGTTGCTTTGAAGACAACAACAAGTAGCTTGCCTGGTGCTAACTGCAAATGTAGGCTTATGTTAGAGAACCACATCACCGATGCTTTTTTTACAACCAGCTAAACCTTCATCCTTTATAGAAACCATGTTGCGGGCACTTAAACGCCTTTCAAAATGTTAGGAGCTGAAATATCCTCAGGGGGCTCCCGTTTCTTCCTGGGTCTGACCTTTACAGTTCGCCTTGTGCTGTTAGTGGGTGGATGAACTACCTTTAAATCAGAAAGTTCCACCGCTGCCACAATCAATATAATGATTTGCGACATTCAGAAATGCATGAGAGCAGGCGATGACACATTGAGGCACTGGGTTTCCAGGCACGGTGTTGCTAACCCTTCTGCGTGCATTTTAAATATTATCTTCCTGTGGTCGGGGAGTATGTCATTTATTACATTATATGATTATTGTGGATTAAGTTACTTTCTGGCACATGTGCGCACAAGCTCAGCATATTAAACCTTCAGTGAAATGCAGCTTCGAAAGGTCTCCACCCTGATTGTGATCGAGTGAGATTTGTGAAAGATGGAGACAGGATTGGAAAATGTTACAGTTGTTCACAAAGGAACTAAGATCATACCTTGTTTTGAAGTATTTGCTTATTTGATATGGAAGTGGTGTTTTGCAGAATTGGCCATTATTTAGTATTCTGAGGTACGGCATGCAGTCTGCATTCGGATTCAATTAGAGGCGTTTTTCAATGTTTCAATCGTCGCTCTTAATTATTTATAGAATCTCACAGCTGGGGAGGGGCGGCATTTAGTCCATCATTCGTGTGCTGGCTCTTTGAAAGAGCGTTCCAGCTTCGTCCCACACCCCAGTGTTCATTCCATAACCATGCTTATAATAATCTTTATTATTGTCGCAAGGAGGTCACATTAACACTGCAATGAAGTTACTGTGAAAATCCCCTAGTCCCCACATTCCGGCTCCTGTTCAGGTACACAGAGGGAGAATTCAGAATGTCCAATTCACCTAACAGCACGTCTTTCGGGACTTGTGGGAGGAAACCGGAGCACCCGGAGGAAACCCACGCAGACACGGGGAGAAAGTGTAGACTCCGCACAGACAGTGACCCAAGCCGGGAATCGAACCTGGGACCCTGGCGCTGTGAAGCGACAGTGCTAACCACTGTGCTACCGTGCTGCGTTTAAATTTAAATTGATCAGATTGCAGCCACAATATCAGGGTGTGATTTATCCACTAATTCGAAGGGTAAGTGTTGAGAGGGCAGGTTCAGTGGCACTCACAAAGAGGTTCAGAGACTTGTAGGGTTGAACAGTAGTGTTTATTGGTAGCACCTAACTACATACATATGTAGGCGGCTCAGTGGCGCAGTGGTTAGCACTGCTGCCTCACAGCGTTGAGGACCTGGAGTTCGATCCTGGCCCCGGGTCACTGTCCATGTGGAGTTTGCACATTCTCCCTGTGTCTGCGTGGGTCTCACCCCCACAACCCAAAGATCTGCAGGGTAGGTGAATTGGCCATGCTGAATTGCCCCTTAATTGGAAAAAAGAATTGGGTACTCTAGATTTATTAAAATATATATATATATATATATATGCACGTGTATCGAGGGGTGAAGGAGATGAAGGAATTGTTTTGGAGGGGCGGTTCACAAGCTTGAAGGAGTTGAGGAGGGTTTTCAGTATATGCAGGTGCAGGACTTTACTAGAAAAGTTTTGCTGATTTTTCCAACAGCGTATGCCTCCTCATTGTTGGAGGAGGTAGTGTCAGTAATGGGGTTGGCGGGTCAGGTCGTCTTGGCGATTTATGGAAGGGTTTTGGAGGAGGATAAGGGGTCTATGGAGGGTGTTGAGGAAAGGGGAGGAGGAGTTGAGGATGGTGGGAGGAGGGACTGTGGTGTGAGATGCTGCGGAGTGTGAATGCCTCAACCTCCTGCACGAGGCTGGGGTTGATGCAGCTGAAGGTGGTGCACAGGGCGCATCTGTCAAAGTCAAGGATGAGCCGGCTGTTTGAGGGGGGAGAAGTTACTTGCGAACGGTGTGAGGAGGTGGGGGGGGGGTGTCTGGCTAATCATGTGCACATGTTCTGGACCTGCCCAAAGTTGGATAACTTTTGGGGGTCGTCTTTCTGCATCATGTCGGCGATCCTGCATGTGGATTGGGAGCCGGGTCCCCCTGAAGACCATATTCGGGGAATCGGAGCTGCCGGAGTGGCTGCCGGAGTTGCAGACGGGATCAGGGGCAGGTGTTTAGCCTTTGCCTCGTTGATCGCTCGTAGCCGGGTTCTGTCGGGGTGGAGATCAGCTTCTCCACCCTGCGCCTTGGCGTGGCTGGGGGGTCTAATGGAGTTCTTCCATCTTGAGAAGGTGAAATGTGCCCTGAGGGGGGCAGATGAGGGGTTCCACGGGTGTTTTGGAGAGCTAGTTACCATCAACTGCAAGGATTATTGTATTTGGTGGCAAAATGTTTTTGTTTTGTTTGTAAAATGTTAAAATGCTGAAAATTTAACTAAAAATACTTTAAAAAAAATCTCTATGCATATGTACAAAGTATAACAAACAGGCACCTCCATCATGCTGACCCACTCCAGTCTCTTCATACAACTTTGTTTATTTACATCATACTGTGGGCTGTACTATTCTCCAGTCCCACATTAACCTTTACCGTGCCAAACACCCTTATACTGCACCCACCCTCCTCTCCACATGTCTCTACCCAGTGCACTTACAGCACAATCTTTCTTTACGTGCTGCCCCATCTCTAGTGGATACAAAGCTCACCTCTCCAACCTTTCCTGGTAAAATAACCTGCTCATTCTTGTGTCTTCATGTGTCGGTGCAGACTCGATGGGCCGAAGGGTCCCTTCTGCACTGTATTTTCTGTGATTCTGCGATAAATCCAGTCAGTCTGGAGGCTTGGCAATTCTGCCAGATCGCGTTCTGGACACACTTGGCAGAGTGGTCGGCTCAGTTGCTTGGGGGCAAGCTGTGTTGGTTTGGAATTGAACTCATAGCATTCTGTGCTTCCCGCACTTGGTTGTCTCGATCTGATTCACTTTTATGTGCTCCTTGGAGTTGAACTGGCCCGCGAGTCCCAGGTGGGATTGCCAATGGCCTGTTGAATCGGGGGCAAGTGCCAAAATGGGATTCTCGACTGGTGTCAAATCCGTTGAGAGTCATCTATCCTGTAGCGCTTGACCCAATCAGGTTCTCAGCCAGGGCAGGTGAGAAGCTGATTACAGCTGATCTGCATGTATTTATATATAATTACCGGGTTTGAATCATAGAATTTACAGTGTAGAAGCAGGCTATTCGGCCCATCGAGTCTTCACCGGCTCTTGGCAAGAGCACCCTACCCAAGCCCACACCTCACCTTCACCCTATCCTCATAACCCAGTAACCCCACCCAACACTAAGGGCGATTTTGGACACTAAGCGCAATTTAGCATGGCCAAATGTAGCGGAAACCCACGCAGACACGGGGAGAACGTGCAGACTTCGCACAGACAGTAATCCAGTGGGGAATCGAACCTGGAACCCTGGAGCTGTGAAACAATTGTGCTAACAACTGTGCTAACGTGCTGCCCGGATGCTCCGGTCTCCTGGTTTGCTTCTGCTTCCTCCCCCTAGCTGGAAATCCCACAGGCACCAATCTCTCCTGATCCTGCAAGCGAACATTGTGCCCTGGATTCCGAGGAATGGGCGCGAGTTCACTCTCTACACTTACCTGCAGGGTGCCAAGGAGGGTCCTTCAGGGGATATGGGAGTCGGGGGGCGCGGGGGGGGGGGGGGGGTCGGGCTGGGCTGGACGGGCTCCGTTTGGGGCTCTTGCCCGGGATAGAGTCGTGGGGCAGGTCTTCCCCTGTAGCTTTGAACATCACTAAACAACTATCTTTCAGCAAGTCAAGTTGTAGTTAAAAGTCTTCCCTCTGATGTGTTGGAACCCTTTGATGTCTCTCCAGGCATGTACCTATCAATGATCTGTCAGACAAAGGTGAAAGTCTTCTCTTTGAAGTACTTCTTTCACAGTCAATTTAATTCCCCTTTAATGTTCCAAATCCCTGGGTTTGAGGAGCCTAAAAGCTTTGAACAACATTGCTTACATTCAATTTCACAGTACATTACCTTTTACAAATCAGTTGATTGACAAAGAAGGGTTTAGCTTTGATAAAGAGTTCTCCAGGGTCCATTAACTCTGAAGTGCTTCCTCTTTTGATTAGATGTTATTTCCAGCTGTGTTTTTTTAAAGAGGCTGTTTCTTTGTTCTAAAGAGAGTCCTAGAAAGACAAGGTGCAGGGGCAGACCTCAGACAGAGCACCTGGACTTTCTAGTGTGCTCAGTTTGAATATTGTCTTCCTTGATCTAAAGTGTTTTTTCCCAATTGTTACTTTATGAACTAGACAGTTCAGGTTGGCCTATAGCATGACTGAACCTCACCATGTAAAATAGGCTGGTGTTAATGGTGAATTTCAGACTGCCTGACTAGTTGGATGGCCTTTTCTAGAGTCAGGCCTTATTTTGCCTGTAGTATGTCTGAAAGGGCATCATCAGCCACTTTGACTAATATATGGGGCGCGATTCAACAAAGAAAATTCTATGTCCAGTTTCAGGCTTGTTTAGCGGGGTGGTTCTCAGTGCCTGCTCAGCCAAGAAAGATCCCACTCTTCAACAGGTTCACTTGCCTACATTTGCCTATATTTTCGCCTCGGCAAGGAAAGTCCCGTCGGGGCCGCACTTTAATCATTTCCCGCTCACCAGTGCAAGAAGACTGCACATGGAAGGGGCGCCATTTTTAAAGGCAGCCTTGATCCTTTGACCCCCCTCAATGCCTCCACTGCAGCCTCCATACCCTCTCACTTCACCCAAATTACCACTTCTGGGGTCTTCGAGCACCCCCCTCACCCACCTCTTATGGTCAGGACCCCCCCCCCCCCCCCCCCCCCCCCTGGGCACGACCTCTTGCACAGGCAATCTGGCACCTTAGCATTGCCGGCCTGGCTTCATTGCAGTGCCGCAGCCAGCCTGGTCATGCCCAGGTGCCAGGCTGACAATATCAAGGTGTCAGGAGGAGTGTTAGGGTGCCACCTTGCCCTGTCTCCAACTACCTGGGTGTATCCAATGGTCTGGAAGACCACCCCCCCCCCCCCCCCAAGGTGTGATTACCACTGGTCCACGTTTATGTGCACCGATTCAAAATGGCGTCCTGGCCCGGTCTCCCAGACGAGGCCGTTAGTTCCCGGGCACCGGGAGAATCCGGCTCATTTAAACATGCTGATCTGGATCACGGCCAGTGAGGACGGGATCCAGACCGCGAGGTTAGGTTGGATCTCATGAGATGTCTCAAGAGTCGCAAATCTCGCGAGAGGCCTCTCACGAGATTCAACCATCTCATCACGACACCAAGTCAGGCGGGACGAGGCCGTTAATTCGAGCCCTTGGTCCGATGAGCTCTGAAATAAGGTCGCCATCGCCCCAGCCTTCAGATTTATTTTTTTCCTTAACAGAGCTTGGCCGCCATGTGCAATGGTGCTGACTCCAAACCCAGACCAGCGGTAGGAACGAACCGACCAAGGGCCCAAAGCCCTCCAAAGACCAGGTCGGCCCCAGAATGAAAGCCTTGCCCACCCTCGCTAGGTCCTTTGACTCTGCCTTCGATGGTGGTTCCTGCTCTGGTGGAGTCCCCCAGCCGCATGGTGGATATTACTTCTGCCCTTGACTGCAATGGGACCTCCCTTCAGGCGATCCCTAGCTGTCTCCTTGGGTCAGGCACACCCCAGCCAGCTGAGGATGTCGTCCTTTTAGATTTTCAGAGTCTGGGTCCTTCACCAGCTTCTTCAGTTCGGAGTTTGTTCGTTAGCTGTCACCATGTGATGCTCAGTAGGTCTCACAAAGAGGTCCAGAGGTTTGCAAGGTTGAATAGGAGTATTTATTGGTAACCCATAATTATATTCATATGTACAAAGTATAGTGAAGACCAGGAGCTAGTGTCATGTTGACCTTCTCGAACCTCTCCATGCAATTCTGTCTCCCATCTATTGTCACATGCCTCTCTCTACACCATACTGTGGGCTGTACTGTTCCCCAGCCTCGCATTAACCCTTTCTTTGCTGATCACCCTCATACTTCAGTACATGGCCCAGAGAGACCCTGCCTCGTATGAAATGGGCAGGTGGAAGCTCAATGAAATAAAACCAAAAAGAATTGCACAGAAGGCCAAAATGTTCTCATCAATGTCTTGAAACGGAAACAGAAGAAAATGTTACGGTTGGGGCCAAGTTCCTTTCGAGACACAGGAAAGTTCGAGATCCTCACTTCCCACACCGTCACTCTCTTCAAAAAAAAGCTGTGAACAGGGGCTGGTACCACAGTTTACCAAATTACTTCAGGCAGCAGGAAAGATTCCATTGCGATTCCGTACGCTTATCAAAACTGATAAGCAAACATTAGCAAGTCACGCTCGTTCACTGAATGGCCGCCTCGCCGGAATTAAGCCTCCCTCCAAATTAGATTCCCCGCCGGTGAGAAAATAGAATGTTCACATTCACAACTGCACATAAATGGCAAGCGCCTGGTGTGGTAGACTTCCTCCATGGTGGACAGTGAGTTGCTGCTACATTGTCCTCCTGTAGAGCGTCTGTAAACTGGCCCACGCTCGGGACTAGCTGGTGGCAGTGTGGAGGGCGTGGAGGATGGCCAAGGAAGCGAAGAAGGGTTAGCGAGGAAGACCTTTGACCTTTGACCCTGTGAGGTAATGATAGGTCAATGGCCTCCTGCCAGTCCTGCCCTGAGAATTGCTGAGTTCCACATTTAATGATCTGAGCAGTACATGTTTGTCCGTGGTCAGCCATCCCGGCCGGAATCACTCCCAGGTCTGCACCCACCACCAAACCTAGACGCCACTACGGGAAACAAGAGCCAGTGAAAACAAGCTCCAGTGCACACTGGGTTGAAGGTTAATTTGGCAGATAATGAAGCTTCGCTTCAAATTTCCAAAGTCCTCTGACTAAATTCGGCCCAAAGGTGCTTCCACTTTCATTGTAGAATGATCCATTATTAACATCTATAATTGTCCTGTTCGCAATCGCCAAACACTCTGACCTGATTGGCTCACCCACCAGATGCAAACTTTATACAGGCGAGTGTTATTGAACAGAATGAAATGTTGAGTGGGCAGATTTCCGAACCAGTATCTACATGGGGTGGCTCATTATTGGTGCAAAACTGCAACTCTTTGAAAGACACTCAATTTCGCAACATTCAAGTTCCGAAATGACTCTTCACTTTCAAAAAAAAAGTTGTTAAGGCACATTCAGTGAACCTCTGGAAAGTGGACACTTGTTAAGATGCCCAAAGATGGTAAAATATACAAGCAGCACACTACACTCAGAAAGGGCTCCATTGCTGGTGTTGAATGGTGACATGGCTCAAATCCCAGGGATAGAGCGGCTTTCCAGCAGCTTTGGACAGTGGGGAGAAGAACTCACCATTAGTTGGAGCTTTTTAAAAAAAAACAGTGCTTACCATAACCATCGAGGTGGCCCACCAAAGAGGAATAGCTGATGCCAGTTCCTAAGTCGTCCTTAATTTAACACACGTTTCACCCCATTTTGATATATGATAGGGAGACGCCTATCATTTATAGGCCTCACTACAGCGAGTGTACTCAACGTTTCAATGCCTCCTTTACGCAATCCGTTAAATACGTTTTATCTTCACCCCATCTGCACTCCACCCCAAAAGCCCCCCCACCCCCACCGCCGCCCTCCAAGCCCAACACACACACATCCAGCAGAGCACACAGAGTTCAATTGATTTTGATCTTTGCCATTATGCACGCTCCGAGCTCTCCTACCTTTCGGCTGAAATTTTTGACTGGAGAAATCGGTTCCTGTGGGAATGAAGATGAAGAGATGAAATTTTGAGGCAGACAATGCATTGATTTTTGAAGATATTGCGAGCCTTAACCGCTAACCTTCCGAACGATTGCAACTGCACACGTGTGCGCGGCTGAAGCCTGGGAGATGGCCTTGTCTACGTGTGGGGGACCAATTGGAAAGACTCAAGGCGGCTGGTGACATTTTGTGAGACCACCCCATTCGATGCTGTGCCACTGTATCTGTAATGAGCAGCATATTCTGGAACAATACATGTGGTGTATTCTGATCAGGGTGACTTACCAAAAAATGGCTCCCAGTTTTACAATCATTGCATGTCCATGGCCAGCCTAAGAAGCGGTAAGAGTTTTAGAATCCAGCATTGACATTTCATTAGGATTGACACTTGTTTGGTCTCCTTCAAGCCGGCCCTCTCTTATCGGGCCTGATACTCGGCCCTCAGTTGGCGTGTTGTGTCCTCTTCTGGGGATCACACTTTACAAAGGATCTCAAGGCTCTGGAAAAGGTGCTGAGGAGGTTTATTGGAATGGTGCCAGGGTGGGGAGAGAGGGGGGTAGGGAGGGGGGGGAGGGTGGGGCTGGGTAGGGTCCTCTTTCAGCGGGTCGGTGTAGACTCGATGGGCCGAATGGCCACCTTCTGCACTGGAGGGATTCCATGGTTCGATGGATTGTTCTGTTCAGGGGAGGAGGTTAAAGCGAGAATAAATAGAGTTGTTCAAAATGATCGGGGGTTTTTAGAGAGCAGACAGAGAAACTCTTTCCATTAGCGAGAGTTACCAGTGGACACAGGCTTAGGAAATTGGAGGGGAGATGATTTGTTCCGCAATGAGCTATGATCTGGGATAATAATTATCTGGAAGGTGGTGGAAGCAAGTTCAAAGTAGCTTCCAGGAGGGTGGTGGTACATTGCTAATAAGGAAGCAAGGGATCTGGATCATTCGGAGAGCCGGATTGGCTTGTGTGGTTTCTGCCGTGCACGGTTATCCGTTGCAAAGAAGCTATTGTGATTGTGTTAAGCTGCATACAGCCAGTCTGTGAACCATGGCTTATGACACGTTTGGTTAGTGAGAAATGAGAATGACCCTCATTATCTCTCAGACAACAAGCACGGCAGTGACTTCATGACTTCATATTACTGCTGGTAATATAGGGGCTGGTTTAGCACAGTGGGCTAAGACAGCTGGCTTGTAATGCAGAACAAGACCAGCAGCACGGGTTCAATTCCCGTTCCAGCCTCCCTGAACAGGTGCCGAAATGTGGTGACTAGGGGCTTTCCACAATAACTTCTTTGAAGCCTACTTGTGACAATAAGTGATAATTATTATTATATTAATGAACATCAATTTTGTGTCAAATGTGGGCCTTTTGGGATCAAGTTTTCAATTTTATTTTCTAATTTTCCGGGCAGCTCGCTCAAAACTTGGACAACTTTGTCCACGACTGGGTGGGTGACGGTGCCGGATTCCATCGCTTCATTCTCACCGTCCTTCGACTTGATGAACATGAAAGGTTGCCCTCCATGGCATAGATGGAAAGAAAATGAAAATGAAGATGAAAATCACTTATTGTCACGAGTAGGCTTCAAATTAAGTTACTGTGAAAAGCCCCTAGTCGCCACATTCAGGTGCCTGTTCGGGGAGGATGTTACGGGAACATAGATGTGATTGAGAAAAAAAAAAGTTCATCCACAGCCTGGCCAGAGAAAACCAGAGATGAGCCAGTTTTCCAATATTCGATCCCAATTTCTTGTTCTTTGCAATTTTGCTGTTGTCATGATGTCGGTCAATTTCAGTTAACAGGACTAACGAGGAAACTGCCCATTACAAATACAGGAACGGCACAGGGACTGTGGCAGAATTTACCCCCAATCCTTCCTTACTTTGATATTGTTTATTCTCTTTTCAGGATAGTTGCCATGTGCAAGGGATAGATGGAAGAGAGTGACCCACTGCACCATTGAGGTAACAAGCAGCGCCACCCTGCTCTCCCCTGCCTTGCCCCTCTGAGCTCCTCTTTTAGTTTAAGTGTTCGGCAGATGTTATTACAGGGAGAAAATGGTGGCCAATAGACTTTATTTTACATGAGACTGAGGAAGTAGTGCACACCAGGACCAAAGCGGGGGACTCTCAACCAGCAAATCAGCCCTGCTGGCAGGGGGCAAGCGGCAAGTTTCACTTTGGGAAGCAAACTGCCTCAGCGGAATCGTGCAAACTAGGAGCAGGGGTATGCATTGGGGAGGGGGGCAGGGGTGTGCATTGGGGAGGGAGCAGGGGTGTGCATTGGGGAGGGGGCAGGGGTGTGCATTGGTGAGGGGGCAGGGGTGTGCATTGGGGAGGGGGCAGGGGTGTGCATTGGGGAGGGGGCAGGGGTGTGCATTGGGGAGGGGGCAGGGGTGTGGATTGGGGAGGGGGCGGGGGTGTGCATTGGGGAGGGGGCGGGGGTGTGCATTGGGGAGGGGGCAGGGAGTGTGGATTGGGGAGGGGGCAGGAGTGTGCATTGCGGAGGGGGCAGGGGTGTGCATTGGGGAGGGGGCAGGGGTGTGCATTGGGGAGGGGGCAGGGGTGTGCATTGGGGAGGGGGCAGGGGTGTGCATTGGGGAGGGGGCAGGGGTGTGCATTGGGGAGGGAGCAGGGGTGTGAATTGGGGAAGGGGGGGGTGTGCATTGGGGAGGGGGCAGGGGTGTGCATTGGGGAGGGGGCAGGGAGTGTGGATTGGGGAGGGGGCAGGGGTGTGCATTGGGGAGGGGGCAGGGGTGTGAATTGGGGAAGGGGCGGGGGTGTGCATTGGGGAGGGGGCAGGGGTGTGCATTGGGGAGGGGGCAGGGAGTGTGGATTGGGGAGGGGGCGGGGTGTGCATTGGGGAGGGGGCAGGGGTGTGAATTGGGGAAGGGGCAGGGGTGTGCATTGGGGAGGGGGCAGGGGTGTGCATTGGGGAGGGGGCAGGGAGTGTGGATTGGGGAGGGGGCAGGGGTGTGGATTGGGGAGGGGGCGGGGGTGTGCATTGGGGAGGGGGCAGGGAGTGTGTATTGGGGAGGGGGCAGGGGTGTGCATTGGGGAGGGGGCAGGGGTGTGCATTGGGGAGGGAGCAGGGGTGTGCATTGGGGAGGGGGCAGGGGTGTGCATTGGGGAGGGGGCAGGGGTGTGCATTGGGGAGGGGGCAGGGGTGTGCATTGGGGAGGGGGCAGGGGTGTGTGTAGGTGAGGAGTGCGGTGGTGTGTGTAGGGGAGGTGTGCGGTGGTGTGTGTAGGGGAGGTGTGCGGTGGTGTGTGTAGGGGAGGTGTGTGGTGGTGTGTGTAGGTGAGGAGTGCGGTGGTGTGTGTAGGGGAGGAGTGTGGTGGTGTGTGTAGGGGAGGTGTGCGGTGGTGTGTGTAGGGGAGGTGTGCGGTGGTGTGTGTAGGGGAGGTATGCGGTGGTGTGTGTAGGGGAGGAGTGCGGTGGTGTGTGTAGGGGAGGAGTGCGGTGGTGTGTGTAGGGGAGGTGTGCGGTGGTGTGTGTAGGGGAGGTGTGCGGTGGTGTGTGTAGGTGAGGAGTGCGGTGGTGTGTGTAGGGGAGGTGTGCGGTGGTGTGTGTAGGGGAGGTGTGCGGTGGTGTGTGTAGGGGAGGAGTGGGGTGGTGTGTGTAGGGGAGGTGTGCGGTGGTGTGTAGGGGAGGTGTGCGGTGGTGTGTGTAGGGGAGGTGTGCGGTGGTGTGTGTAGGGGAGGTGTGCGGTGGTGTGTGTAGGGGAGGTGTGCGGTGGTGTGTGTAGGGGAGGTGTGCGGTGGTGTGTGTAGGGGAGGTGTGCGGTGGTGTGTGTAGGGGAGGAGTGGGGTGGTGTGTGTAGGGGAGGTGTGCGGTGGTGTGTGTAGGGGAGGAGTGCGGTGGTGTGTGTAGGGGAGGTGTGCGGTGGTGTGTGTAGGGGAGGTGTGCGGTGGTGTGTGTAGGGGAGGTGTGCGGTGGTGTGTGTAGGGGAGGTGTGCGGTGGTGTGTGTAGGGGAGGAGTGGGGTGGTGTGTGTAGGGGAGGTGTGCGGTGGTGTGTGTAGGGGAGGTGTGCGGTGGTGTGTGTAGGGGAGGTATGCGGTGGTGTGTGTAGGGGAGGAGTGCGGTGGTGTGTGTAGGGGAGGAGTGCGGTGGTGTGTGTAGGGGAGGTGTGCGGTGGTGTGTGTAGGGGAGGTGTGCGGTGGTGTGTGTAGGTGAGGAGTGCGGTGGTGTGTGTAGGGGAGGTGTGCGGTGGTGTGTGTAGGGGAGGTGTGCGGTGGTGTGTGTAGGGGAGGAGTGGGGTGGTGTGTGTAGGGGAGGTGTGCGGTGGTGTGTAGGGGAGGTGTGCGGTGGTGTGTGTAGGGGAGGTGTGCGGTGGTGTGTGTAGGGGAGGTGTGCGGTGGTGTGTGTAGGGGAGGTGTGCGGTGGTGTGTGTAGGGGAGGTGTGCGGTGGTGTGTGTAGGGGAGGTGTGCGGTGGTGTGTGTAGGGGAGGAGTGGGGTGGTGTGTGTAGGGGAGGTGTGCGGTGGTGTGTGTAGGGGAGGAGTGCGGTGGTGTGTGTAGGGGAGGTGTGCGGTGGTGTGTGTAGGGGAGGTGTGCGGTGGTGTGTGTAGGGGAGGTGTGCGGTGGTGTGTGTAGGGGAGGTGTGCGGTGGTGTGTGTAGGGGAGGAGTGGGGTGGTGTGTGTAGGGGAGGTGTGCGGTGGTGTGTGTAGGGGAGGAGTGCGGTGGTGTGTGTAGGGGAGGAATGCGGTGGTGTGTGTAGGGGAGGAGTGCGGTGGTGTGTGTAGGGGAGGTGTGCGGTGGTGTGTGTAGGGGAGGTGTGCGGTGGTGTGTGTAGGGGAGGTGTGCGGTGGTGTGTGTAGGGGAGGTGTGCGGTGGTGTGTGTAGGGGAGGAGTGCGGTGGTGTGTGTAGGGGAGGAATGCGGGGGTGTGTGTAGGTGAGGTGTGCGGGGGTGTGTGTAGGGGAGGTGTGTAGGGGAGGTGTGCGGTGGTGTGTGTAGGGGAGGTGTGCAGGGGTGTGTGTAGGGGAGGAGTGCGGTGGTGTGTGTAGGGGAGGAGTGCGGTGGTGTGTGTAGGGGAGGAGTGCGGTGGTGTGTGTAGGGGAGCTGTGCGGTGGTGTGTGTAGGGGAGGAGTGCGGTGGTGTGTGTAGGGGAGGAGTGCGGTGGTGTGTGTAGGGGAGGAGTGCGGTGGTGTGTGTAGGGGAGGTGTGCGGTGGTGTGTGTAGGGGAGGAGTGCGGTGGTGTGTGTAGGGGAGGAGTGCGGTGGTGTGTGTAGGGGAGGAGTGCGGTGGTGTGTGTAGGGGAGGAGTGCGGTGGTGTGTGTAGGGGAGGAGTGCGGTGGTGTGTGTAGGGGAGGTGTGCGGTGGTGTGTGTAGGGAAGGAGTGCGGTGGTGTGTGTATGGGAGGTGTGCGGTGGTGTGTGTATGGGAGGTGTGCGGTGGTGTGTGTAGGGGAGGTGTGCGGTGGTGTGTGTAGGGGAGGAGTGCGGTGGTGTGGGTAGGGGAGGAGTGAGGTGGTGTGTGTAGGGGAGGTGTGCGGTGGTGTGTGTAGGGGAGGTGTGCGGTGGTGTGTGTAGGGGAGGTATGCGGTGGTGTGTGTAGGGGAGGAGTGCGGTGGTGTGTGTAGGGGAGGTGTGCGGTAGTGTGTGTAGGGGAGGAGTGCGGTGGTGTGTGTATGGGAGGAGTGCGGTGGTGTGTGTAGGGGAGGAGTGTGGTGGTGTGTGTAGGTGAGGTGTGCGGTAGTGTGTGTAGGGGAGGAGTGCGGTGGTGTGTGTATGGGAGGAGTGCGGTGGTGTGTGTAGGGGAGGAGTGTGGTGGTGTGTGTAGGTGAGGTGTGCGGTGGTGTGTGTAGGGGAGGTGTGTAGGGGAGGAGTGCGGTGGTGTGTGTAGGGGAGGTGTGCAGGGGTGTGTGTAGGGGAGGTGTGCAGGGGTGTGTGTATGGGAGGTGTGCGGTGGTGTGTGTAGGGGAGGTGTGCAGGGGTGTGTGTAGGGGAGGTGTGCGGTGGTGTGTGTAGGGGAGGTGTGCGGTGGTGTGTGTAGGGGAGGAGTGTGGTGGTGTGTGTAGGGGAGGTGTGCGGTGGTGTGTGTAGGGGAGGAGTGCGGTGGTGTGTGTAGGGGAGGAGTGCGGTGGTGTGTGTAGGGGAGGTGTGCGGTGGTGTGTGTAGGGGAGGAGTGTGGTGGTGTGTGTAGGGGAGGAGTGCGGTGGTGTGTGTAGGGGAGGAGTGCGGTGGTGTGTGTAGGGGAGGAGTGCGGTGGTGTGTGTAGGGGAGGAGTGCGGTGGTGTGTGTAGGGGAGGTGTGCGGTGGTGTGTGTAGGGGAGGTGTGCAGGGGTGTGTGTATGGGAGGTGTGCGGTGGTGTGTGTAGGGGAGGTGTGCGGTGGTGTGTGTAGGGGAGGAGTGCGGTGGTGTGTGTAGGGGAGGAGTGCGGTGGTGTGTGTAGGGGAGGTGTGCGGTGGTGTGTGTAGGGGAGGAGTGCGGTGGTGTGTGTAGGGGAGGAGTGCGGTGGTGTGTGTAGGGGAGGAGTGCGGTGGTGTGTGTAGGGGAGGAGTGCGGTGGTGTGTGTAGGGGAGGAGTGCGGTGGTGTGTGTAGGGGAGGAGTGCGGTGGTGTGTGTAGGGGAGGAGTGCGGTGGTGTGTGTAGGGGAGGAGTGCGGTGGTGTGTGTAGGGGAGGTGTGCGGTGGTGTGTGTAGGGGAGGTGTGCAGGGGTGTGTGTATGGGAGGTGTGCGGTGGTGTGTGTAGGGGAGGAGTGCGGTGGTGTGTGTAGGGGAGGTGTGCGGTGGTGTGTGTAGGGGAGGTGTGCGGTGGTGTGTGTAGGGGAGGAGTGCGGTGGTGTGTGTAGGGGAGGTGTGCGGTGGTGTGTGTAGGGGAGGTGTGCGGTGGTGTGTGTAGGGGAGGTGTGCGGTGGTGTGTGTAGGGGAGGTGTGCGGTGGTGTGTGTAGGGGAGGTGTGTGGGAGGGATGGCTGCCAGGTGAAAGCTCTATTTGATGACTCGCAAACTTATTTGTAGCTGAAGGATGACTACCCACAATGGGGCGCTTATCAAACTGCGAGAACATAAAGGAAAGGAGCAATGATAACAGAATGAAAGAATGCAAAAGAAAGGAACAGAACACAAAGTGTAGAGTGACAATGATCAGCTATAGTATTCTGAATGGGCGAGAAATATTTCTCACTCTCTCACCTTACAATTTCTCCGTGGAATTTCTCACAATTTCTCCGACCAATTCTTATTAATAGCTCTCCTCCTCTATTTGCACTTCTCCACACACATACACACACTATACTGCCACATCCTCACGCCTTCTTGCCTGTCCGGTAAACCTACCATGATAGTTTAAAACCAACAAATAAATATTAACCACTTGATAAATCTACTCAGAGTACTGCCAGATGCATTAAAAGGATGTGATTTCCTCCCAGCACACACTCATTCCCACTCAGCCACACATGAGAGGCATAGACAGATTCTGTTCCATATTCAAAGGTGGAACTATGACAAAGAGTCTATGAAGATGATTGATGCAGATGAGTTTGTACTGGACAGCGGGGAAGCTTAACTTTGACAGAAAAAGTTAGAAGTACACACTGGATTGGATTGGAGGGAAAGAGAGCTTAATCTTTCCGTGTCAGATCTCATGAAAGTTTAGGTGCAATTAGGTTAGCCTACCTTTCACTCAGACACTATTGGATCTGCTGGACAATTCCAATCCGCTCTGTTTTTATCTCATAGTTTCAGCTTTCTCTTTCAACACTGAAAGAGTTGATTCATGCATGTACAGGCCAGAGTCCTTGCAAAGTAAGAGCAAAGAGATGCTCCCGGGCCATTGCGAATGCTGCACACTAGGACGCAGTGAGACATCTTCAACAGCACCTCCCAAACCCGCCACTTGGGAGATTAAGGGCAGTGGGTGCATGGGAACATCATCAGCTCCAGGTTCCCCCCCAAGTCGCACGCACACCCGGGAATCATACCGGCCATTCCCTCATTGCCGCTGGGTTACAAATATGGAACTCCCTACCTACCAGCATCATGGCTGTCTCTTCAGCACACAATGGAGAAGGCTCACAACTACCTCCTTGAGAGGGCAAAAGGAGATGGACAATAGATGCCTCACCCTTATCCTGAGAATGAATGTTTGAAAAATCACATCAGCTCAGCAGAACACCTTACAAAGTGCCTGTTATGTCTGTAAAGTGCCTGTTATTTCTGTTACATCGTAAATCTGTCCTTGAACTACAGGCCAAAGGAACATTTTCAAGAAGACACTTCACACTGCCTGCCAGTCCTGCTCCTTTATGTTGTAACCTGCACAAATATTTCAAAACTGCTGTTGGAAGTGTGGTGCATCTCTTTTTCAGAAATATTTTTCCTTGTTGCTCAGGCGACCAAATCATTCTTTGGGTGTCTTTCCACTCTTGAAATGAAGAATGTGCACAAGAGGCCGCGACAATTCTCTCAGCCTCCTTCTCGTTCTCAGCCTTGGTCTGAGCCTCTGCAAACGCAGATTAACCCCCTGTGGTTGTATGACTAGGGGTATTACAGTACCTGGGAGGGTGAGCTGCCATTGGTGCAGAGGACTCGCTGCCCATTGGCCCAGGTATGTCATGTGCCTCACAGCCGATTGGCTGAGAGGAAGGTGGCTCCGCCTACGAGGCAGGGTATAAGAACCCGTGTTTTCCGGCAGCCAGCCATTCTTCTGAACGTCTGCTGCCGGTTCCACTTCCTGCGTATTAAAGCCTATCGTTCGGACTTCATCTACATTTTGTGTCCATTGATTGTGCATCACCCCCCTCAAGTGAATACGCCCAGAAGGAAAGTGGCTGCTTTCCAAAAAGTGGTTTAAACTTCGCCGCTCCACCAAAGCTATTCAAAATCCATCCGTGATCTGAGAAACTGTCAGGGACATTCAATCCTGACCATCAAAAGGGAACTGGATAAATACTTGAAGGGGAAAGAGCAGGAGAGTGAGGGTACCTGGATAGCTCTTTCACAGAGCCAGCAGGGGTGCAGTGGGCCAAATGGCCTCCTTCTACACTGTCTGACTCAGGGGATTAGTTCTCAGATTGGACTTTGCTGTGAGCTTCTTTCTCATGGGGTTATGCATGGGCAGGCACGTGTGGATATATTGATGAAGACCTGGTTTATTTTCTATCCCACACGGGCAGCCCGATGAAAGCTAATTGAGGTGACGTTGGAGAGGTGCCCGAACGAACGCAGTCCACCAAACGCACAAGGAGCAAGAATGAAAATTCAAATTGCGTGACCTTCACATCGCTTCAGCGAGCAGCCATTAAAATACTAAATAATTGGGGGGGGGTAAAATGAGTGCGGCGATGTGTAGATTTCTGAAAATTGATTATTTAGGACCACGAAAAATAATTTAAAAAAAAAAATTAAATTGCAACACTGTGTAAATTTAAGACGATAGACGGCACGGTGACGCTGCCTCACGGCGCTGAGGACCCAGGTTCGATCCCGGCCCCGGGTCACTGTCCGTGTGCAGTTTGCACATTCTTCCCGTGTCTGCGTGGGTTTCACCCCCACAAATCAAAGATGTGCAGAGTAGGTGGATTGGCCAGGCTAAATTGCCCCTTAATTGGAAAAAAAAGAATTGGGTGCACTAAATTTATTTTTAAAAAGTAAATTTAAGACAACGATTAGGAAAGGTTCTACCTTTGTGATGGTTAGAATGATGGAATTACCATTGCGACCATTGGGTTTAATGACACCTGACAATTATTTGTAAAACATCCCTTTACTCGTGCCCTTAAAAACTACTTAACCAGCTGGACAGTCTGTTCTGCTTTGTGGAGTGAGGTCTTGCTTCTGACAATCCAGTGAGCTGCACTGAAGCTGGTAGCTCTGCGTGAATACTTTGCCTTCCTTCCCTACTCCTAGTAGAGTGGAGGTTTTCAGCTTTTGAATGAATAAAGAAACAAAATAAAATTGGCCCTCTACTCCCCCGCACTTAGCTTTTTGAATCCCAACACTCCCGTTTCCCTTTTTAATAGTAAAAAGACTATATTTATCGTACCTTTCTGGGCCAGTTTAGATTCGAGCTAATGCTGACATTTCTTACAGTTGCGATAGCTTGAAATTATGGCTCTCTGACTCACAATTCTGTAAACTCGGATGCTAATATACCCCTTGGAAGGAATTTTGAAAAGTAATGTGGTGCCAACTTATGGATCAGACACTAAACAATAATCACTGGGAAAAGATTAACAAAGTTAAACCTTGGAAAACATCTAATTATGCAGCTGAGGCTCGAGCAGATTTCACAAACAATTATTTCACTGTGCCGTTGCGTGTGTGCTGATGTCATTGCAGAAATGACTGGGTTACACAGCAGTGGTCTTGGCCTTCACACAACACAAGGGTGTGTCAACCCCCCGGCTGCTCAGCTGTGGCAAAGCTGCGCGTGACTCATCCTTCTGCACAGGTTCATAGAACCATGGAGTTCCTACAGTGCAGAAGGGAGGGCCATTCGGCCCATCGAGCCTGCACGGGCTCTCTGAAAGAGCTCCCTACCTAGGCTCATTCCCACGTTTCCACCCCCCCCCCCCCCCCCCATCCCTGTAACTCCACAATCCCACCTGAGCATTCGCTTTAAACGTAGATGTTTTAAGACAGGAATGGAAAGTTGGAGGAAGGGCTGAGGCCAAATGGAATTGAAATACAAATCAGGCATATTGTGATAGAATGGCAGAACAGGCTCCAAATCCTGATACCCAATGTTTCATTTGTAAGTCAGTGATATTGTCCTGGTTCCTGTCCCGTTTGGTGCCTTTCCCTACTACATTTTTACTTTGTTTACGGGTGTGTGTTCTGTTCTTGTAGCTTCCTTCGCACTCGTTTTCTGCAAGCATTGACTTCCCAGCTGGCCGACAAACTCCTCAGACATCAACTGGCCTCTGTTGTCATGTATAAAGTGGGCATTATTCGCCTGTTGACGCTGGACACTTTCAGCTGTCGGGCAGAATGGCAGTCGCAGCTGACCCTGCCCACAGGATCAGCAACATCACTACTTGTGGGCCCGACACTAGCCCAGCCAAGAACAGATTATTCAGAACAGACTTGCAACTCATCTACTACCAGTTAGTGAAGTAACCACAAACCTGTACTCTTAAATCCTGCCTGACAGAACAGTTCAAAATGATGGACCATTATGTAGACGATGGCAATTGCTGGGCTAACAATAATAGATGCGTCTTAACTACTGCTGACTACCCTTTACAGCTTTCTCGCAGTGCACAGCCAACATCCTGGAACATCTGTTGAACACAATTTGTAAACGTTAGTTTGGCAGCCACTCGGTCTCGTGCTACTTAATGCTTCATTCAGACTGAAAGCACGAAAGACCTCAACACCTGCCAGGCAGGATGGCTCACCTGAACTGACGTCTAACCAACCTTTATGCTTACTTCCTCCCAACGAGGGAATAGATCACTGCACGCCTCAGGGATGTGTCACATTTAACTTACTGAATGTTTTATTTAGCAAGTCGCCCGTACTTACGGGTTCCTGTGAATGAACTGGACAAATAGCATCCAACAACAAAACAAAAAGGTAGCAGCGTTGATTGACAAGAAATAAATAAAAAGGGAGAAAAATGCAGCAGTGAATTAAAGCAACTTGCCAGCTATGCAATTCAAATAGTTCCCCTGAGATAGCCTTAAGTACAAAAAGATATTACTTCCCGAGACATAATGTGATCATCAAAAGACACGATAAGAAAAATGATCTGAAATTCGTCCGACGTAGGTTCATTTTCCCAATTAGCTAGATGTATTAATTGCATCTGATACATTTCATTTTTCTGAAAATGTAACACAAATCTCACAATTAACCCAATGGCAGGTGAAGTGATACAGCTTGGGTATGATCCATGTACAACCTGAGACAGTACATTGATCAAAACATTACTCTGCCAGCTACCAGCCAATTTGTGCATCCATGCAGGGCTAATGATTATCCCCCTTTGTCTGCACTTTAAAATGAAATGGTTTTGACAGGTACATTGGTTTATTTGGAGCCTTCCAGGGATCCCTCAACCAACACTACAAGGAAAGAAAGCCTGTTTATCAGGCCTTTAGCTCTTTGGCTGCCATATTTCCTACATTGCACCAATGGCTACATTTCAAGGAAAACGCTTCTTGGCCGTTAAGCACTTAATAATAATAATTTTTATTAGTGTCACACGTAGGCCTACATTAACACTGCAATGAAGTCATTGTGAAAAGCCCCCAGTCGCCACATTCCGGCGCCTGTTCGGGTACACAGAGAGAATTCAGAATGTCCAATTCACCTAACAGCACGTCTTTCGGGACTTGTGGGAGGAAACCGGAGCGCCCGGAGGAAACCCACGCAGACACGGGGAGAACGTGCAGACTCCGCGCAGACAGTGACCCAAGCCGGGAATCGAACCCGGGTCCCTGGAGCTGTGAAGCCACAGTGCTAACCACTGTGCCGCCCAAATCTTTGGGACACCAGGAAATTGCAGAAGTTGCCATATAAATGCAAGTTCTTTCTGTTTTTTTAAAAATCGGGTGGAACAAATGAGAAAAGTGCACGTAGCCGGGTTTATGAGGAGTGGTGGCATTGGAACAAAGCGATTCGGGTTCATGTCTGCCCTCTGCGTTCCTGATTTCGTCTTGGACGCAGTCCACAAGGCAGAGCCTCATCAGGCTGCATTTGTGTTTCCTTCTAGCAGAAGCTTCAGGGTCAGCTAATGAGCCAGAGATGCAAACCTTTCACCTCTCACGCAAGGTGGGAAACCCTTTAACACTTATCCAGCACTGTCGGAATTGATTCCTCCCCCTCCGCCCGGGCTTCCAGCTCGTACAGAGTCCAGTAACATTAACCTCTAAATATTTACCCATTTTCCAAAAATAATTGCGGGCAATTTTAAACGAACCTGACCTCCTGGATGGAACCCGATCAGTTCCTGGTGCCACGAGAGTTTTTAACATCCCGCCCGGATTCATTCTCTACTGAATTCAGCAGTGTTGGGGCAGCATATAAAGCCCCAATTCCACTGAATTCCCAAACCTTGCAAGTTAGGCTAAAATGATGTGCAATGATTAAAATGACCAGCTGAGACACGGTCAGGGAAGCTGAGCTAACTGCTAGGTAAACACACTGTTATAAAGCATTATTCGGGGACACAGTCAGCAAACTGACAATTGGTGGAATTCTGATATTAATTTGGGCAGTTGGGGTCGTACTCTGCTTATTAGGCGGTTTCTCGGCTTCCTGTGCTATTGGCCATCCGATCAAATCTCTGCAAGACATTTATCTCCAAGGGAAATCTTTCCACATGAACAGCAAGTACAACACACTCCATGACCGCAATGTCTTCGATTTAGATCAGGGACTCTTATTAGCCAACTGCGTTCCCCTAAAGACACCAGAGCGTTAAAACTACATCGGGACAATTCACTCCTCTGCCTGCTCCACTTCCACTTCAAGATCACCTCATGTCCTGTGGGGGTCTCTGACTTGAGCAGACTGTACACTGTGCAAGTATCCAACAAAACGTCAGTGTAGTCAGTCAAGCTCTTCATGTAATGCTGGTCCAAGTCAGTCATCAGGAAGTACGCTAGAATGAAAATAGTGAGGATGCTGGAAAAGGGATAAAAACAGAAAATACCGGAAAAACTCAGCACGTCTGGCAGCATCTATGGGGGGAGGAACAGAGTTAACGTTTTGAGCCCTGCAGAAGAGTCACAAAGACTTGAAAGGTTAATTCTGTTTCTCTCTCTCTCTCTCTCTCTCTCTCCACAGATGGTGCCAGAAAGGCTGAGCTTCTCCAGTATTTTCTATTTTTATATCAGGAAGTACATCAGATTTTCATTCATTCTGTTTCTTTGTCTCTCTCCCTTGGGCAAATGTCAACTATTTTTCGGGCACCTGCCCTTCAGGGGCTGTTAAATGACTGAAAATTCACTAAAGAGTAATGTGCAGAGCAGGCAGCTTATTGACAGTCTTTGGCACAGATTGTCAGTGTACCAATAAGAAACTGTGAATGAGTCAAGTTGGCAACTGCAAACACTTCTCAATACACTGTACACTCAACATGTTCCAATACACTGTACACTCAACATGTTCCAATACACTGTACACTCAACATGTTCCAATACACTGTACACTCAACATGTTCCAATACACTGTACACTCAACATGTTCCAATACACTGTACACTCAACATGTTCCAATACACTGTACACTCAACATGTTCCAATATACTGTACACTCAACACTTCCCGATACACTGTACACTCAACACGTCTCGATACACTGTACACTCAACACATCTCGATACATTGTACACTCAACATGTCTCGATACACTGTACATTCAACACATCTCGATGCACTGTACACTCAACATGTCTTGATACATTGTACACTCAACAGGTCTCAATACATTGTACACTCAACACGTCTCGATACACTGTACACTCAACACATCTCGATACACTGTACACTCAACACGTCTCGATACACTGTACACTCAACACGTCTCGATACACTGTACACTCAACAAGTCTTGATACACTGTACACTCAACACGTCTCGATACACTGAACACTCAACAGGTCTCGATACACTGTACACTCAACACGTCTCGATACACTGTACACTCAACATGTCTCGATACACTGTACCCACAAATAATTCTCGAGACACTGCACACTCAAACACTTCTCGATACACTATACACCCAACACGTCTCGATACACTGTACCCTCAAACACTTCTTGATACACTGAACACTCAACACGTCTCGATGCACTGTACCCGCAAACACACCTCCATACACTGCATCCACAAACACATCTTGATACACTGTACACTTAACACGTCTCGATACACTGTACCCACAAACACCTCTCGATACACTGTACGCTCAAACACTTTTCGATACACTGAACACTCAACACGTCTTGATACACTGTACACTCAACACGTCTCGATACACTGTATGCTCAAACACACCTCTATACACTGTACACTCAAACACATCGCGATACAATGTACACCCAAACACACCTCTATACATTCAACACGTCTTGATACATTGTACCAACAAACACACCTCTATGCATTGTACCCACAAACACACCTCGATACACTGTATCCACAAACGCATCTCTATACACTGTACACACAAACACATCGCGATACACTGCACCCACAAACATACCTCTACACACCGTACACTCAATACGTCTTGATACAATGTATCCACAAACACTGATTGATCCAGTGTACCAACAAATGCTGCTCGATACACCATACCTACAAACATTGCTTGATACACTGTACCCACAAACACTTCTCGGTACAATGTACCCACACACACATTTCAACACACTACCCACAAACAGATCTCGATACACTATACCCACAAACATTGCTCGATACACTGTACACTCAAACACGTGTCGATGTTTTGTACCCGCAAACACTGATTGATACACTATACCCACAAACACTGATTGATACAATGTACCCACAAACACTGCTCGATACACCATATCCACAATACTGCTTAATGTACTGTATCCACAAACACCTCTCGGTACAATGTACTGCAAACACTTCTCGGTACAGTGTACCCACAAACGCATTTTGACACACTGTACCCACAAACACTTCTTAATACTGCCATGGGAGTGTCCCTTTAAGAAATGTTTTTGTCTTATCACATGGCTTCAATGATATCATTGTGTGGGTGGAGCTGGGCTGTGGCTCTGAGTTTTACTTTCGCTTTGAGTTTGAACTGGTTTGGACAGCACAGGTTGAAATAAGTGTTTCTCTATCTGCCTTTTAAAAGCTGTTTCCAGATTACTTGATAACTTGAAAACAAATAACTGTTTTCTGGAAGAAATTCAAACCTGCTGTTTTGGAAAGGAAACAGGTGTATCCATACCTAGTCTTAAAGATAGTAAGACTGTTGTGTGCTGGGCCACACCTTTGAAAGGGGGTTTCTGGTTTATGGGATCTTGTTATTAAATTGGAACAGTTAAAGGGGGGGAATTCATTCAGGCTGATACATAGATAACTGTAGCTGTGTGGGGTATTTATGTTTGTAGTTGGTAAAAATGCTTACTGTGTGTGTTTATAAAAATGTTAACTAAATTCGTAGAATAAAGCTTGTTTTTGATTTAAAATGCTTAAGGCCTCTGTTGAGTAACACCTGAAAGACAGGCCCTTCTGCTCATTGTAACCAAAATCAATAAACAGTTGTAGGTAAGGTGAACTCCATTATAGACTTTGGAGCTTCCTAAACCCTGGCCCATAACAATACACTGTACCCACAAACACTTCCTGATACATTGTACCCACAAACATTTCTCAACACACTGTACGCACAAATATTTCTCAATACAGTGTACGCACAAACACTTCTCAATACACCGTACTCGTAGACACTTCTCAATACAGTGTACCCACAAACACTTCTCAATACACTGCATCCAGAAACACCTCTCGACACACTGTACCCACAAACATTTCTCAATACACTGCATCCAGAAACACCTCTCGATACACTGTACCCACAAACACTTCTCGATACACTGTACCCACAAACACCTCTCGATACACTGTACCCACAAACACCTCTCGATACACTGTACCCACAAACACTTCTCGATATGCTGTACCCACAAACATTTCTCAACACATTGTACCCACAAACACTTCTCGATACACTGTACCCACAAACACCTCTCGATACACGGTACCCACAAACACCTCTCGATACACTGTACCCACAAACACTTCTCGATACACTGTACACACAAACACCTTTCGATACACTGTACGCACAAATATTTCTCAACACACTGTACGCACAAACACCTCTCGATACACTGTACCCACAAACACCTCTCGATACACTGTACACACAAACACCTCTCGATACACTGTACCCACAAACACCTCTCGATACACTGTACCCACAAACACTTCTCGATACACTGTACACACAAACACCTCTCGATACACTGTACCCACAAACACTTCTCGATACACTGTACAGACAAACACCTCTCGATACACTGTACCCACAAACACTTCTCGATACACTGTACCCACAAACACTTCTCGATACACGGTACCCACAAACACCTCTCGATACACTGTACCCACAAACACTTCTCGATACACTGTACACACAAACACCTTTCGATACACTGTACGCACAAATATTTCTCAACACACTGTACGCACAAACACCTCTCGATACACTGTACCCACAAACACCTCTCGATACACTGTACACACAAACACCTCTCGATACACTGTACCCACAAACACCTCTCGATACACTGTACCCACAAACACTTCTCGATACACTGTACACACAAACACCTCTCGATACACTGTACCCACAAACACTTCTCGATACACTGTACAGACAAACACCTCTCGATACACTGTACCCACAAACACTTCTCGATACACTGTACCCACAAACACTTCTCAATACACTGTACCCACAAACACTTCTCGATACACTGTACCCACAAACACTTCTCGATACACTGTACCCACAAACACTTCTCGATACACTGTACCCACAAACACTTCTCGATACACTGTACCCACAAACACTTCTCGATACACTGTACCCACAAACACGTCTCGATATACTGTACACACAAACACTTCTCGATACACTTTACCCACAAACACTTTTCAACACATTGTATCCATAAACACTTCTCGATACACCGTACCCACAAACACTTCTCGATACACCGTACCCACAAACACCTCTCGATACACTGTACCCACAAACATCTCTCACTACACTGTACTCGTAGACACTTCTCAATACAGTGTACCCACAAACACTTCGCAATACACTGCATCCAGCAACACCTCTCGATACACTGTACCCACAAACACGTCTCGATACACTGTACCCACAAACACTTCTCGATATGCTGTACCCACAAACATTTCTCAACACATTGTACCCACAAACACTTCTCGATACAGTGTACCCACAAACATCTCTCAATACACTGCATCCAGCAACACCTCTCGATACACTGTACCCACAAACACGTCTCGATACACTGTACCCACAAACACTTCTCGATATGCTGTACCCACAAACATTTCTCAACACACTGTACCCACAAACACTTCTCAATACACTGCATCCAGCAACACTTCTCGATACACTGTACCCACAAACACTTCTCAATACACTGCATCCAGAAACACCTCTCGATACACTATACCCACAAACACTTCTCAATACACTGCATTCAGCAACACCTCTCGATACACTATACCCACAAACACTTCTCAATACACTGCATCCAGCAACACCTCTCGATACACTGTACCCACAAACATTTCTCGATACACTGTACCCACAAACACCTCTCGATACACTGTACCCACAAACACTTCTCAATACACTGTACCCACAAACACTTCTCAATACACTGCATCCAGCAACACCTCTCGATACACTGTACCCACAAACACCTCTCAATACAGTATACACGCAAATACTTCTCAATACACTGCATCCAGAAACACCTCTCGATACACTGTACCCACAAACACTTCTCGATACAGTATACACGCAAATACTTCTCGATGCACTTTACCCACAAACACTTTTCAACACACTGTACCCACAAACACTTCTCGATACAGTGCATCCAGAAACACCTCTCGATACACTGTACCCACAAACACCTCTCGATACACTGTACCCACAAACACCTCTCGATACACTGTAGCCACAAACACGTCTCGATACACTGTACCCACAAACACTTCTCGATATGCTGTACCCACAAACATTTCTCAACACATTGTACCCACAAACACTTCTCGATACAGTGTACCCACAAACATCTCTCAATACACTGCATCCAGCAACACCTCTCGATACACTGTACCCACAAACACGTCTCGATACACTGTACCCACAAACACTTCTCGATATGCTGTACCCACAAACATTTCTCAACACACTGTACCCACAAACACTTCTCAATACACTGCATCCAGCAACACTTCTCGATACACTGTACCCACAAACACTTCTCAATACACTGCATCCAGAAACACCTCTCGATACACTATACCCACAAACACTTCTCAATACACTGCATTCAGCAACACCTCTCGATACACTATACCCACAAACACTTCTCAATACACTGCATCCAGCAACACCTCTCGATACACTGTACCCACAAACATTTCTCGATACACTGTACCCACAAACACCTCTCGATACACTGTACCCACAAACACTTCTCAATACACTGTACCCACAAACACTTCTCAATACACTGCATCCAGCAACACCTCTCGATACACTGTACCCACAAACACCTCTCAATACAGTATACACGCAAATACTTCTCAATACACTGCATCCAGAAACACCTCTCGATACACTGTACCCACAAACACTTCTCGATACAGTATACACGCAAATACTTCTCGATGCACTTTACCCACAAACACTTTTCAACACACTGTACCCACAAACACTTCTCGATACAGTGCATCCAGAAACACCTCTCGATACACTGTACCCACAAACACCTCTCGATACACTGTACCCACAAACACCTCTCGATACACTGTAGCCACAAACACCTCTCAATACACTGCATCCAGAAACACCTCTCGATACACTGTACCCACAAACACTTCTCAATACACTGCATCCAGAAACACCTCTCGATACACTATACCCACAAACACTTCTCAATACACTGCATTCAGCAACACCTCTCGATACACTATACCCACAAACACTTCTCAATACACTGCATCCAGCAACACCTCTCGATACACTGTACCCACAAACACCTCTCGATACACTGTACCCACAAACACTTCTCAATACACTGCATCCAGAAACACTTCTCGATACACTGTACCCACAAACACTTCTCAATACACTGCATCCAGAAACACCTCTCGATACACTATACCCACAAACACTTCTCAATACACTGCATTCAGCAACACCTCTCGATACACTGTACCCACAAACACTTCTCAGTACACTGCATCCAGCAACACCTCTCGATACACTGTACCCACAAACACCTCTCGATACACTGTACCCACAAACACTTCTCAATACACTGCATCCAGAAACACTTCTCGATACACTGTACCCACAAACACTTCTCAATACACTGCATCCAGAAACACCTCTCGATACACTATACCCACAAACACTTCTCAATACACTGCATTCAGCAACACCTCTCGATACACTGTACCCACAAACACTTCTCAATACACTGCATCCAGAAACACCTCTCGATACACTATACCCACAAACACTTCTCAATACACTGCATTCAGCAACACCTCTCGATACACTGTACCCACAAACACTTCTCAATACACTGCATCCAGAAACACCTCTCGATACACTGCATCCAGCAACACTTCTCGATACACTGCATCCACAAACACCTCTCGATACACTGTACCCACAAACACTTCTCGATACACTGTAGCCACAAACACCTCTCAATACACTGTACACACAAACACCTCTCGATACACTGTACCCACAAACACCTCGCGATACACTGTACCCACAAACAGTTCTCAATACACTGCATCCAGAAACACCTCTCAATACACTGTACCCACAAACACCTCTCGATACACTGTAGCCACAAACACCTCTCGATACACTGTACCCACAAACACTTCTCGATACACTGTAGCCACAAATACCTCTCAATACACTGCATCCAGCAACACCTCTCGATACACTGTACCCACAAACACCTCTCGATACACTGTACCCACAAACACTTCTCAATACACTGCATCCAGAAACACTTCTCGATACACTGTACCCACAAACACTTCTCAATACACTGCATCCAGAAACACCTCTCGATACACTATACCCACAAACACTTCTCAATACACTGCATTCAGCAACACCTCTCGATACACTGTACCCACAAACACTTCTCAGTACACTGCATCCAGCAACACCTCTCGATACACTGTACCCACAAACACCTCTCGATACACTGTACCCACAAACACTTCTCAATACACTGCATCCAGAAACACTTCTCGATACACTGTACCCACAAACACTTCTCAATACACTGCATCCAGAAACACCTCTCGATACACTATACCCACAAACACTTCTCAATACACTGCATTCAGCAACACCTCTCGATACACTGTACCCACAAACACCTCTCGATACACTGTACCCACAAACACCTCACGATACACTGTACCCACAAACAGTTCTCAATACACTGCATCCAGAAACACCTCTCAATACACTGTACCCACAAACACCTCTCGATACACTGTAGCCACAAACACCTCTCAATACACTGTACCCACAAACACTTCTCGATACACTGTAGCCACAAATACCTCTCAATACACTGTACATACAAACACCTCTCGATACAGTGTATCACAAACACTTCTCAATACACTGTACCCACAAACACTTCTCGATACAGTATACACGCAAATACTTCTCGATGCACTTTACCCACAAACACTTTTCAACACACTGTACCCACAAACACTTCTCGGTGCACCGGACCCAGAAACACTTCTCGATATGCTGTACCCACAAACTCTTTTCAACACACTGTACCCACAAACACCTTTCAACACACTGTACCCACAATCACTTTTCAACACACTGTACCCACAAACTCTTTTCAACACACTGTCCCACAAACACCGCTCGATACACTGTACCCACAAACACCTCTCGATACACTGCATCCAGAAACACCTCTCGATACACTGCATCCAGCAACACCTCTCGATACACTGCATCCAGCAACACCTCTCGATACACTGTACCCACAAACACCTCTCAATACACTGTTCCCACAAACACCTCTCGATACACTGTACCCACAAACACCTCTCAATACACTGTACCCACAAACACCTCTCAATACACTGTACCCACAAACACTTCTCAATACACTGCATCCAGAAACACCTCTCAATACACTGTACCCACAAACACCTCTCGATACACTGTACCCACAAACACCTCTCGATACACTGTACCCACAAACACCTCTCGATACACTGTACCCACAAACACTTCTCGATACACTGTACCCACAGACGCTTCTCGATACACTGTACCCACAAACACTTCTCGATACACTGTACCCACAAACACTTCTCGATACAGTATACACGCAAATACTTCTCGATACACTTTACCCACAAACACTTTTCAACACACTGTACCCACAAACACTTCTCGGTGCACCGGACCCAGAAACACTTCTCGATATGCTGTACCCACAAACTCTTTTCAACACACTGTACCCACAAACACCTTTCAACACACTGTACCCACAAACACTTCTCAATACACTGCATCCAGAAACACCTCTCAATACACTGTACCCACAAACACCTCTCGATACACTGTACCCACAAACACTTCTCGATACACTAGCCACAAACACCTCTCAATACACTGTACACACAAACACCTCTCGATACACTGTACCCACAAATACCTCTCAATACACTGTACCCACAGACGCTTCTCGATACACTGTACCCACAAACACCTCTTGATACACTGTACCCACAAACACTTCTCAGTACACTGCATCCAGAAACACCTCTCAATACACTGTACCCACAAACACCTCTCGATACACTGTACCCACAAACACTTCTCGATACACAAGCCACAAACACCTCTCAATACACTGTACACACAAACACCTCTCGATACACTGTACCCACAAATACCTCTCAATACACTGTACCCACAGACGCTTCTCGATACACTGTACCCACAAACACCTCTCGATACAGTATACACGCAAATACTTCTCGATACACTTTACCCACAAACACTTTTCAACACACTGTACCCACAAACACTTCTCGGTGCACCGGACCCAGAAACACTTCTCGATATGCTGTACCCATAAACACCTTTCAACACACTGTACCCACAAACTCTTTTCAACACACTGTACCCACAAACACCTTTCAACACACTGTACCCACAAACACCTTTCAACACACTGTACCCACAAACTCTTTTCAACACACTGTATCCACAATCACTTTTCAACACACTGTACCCACAAACACCGCTCGATACACTGTACCACAAACTCTTCTTGATACACTGTACCACAAACTCTTCTCGATAAACTGTCCCATAATCACTGCTTTATACACTGTACCCATAAACACCTCTCAATACACTGTACCCACAAACACTGCTCAATACACTGTCCCACAAACACTTCTCGATACACTCTACCTGCAAACACTCTTTGGTATACCTGTCCCTGTAAACATCTTTTGAGACACCTGTACCTGCAACCATTCTTTGGTATACCTCTACCTGCAAACCTCTCAATTTGCATGTAACTTCAAACACTATTCAGGGCATGCTAATCTGCAAATACCCGTCATTATACCTGTGCCTGCAAATACTTCTCTGTATGTTTCTCCTCAGTCTCTCGGGCTGATCTGTTCCCTGTAAGAACACTATTCCCGATGCCCTATGCTGCTCTTGCTCACGTATTTGCTTTGTTTGGCCCCTTGCTCTGCACTGTAACCAATCACTGTTTTGGCGATGTACCATTTGTCAATGCTCTCTGTTGATTATTCTTGTGTCTACTATGTACGTATTGTGTACCTTCCTCGGTCGCAGAAAAATACTTTTCACTGTACCTCGGTACATGTGACAATAAATCAAATCAATCAAATCAAGTCTTTTGTGTTGTGGTAAGCTTGTGATGATCAGTTTGAGGCTCTCCCCCCCCCCCCCCCCCCCCACCACCACCTTAAAATCTTTCGGCTGTTGGCCTCCATTTTGCCCATGATAACATTTTGAATGTACTGAAACCAGTTTCAGGGCCTCATAGTACACCAATCTTTCTCAGTTTTGACTGAATGTACGGAGAACAGATAAAAGGAATAATCCGTTTATCCCATTTGCTCCTGCGGCTCTTACCTTAAACCCAATGTCTCCTTTCTTGCAGCAAAGGCAGGCGAGCATGAGGAAGATGAAGGTGAAAAGACCAGAAAAAGACACTGCTACCACAGCAAGGGAGGAGGACCACGTGAGTTCACCAATCGGCATCCCATCTGGTAAAACAGAAACGCAGACAAGACATTGTAGTAAACTTGTCAGAATTATCAATGTGACGTTCAACTGTTTTGAAATGAAGCTTATTGTCAGAAATAATTGTTGTTGTCGTAACATACCCGCCGTTATTGAATTACTGTCATGGACTCCCAAATGTTTACAGAGCCAGAATCATAATCAATTTGCTGAAAAGGAACGGCGGTATTGTCAATGGACTAGAATCCAGAGACCCAGGGAAGTGCTCCAGGGGGACCCGGGTTCGAATCCCACTGTGGCAGGTGTCGAAAAATGAATTAAATAAAAATCTGGAATTAAAAGTCTAAAAGGTGACCATTGCCGATTGTCAAAAAAAAAAACCATTATGCTCACGAATGTCCTCTAGGGCAGGAAATCTGCCACCCTTAGCTGGTCTGGCCCACATGTGACTCCAGATCCACAGCAATATGGTTTACTCTTAAATGGCCTTGCAAGCCACTCATTTAAAGGGCAATTAGGGATGGGCAACAAATCTGGCCCAGCCAATGGCCAACGAATAAAAAAACTTATTGACTACAAATATGTGGATGTGTGTGATGAATTTACATACATTTGAAATGCACAATCTCGTTGTTGCTTGTTCTCTCAAGTTGGACCTGTGGCATAATGGCCATCAAAATGGTGCCAGGATTATATCTTGCTGGAGGAAGTTATACATCTCGCAGTAAGGGGCAGGACTGGCCAATGAAACATATTTCCAATTTCAGTGTAAGTTCAGGCATTCTAAGGTCAGGTGCAAGAAAGGCAGAGAGAGAGAGAACAACACTTTGCCATTCCCCTGCCTTTTCCCTGTACCCCTACATATTGCTTCTATTCAAATTATCATCTAATATTCTCCTGAATGACTCGATTGAACCTTCCTCCACCACACTTCCAAACAGCGCATTCCAGACCCGAGCCACTCGCAGCGTGGCAAAGGTTTCTTTTCTCACATCACATTTGCATCTTTTGCAAATCACTTTAAATCTGTGCCCTCTCGTTCTTGATCCTTTTGCGAGTGGGAAAAGTTTCTCCCTGACTACTCTGTCCTGCCCCCCTCTCGAGTTTGTGCATCTCTGTCAACTCTCCTCTCAGCCTTCACCTCTCCAAGGAGAACAATTCCAACACTCCAATCTAAGCTCCGAATAGAATTTTCTCATCCCTGGACCCATTATTGTAAGCCTATTCTGCACTCCCTTCAACGTGTACACATCCTCCCTATAGTGTGGTGCCCATAATATTCCACCTGAAGTCTTGTATAAATTCAGCACAACCTCCTTGCCCTTGTACTCTATGCCCCAATAATAAAGCCCCAACTACTATATTCTTTATAAGACCTGAGACATAGGAGCAGAATTAGGCCATTCAGCCCATCAAGTCTGCTCTGCCATTCAATCATGGCTGATATTTTCTCATCCCCATTCTCCTGCCTTCTCCCCATAACCCCTGATCCCCCTATTAATCAAGAACCTATCTATCTCTGTCTTAAAGACACTCAGTGACTTGGCCTCCACAGCCTTCTGCGGCAAATAGTTCCACAGATTCACCACCCTCTGGCTGAAGAAATTCCTCCTCATTTCTGTTTTAAAGGATCGTCCCTTCAGTCTGTGGCTGTGCCCTTGGGTTCCAGTTTTTCCTACAAGTGGAAACATCCTCTCCATGTCCACTCTATCCAGGCCTCGCAGTATCCTGTAAGTTTCAATAAGATCCCCCCCTCATCCGTCTAAGCACAAGGCTAAATCACTGGCTTTGAAAGCAGGCCAAGGCAGGCCAGCTGCGCGGGTTCAATTCCCGTACCAGCCTCCCCGAACAGGCGCTGGAATGAGGTGACTAGCGACTTTTCACAGTAACTTCATTTGAAGCCTACTTGTGACAATAAGCGATTTTCATGTTCATAAACTCCAACAAGTACATACCCAGAGTTCTCAACTGCTTCTCATATGACAAGCTCTTCATTCCAGGGATCATTCTTGTGAACCTCCTCTGGACTCTGTCCAAGGCCAGCTCATCCTCCCTTAGATACGGGGCCCAAAACTGCTCACAATACTCCAAATGAGGTCTGACAAGAGCCTTATACAGCCTCAAACGTACATCCCTACTCTTTTATTCGCGCCCTCTCGACATGAATGCTACCATTGCATTTGCCTTTTGTGGTGAATGTAACTTAGTAATTCACACTGTATTTACCAATACCATTGTAAGCGCAGTAGCGTTATCCGACCACTAGGGGGAGTAGCTCTGTGAATGCTCAGGAGTTTGTACAGGGCTCCATCCTTGGCTCCGCCCACGACTCCTCCCCCTTGACTGCTGTATAAATAACCGTGTCCAGAGCCAGCCTGCAGTTCATCGAGAGTTCAATGGGTAACAGGCTGGCTCTGTAGTAAGTAGATTAAAACCACTGTTCATATCTTAAAGCACGTGTCTCGTGAATTGATGGTTCCATCACCTTTCTAACTGCCGAATGAACCTGCACATTAACCTTAAGAGAATCCTGAACCAGGACTCCCAAATCCCTTTATGCTTCTGATAGCTGAAGGCTTTTCCCATTTAGAAAGTGCCTATATTAATTGCTCTCTCCACCTGCCCTGCCACCTTCAATGATCTAGGCACAGACACACCCAGGCCCTTCTGCTCCTGCATCCCCTTAAGAATTTTACCCCTTATTTTATATTGTCTCTCCATGTTCCCCCTACCAAAATGCATCACCTCGCACTTCTCCATATTAAACTCCATCTGCCACCTGTCTGCCCACTGCACCTGCTGTCTACATCCTATTGAAGTTCTACGCTGTCCTCTTCACAGTTTACAATGCTTCCAAGTTTTCTGTCATCTGCAAACTTTGAAATTGTCCCTCAAACACCATATCTTAATTTTTATCAAGAAAAGCAAGGGTCCCAATATTGACCCCTGGGGAACACCATTGCAAACCTTCCTTTGGGCCAAAAAATATCCATTGACCGTTACTCTCTGCTTCCAATTTTACAGCCAATTTTGTATCAATGTTGCTACTGGCCCTTTTATTCCACAAGCTATAACCTTTCTCGCTAGTCTGTTGTGTGACACTGTATCAAATGTAATTTGGGGAAACCTCCCCTTGGCCTTTCACAAGAAGCGTTATCAAACTACGTTTGACACCCAGTTACATAGGAAAATAGACAAACAGATGATCAATGGTTGGGTCAAAGGAGTAAACTTTCAGGAGTGCCTTAAAGGAGAGTGGAGGGGGTAAAGTGGCCAGGCTCACCTCTGACAGGAATATCCCTCACCCAGCTTCGTTATTCCACCCATTCTCAATGCTGTCAACTTGCCAAGATTTAATTCATATTTGTTCAACCCGTTAAACTTTAAATGTCGGAGACCAGCCTTTGAATAACAAGACCAACAAGAACCTTAGTTGCCAGCACGTGCTGCCATTCCCGGAGATACTCACTCCGTCAATTCTCATAAAAAAGAATTAAAAAGGTATCCTGGATATAGGATTTGGAATCTTGCCAGTCGAGTTGCTGGCTGCTCTATCACTCTGATCAACATAACGCATCAGTTGTATTGATTATAGGGACGTAGCCCTGAGGAAAACCATAAATGTGAAATCAAACACGTGGTTATAAATTCCAGTCGAGGTGCAGTCAAGGCTGGATTTGCATCTTGCGGTAAGTTCCGAGCTAAAAGGGCAGCTGCTACACTGAATTCTTTATTAGTATGGCAAAGCGTTGGAACATCAGAAGAGTTCTTTATGAAACCAGGGACATTTAAGATGCAGTCGTTTAGACAGTGTCGCTGTCTTATTGGCGTCTGCACCGCAGAAATAGGCTGTTCTCGGAAGTTAACAGTGTGGTATCTAACTTCATTGCCATCAGAAATTCCAGGTCAGCTTTCCATGTCAAACAGCCGGTGGAAGAAGTGGCAGAGATTTGGGGCACCAACCAGTTCCACCCAGTTTCTTGCCCTTGATAGTCCTTCAGATAGAGGCTGATTGAGGGGTGGGACTATTGCATTTGTCAGGTAGGACCTCCAGAATGTGGGGCTACTGAGAAGGAATCTCTGTTGCGATTTGCCCATAAATAGCAAAAATTCACCCATAAAGAATAGCAACGTGAGGGGAGTTATTAGAGGTCAAACAGCATCTCTGGAAGGTCCTATGGTGCAGTGGGTAGCGTCTCTACCTCTGAGCCAGAAGCTCTGAGTGCGAGTCCCACCCCTGGACTTGATGGTCAAGGAAGGTGCGTTCGTAATGCATTCAACAGGTTGAGTTTGTCAACTTGCAAAATCATTCCAACAGGCCAATGGCTGGTGGTAAGAGCGGGAGAGACTACAGATCATGTGGCACGGAGCGGCACGGAGGCACAGTGGTTAGCACTGCTGCCTCACAGCGCTAGGGACCCGGGTTCAATTTTAGTCTTGGGTGACTGCCTGTTGGAGTCGGCACGTTCTCCCCGTGTCTGCGTGAGTTTCCTCCGGGTGCTCCGGTTTCCTCCCACAGTCCAAAGATGTGCAGGTTAGGTGGATTGGCCATGCTAAATTGCCCCTTAGTGTCCAAAGGCTGGATTCTGAGGATAGGGCGGGGTTGTGGGCCTAGGTAGGGGGTTCTTTCAGAGGGCCGATGGAGACTCTATGGGCTAAATGGCCTCCTTCTGCACTGTATGGATTCTATGCTTGATGTGGAGTGGCGCGCCTCAAGCCCCTGGCAACAGACTAGCGACCTGTTCCGGGAATTACTAGCTATGGAAATGGAGGAAAGTCTGCCTTGATGCACAACCAGATGATAGAAGAGAATTGGAATTGGAAATAGCACATCTTAAACTGAATTCAAGGAAAGAGTGGAAGGAGGACAGAAAATCAGTGAGAATTTTTCTTTGTAAACACACACAAAATGAAGCTGTGACTTTACAATCTGGGTTTTCCTATTGTGGAAAGCTGTTTTGGTAGCAATATTCAGACTTGTTTAATACCCCCAATAACCGAATAGAAGGGAACAAACATCTGGCAAAATTAAGAAAAGCACATTTTGTTTCAGATTACCCCTCTCCCAATGATTTCCATACAGATGCAAAGAGTGGGAACTCTGCCCTGTCGAGGATACAGTTCCAGTCAAGAGGGAGATTTGAAATACACTTTAGCAAAAACAAGTGATGTACAGATGAGGGATTTTTTTCAATGCCTTTTTATGGTGATGGATGGCGGCGGTCAAAGTGGGAAGAGGATCATTAATTCTGCCGCTGTCTAACCAGTTTACGTGAGTGGGTGTCAAGTGACTTCACGGAATGGAGGTCAATGAAAAAATAGCCTCGCAATCTTTATGGGAAAAATTAAAGCCTTCGCCAGTAACGTCCTGCCTTCCTCCGGGGAAGTGCTTGGACTTTCATTTCCTTTTTCCTGTGGCAGTCTATTTGTGTGACATTTCAATGGCCCCTTGTTATACTTGACCCATCTCGGCACCTCCCACAACAAGGGACTGAGATTTACTAAGAACATTTGCTGACAGCAATAACAGAATCTTGCTCGGGCGTCCTGAAGGACGTGGTATGTAGATGCTCCACCTCTTTTGCCTCTAGTTTTTATTGTTGTCACAAGTAGGCTTACATTAACACTGCAATGAAGTTACTGTGGAAAGCCCCTAGTTGCCACACTCCTGCGCCTGTTCGGGTACATAGAACATAGAACAGTACAGCACAGAACAGGCCCTTCGGCCCTCAATGTTGTGCCGAGCCATGATCACCCGACTCAAACCCACGTATCCACCCTATACCCGTAACCCAACAACCCCCCTTAACCTTACTTTTATTAGGACACTACGGGCAATTTAGCATGGCCAATCCACCTAACCCGCACATCTTTGGACTGTGGGAGGAAACCGGAGCACCCGGAGGAAACCCACGCACACAGGGGGAGGACGTGCAGACTCCACACAGACAGTGATCCAAGCCGGGAATCGAACCTGGGACCCTGGCGCTGTGAAGTACCTGTGCTAACCACTGTACTACCGGACCGCCCGTTGTCCATGTGGTCACTAGCTGACCCCTTTGTGAGCTTTCGCAGAAAGTTAACCATACAGAGCCTCATGACGGGACGAGATCTTGGACTGCATAAAGATCCAGGCATACACGGGACACCGATCAGGAGCAGAAAATCTGCTTGATATTGCCTCCCCTTAGCCCGGGGAGGATAAAGCCAATTGTAACAGCTGCTGAGATCATCTCACGCAGCATAGACCTAGTGCTCAAATCTGGACCCATCTGGCCTGAAGAATGAATTTCTCACAGGGAAATACTGTATTTAAAAAGCAGAGCATTTGATGATTATGAAGCACAACTTTCCTACAATATTAAATATTTGATTTTTCTCCCCCCAGGTTTTTGCAGAGAAAGATCCTGTTCAAATTGACTTCTATTTAGTCTTTGCTTTATAGTTTTATTTTGCTCCCATGTTGTAAAGATCTTTATCCCTTGCTTGTGCCATCCGAGAGCTTGGGCTCGATTCTAATCAGTATTACGCTCCCTTACCCGGGGCGCATCTCACTGAATATGAATGTGATGTGCCAATAAAGAACAGACCACAGCTGATTAGGACAAGTCTCTGGTGTCTGCAGAGCAGATCTGTCCATTTGGGTTTAGCTGGCAACATCCCACAGTGATGCACAATCCCCTGACTGTCCACTGTCTACAATGATGAAAGCCTTGCTCAGAGTAATGGCTGCAAACCATGACAGCTGAGTTTCCAACCAACCGGTACAATGGACAGAAAATGTTTGGCTGCTGGTTCATTGCAGCGACAACATGATACCCGGAATGGGGAAAGCCGCAATTTGCCCCATTCCACCCGCCTGCTGATTTCCTCCGGAATCCGGGCCCAGCTACCCTCTGGAACTACCTCCCTCTACACCTCTTTCCCCCTCCTTGAAGACACTTGCTAAAACTCACTGCTCACCTTATTATCTCCATGTGGCTGGCTGTCAAGTTTTTAATTTGGTAACACTTCTGTGAAGCGCCTGGAGATGTCGTATCGTGTTGAACACGCTACATCATAGAATTTACAGTGCAGAAGGAGGCCACTCGGCCCATCGAGACTGCACCGGCTCTTGGAAAGAGCACCCTACCCGAGGTCAACACCTCCACCCTATCCCCATAACCCAGTAACCCCACCCAACACTAAGGGAAATTATGGACACTAAGGGCAATTTATCATGGCCAATCCACCTAACCTGCACATCTTTGGACTGTGGGAGGAAACCAGAGCACCCGGAGGAAACCCACGCACACACAGGGAGGATGTGCAGACTGTTATTGGCATATAAGAGAGAGACATATTGTTAATCTCCCTGTAAAGGAAAAAAACAGGAACAAATGGGTTTATACAATCCTGTCAGATGAACCTGCAGTGACACAAACATTAGTTACTTGATGTATAAATATGATCCTGGGATCCCTGGGGATTATATTTCCTGGTAGTTGCTACAAAGACCTCTGGGCATTGTTTGCACAAGGAATTGGACCTGCTTCTAAGGCCCATTGTGATGTGTTACATTGTGACTCCATCGTGCAGAAAATTGATCATAATATTTGCAGAGTTTCTATTTCGATTCATTTGGAGCTCGGGACTGTAACCAAGCAGAATCTCTTTAGGGTATTCAACAGTTGCAAAGTCGCAGATTGTGAAACGCCCGCGGATGTCTTCCACTGAATTGTAAGCATGGTCAGCCACTCGATGAGATTCAGGACAGAGTGATGGAATACCCAGTGAGATAAAGTCACTTCTCTGGAGTCTGCTGGGCTGAGCTGGGATAATGACAATTGAAAGGAGTCCTTGTAGCTTTGTGAGAATGAGAGCGATGCTTGATTAGCCAATTCATCCATCAACAAGTTACGTCCAGTTACAGTACTGTTGGCTGGTAGAGAGATCTCAGTTTTGGCAAAGTTACCAGCTAAGTAAGGCAACGCGAGCAGAACACGTGAAACAAAATAAAACAGGAAGAATATGTGCGATCACGGACAACTGCATCCAACAGGAATCAAGGTTCAAAGCTGTGGTGAGCTGGGTTTTCCAATTGGTCAGCATTAAGGAGAGAAAGAGCATCGGTAAACCAACAATTTTACCACAGCAGCTATTTTCACTGCAGGCCATAAGCTCACCTTAAAAGAAAGTCTTGCGTTTAAATTGCGCCTTTCACAACCTCAGGATTTCTTAAAAGCCAATGAAATACTTCTGAAATGTAGCGGCTGTTGCTGGCACAGCCAAACTGCGCTCAGCACAAACATCAACTTGATAATGAGCAAATAAATCTGTTTTTTAATTTGTTTCTTGAGGACTAAGCATTGGCCAGCCCAGCCTCAGGCGAAGTGTGTATATGTGCTGGTCCTCAGCCCAGAAAGGGGGTCTCAATCTTCAGGGACTGCGCCACTATCTTCCTACCTCTTGTGGTCTTTTATCCAACTTCTCCCCAACCCCCTCTGCCCTGACCAACCAAAACCCCCCCTGCCCAATTTAGCGACTTCAGGAATCCCTTGAACCTTCTTCATCTTCCTCTTGCAGTCCCGGCAGCGGCCACTAATATACTGTTGGCGCTGCCGGGACCGATGGAGCTGCGGCCAATTCAGCCGAACCACCACCTCCCCAACCCAGTAGTATTCAGCTGGGTTTGAAGGGCAACCCCATGTAACACAGGAAAAGCTGAAAGGCAAAGACAGAAAGGGATAAATATTGGCCAGGACTCTCCTGCTCTTCTGCAAGATAGCACAATGGAATCTTTTACATGCCTCTGAGATGCCAAATGGGACCTCGGTATCCTGGTGGGGAGAGAAGAGGCGGGAGGCACACCCTGGACTTATCAGACTGTTGCTTAAACAAGTCTCCTGTAAAGAGTGCTCCAGTTGTGTCTAATTGGAATGGAACTTTTAAATATATATATCGAATATATAAGATCATAAGACACAGGAGCAGAATTAGACCACTCGACCCATCGAGTCTGCTCGCCATTCAATCATGGCTGATATTTTCTCATCCCCATTCTCCTGCCTTCTACCCATAACCCCTGATCCCCGTATTAATCAAGAACCTATCTATCTCTGTCTTAAAGACACTCAGTGATTTGGCCTCCACAGCCTTCTGCGGCAAAGAGTTCCACAGATTCACCACCCTCTGGCTGAAGAAATTCCTCCTCATCCCTGTTTTTAAGGATCGTCCCTTTAATCTGAGATTGTGTCCTCTGCTTCTAGTTTTTTCCACAAGTGGAAACATTCTCTCCACGTCCACTCTTTCCAGGCCTCGCAGTATCCTGTAAGTTTCAATAAGATCCCCCCTCATCCTTCTAAACTCCAACGAGTACAGACCCAGAGTCCTCAACCGTTCCTCATACAACAAGTCCTTCATTCCAGGGATCATTCTTGTGAACCTCCTCTGGACCCTTTCCAAGGCCAGCACATCCTTCCTTAGATACGGGGCCCAAAACTGCTCACAATACTCCAAATGGGACTGAACAGAGTTTTCGACAGCCTCAGAAGCCCATCCCTGCTCTTGTATTCTAGCCCTCTCGACATGAAAGCTAACATTGCATTTGCCTTCTTAACTGCCGACTGAACCTGCACATTAACCTTAAGAGAATCGTGAACAAGGACTCCCAAGTCCCTGTGTGCTTCTAATTCCCTAAGCATTTCCCCATTTAGAAATCTATTTTCCGGCGCCGTTTTCCGGGCGGGATTCACGCCACGCGGGTCGCAGGCCGCTAGCAGCGGCCCTCCCAGCGATTCTCCGGGCCCCGATGAGCCGAGCGGCCGTCTGTTTTTGGCCAGACCCGGCGGCGTGAATCACTCACCTCTGACACCGGCGGGACCTGGCAGGTAAGTCGGCGGCGGCGGTCCCCGGGGGGGGGGGGGGGGGGGGGGGGGACACGCTGGGGGATCCGACGCCAGGGGGGCCCACGTGGTGGCCTGGCCCGCGATCGGAGCCCACCAATCTGCGCGCGGGCCTGATCCGTGGGGGCACTCCTCTCTTCCGCACCGGCCCCTGTAGGGCTCCGCCATGGCCGCCGCAGAGAAGCCAACCCCTCGCGCATGCGCCAAAATACAGCGGCCGGTCTGCGAACGCGTGGACCAACGCCGGCGGTTCCGTGCATGCGCAAGATCACGCCGGCCCTTTGGCGCATGCGCGAACACGCGCCGTCTCTTTGCCACCGGCTGGAGTGGCGCCAACCCCTCCGCCGTCCACCTAACCCCCGAAGATGCGGAGAATTCCGCACTTTCGGGGGCTGTTGACGCTGGAATGATTGGCGCCGGTTCTCCCGCTGGCGTGGGGAATTAGTTCCCAGAAGGGAGAACCCTGGCCCGTGCCTCCGTTCCTCCTTACAAAGTGCTTAACCTCAAACTTTTCCAAATTGTATTCCATCTGCCTTGTCTTTGCCCACTCTCCTAGCCTGTCCAAATCCTTCTGCAGCCCGCCTGTTTCCTCAATACTACCTGCCCTCTGCAGATCTTTGTATCATCTGCAAACTTAACAACAGTGCCTTCAGTTCCTTCCTCCAGATCATTAATGTATATTGTGAAAAGTTGTGGTCTCAACACAGACCCCTGAGGCACACCACTAGTCACTGGCTGCCATCCTGAAAAATACCCCTTTATCCCCACTCTCTGCCTTCTGCCAGTCAGCCAATCTTCTATCCATACCAGGATCTTACCCTTAACACCATGGGCTTTTAACTTATTTAACAGTCTCCTATGCGGCACTTTCTCAAAGGCCTTCTGGAAATCTAAATAAATATATATGCATATACATGTGTGTCTGTGTATACACACAGACAATCATACATATGTGTATTTTTGCTGTGAATTGTGTACATTAATCCCACTTTGAGCACCACATTCAGTACAGTGCATTACCAATCCATCACTGTCAGTCCGGGCTGACACAAGAGTATTCTGGTCTCCAGGTGAACATGCAGCCTTGCACGCCTACCCTGTTGCCCCACCACACAATTAACTTTTGAAAATGAATATTGTTCATTATAGAACATAGAACATAGAACAGTACAGCACAGAACAGGCCCTTCGGCCCTCAATGTTGTGCCGAGCAATGATCACCCTACTCAAACCCACGTATCCACCCTATACCCGTAACCCAACAACCCCCCCCTTAACCTTACTTTTTTTAGGACACTACGGGCAATTTAGCATGGCCAATCCACCTAACCCGCACATCTTTGGATTGTGGGAGGAAACCGGAGGAAACCCACGCACACACGGGGAAGACGTGCAGACTCCGCACAGACAGTGACCCAGCCGGGAATCGAACCTGGGACCCTGGAGCTGTGAAGCATTTATGCTAACCACCATGCTACCGTGCTGCCCCAAATTATGTATGGATAAAAATTGTGCTTTTATAATGACAGATTTATTTTGCTTGATTTGTTTACAAATGTATTTATTCTGAGAAAGGAGAACATTATGATACTGGTAGTACGTTCTCACTGTCCCACACATTTCATCAGAACAGTGTGCTCAAAGACATGCTCATTGTGATGTGAAACATGGCTCCTGCCATGTCGTATTGTGCACTCCTGCAAGTTACTAGCTGACTTGATGCACAATTTACACTGTCAATAATCATTACGATGGTGGTTAGCATTGCTGCCTACGGCGCTGAGGACCCGGGTTCGAATCACGGCCCTGGGTCATTGTCCGTGTGGAGTTTGCACATTCTCCCCGTGTCTGGGTGGGTTTCACCCCCACAAACCAAAAGATGTGCAGGATAGGTGGATTGGCCACGCTAAATTGCCCCTTAATTGGAAAAAATAATTGGGTAATCTAAATTTAAAAACAAAAAAAAATAATCATTACGATAGAGTGGGTGGGATTAAATTACATTATTTGATTTTATTGACTTGTACGCAGTTGAAAATGAAAATCACTTATTGTCACGAGTAGGCTTCAATGAAGTTACTGTGAAAAGCCCCTAGTCGCCACATTCCGGCGCCTGTTCAGGCAGGCTGGTACAGGAATTGAACCGTGCTGCTGGCCTGCCTGGGTCTGCTTTAAAAGCCAGCGATTTAGCCCAGTGTGCTGGGGAATGGTCATGGAGATGTGCAAATTTGTAAAGCATAAACAGAATGAGGAATGTAATGTGCAATTTCAGGGAAGACTGCCGGGTAAATTCATGGTAATCCATGGGCTGGATTACCTTGGCGATGAGCAGTCGCTCATCCCAGAAGCTGGAGGCTCTGTGCCGTCCGCCACCGTCCTTGAAAACAACGCATATTAGGTGAAGCGGCTAATTAATGGCCCCTGAGTGGCAACCATGATGTGGAGATGCTGCCGTTGGACTGGGATGAGCACAGTAAGAAGTCTTACAACACCAGGTTAAAGTCCAACAGGTTTGTTTCAAACACTAGCTTTCGGAGCGCTGCTCCTTCCTCAGGTGAATGAAGAAGCAGTTCTCCGAAAGCCATTGTTTGAAACAAACCTGTTGGACTTCAACCTGGTCCTGAGTGGCAAGCCAGCCAACTCAGCTGATGGTGGGCAGCATTCCCAATGGTCTGAAGAGGGCAGGATATCGGGGTACAGGAGATGCAGGCTGTGAACCGGAAGGCGGTCATGGTCTTCATTTAAAAGGGACCCCTGGCATGGGACTATACAGCTAGACCAGTGTTGGAGAATATGATTAATTTGAACTATTGCAACAGGAGAGTGAAAAGTAAACAAAATGTCCAATTGTTATTATTGTTGGGATGATTTCAGGGTCCTTGCCATTGAACAAATAACATTGCAATGAAGCTGAGCACTAATACTGATGAACAAGTGTTCTGGGGGACATTGATCATCAGCTGTTATCTCACATTTAATGGGGAAAAAACGCAGGGAAGAACATCTCACCAAGGCCGCACTTAGACTCTTTCCTGTATATAATGGCTGCAAATCGTCATCATCTACTCCTTGCAACTCTTGGGCCGATGCATATACGTTTTCTTTAATATTTACTTACTATTCGACTCAGTTCTTAACTCAAATCTCTATGTCTGTGGAAGCACGTATTTTACCATTTCTCCTTACCCTTTTAGTAGATAATAACCTTATTCCATCTTAACTCAAGAAACACTGGTTAAATGGGCTCCCTTTAAACATAATTACTGGGTCTGAGTCAGCAGTGCTAACCGCTGTGCCACCGTGCTGCTCACGATTAAACCTTTGTTGACACCAGCAGAGGGTGAGGTTGTATAAAGGCAGGGAACTCAGCCATTCCTCCTCACCCGGGTTAGAGGCGCTTCCTGTGAATCCCTATTATAAATACTCCTGTCCACTTTTGGGTGGCGTAGTGTCACAGTGGTTAGCACTGTTGCTTCACAGCGCTAGGGTCCCAGGTTCGATTCCCGGCTTGGGTCACTGTCTGTGCGGAGTCTGCACGTTCTCCCCGCGTCTGCGTGGGTTTCCTCCGGGTGCTCCGGTTTCCTCCCACAAGTCCCGAAAGACGTGCTGTTAGGTGAATTGGACATTCTGAATTCCCCCTCAGTGTACCCGAACAGGCGCCGTAATGTGTTGACTAGGGGATTTTCACAGTAACTTCATTGCAGTGTTAATGTAAGTCTACGTCTGATAATAATAAAGATTATTATTATTCTAATGCCAAGGACCTATGTAAACTTGTCATGCTGTAATCGCGCCCTCCTTCTGTGGAAGCGCACTGGTGCCACCAATGGCATGAGGGTGTTACTACAGCCTGGCAGCTTCACACGGCAGCTTTCCAGTGACACTGCGGAAATTAGAATCAAATGTATGACTTTGACATGGGGACTGAATTATGTCTGAGAACCCTATTTTAATTCTACACCGGTTTACCCCAAAAACTACCCTAGGTCTTAGTTCCCCGTCTTCAACAACCCAGAAGGATGACCTGGGTTAAAAGAAACATTTTGGGCAAAGATTGACAACGTGTCACTTATACAATCGCTTCACGTGGGATAGCTGATACTTATTATACTTAAATTCCACACGAAACACAGCAGTGCAATACAAATATTATAAGCAATCATTAAAGAGTGAAAATAATACATTATTGCCACATAATACTGGGCCAAGAAAGAGACCTGCACCTGCACATCTACGGTATTAATTTTCAAGCCACAGCTTGCAATTTAAAAGTATTTAGCTTCCAAACCTTTCCCAGTTGTTGCCACAATTGGATTTAATCATTTATGAAAATATAATGAGACACATTAGTTATTCCACAAGACATAACTGTGGAGTTAATCACTCTGGAAGTTCAATATTCTCTGTTGTCCTACAGTTTTCATTTTGGTGATGGACTTGCCTGCTCATTCTGATATAATGGCATCTGTAAAACAATCTGAGGGTAGGGACTGAACTAATCTATCAACCTCATTAATTTATTAAAGTGACTTTCACAATCTCCTTATTTCTGCCAAGAGGGCTTAAGTTTTGGGGAAGGCGGGATCAGGGTATTGAACTTGATGATCAGCCATGATCATAATGAATGGCGGAGCAGGGTCGAGGGGCCGAATGGCTTCCTCCTGCTTCTATTTTTCTATACATGTTTTTATGTATTCCACACAATCCTGTCGTGAGGTGGGAATTAATGCCAATATTGTTCTCTGGACCCACTTTTCTAATCACCCAATGTTCAAACTATTGGATTAGAAATGAAAATGAAAATCGCTTATTGTCACAAGTAGGCTTCAATGAAGTTACTGTGAAAAGCCCCTAGTCGCCACATTCCGGCGCCTGTTCGGGCATCGAACCGTGCTGCTGGCCTGCTTTAAAAGCCAGCGAATTAGCTCAGTGAGCTAAACCAGCCCCTGATATCTGTCTGAAGAGCCACTCCTGAACTTTGGTTTTCCCTTCCTTTCGTTTCTGCCTGTTTATTCCTCCATTTTCCTCATCAATATTAGGCTGGGGTGGGGAGTTGGAGAATGTAATGTTCTTTGTTTATGCTGATGTTGAATCTTGATGTGATAGTATTAGCAAAGAACATTAGACTTCGTTTTACAACAAAACTATTTATTACTAACACTACTCTAAAGATTACTATAATGTCTAAGATTAATAAGTTGGAAATAATGGTCTAACACTAACTCACACTAAGATAATACAGAGCTACTCTAATATGCGACTGCTATTAACTCCTTACTAAAACCTTGCGCGGGATTCTCCGCTATCCGGTGGGGCGGGCCGTACCGGCGCCGTGGAGTGGCGTGAACCATTCCGGCGTCAGGCCGCCCGGTAGATGCGGAATCTTCTGCACCTTCAGGCATTAGGCCGGTGCGCGCCAACCGGTGCCGAAGGGCCTCTGCCAGCCGGCGCGAGCTGGCGCATGCGCGGGAGCGCCAGCGGCACTGGCGTCACCCTAGCGCATGCGCAGGGGGGTTCTTCTCCATGCCGGCCATGGCGGACCGTTACACCGGCCGGCGCAAAAGGAAAGAGTGTTTCCACGGCACAGGCCCGCCCGCGGATCGGTGGACCCGATCACAGGCCAGGCCACAGTGGGCACCCCCCCCACGGGGCCAGATCCCCCCCCCCCCCGGAGGGCTCCGCAGGATGCCCGCAGAGCCAGGTCCCGCCGGTACGGACCTGGTGTAATACACGCCGGTGGGACTGGCCAAAAACGGGCGGCCGCTCGGCCCATCGCGGGGTGGAGAATAGCCGGGGAGGGCCGCTGCTAACCGGCCCATCGTGGCACCGGAGAATCCGGCAGTCGGCGTCGTGGCGGGAATCACGCCGCCCCCTGCCGATTCTCCAGCCCGGTGGGGGGTCGGAGAATCCTGCCCCTTGTTCTGGAACATCCGGGTCATGTGTCTGCATATTCTCACCACCGCTGGTTGGATGCTAGAACTACAACTGCAAAACATATAACAATACACACACAGACAATCAAGATCTACTCATATTACATATAGATAATAGTCTACCTATCATCACAGAGAGAACTGCGAGAGCCAGTTGCGAAAGGGCAGGGTTTCCTAATCATACATTTAGAAAACATACCTTTTCAGGGGCCTTCTACGAGTAGGCACTGGCTGTCATGGTAATTGGGTGATTGTGGTAGTGGACTCTAGTATTGGATACAATACGGTACACCCTGTGCTACATGGGGTCACTTGACCTGGAGTCGAAGGTCAGATAGTACATATAAGAGAAGAGCACTACTGCCTCACAGTGCCAGGGACCCGGGTTTGATTCTGACCTCGGGTGACTGTGGAGTTTGCACGTCCTCCCCGTCTGTGAGTGGGTCCCCTCCGGGTGCTCCGGATTCGCCACAGTCCAAAGATGTGCAGGTTAGGCTAGTGGCCATGCTAATATTGCCCCTTAGTGACCAAAGGTTCGTTGGGGCTACGGGGGTAGAGCGGGTTATTGGATCTATCAGAGTAGGGGCCAGTGCAGATTCAATGGGCCAAAGTGCCTCCTTCTGCACTGTAGGGATTCTATGATTCTACGATAGTAACAAGGCTGCTGATGCCTTGCTGTTGTGCGTTCATGTTGTGAAAATGTGTCAGCAATAAAGTTAGTTCCCAACAATTATATTAGTCATCCCGAAACTAAAAAACAAGTCTTCGGCCATTCAGACCATGCCTAAAAAGCAAGGATTTAAAGGGCCCTCACAGCTGTTAACATTCAGTCAGAGCTCCACGACAACCATTGCAAGCCCAGAATCGCAAGCCCAGAATCTCATCTCATGAACCCCAACCTCCAATTCGGGAAGCTCTGTTCCAAAGGGTATTCAGAATGTTACTACCCTTTCCGATATCCAACTTTAACTGTTCCCTTCCCTTTAAATATTATGGAGGTCCAACTTTGCACTCCCACCCAGCATGCTGTGCAAATACACTAACCATAAAAAGTTAGGTGCCGACAACACAACTTCTTTTTGGTCTGGACAATACTTCCAGCAACCCATCTGGCTCTAAGCTGTGCTCATAAAAAGAGAAACTAGGGTTTTGTTATTTTAAGCTTTTGATGATTTTTCAGAACTTTGCTGTTGTTGAAAGCTCCTTGCCGAATAACGTGCGTGTAATTTTGCTGTCTGAAGTATTGATGTCCATCTCACAGTAGTTTTGGATAATATTCAGCAAAAAAAATCAATTGTACCAGGAACTGCAGACAAACGTCAATTTTTCCTTAACATGGAGACGTGACTAAACATATATGTAGCCGAATCATCAAACCATTTTGTTTTCATATGGAACAAGTCAAGTCACATTTTGTAATTGTGTCTGTTTACGTTATATATCACTTAATATTCCGTTAATATCGTCCGACCACAGCAAACAGCTATTGATTTGGATTTTTTGTTATTGTATGCAGAGAGCAGCAGGTTCCTGTCATGAGAATTGCAGCGATGCAGGTTGTTAATTGAGTGTTTAATCGTATTCATGTGGTGGGAATCAATTGGGGATTCACTTTTGTATCTATATATAGGGACAGACCGAAACAGTGGTTGTAGGGTTTGGTGTCGCACGTTTGTAACGGGTGTCTCTGTCAATAAAGATAAAAATAAAAGACGTGTGTGAAGAATAGGCTCCAGTTCTATCCTTCACCGCCTGGAATAGAACCTAGTTAACATCATAAATAAAACTGCACCTTGGGATCCGAACTCTGGAATTAAGATTATGATCCTTAACGTTGCCGTTTGGTGAAACAGAACTTGAGTATTGCTGAAAAAAGAAGGAAGGGTGGGATTCTCCATGTGTTTCTTGGTGGCGTGCCATTTGCTGGTGGCGGGATTCCCTCTTCCCCGCCGTTTGTCAATGGGATTTCCCCTGAAGACACCCCATGCCGCTGGGAAACGCGCAGGCGGGGCTGCACTGCTGATGAGAACAGAGAGACCCATTGACTGTAGAATTCCGGCCAACATTTTGTCGAACACAGGATGTTGCCGTCAAGTCAAAAGGACGTCCTGCCTGTGATACAAATGAGTAATGTGGGTATGAATTTGAGTGTCAGTGCGATGCTAGGTATTTAGGCCGTATGTCTCAAAGACTGGCGGATCATTTCAAATATCTTATCCCTTCCACTGTTCGCAATGGGCAAGCAACAGACCATACCCAATCAGCCCGTGTTTGCAAAACTCAAAGCACAGTGAACATTAGTAGCTGTGATTCAGCGACTGGACAACATTTGCTCAATAATCCTCAGTGTGCTAAGAATTACACTGACAACCAATTTAGGATTGTCAGTCTGGTTCGCAGTGTGGTGTGTTATGTGTAGTGGAAGCTAGATATAGTAATACAGAAGGCCCTGTTCTTTGCAGACAGAAAGAACATGTACACACATTGCACCTGATTCAGCTAAACAAAATAAGTGATAGCCATTTGTTGATTCATTCCTTGACCAATCAGAGTCAAGTTGTCTGGTTTAAATTTTAAAACAATGCTTGGCAGTTAACTGTCAGTCACCATTAACTGGTGCATTCTCCATGGTCTGGTCAAATGTGACTTCAGCAAGGTGGTTGACTCTTAAACGGCCCAGCAAGGCACTTAGTTCAAGAGCAACAAACGCTGGCTTTGCCAGCCATGCCCACACCCCAAACAAAACTTTAAAAATTCAATATTCAATCAGTGAAAATGATCAAAAAGACCCTCTTTTCTTTTAATGCCCGGATGATTTTTCTCCAATGACCTGGCGATTGATCTTCAATTCCTGGACACTCCGGGTCAATATAGAAGGCATGTCTTCAAACGCTTTGACATCAGCCTCCAGCCTTTATAAGGGCGTTGCATGACAGGAAATGGAGAAAACAAGATGATCAGTCCGATGATATGATGCTTTTTGCCTCTGAGGTCAATCCAGTGCACAAGCAAGACTTAAAAATGAAAGCCTCACGATAATACAAAAATTTCAAAAATATAAGTTAAAACCTCTTTGCTGTAGGGACAATTCAGCACAAACCAGATGACAGAAGCAACAGAGAGTTAATTTGCTTATCTGGCAGGAAAACGCTAATTATTTATTTGCTGGGAATCAGTCAAATTGCTTCACCGCCATCCCAGAAACGTCCTCACTGGAACAGCGGAACTTTGGAAGCATTAGCATGGGAGATACGTTGGAATAATACCTTTGGTGGCTATCGGTCACATTTTCGGCATCGCACCAAGTGAGTGTGTGGAAGTCAGAGCTACACAACCAAACAAACTGGCCAAGCACTAATCAGCATGTGCCAACTGAAATAAGCAGCACGGTAGCGCAGTGGTTTGCACTGTTGCTCCACAGCCTAGGGTCCCGGGTTCGATTCCCGGCTTGGGTCACTGTCGGTGCGGAGTCTGCATGTTCTCCCTGTGTCTGCGTGGGTTTCCTCCGGGTGATCCGGTTTCCTCCCACAAGTCCCGAAAGACGTGCTTGTTAGGTGAATTGGACATTCAGAATTCTCCCTCTGTGTACCCGAACAGGCGCTGGAGTGTGGTGACTAGGGGATTTTCACAGTAGCTTCATTGCAATGTTAATGTAAGCCTACTTGTGACACTAATAAACATAATTAAAAGCTGCCAAATATGTTTCCAAAAGATTACAACTGAAAAACGGATAATCAGGAACATGGCTAACAATTCAGTCACTCCAGAAATGTTTTAAAATGTAAATTCCCGCCCCCCTCCACCCCTGTGACCTCCACCATCACTTCCACCCTGCCAGCCACCGCCACCCCCGCACCTCCAACCATTCACAGATAAAATTAAATTGTGAAAAATAATCAACTATCAGAAAACGCTGGGTTCCACTCTTATTTATCTAATTGGAGATAAGAGAACAAACTGCAATGGCTTCTCTTCCCAATCCATTACCCCTGGTGTCGCCCAAGGATCTATCCCCTCCCAATTTTCCTCCACATGCTGCTGCACGACCACATCATCTGAAATCACTGTGACATTTCCCATGTGCGCGCTGATGGAACCAAGCTCTACCTCTGCGCCACCTCTCCAAATCCTTCCACTTTGAACGCTCCACCCATTGGCGGCTGCGCCTTCAGTGGCCAAGGCTCTAACTCTGGCACTCCACCAGCTAAACCTCTCTGCCTCGTTCCTCCTTCCCGACGCTCCATGAAATCCACTTCGTTGCACCAAGCCTTCCATCATCCGCTCTGATATCTCCTTATGCGGCTCAGTGTCGAATCATAGAATCATAGAAATAACAGTGCAGAAGGAGGCCATTTGGCCCATCACGTCTGCACCGCCCCTTGGAAAGAACACCCCACTTAGTCCCACACACCCACTCTGTCCCCATAACCCAGTAGCCCCACCTAACCGTTTGGACACCAAGGGGCAATTTATCACGGCCAATCCACCTGACCTGCACATCTTTGAATGTGGGAGGAAACCGGAGCTCCCGGAGGACATCCACGCAGACATGGGGAGAAAGTGCACACAGTCACCTGAGGCCGAAATTGAACCCGGGTCCCTGGAGCTGTGAAACAAGTGTACTAACCCCTGTGCCACCGTGCCGTAATGATCTAGATCATTAATAGAGACCAGGTGGTGGTGATGTGCTGAACAGTCGCACGAAAGGAACTTCAATTCAGGCCTTTTTAACCCATCAATCGGACATCAAAATAAAAAACAGCCTTACCCTGAACTAACAACCAGCTGAGTAAATGCCCTCAAACCAGCCACAGAGCCAGAAAAATAGTAAGAGCAACAAAGTCAGGAAAGGAAGATCCAGGCCTCAGACACGCGGAGCGAAACGGAGCAGAATATGGGGGACGGGGTGAGATCACCAAAGTGAACGCCGGCCCACTCGCCGACACGGCAATGGACAAAGCTCCTTACACAAGAGTTCCAAAAACATAGGGACTCCATCAAGGAGGTCCTCATCTCCCCCATGAGGTGCCATGCTTGGGTTGGGACGCTTTGCTACATTGAAGGCGCTGCACAATCGCCAATTGTTGTTGCAAGTTATGAAACTTCAGTCAGCAATAAATTACAGACTAGGCATGGAACGTGACAAAGCTGGTGCGTTCAGGTGCCCCCGTAAGGATCGCTAAAAGACGCAGGAAAACACCATGAACAGGCGGAAAAAGTCAGTCACTAATAACAAAATGGAAGAAAAAAAATCTTCCCGATACTTTCTGCCGATGGTGGCTTAATACCGGAAAGAATCTTCTTACCATTAATAAAGACAAAAATTTAATAAATGTTCAAGGCGATGAGGAAACTTGACTGTACTATTAAAGGCCAAAACATTTCTATTCTTACAAAGCAACATATCCTCCAACATAACGTCAGCAACTTCACAGGGGCCTCTGAATCATTATTATAATTATGTTAATGGGCATTCTAGTCAGTTTTTCTTGCGGAATATGTCAGGATCATCCACCCAGGGCGAAGTGAAGTTTACTCCACCCACTTCTCATGATCATAAATCACCAAAGACAAACTAACTATAAAACCCGAAATAGACAATTCGGCAACAGAAGTAAAGCTGAGCACGACAAGTAAAAGTATCGCAAAGAGACAGGGGAAAGCTATTCTTAGTTTTGAACATGCTGAGGACAACAAGGCTGGAAGGAAAAAACAACTTTTGTCACATACCTATCGAGGCTCACTGACATCGCCAACACAGTTGGGTATGGGTTTCGGTGAACTGCAACTGGGAGATTCTGAATGTCAAATCTTTAATTGCAAAGCAGTGCACATTAAATACCCTATGCTCATTAGAATGACTTTTTAGCACAATTCAAACATTTGAACATTTGTTAAAATGTTGTTTTACACTTTTTAATTAATGGTGCTTTCTATCGCTTGACATCACAGTATTAAACTGTTCAGAAAAATAATTTTTCAAACTCTTGGGAAGATGCTATGCTACCCAGTGTACAGCAGAAGGCATCACACATCATAGATAGATAGAACAGTACAGCACAGAACAGGCCCTTCGGCCCTCAATGTTGTGCCGAGCCATGATCACCCTACTCAAACCCACGTAACCACCCTATACCCGTAACCCAATAACCCCCCCTTAACCTTACTTTTTTTTTAGAACACTACGGGCAATTTAGCCTGGCCAACCCACCTAACCTGCACATCTTTGGACTGTGGGAGGAAACCGGAGCACCCGGAGGAAACCCACGCACACACGGGGAGGACGTGCAGACTCCGCACAGACAGTGACCCAGCCGGGAATCGAACCTGGGACCCTGGAGCTGTGAAGCATTTATGCTAACCACCATGCTACCGTGCTGCCCCAGGGTATATCGAGGCACTTAAATACACTTACACACGCATACTCACACTCAAACACATTTACACATACACTCGCACACACACATTCACATTAACACTCACACACACTCACATTCACACTCACACATTTACACACATCCACCCACACATTCACACATTTATACACACACATTCACACACGCACACTCACACACGCACACTCACACACACACACACACACACACTCACACCTGCACACTCACATTTCCCCTTTGAGGGGGGAGGGCTGACTGGAGGATCACCACACCTCAGGCGAGGGGCAAGGTTGAGAAGGCGCGGCGGCCTTCATGAATAAACTCAGTCGATATGGAAACTGAGCCCATGCTGCTGGCCGTGTTCTGCATCACAAGCCAGCTGTCCAGCCAACTGAGTTCAACCGGCCCCCAGGCAGATAGAGTTTAATGTAGAAAAATATGATCTTGTCCAAGTTGCAGAAAGAATAGAAAAGTAGCATATTATCTGAATGGAGAGAGACTGCAGAATTCTGGGGTTCATAGTGATCTGGGTGTCCTTACATGGATCACAAAAGGTTAGTATGCAGGTACAGCAAGTGATTAGAAATGTTGGCCCTAATTGCAAAGGGAATGAAGTATAAAAGTAGGGTCGGGAAGAATTGCTACCGTTGTACAGGGTCTTGGTTAGATCCCATCAGGAGTACTGTGTACAGTTCTGGCTTCCTTACTTAACAAAAGATATATAGTCCCATTGGAGTTCAGAGAAGGTTCGCTTGATTGATTCCTAGGATAAGGTGGTTGTCTTAGGAAGAAGGGTTGAACACGTTGAGCCTACAATGATGTGAGTTTAGATGATATGTGATCGTGTTGAAACATATGGGGCAGGATTTTATGATCCCCCGAGGCTGGGTCTGAGGCAGGGGAGGTAAGAGTAATGGATGGCCCTGCCCTGGCAACCTCCCAACAGAACCCAGACGCAAATTCACGGTTGGGCAGCCATGGCCTTGAGGGGGAAATCTCCCCTTTCACCTATTAAGACTAAGTGGTCACATAATGGCCGCTTAAGAGCATTTTTCCGACCAGTCTCAATATATAGACAGGCGGGAGTGGGTGCAGGTAGGTTGCGATCACTACAGTACCGCTTCTGGCCACTGGAGCGCTGTGCCTGGCCAGGTTGGAGAACTGTCGGCCAATCTGATTGGTGGACGGAAGCCCCAAGCGTTAAATGGCAGTGGGCTTCTGGGAGTTGGCGGGGCCGACTCTCGGGATGGCGAGCTCCCCATACTTAAAATTCTAAATTCAACCCAAGAGGTCTTGTTACGATCCCAGAACCGACCCCAACAGCGGCTAGGACACTGGGACCGGGACCCCAATATTTTAGTTTATTTTAAGACTGTGCAGAAAGAATGATTCGCTCCAGGAGTGATTGCATGAAAAAATAGAGCTATGGTATTTCGAAAACAAAACTTTACAAATACAGTATATATTTTTTTTAATTTAGATTACCCAATTATTTTTTCCAATTAAGGGGCAATTTAGCGTGGCCAATCCACCTACTCTGCACATTTTTGGGTTGTGGGGGCGAAACCCACGCAGACACGGGGAGAACGTGCAAACTCCACACGGACAGTGACCCAGAGCCGGGATCGAACCTGGGACCTCAGCACCGTGAGGCGGTTGTGCTAACCACTAGGCCACAGTGCTGCCCCTACAAATACAATATTAAACTTTTAACTTCATTAACTCAATTTCCCATGAAACAACAAGAAAAGAAACATACAGCTCTCAATCACAGAGTAATTTTGCAGTACAGAACAAATTCTGGCTCTAGTTAAACCCCTTCAGACTCTGGCTGAATATCTTCAAATAACTGCTTCACCTACGCTGTTTCAGCCTCTCCCTCGTCTCCAGACAAGAGTTCTCTGTTTTTAAAATATATCATTACTTTTTTTATAAACTCTCCTCCTGGTAAAGAAAACGGCCTTCACGTCTGGTCTAAAAGGAAGGGTTGACAGATCAGAGATTGGGGCGCAATCAAATGGCCATGCTGCGCCCGAAGAACAGTGTGTCGCGGCGCAGCATGGTTGATAGAAGCCGGGAGATGCCGCTCCCAGGTTTTAGCCAACGCAATCTCGCTAGTCTTTATAATATGCTGTTTCCAGAGGCACCCAAGGCATTGGGCTCTAACCCCTTCATCTCGCTGACCTAGGGTGAGCGCCTTTCAATACTAGCATCCACTAATAGGGACAAGATTGAACGGCACTCGCGGGGATCCCCCAAGGGATTGGAGGCCACCAAATGCATGCCCTTTGGGCAGGGTGGCATCCTGGCACTGATGGTCAGGAACTGTAGAGATCAGAACGGCTTTTAGAAATGGTGTCCTGGTCTCTTGTTGCACTGAGGAGTTCTGGAGTGCAAAAACCGGGGCAATGTGCGGCCTCGGCTGTGCGCTCCCTGCTGAGGCCCCCTATCTGACCAGAGTGCCGTCAATAACGTTGTGTTTCTCGGCGCTGCGAATGGCGGTAAACACATGGCTAAACCTGCTCGCTATGGGACTATGTCCCAAGTTAGTTAAATCGTGTTCCAGACTTCACTTCCAAAAACATTTCTCCAAAACAGCCTCTCTCCACAGCGTCTCAAAATGTCTCTGTGCCTTCCTTGGCTCCACCTAGCAATGACCTCATCTTCCCAAGCTAAATACAGAAAAAACCTCTGCATGTCTGCCAAGCACATTAACTCCCCAGGGACTTCCCCTATCAAACCATTGTCAATTAGCCCAGACTGAAAAACGCATTGCTTCATCAATTTCACCTTCTGGCTTATAACAATGCTCAGGGCCCTGCACGCAGAATTCTTTTTTTAAAAAACATGACCCCTGCAGTCAAACACACTCTAACCACAGGTTTCCAACCCTTAAATTGCCCAATGCTTAGAATCCAATATTCGTAAAGTCTTCTCGTCGTCACAGGTTTTGACAGGGAAGATCTTGAGAGGATGTTTCCTTTGTGGGGGAGTCTAGGACTAGAGGGGCACAGTTTCGATTAAGACCCAGATGAGAATTATTTTCTCTCAGAGGGTCATTAGCCTGTGGAGTTCTCTACCCCGGAGAGTAAGTGGAGGTTGAGTCATTGAATACATTCAAGGCTGAGTTGAATAGATCTATGATCAACAAGGGAGTCAGGGTTAATGGGAGGAGGGGGGCTATGTCAGGAAAGTGGAGTTAAAGCCGGAATCAGATCAGACACAACCTTCTCGAATGTGGGAACAGGCTGGATGGAGCGAATGGCCTACTCCCAATTCTCGGTTCTTTGAGCTTCATTTAACTGCCTCCTCGTCCCGCAAATGAAGGATTCATGGAAAAATGGCAAGTTCTGGTCCATCACCCTTCAAGTTTAGAGGGAGCTTCTGATCAAAAGCTCTAAATTTAAATGAATTTAATCAACACGACCTTTAATCCACATTAAATGTTACAGAAATATTCATGAGGAAGATGCAAGTTCAGCTAATCTCTTAAATTTTTATATTTCTTGGATCGGAGGCTAGGCCGTAAACAGATGTCCGTCTACTACTCTTGGAGGGGAATTGCTATGTGTAGTCCCTGCTGGAAACTTTCAAAGGGATATATATATATTTGTGCCATCAGTGAGTTGTGGCTCCTTGAAAGAATGCCCATTTTGATATTTCAGTCAGGGCCTATCTCAATGCAACAAGAAACTGTTCTAATCACAACGAGCAGATTCCAGTGTCTGATTGAGAGAAATAAGGACAGTGGGAGGATGAACATGTTTCTCTCCTTCGTCAGAACCCGAACATACAACTGATAATCGGTGTAAAGATATTATTCCGTGCGTCGCAGATTAACTGCCCATTAGGGGGAACAGAATTCATCCTGATCAAAGGATGAGAATTTGGATTTATACAGCAGGCCTAAAGGTCTGTACTTCGGAAATCGCATGAAGGATTCCTGATGCCTGAACAATTGGTTCGCATTTTCTTTTCGTGGATAATGTATGAGCTTGAAGACGACATCATCATGGCTTTGATCAGCAGCTTTGCACAACTTGACAAGGTGCTTTTATTTTTCCACCGCTTCTGTGATCTTTCCCTGGAGCTTGGTGGCAGGAACAAGGTAATCAGGATAAGTAACGTCATTCACCAGCAGCGCTGTGCGAGCCTTCTGCCGTCAAATCAGGCAGCTCAATGACAATCTTTCTGCTTAATCAAATTCTCCTCACACACTGCTCCAAGGCAATTCGTCTTCGGTGTCCGTATCCTGCGTCGCTGCAGAATTCTCCCTCCCCATCCCCCCCCCCCAAACCCTCCCCTCCCCCACCCCGCAAGTCTTTGTGCTCTTCGCAGAGAAGGTTTCAAAGCAAACCCGCACCAACTACAACCTGCATTTACATAGCGCCTTCAACATAATACAATGTGTCGATCAGGCCATCTGACCTTTTTATCTTGCACTCGTCAGAATTGGCACGGTGGGTTATTTGGTTCCTGCCAAAGCAAACGGCAGTTTAAATGGCTGCCCATCGGCTGGGTTGGGGGTGGGTGGGGGGGGGGGGGGGGGGGGGGGGGGGGGTAGACACCCTGCGGTGGGGCTGCAGATTCCTGGCCAATAGCTGGCAAAAAAATAACCAACTGCAACAGGGGGACAATAATTTAGACGAGAGGAGTGTGCTGATTGGTTGGCAAGTCAGCATTCTCTTCACTTGTAGTATTCATTGTTGTTTTCTCATTACAGTTTTGTCATTTCTTGTGAGATGGACGAATGAGTGGAATGAAGCTTAGATAGCTCGTGTCTTTTTTCAGCCCTGCCACGCTCTGGACTACTGTCCAACTTGATGTGACCATCAATTCACTAGAGACACGATTGGAAGTAAACTGTGGTTTTAATAGTCTTACAACTGAGCCTGCCTGCGACCAGAAGAACTGAGGGCAGGCTCACGGCTGCAGCACTTTATACTTCTGGTAGTGGGAGGGGCCATGTGCAGAGCCAAGGGTGGAGCCCTGTACAAGATCCTCATCTCCCCCTATGGGCAGAGCCGCGCAACGACTCACAGACAGAGCCCACAAGGACATAATACAATGCAATGCAATACAGTGTGAATTACAATACTGTATGAATTCACCACACAACTATAACCAAATGTTCCGAGGTGCTGCCACAGGAGTGGTGTCACACAACACTGCGCACCAAGCCAAATGTGGAGATGTTAGGACGGGGAGCTGGGATTTGTGAAGCGTCAGAGCGGCGGACGCTTCAAAAAGTGTTGGAATTCTGGAGGTTAGGACTCAGCTAGCACAGCTGCCAATAAGTTCAGAAGATATAGACACAGAATGAGGCCATTCGGCCCATCAGGTCTGCTCCACCATTCTATCATGGCTGATATGTTCCTCATCTGTTACCCACAATGCTACAGGCCAGGAGCTGGGTTGCAAAATCAGCCACAGCATCTCCTCCCTGGAACACGTGACCTCGGAGCGGGAGTAGGCAATTTAGCGTCTAACACCCTCATGGCTGATCCCATCCTGGCCTCAACTCCACCGCCCTACCTGTTCTCCTTACCCTTTGACCAATGGTGGATTTATTAGGGTTTAGAGATACAGAAGTTCAGAGGAGGTTCAGAGACCTGGGGCCATGGAGAAATTTGAAGACTAGTATGGACATTGCATAATTGAGGCATTGCAAGACGAGGGTCAGTGGGCACCTGAGTGACGGATGAGTGTCTGTTTGTGTGGCTTCTGATACAGGCAGCAGAGTTTCAGATGAGAGCTTTTTGTAAGGTGGAAGATGGGAGGCTGACCAGGAGTAGTCAGGTCCAGAGTTAACAAAGGCCTGCATGAGGGCTTCTACAGCAATAAAAACAGAGAAACGTTGCAATTACACAGCAGGTATGTTAGCGTCAGAGAGATACAGAGGGCGGAATCTTGTGTCCCTCCCATGGCAGGTTTGGTGGAGAAGAGGTTATTTAATCAGGCAGGAATTTGGTGGGTGGGGACCCCACTATCTTCCCACCTGCACCTCAATTATTTCCGTGGTGGGAAGTCCCGTTGGGGGTTTTCCCGCTTCACTGCCAACTGAGGCCATTAATTGGGCAACTAATGCTCACTTAAGTGCCCCATCTGAGTGCTGTTCATGTTAACCCAGTGACAGGTAGGGACGATCATCTTCTGGGAGGACAACAAGCCAAACAAAAGCCCCTGAGAACAGCCCCACTGCCCATACTGCTGACACACAGTCCTAAAACCCCCACCCCTAAAACCCCCACCCCCTGACACTCATCCCTCCATCGCTCACTTCTGACCTGGCAATCCTGGGTGTCAGCTACTGCCTCCCCAGTGCTGCCGCTGTTCAATTGAGCTGGCAACTCTTGGCAGATCATTCCTGCCCTGTTCCATTCCCGTGGTCCTTGATCCCAGGAAAGGCTGGCCCTTGGCCTATCCAGTGCCCAAGTAGCATTTAAGTCGATTGGCCCTTCCCCAAAAGACGCAACTCAGGACTCCCCCCATCTCTCCAACCAGCCGGCGAGACCACTATCACCTCCATTACAGGAGTTAATGTTTCAGTAAAATAGAACATAGAACATAGAACAGTACAGCACAGAACAGGCCCTTCGGCCCTCAATGTTGTGCCGAGCCATGATCACCCTACTCAAACCCACGTATCCACCCTATACCCATACCCCAAAAACCCCCCCCCTTAACCTTACTTTTATTAGGACACTACGGGCAATTTAGAATGGCCAATCCACCTAACCCGCACATCTTTGGACTGTGGGAGGAAACCGGAGCACCCGGAGGAAACCCACGCACACAGGGGGAGGACGTGCAGACTCCGCACAGACAGTGACCCAGCCGGGAATCGAACCTGGGACCCTGGAGCTGTGAAGCATTTATGCTAACCACCATGCTACCCTGCTGCCCTAAATACTCTTATTCAGACTTCTGAGGCAGAGGTAGGTGACATTATGGAGCAATAGCATAATGGGTGTACCAGAATAACGCAGGACATGCATGATTCCAGCAACTTCCGTCCTATTAAGCAAATGTAGGTCTTGTGGTGCAGTGGGCACAGTCCCTGCCTCGAAGCCAGAAGCCCCGGGTTCGAGTCCCACTCCAGGGCTTGATGGCCGAGGAAGGTGCGTTCATAATGCGGGCAAACAGGTTGAGAGTGTCAACCTGCGAATCCTCCCAAACAAGCCAATGGCTGGCGGTAAGAGCACGAGAGAGACCCTTGGTCAGCCACGCACGATGTGGAGTGGCGTCACTCGAGGTATAAGCCCCTTGGCAACAGACTGATGACCTGTCCTGGAAATTACTCGCTATGGAAAGAGACAAAAGTCTGCCTTGCCGCACCACAAGGTGAGGGAAGAGAATTGGAAGCAAATGTACCACAACAGGATCAAGTCCGATATGGTGTTCGCCCGTCAATCGACTATACGTGGCAGCTGAAGTCATCACCAGCATTTATGTTAGGGATTTTCACCCACCGCCAACATTATAGACGTCAGCTTTTGTGGAAAGCTTTTGTTGATTGGACATCGGGTGTGTTATTGTTTCCAAAAAATGACAGCATGCTGGCTGCAAAATTGTGTAAACATTTAGTAATGCTTTGAGAAAAGAAAGACTTGCATTTTTATAGCACCTTCCAGGTCATCCCGAAACACTTTACAGTCAAACAGGCGCAGTCATGGTGGAAATGTAGGAAATTTGGCAACCAATTTTCACACAGCAAGATCCCAGAAGCAGAAATGCAATAATGACCAGATAACCTGACCTTAGTTAGGGCGGCACAGTGGTTAGCACTGCTACCTCGCAGCGCCAGGGACACGGGTTAAATTCCAATCTTGGGTCACTGTCTGTGCAGAGTTTGCACGTTCTCTCCAGTGTCTGTGTGGGTTTCCTCCGGGTGCTCCGGTTTCCTCCCACAGTCCAAAGATGTGCAGGTTAGGAGGATTGGCCGTGATAAATTGCCCCTTGGTGTCCAAAGATTAGGTGGGGTTATGGGGTTACAGGAATAGGGCGGGGGAGTGGGTTGAGATTGAGTGCTTTGGGAGGGTCAGTGCAGACGCGATGGGCTGAATGGCCTCATTCTGCACTGTAGGGATCCTATGATTGAGGGATGAATATGGGCCAGGACACCAGGGATAATTATCCATCTCTGCTTGGAAAAGCTCCATGGGATGTTTTGTGGCCACTCAAGAGAGCAGATATCTCAGCATCTCACCCAAAAGTCAGCTTCTTCAGCAGTACAGCACTCGAGTGTCAGCCATGACTTATGCTGAAGTTCTGGCGTGGGATACAAACCCAGAAACCTTTACTCCGGTGAAAGGGTTTTACCAACCAACCACATACAACACTACGGCATTGTGTCATCTTGCTGCTCCCTTTCCGTATTTGGAAACCGTTCTCCCTCCACATTTGTTGATATGATAATAATCTTTATTAGTGTCACAAGTAGGCTTACACTAACACTGCAATGAAGTTACTGTGAAAATCCCCTAGTGGCCACACTCCGGCGCCTGTTCGGGTACATAGAGGGAGAATTCAGAATGTCCAATTCACCTAACAGCACGTCTTTTGGGAAACCGGAGCACCCAGAGGAAACCCACGGAGACACGGGAAGAACGTGCAGACTCCACACAGTGACCAAGCAGGGAATCGAACCTGGGACCCTGGAGCTGTGAAGCAACAGTGCTAATCACTGTGCTACCGTGCCGCCCATCGCTCTATTGTATCAGGTATCTATAGTGTAGTATCTTTGGGCGAGATTTGCACTCACTCAAAATCCAGCCACATGCAGTGTTAAAATAGGGACCAAATTTATAGCTGAATTTGGATTCTCTCAATGGTCACTCAGCAATTTTTGACAAAAACGATATAATCAGATTAGCAAACTTTCCAGCATTTGCACAAGGGGATGCATGCGAAGCATCATTGCTATAAACGCATTGTGACTGGATACTTTGGAGCGAATGTAACTGCATTCGAAGGAAATGAGACATTTAAAAGCTATTCCTTAATAGATCAGTATTCTGTCTGGAAACCTGTCATGGGGAAAGCAAGCCCATTTGTGCTCACATCTGATAAGAAGCCAAATTAGTTGTTTTAGACTCTGTTTAACATAGCTATTATTGTTGTTTGAAAATGGTGCATCAATCCCATTATTAACTCATCAAATTGTGACCCAGTAAATGCTTTACACGGTCTGTAAATGCGTGACGGCATTATTATGTGATGCCGCTCTTTCCGAAAGCACAATAGGCATTGCCATTAGGAGCAAACTCACCCCCGTGTCATGTCCCAGCAACATCATTCCCAAGTGCCGTAGGCTCACGCATCACTGAGGCTCATTTATAAACCTGGCCTCCCCTGGTCAGAATGAACAAGCACCCACTTTGATTCACACAGACCTTACTGACAAAATGGTGCAGAGAGAGCAGGGTGCCAAAGCTTGTGTTTAAAAAAAAAATTGATTTACAGCAAGGAGGCAAATTAAATACCAGCCACTGTTGATGAGAGAAAAGGAGAATGAATGAATTAAGAAGCGGGGCATTTCGGTGGATGTACGAAAAGCAGCAACATCTTCCTTTGATTCAGTTTGCAAAAGGCATCTGGTGCAAAGTGTGAAGAAAAGGAGAATGCTTTGGAATGGGAATAAGCTTTGTCACACTTTTGTGGGGATAAGCACTTCAGGTTATATCTGGAATGAGGTAGTCGTTTATTCCCTGATTACATCATTACACCCTTCAGCTCAACAGCTCACTCTGCACAACCTGTAGGATTGCAAGCAGCACGATTGATCCTCATCCTGACAGCTATGCTTACTAGTACTTTGCTGTGCATTCATTGCCTGTGAAAAGCAGGACATCAAAACCAGCTTCCTGCATTGTTTCATAAAGACAAGGGGCGGGATTCTCCGACCCCCCCCCCCCCCCCCCCCCCCCCCCCGCCGGACGGAGAATCGCCAGCTGCCGAATTCTCCAGCGCCGGGGTTTGGGGGATCGCGCATTCCGGTCGGCGAGCGCTGGCCCCTCGGCGATTCTCCGACCCCCCCCCCCCCCCCCCCCCCCCCCGCCGGACGGAGAATCGCCAGCTGCCGAATTCTCCAGCGCCGGGGTTTTGGGGGGGGGGGCGGGAATCGCGCATTCCGGTCGGCGAGCGCTGGCCCCTCGGCGATTCTCCGGCCCACGATGGGCCGAGCGGCCACCCGTTTTAGGCCGGTTGCGCCGGCGTAAATTAGACCTGGTACTTACCAGCGGGACCTGGCTCTGCGGGCGGCCTCCAGGGTCCTCGGGGGAGGGGGGGGGGGGTAATCTGGCCCCGGGGGGTGCCCCCACGGTGGCCTGGTCCACGATCGGGGCCCACCAATCTGCAGGTGGGCCTGTGCCGTGGGGGCACTCCTTCCCTCCGCACCGGCTGCTGTGGATCTCCTCCATGGCCGGCGTGGAGAAGAACACCCCCCTGCGCACGCGCTGGGATGACGCCATCACACGCTGGTGCTCCCGCGCATGCACCAAGTCGCGCCAGCCGGCAGAGGCCCTTTGCTGCCGGCGCCGGCCTACCCCTGAAGGTGCAGAGGATTCCGCACCTTCCGGGCAGCCCGACACCGGAGTGGTTCATGCCACTCCTCCTGCCTGCCCCTCCGGGTAGGGGAGAATCCTGCCCAAGATATCAGAAGTGATGTCCTTCTGGACAAGTTAGCTACCCTAAATCCCATTCGATTACTTATTACTGCTATGTCCTAAAAATACATGTTTAATGGTTAATAATGATTACTCAGTCCAATAACTCATCTCAATCCTTAATAAAGTAACTTCTATAAAACTAACTACTCTAGTGGCATGCTAACTATTCAGTTATAAGAGTATCATCGCTGAACCCCTCCCCTTGTCAACCTTCACCCTGGCACCAAGTTCCCAGTTTAGGCGATGAGCAAAGTATTTGCAGTTGCAGGTCAATGCTCTCCGGTTCCAACTCTAGGTTCAACTGGATGGGATGGGGCGGTCGGAGTGTCACAAGCTCTCTTTGCGCGTCCACTCCGCTCTTCTCGGGCTTCGATTTGGGCTTTCCAAACCGAATTTGCTCGCTTGGGTTACCAAGGGTTTCAACCACAATTATTGCGACGGATGGTCTGCCAAAAGCCAGCCAAAGAACGGTCAGTGTCACTTGAGGTCACCAAACCGTGAGGGTCAAGTTACTGGCTGATGCGCAGTTGCCCGTGAGCGTCTTTAGAAAGGAATGGAACACTTTGAATTTTTCGCTGTTAAAAATCAGCAAGAAAATTAAATCTTTGCTTTTGAAAAACATTTGCGAACAATTCATGTAGTCACGTTTTTGGCATGCAGCCTCGTATTTAATATATATCGTTTGACCGGTAGATTCAGAACCAAATTCATAGGCTAGAATTCGCTGTTTGGGAGAATAAGAGAATAAGGGATCCAGTGACCTCCCCCCCCCCGCTGTACCTGACGTGAATCCAGGAGCAACGGGTGAATCGTGCGCAAAGCTCAAATCGGACGTTGCGCCGGACACAAAATCTCACGCGAGTCACCTGACTCGCTCCATCCAGCACGATTTGGATTGTGCCCTCGCTGGGCAATGTCCAGATCTGAATATGCAGGATACCGGATTCACCTAGTAGGGATTCACCAGCCGTGCCGGGAGAACTCGTCAAGAGTGCTGGACTAGATGTTACAACACCTGGGGAGGTGGGGGGGGGGAGGCCTTCCCGGCTATTGGAGACCTCCAGATGGTTGGGAACAGGGCAGGGTGGCACCCTGGCACTCTCCTGACACCATCCTGGCAGTGCCACTCGGGCACCCTGGCAATGTCTGGCGTGCAAACATTGGTGCTGCCACCAGCGAGTGACCAGAGCATGGCGTCGGAATCGGCGCTGGGCACAAACCTCGATTTTCTGACTACCCACCGTTCTCTGCCTAATTGCAATCGTGATTCCGGCATGACGTAGCGGAGAATTCAGCCCATTATGTCTATAATTAACATAATAAATCTCAGGATCATCACTCAAGTGGGCAGTTCTTTATCTATTGAAGTCTACCTAATCGTGGGGCTCATCTAATTTCCTCTCCCAGATTAATGGATTTTTAAAAATTCATTTACAGGATGTGGGCATTGCTGGTTAGGCCAGCTTTTATTGCCCATCTCTAGTTGTCCTTCAGAAGATGGTGGTGCGTTGTCTCCTTGAACCGCAGCAGTCCCTGAGGTGAAGGTACTCCCATAGTGCTGTTAGGGAGGGAGTTCCAGAATGTTGCCCCAGCGACAGTGAAGGAACGGCGATATATTTCCAAGCCGGGGTGGTGAGTGACTTGGAGGGGAATCTCCAGGTGGTGGGGTTCCCAGGTATCTGCTGCCCTTGTCCTTCTAGACGGTAGTGGCCATGGGTTTGGAAGGTGCTGTCTAAGGAACCTTGGTGAGTTCCTTCAGTGCATCTTGTAGATGGTACACACGGCTGCCACTGTCCATTGGTGGTGGAGGGTTTGAATATTTGTGGAAAAGGGAGCAATTAAGCGAGGCTGCTTTATCCTGGATGGTGTTGAGCTTCTTGAATGTTGTTGGAGCTGCACTCATCCAGGCAAGTGGAGAGTATTCTATCACACTCCTGACTTAGGACTATCACGAAAACTCCTCTGCCATCACCACTTCCTTTACAATCCTAGTTTTGATAATTTGCCAGGGTCAACCAACAACATATCAATGGAATAACTACATCCTTGTTATGAGGTCTGCTGTTCCCTTTGTGGATTAATGTACTGATCTATGTGGTTCTGAAGCAGATGATTCGAAGGGTTGTCACCAAAAAGAGTTTGAGGAAGGGGGAAAGGTATCGGAGGAAATTCCTGAATTTAAACGGGAGAGAAGATCAAATGGGACACAGCCATTGTCCAGACTATTTCAAGCAATGGTGGCTGCATATTCCTTATTCCTTCCACAACCCTCCCCAGCCTGTGTTGTTTGCCTTGAGGCACATGAACAAACCAGCTGCTTGGCTGGACCACAGTCTGCACAATATTCATTTGACGTGATAACCATTCAATCCCTGGCCAACTTGGTAGTTGATGAAAATTGCCAGCTCTTTGCCTCAACTTTGAAACCCCAATTTTTGTTGTTGTTAAGGATTCTGATTCTTAAATATACAAGAAAACACACAAAGCAGTTGTTTAAGGGTAGCGCCGTGGACCCGGGTTCGAATCCTGGCCCCGGGTCACTGTGTGGAGTTTGCACATTCTCTCCATGTTTGCGTGGGTTTCACCCCCACAACCCAAAGATGTGCAGGGTAGGTGGATGGGCCAACGCTAAATTGTCCTTTAATTGAGAAAAAAAAAGAATTGGGTACTCGAAATTTAGGAAAAAAAAGTTTCACCCTTGTTTGGAACCAGAGTGGGCAACAACAGAATGAATAAATGAAAGAAAGAAATTTGACATTTCCCCTCACAGGTAGAACTAATTATTTCCAATTAGCCGTACACATGGGGGGCAGCAATTCACTTTTAAAGTACATCCTCCACTGTCACCAACATAATACTCCCCATTAATAAAACTGCATGGCAGATAAACGTATTATTGGATTTTAGGGGTTAATTACTTGCATTATTTATACAGGCCCACATTAGATTGAATGCTTGATTCGATAACAGAATGAAATTAACTTATCTAAGCAGACACAGTCTGTAACATTCTGCATATTTACTTTATTCTAGATCGTGGGGCTCTCTCTGTGACACACTGCTTACACAATATTACTGCAGATTTCATCAAACCTTCAAACAAAGCTGCATTCTACTGCAGAACAAAACATTGGAGCCAATCACAATTTATCTGTTATCATTGTAAATGTATCACCCTGTACTCATTCAGCACACTGGTCCTGACCAATATCTAAGCAGTCAAAGGAGTTCATTTAGATTTTTGCTTTTACAATTCAGATTTAATCTTCAAAAGCACATTTTTAATTATTTCGGGGGGAGGGGGGGGGGGGGGGGGGGGCATTATTTTGCCGGCCCAATTAAGCCAAAGGAAAGAGCTGGCAAAAGTCTTAAGCAGAAGTGCCAGAAGTTTGAAACACTACAATTGGCTTCACTCCCTTGGGGGCAGCAGTGGGGGGGGGGGGGGGGGGTCTAACACTCCATCACTGTCCAGGAAGCTCCCCCCCCCCCCCACCCCACAACCCGCAAAGTGTCTGTGGGACGAGAACAGGTTTGGTTTCGCCTGTGAACCTCTCCACCACAAAAGCAGAAACGTCTGGTCTTGTATTCCTATCAAACCGCCGAATTCTACCAGCCGACTTGTTCAAAAGCTGACCATCTGCTCTATTTGTTTCAAAGGCCGTTACTTACCTTTGCCCTTGGTAGATTCTGGTCCAAAATGCAAAGCATTAATGCCGAGTCTTTGCTTTTCTGGGTGTTGAAAGGGATGTGACTTTGTTAACTGGTCCCAGCTATTCAATGCAGAATCAGGCAGGGTCTGTATGAACTGCAGCATTACGTAATGTCAGTAATAAATGTACTTTAATTTTGTGCCAGAAATAGTTGGCCAGTCTGCATGAAAACAATCAGGTGTTCTGTTCCAAATGATTCGAGTGGTACCACCACTGTTAAAGCCATTTTCTTCTCTTCTTTCAAAAAATCATAAAGCATTTAGCCCTTTGCTCAATTAATTGTTGACTGTTTCATGTGATTTTTTTTTGTCTGGTTGAACTATCCAATGGTGTGTTTAGAATGAAACTACTGTTCTGGTACTGAGTTGTCTGTTTCGGTTTCTTCAATGCATCACATCAAATGGATTTGAGGTCAATGACAGTTCTCTTGTTGAGCTGCAGTGTCCTGAAGCTGTAAAGGGCTCCCGAGTTGACTTATGCATATCATGTCGTCCTCACAGCCCAACGCATAGAGCTCAAAACAGCACTTTGTTTATCAGGGGCTTGAGAAGGTTTGGCCGAGTACTTTTGCTTGTTTAATTGGAAAAGATTTCTCACCACAGGTGAAAATTCAAATGTGCTCTGCTCCAGCATTAGTATAATGCACTACTCTCTGCCTGATTTGAATACATTCAATTAGTTATTTTAAATCTGTCAAAATCTCTGCTTTCTGTAGTGTTCCATTCAACCCAGATATATTCTTTAGGATTCAAGACCAAATGCAGTGCGCACCGTGGCACAGTGGTTAGCACTGCTACCTCACAGCTCTAGGGATCCGGGTTTAATTCCGCCCATGGGTGACTGTGTGGAGTTTGCACTTTCTTTCCGTGCCTGCGTGGGTTTCATCCGGGTGCTCCGGTTTCCTTCCACTGTCCAAAGACGTGTAGATTAAGTGGATTGACCGTGCTAAATTGTCCCTTAGTGTCCAACGGTTAGATGGGGCTACAGGGTTACGGGGATGGGGCAGGGAAGTAGGGCTAGGTAGGGTGCTCTTTTAGGGGGTCGGTGTAGACTTGATGGACCGAATGGATTTTATTAGTTGAAAAAAATAAGGAGGTACTGCGTTGTCTCAGTGTCATCAAACAAAAATGGCCACTTTTTAGGGAGGGCCAAACTAATGCAGAGCTGATGCAACTTTATAAAATAAAATATTAAGTCTGATTTTTACATCCCCCCCTCCCCCCCCCCCCCCAACATCTGGTGGACAAAGACCAGGAGCGTGAAAAACAAAAAGCCCCCGTCAAATTCCACTACAGGATGGGATTGATCACAGTTGCAATAGTTGGCTTTTTGCATACAGTATCTGGGGCTACGAATGGCCGTAGAAGAATGCGCAAGCTCCTGGAGGAGGAGAGGGAAGAAAATAGGCCTGTTTCTCTGGAAGGTTGCAGAGCTATGCTGGATGATTACAAGTGGATGTTACTAAAGCTGACATGCTTTAAACAAAGATTCTTCCCAACTCAATCAATTAAGGCACCGATATTCTCTGTGAAAACTTGGATATTGAACAGGTGGACGCCTTTAGATCCTGCCACCTGCATACATTTTGAAAAGAAATTAAAATTCTGCCGCAGAGATTAAGCACCTCAATATGATGGCTGTCCTAATTGCAGTATGCATAGAAGGTGGAATCAGCTATTATCTGTCAGAGACAAAGTGAGATTAACCATCTGACAGACTCCTGGGCCAGATTGTTATACCGAGAACACAGCATTACCCAGAGTCTGGCCATTTCAACTTGTGAATCAAGATTCTGAAGCCTCATTTACAAATGCATTAGGTATTCGAGGCATTGGAAAAGTTCCTTTCCTTCCCCAAGTGGACGACTGCGAATGATTACACGGTAACCTCCGCAAGGGTTTCAGGCAATATCAAAGATGAAGCTCGAGGGGTTCCCATCTATCATTTGAAACAGGAGATGAGACTATAGCCTTGAAAGCACTCCTCTGCTGTTGATTTTCTTATTTTTCCAATATGTTAGAACCTCTGCGAGTGTATTGAGTGATAATCTTCACTTCATTACCAAGAAATAATACAGCTCATTGAACATATTAGAAATTTCTGGGAAGCAGTATAGCTCAATAATATATAAATAGATTAGGAAACAGGCAGACGGTTTAGAAGCCAGCGCATCTGTCAGTGAGCGTCCCAAAAAACATCATGATCCTTTGAAGTGAGGGTTGGTCTACTCCACTTTTGACCTGTCATCTAAGTCGCAGGTGACACGAAAATAGAATGTAAGAGCAGGGAGGTTGTGATAGATTAAATAAAATGCTTGTTAGGCCACAGCTAGAGCCCCGTGTGCAGTTCTGGTCGCCAGACTATAGGGAGGAATGCGATTGCACTCGGAAGGGTCAGAGGAAATTCACCAGGCTGTTGCCTGGGCTGGAGAGTTTCAGCTATGAAGAGAGGTTGGTTGGCTAGGCTGGGCTTGTGTTCCTCAGAACCAAGAAGGCTGGGGGGGGGGGGGGGGGGGGGGGTACCTGATTGAGGTGTGCAAAATTTTGAGGGATATGGATAGGGTAGTGTGGTGATGTCCCTTTAAGAGCAATTACAGCAAGGCTGGCACGGTGGCGCAGTGGTTAGCACTACTGCCTCACGGCAATGAGGACCCGGGTTCGATCCTGGCCCCGGTCACTGTCCGTGTGGAGTTTGCACATTCTCCCCGTGTCTGCGTGGATCTCACCCCCCACAACCCAAAGATGTGCAGGGTAGGTGAATTGGCCACGCTAAATTGCCTCCTAATTGGAAAAAAAAGAATTGGGTATTCTAAATTGATAAAAATAAATAAATGAATACATTTAAAAAAAAGAGCAATACAGTAGAGTAAGGGTCACATGGCCTGGGTGACCAATCCGGACTCAGAGTGTGGAATCACCTGTGATGAGCAAGGCTTCTTAGACAAAGAGACATGTCAGGAGCTAGCTACGGCCATGAGGTTGCTGTCCAATTAATAAATACCTTTTGTGTTCATTACTAATGTCTGTGAAAGTGCATCTTTACATCTGCTGACAAGGATAAATTATCCTGACACTGTCTCTGGCCCAACACCTGTGAGTATCCTGTTTTAATCAAAGTTTTTAAAGAAAGTACTCACCTGAATGCCTCTCTTTTGGGTGAATAGACTCATTTGCCTCTTCCACGGAGAACTGGACACAATACGACAAACACACACACGCACACAGGCCTATTCCAGTACACACGCCTGCCTTTTGACGCGTCTTCAGCATGCACAATATTCCAATGAACAACGGAGGGTCTGCTACAGGGGCTACTGCGGGTTGTAGTAAACCTTTATGATGCCGTTCTTGGCAGAGGCCGAGCACCGAGCAAACTGAGAGCAGGTGTTGCAGAGACTCCAGGAGGCGAGAGTTCACCTCAAGAAAGAGAAGTGCACCTTTCAAGCCACTGAGGCGACCTACCTGGAGCACCGTGTCGATGTACAAGGATTATACCCCTGGAAGACAGGGTCATGGTGATAAAGGAGATGTTTGCGCTCACAACCAGAAACTGAACTCACATTACTTTGGGGGATGGTAAACCGCTGTGGGCATTTTTTGTCAACTTATTGACATTATTGGCCTCCTTGCATATTCTGCTGAAGTAACACCATTATTGGTCTTGGAAGGCTCACCAAGAGGAAGCTTCAGACAGAGTAAAGCAATTGCTGCATTCCTCAAACCTGCTAGTACCCTTCGACCCATCTAAAGAACTGATATTGACCTGTGACGCCTTTCCTTATGGTGTTGGTACGGTGTTGTCCCATTAGATGGATGGCGGCTCTGAAAGGCTGATAGGGTGTGTGTCAAGAACCCTCTCAGAGGCTGAAAATGGCTCCTCACAAATTGAGAAGGAAGAACTATCAATAGTCTTTGGCATCAATACATTCCACCAGCACTTACATTGTAGACACTTCACCATCCTTTCTGAACACAAACCGCTCTTGTGGGGTCTCTTCAAAGTGGACAAGACTATCCCGCTGATCGCCTCGGCCAGAATTCAGTGATGGGTTTTCAGTCTGTCCACCTGTGAATATACTTTCAAGCACTGGCCTGGAACAGGCATTGCGAATGCTCCGAGCCACCTACCCTTGCAAGAAAGTATTGCGTGTACTCCAGTACCGTGGCATTACATTCTTTCGACATATTGCCAATCTCAGCAAAGCAGATCAAGAACGGGACCAATTGAGATTCACTTCTGCCCAAAGTGAGAGACTTATATATGATGGGTAAATGAGCCAGTTTCCAAAGAAATGAAACCATTTCCTAAATACCTTTTGCATTGATTAATGATGTCTGTGAAAGTGCCTCTCCACAGGTAGATAGGGAGGCATTTTCCCCCTTAGTAGAGGGGTCAATAACCGGGGGGCATAGATATAAGGTATGGAGCAGGAGATTTAGATGGGATTTGAGGGCAATCTCCTTCACTCAGAGGGTGGTGGGAATCTGGAATTCACTGCCTGAAAGGGTGGTAGGGGCGAGAACCTTCACAACATTTAGGAAGTGTTTGGATGAGCACTTGAAACAAGGCTGCGGACCAAATGATGAAAATGGGATTAGAATATATAGATGTTTGATGGCCGGCACAGACATGATGGGCTGAAGGGTCTCTTTCTGTGCTGTAAAGCTCTCTGACTCCATGACTATGATAGGAGATGATCATCCATCTTAAACCTCGGAACAAGACTTTCCTGGCCAGATTCAGCATCTGATTTTGGAATGAGGGAAGTTCGATAGTTTTACAATCAGGTAACGTGCATGGGCTAGTGGATGATATTGCTGCACCAGTAAAATTAGAGGGGTTATTAGAACAACTGGTTCATAATGGGGGGAAGCTAGACCATTCCCAGGTCCTTGAAGCCCTCTATTGGCAGAAAGCTGGGAATAAAGCGCCGCAGCAATTATGTTGCATCAATTAGTTAGTGCAGTTAATTATGTTGTGATGGCCTGACCGGCTCCTTTGTGGTGATGAGCATGTCCTAGTCCTCTGCAATTTTAACGGAGTCAGTCCAGCTTTTAAAGAGTCACGGCAATTCAGAGGTGTTGTGAACCATAGACTGGATGAAGGGTAATTTTGAAGGATTAGTTCAAAATGTCCTCCGAATATTCCCCATACCAAGGCATGCCTGCCCACCAGACCCCTATGGTCCTTCATGCCCACCATGCCAAGGTGTGCCCTCACACATTACCTATAGTTGTCTATGCCCCTCAGACCAAGGTATTTCCCCACCTGCTTCCATGATCATTCACCCATGTACACGGAGCAGAAATAACCAACCACATAATGACAATAAGATGGGTGAAAAAACCCTGTTAAACCAGCCATTGATTGACAACTTTCCATTTTGCAAAAGAAAACTCCTTGCTGCAGCCCAATGAACATGTCAATCATCCAGACCCTTTAAAGTATCAATAGCAGAAACTGAAAGCACTTGAAACCTCATTACGTTGTGTAAATAAACATTGTACAGTTCACAGAGGAGATCAGAACTGTCAATCAAGCAATCATTTCTCTGGGGCTCAGGTGTTTCTACATTCTAATGGATTTCTGGGCTCTTAGCCAAGAATGCCATCCTGACACTTTTTCCTGAGATGGAAATTCTCACAAACTCTTGCTACTTACCCCAAGGATTAAAATCCAGCCTCATATGTCAATAGAATTAAAAAGCAAAATTAAATTAGAACTAACTGTTACAATCCTTTGGAAAAATAATACACCAAAATGACCAAATTTACTAAATGACCCCAAATAAAGAAATTAACAAGATTCCACTTTTCGCAGATTTTATTTTAAAATAAGTCAGAACCAGCATGAATTAGCAGCCAAAAGATACTTCAAATAAAAGGGAATATTTCACTTTAAACAGCGGACATTACTGTACTTTTGGTTGGTTGCATAATAATAATCTTTATTGTCACAAGTAGGCTCACATTAACACTGCAATGAAGTTACTGTGAAAAGCCAGCAGTCGCCACATTCCGGCACCTGTTCGGGCACACGGAGGGAGAATTCCGAATGTCCAATTCACCTAACAAGCACGTCTTTCGGGACTTGTGGGAGGAAACCGGAGCACCCGGAGGAAACCCACACACACACGTGGGGAATTGTGCAGACTCTGCACAGGCAGTGACCCAAGCCAGGAATTGAAGCTGGGACCTTGGAGCTGTGAAGCCACAGTGCTAACCACTGTGCTACCGTGCCGCCCACATTGTGCTATTGTTTATTCACGCAAGGAATGTCAGAGGTCCTATCCGACAACATTTTTCACCTTCAAGTTTCCTGAGCATGATTATCATCAGCATTGCATCTTCTATGAACCCTTTCTCCTTTTGGACATGACAGTCCTGAAAGTGTAGCCTTCCAAAGCTGCTTTTCAACTGGCCAATAATACCCCAGTTCATATGTGGCAACTTCCGGGAAATCACACAGCTCTTTAATGTCTCTGATAGAGGGGCTGGTCTAGCTCAGTGGGCTAGACAGCTGGTTTGTGATGCGGAAGAAGGCCAGCAGCGTGGGTTCAATTCCCGTACCGGCTGAGAAAGCTGAATTCTCCCTCTGTGTACCCGAGCAGGCGCCGGAATGTGGCGACTGGGGGCTTTTCACAGTAACAGTAATTGCAGTGTTAATGTAAGCCAACTCGTGACAATAAAGGTTCTTTATTTATTCACTCCACCACCGATGCACAGTGGCATCCGTGTGTGCCATCCACAAGATGCGCTGCAGTAACTCACCAACACTTCATAGGCAGCACCTTCCAACCTCACAACCACTACCATCTAGGGGGACAAGAGCAGCAGATACCTGGGAACCCGACCACCTGGAGGTTCCCCTCCAAGTCACTCGCCATCCTGACTTGGAAACAGATGAAAAATGATTATTGTCACAAGTAGGCTTCAAATGAAGTTACTGTGAAAAGCCCCTAGTCGCCACATTCCAGCGCCTGTTCGGGAGGCTGGTGCGTGAATTGAACCGTGCTGCTGGCCTGCCTTGGTCTGCTTTCAAAGCCAGCAATTTAGCCCTGTGCTAAACCAGCCCCTAGGATCGCCATTCTATCACTGTCACTTAGCAACATCTTGGAACTCTCACGGCGCCGAGGACCCGGGTTCGATCCCGGCTCCGGGTCACTGTCCGTGTGGAGTTTGCAAATTCTCCCTGTGTCTGTGTGGGTCTCACCCCCACAATCCAAAAGATGTGGAGGGGAGGTGGATTAGCCATGCTAAACTGCCCCTTAATTGGAAAAAAAAAGAATTAGGTACTCTAAATGTTTTTTGTTTAATTCCTGCAACTCACTCCCTAACAGCACTGTGGGTGTACTTACACTTCAGGGACTGCAGCTGTTCAAGAAGTTTGCTTTCCACCACCTTCTGAAGGGCATCTAGGGATGGGCAATAAATGCTGGCCCAGCCAGGGATGTCCACATCCTGGAATCTCCAGAAATTAGAGATGAGTCTCCCGGACAAGGATGGTAACAGATCAGGAGGAAAAGCAGGGGCAATACAGATTGCGGTCTGAAAAGGTTCTCTGAACACTTTCCTTTGCAATTAATAACATTTTGGGGCTGAGGTATAACAGGGCAATTTGATCGATGGTCCAGCATCATCCAGTCAGCTTGGGAAGTGGTGTACCGCGAGTATAGACATATCAGATCACCAGTGATAGGAGTGTGGAGGCAGGGTGGCTGACGGCAGGAAATCATCGAAACTTCCTCCCGGAATATGTCCAACGAAAGTTGGCAACACTATGCAACAATGGTGCTTGATAAAACTTTTGCAGGTTGAGAGTGGTCAGATGCTCAAAGTATAGCTTCCTTCCGTTTACTGTGTCCTGCCTGCATTAACAGGGGAAAAAGGGCAGCACGGTAGCATTGTGGCTAGCACAATGGCTTCACAGCTCCAGGGTCCCAGGTTCGATTCCAGCTTGGGTCACTGTCTGTGCGGAGTCTGCACATCCTCCCCGTGTGTGCGTGGGTTTCCTCCGGGTGCTCCGGTTTCCTCCCACAGTCCAAAGATGTGCAGGTTAGGTGGATTGGCCATGATAAATTTCCGTGTCCAAAATTGCCCTTAGTGTTGGGTGGGGTTACTGGACTATGGGGATGGGGTGGAGGTGTTGACCTTGGGTAGGGTGCTCTTTCCAAGAGCCCGTGCAGACTCGATGGGCCGAATGGCCTCCTTCTGCACTGTAAATTCTATGAAAGGATCCTTTTTAACCTCCCCATATTTGTTAAGCCCACTGGTGCATAGATGTAGTGCAGGGTAGTTAAGGGTAGAACTTCACAGTTCTTGCACCAATGGGTTTGCAGATGGCGGGGCTGGGAAGCAAGAGGGGGAAGGTGTCCTGTGAAATTCCTTCTGTGACCTTTCCCTTCTCCTCCTCTTCCTCCTCGTCCACGGCCACGACCTGTCCACACTCTTACCAACCTAGAACCCAACTGAGACCATGAAGTGAACAACTATTGGCCAACTCTTCGGGTGGTGGGGGTGGGAGACCCCTCTAGCTGAAAAATCCTGCCCTTAATGTGGAGGAGGAGAAATGAGAGAGGTGAAAAAAGTACAATATAAGAGAGTGATGCTTTGCACAAACTATGTCAAGAAGGAGCTAATAAATACGGAACCCAATCTATGAGTTACATTTGGGACAGCTTAACACACACTGCATTACCGCCAGATGTTCCCAATCAGCAGCAGGTTCTATGGTTCCTCCCCTTTCCACCTGGCCCTGGCACACAAAAGCCCCCTTTCTTATGGTAATGAGATCAAAATAAACAGTTTAAACACTTGCACCACTCGAAAAAAGATGTCAATAATTCCAGATGTTGACAACAGCGACTTGCATTTATAGAGTGCCTTTAACACAGTAAAACTCCAGAACATATTCATCATCGTGCCTCCTCAAACAAAATCTGGTAGTGAGCCACACAAAAATATTTAGGATTGGTGGCTTAAACAAGGAGATATTGAGACAGAGGATTGGTCAAAGAGGTGATAGCATCATAGAGAGTGGGTTAGGAGAGGTGCAGGGGCTCAGCGTCGGGTGACACAGCTGCCAAGAGTGGAGGGATTAAAATCAGAGGGTGCCTGCTCAAGAGCCAGAATTAGATGTGTACACGGAGCACGGAGGATTGGAGGAGATTACAGTGATAGGGCGGGCCGAGGCGTGGAGGGATTCTTTCCCCCACCGCCTGCGATTTCTTCCCTCTTTCCACCAGGTGCAGAGTAATTTGAGAATACTGTTGTGTGTCCTTGGGCCTCTAACCCCTCACCCAAATGGCTAGTCTTTGTGCAGGAGCCTCATCAGTGAGAGCTGGCAGCCTATATGAATGTGCAAGGCGGTGCAGGCAGGCCACTCTCCCACCTAATGCCACAGGCCTCCTTACAGACCCTGGGACTACATGCCATTAGAAACAGGAACTGCGGAGGTGTGTGGGCGGCTGACAAAATATAGCCAGAACTATCTGGAAGTCAACGACATGGGGGACGTTTCGGCTGCCGTGGTCTGGGAGGCGCTGAAGGCGGTGGTTAGATATAGATATAGACATAGAACAGAAGAGGGGAGCTGATATCGTTACGGACCCACAGGGAGAAGACAGACAGAGCAGAGACGGACCGACTGATAAAGGAAATACTACAGGTTGACAGGAGGTATACGGAGACCCCAGAGGCAGGGCTGTTAAGGGAATGACGGAGGCTACAGGAGGGGTTTGGCTTGTTTACTACAGGGAAGGCGGTAGAGCAGCTGAGGAAGGCGAGGGGCGGCGAGCTATGAGCATGGAGAGAAGGTCAGTAGAATGCTTGCACAGCAGCTTAGAAAGCGGGAGGCTGCCAGGGAGATTGGGAGGGTAAGGGACAGAGATGGGAACCTGGTCGGAGATTCAGCTGGGGTCAATAAGGCGTTTGAGGAATTCTGCAGCAGGCTGTATGAGTCGGAATCCCCAGCTGGGCCGGAAGGGATGAGGCAATTCTTAGGGGCGGCTGAAGTTCCCGAAGATTGATGAAGACTTGGTAGAAGGACTGGGGGTCCCGATTGGGTTGGAAGAGATAGCAGATGGACTGAAGGCCATGCAGTCGGGTAAAGCCCTGGAGCCGGATGGGTACCCCGTGGAGTTTTACAAAAAGTTCTCTGGGATACTGGGGCCACTGCTGATGAGGACATTCAGTGAGGCAAGGGGGAGAGGGGTGCTGACCCCGACGATGTCACAGGCCACTATCTCACTGATCCTGAAGCGGGATAAGGACCCGGAGCTATGGGGGTCCTACAGACCGATCTCCCTACTAAATGTAGACGCCAAATTGTTGGCTAAGATCTTGGCCTCAAGGATCGAGGACTGCGTCCCGGACGTGATTGGGGAGGACCAGACGGGATTCGTTAAGGGGAGGCAGTTGACGGTCAACGTAAGAAGGCTGTTGAATGTTATCATGATACCCCCAGAGGGTAGGGACGTAGAGATAGTGGTCGCAATGGACGCTGAGAAGGCATTTGACCGGGTGGAATGGGATTATCTGTGGGAGGTATTGGGGCAGTTTGGATTTGGACGGGGCTTCATTGACTGGGTCAGGCTGCTGTATCAGGCGCCCGTGGCAAGTGTTCGGACGAACAGGTTGACATCGGGCCATTTAAGGCTGCACCGAGGGACGAGGCAGGAGTGTCCCCTCTCCTCGCTGTTGTTCATACTGGCCATAGAACCGCTGGCAATTGCGGTTAGAGCCTCAAAGGGCTGGTCCGGTGGTTGGAACACAGGGTCTCGCTATACACGGATATGAGTCGGACCCATTGGAAGGGATGAAAGAAATTACGGGGATTCTGGGGGATTTTGGCCAGTTTTCGGGGTATAAATTGAACATGAGGAAAAGCGAGATGTTTGCGATCCAGGCAAGGGGGCAGGAGAGGCGATTGAGGGAGCTGCCGTTTGCAGTGGTGGGGGAAGCTTTCAGTATCTAGGCATCCAGGTGTCGCGGGAATGGGAACGGCTGCACAAGCTTAATCTGGCCCGACTAGTAGACCAAATGAAGGAGGATTTTCGGAGGTGGGACGTGCTCCCACTGTCACTGGCTGGGAGGGTACAGACAGTGAAAATGACGGTTCTCCTGAGATTCCGGTTTGTGTTTCAGTGTCTCCCCATCTTTATTCTTCGGTCCTTTTTCAAACGGGTTAACAAGGTGATCTCGGGCTTTGTATGGGCGGGTAAGACCCCGTGAGTTATAAAGGGGATGTTGGACCGCAGCCGGGAGGATGGTGGGCTGGCACTCCCGAACTTTAGTAATTATTATTGGGAGGCGAATATAGCCATGATTAGGAAGTGGATGGTGGGAGGGGGGTCGGTGTAGGAACAAGTAGAGGCAGCTTCTTGTAAGGGCACTAGTTTGGGAGCATTGGTAACGGCACCTCTGCCGTTCCCGCCGGCACGGTACTCCACCAGCCCCATGGTGGTAGCAGCCCTGAGAGTCTGGGGGCAATGGAGGAGACATGTGGGAGCAGAGGGAGCATCGGTCTGGTCCCCAATTTGCAATAATCACTGGTTTGCCCCGGGGAGGTTAGATGGAGGGTTCCGGAGATGGCAGAGAGCAGGGATTGACAGGATGGGTGATATATTTATAGAGGGGAGCTTTCCCAGCTTGAGAGAACTGGAGGTGAAATTTGAACTGACGGAAGGGAATAAATGTAGCAGGCGCGAGACTTCCTACGGAGGCAGGTCTCAACCTTCCCGCTCCTACTACCAAGGGGGATACAGGACAGGGCAGTTTCCAGAGTGTGGGTGGGAGAAGGGAGGGTTTCGGACATTTATAAGGAGCTTATGGTGTCAGAGGAAACACAGACCGAGGAGCTGAAGCACAAAAGGGAAGAGGAGTTAGGAGGAGAGATAGAGGATGGTCTCTGGGTGGATGCGTTGAGCAGAGTCAACGCGTCCACAGCATGTGCCAAGCTCAGCCTGATACAATTCAAGGTCGTTCACCGGGCTCACATGACAGTGGCCCGGAGGAGCAGGTTCTTTGGGGTGGAAGATAAGTGCGCAAGGTGTGCGGGAGGACCAGCGAACCATGTCCACATGATCTGGGCATGCCCGAAGCTTGCGGGATTCTGGCAGGGGTTTGCGGACGTTATGTCCAAAGTATTGAAAACAAGGGTTGCACCAAGTCCACAGGTGGCGATTTTCGGAGTGTCGGAAGACCTGGGAATCCAGGAGGAGAAAGAGGCAGACGCTCTGGCCTTTGCCTCCCTGGTAGCCTGGAGACGGATATTATTAGTTTGAAGGGACTCAAAGTCCCTAAGTCGGAGACCTGGCTAACTGATATGGCTAGCTTTCTCTATTTAGAGAAAATCAAGTTCGCCCTGAGAGGGTCATTGTTAGGGTTCACCCGGAGGCGGCAGCCGTTCGTCGACTTCTTTAGGGAGAATTAACCCGCAGCATGGGGGGTTGGGGAGGGGGTAGTTTAGGTAGTGTAGAATAGGAGGCTAGAAAAGATGGGACCTGAGAGAGAGGAAGATGAGTTTCGCACTATGTTTATATTTGTATGTACATTGTTTCTTCTGTTACTGTTAGAAAACCATAAATACCTCAATAAAATATTTATTAAAAATAAGGAAACAGAAACTGCAGTTGATATATTTCCTTCTCCCAGTCAGGGTTGTTAAGGTGCATCACTGTGCTCTGACAGGCATCAGTCACCTCTATGGTCACCGATTAAACCCAGCCCCTTCAATCCTTTCTGTGTCACACCCAACCCAAGGAGCAACTTTGGATGTTTCAAATAGGCATCGTTTCACACAGACACTCATTGCTGCCTGGGATCAACCACATTTGGCAGAGTTTGCTGTCAAAAATCAGTGCAGAATTTAAATACCAATGCTGCATGTTCTTTTTTATTCAACTGCTCCAGAATGTGCCCAAATGATTACTCGCTGCAAGGTAGCGTTCGCACGTGCCATGCAACGTGGTGAGGTCCACAATGTCCACAATTCTAAGGCATCCAGGGAGCAGATAAGTGTGGTGAATGTGATTCACACCGGATTGTAATCTGTATATACATGTGTCTGTATTGTAAGTGCAGTTGCACTACCTGTCCTCCAGGGGGAGTAGTTCTGGGAATGCTCGAGTTGTATGGGGCTTTTCCTTGGCTCTGCCCAGGACTCCTCCCCCGGAAGCTGCTGTATAAAGATCAGTGCCACATGGTCAGCCGGCCAGTTCACCGAAAGTTCAATGGCTAATAGGCTGGCTCTGTTGTGAGTATATTAAAACCGCTATTCTAATCCTACAAGCACATGTCCGTAGAATTGTTGGTTCCAACAATAAGCCAAGTGAATTATGGGTGTAATGAGTTGATTGATGTCTGTTCCCGAGCAATTCCCCCAAACCCCACCTCTGGCAGCCGTTTTCCTCACCAATGCCATCAAATCAACAGCATTGGATGGCAATGAAGGATTTTAAAGTCCCATCAACATTGTGCTTCTGAAGAGAGAAATGGGGCGGGGATTAGATGCTCTTTTTAGAAACACAAACAAATGTTTATTTAGTGGTTTGCTAAAATATTATGTGCAAAACCAGCTGTTTGACCTTTAGGTTGATAGAAACCAGCACCATGTTTAGCTCACTCCCAAACGCTGCAGGAATGTCAACTATTCTTGTGCAAAGTGTATGTGTGTGTGCATGCACATGTGTGTGTGCGTGCCTGTCATGCAAGTGGGTGGCACAGTGGTTAGCACTGCTGCCTCACAGCGGCAGGGACCCGGGTTCAATTCCAGCCTCGGGTCACTGTGAGGAGTCTGCAGGTTCTCCCCATGTCCCCATACGTGTCCTCCGGGTGCTCCGGTTTCATCCCACATCACAAAGATGTGCAGGTTAGGTGGATTGGCCATGCTACATTGCTCCTTGGTGTCCAAAGGTGCGTAGGTTAGGTTAAGGAGTTATTGGGATGGGACGGGAGAGTGGGCTTGGATCAAAGGGTTGGTGCGGACTTGATGGGCCAAATGGCCTTCGTCTGCACTGAAGGGATTCTATGATTATGGTGTGCACCTGTGTGTGTGTGCATGAGTGTGCCTGTGAGTTTGTGCATGTATGCCTGTGCACACCTTAGCGTGTGCATGCATGTGTGTGGACCTGTTTGTGTGCCTATGCGTGTATGTGCATGTGTGCACATGTGAGTGTGCCTGTGGCAATGCTGCTGAATCTGTGTCTCTCACATTGGCTTCTGGTCAAACTGCACCCAGCAGAGCGCTCGTGCTCGAATCCTTCAGGACCAGGTACGCTGCTGAGATAGATGCTGCACTTTGTACATGAGAGACAGAGCACTGTAAAAATGCAGCAAAACCTTTCGGAAGATAGACTCATGAGAGTGATGTGAAATGTACGATGAAGAAGGCCAACTGTCAAATTTTCAAGTATTATCAGCACTCTGATCATTAGCGTCTTAACACAAGTCAAAATAACAATCTTGCAGAACTGTACCAGGAAGCATTTACTTGCCAAGGAGCTGCCTCTGCCTCTGCTGATGAATTCAGCGCTGTGTGGGTCGCTATCCACAAGTTGGTGGATTCTGGTGAACCACCCATAATACCAAGGAATCTTGTGCGCTTAGCAGCTTTGCTTTGTCTTGTGTTGACTGGCATAGAAGGGAAAAGGTTGGGGTTAGTTCTCAACAGAGGAAATTTAACTTCCTTGAGCTGTCCAAGGCTGGGGAAAGTTTTGGGGAGGGGGTGGGGGTAGTGGAAAATCAGGGTTTTCCTGCAAAGTTTGGAGCTTTCACTGAGCTTCCAAGAAGCGTTGGGGCTGAGTACAGAAAGGTTGCTAGGGGACATCAAATCGCAGGGAGATTGTCTGACAGGCAGGCTGCATCAAGCAGGTAAGTGGAAAGGGGCCTGCCTCCTGTCCCTCGCCCAGTTTAGTTGCTGGGTTTAAGTGGAAAGGGGCCTGCCTCCTGTCCCTCGCCCAGTTTAGTTGCTGGGTTTAAGTGGAAAGGGGCCTACCTCCTGTCCCTCGCCCAGTTTAGTTGCTGTGTTTCCCAAAGAGGGTACAGATTTTAACACTTTAGCCCCCGACCGACCCAAACCTGCCTGCTTTTTGGAGGGCTTAAAATTCCCGCAACATATTAGTCCGGTTATGTCTACTTAAACCAAGTCAGGGAGGTTCCAAGGCTCCAGCAAAATCTACTCCACCGTTCCAATTACTTTCTTTTGATCAAGTGTTTGTTCCAGTTCTCCTGCAGAAACTGGGAACTGTGGGAGTCGGTTGACAAATCTTGGATCATATCTGGGATGTGTACTCCAGCTCCTCGGTTTGTGTGGGAGGTTCAGGACTGGGCACGCTATCTCTCAAAAATGGAGGGACGCAGTTAAAATCTAATTCAACGTTGTTACTGATGATTTGCTCAATTTCATTCTACGGGTTAAATTAGGCTAACCCTGGGCATTTCTGAAAGATTTACGATAGTCATCGTGCAGATTAAATTACATTGTTGGGAATCTATCGCTCAACTCCCGGTCACCAGCAGCTTCCAATAAAGCATTGAAAATGGGAGATGGTGGGTGTCGGGGTAATGTCACTGGACGAGTAATCCAAAGACCCAGACTAACGTTCTAGGGACAAATCCCACCACGGTAGTTGGTGAAATGTAATTAATAAATCTGGAATATAAAGCTACAATGCTTTTTTAAAAATGTTTCCAATTCAGGGGCAATTTAGCATGGCCAATCCACCTACCCTGCACATCTTTGGGTTGTGAGGGTGAGACCTGATGGGAGAATGTGCTAACTCCACATGGGCAGTGACCCGGGGCCCGGATCAAACCCAGGTCCTCAGCGCCGTGAGGCAACAGTGGTAACCACTGCGCCACTGAGTAAAGCTGTAATGCTGACCAGCAAACTATCATCAATTGTTGCAAAATGCCATCGGGTTCACTAATGTCCCTTTTAGGGAAGGAAATCTGCCATCCTTACCTGGTCTGGCCTACATGTGACTCCAAACCCACAGTGATGTGGTTTACCTTTCATTCACGGTAACTTCATTGCAGTGTTGATGTAAGCTTTCTTGTGACACTAATAAAGATTATTATAGATTATGTATTATGGCACCCTGTGAAATGGTTTAACAAGCCACTCAGTTCCAAGGGCAATTAGGGATGGGCAATAAACACTGATCTCGCCAGTGACACTCACACCCCAATAGAGAAAATAAAATCAAGATTGCCGAAACGCATAAAAAATAAAGGCCAAAATCTGAATTTTCAGAGCAGAGGCTATGCTTGTAGAATCCAACCCATCTTTCATCTTTCTCACTGACATTCTTTTGCAAAAAAAAGTATTTTTGTGTCCATTAGTCCATTTGAGTGATAAAAAATGGGTGTTCCACCGCGGCGCAGTGATTAGCATTGTGGCTTCACAATGCCAGGGTCCCAGGTTCAATTCCCGGCTTGGGTCACCGTCTGTGCGGAGTCTGCACGTTCTCCCCGTGTCTGCGTGGGTTTCCTCCGGGTGCTCCGGTTTCCTCCCACAAGTCCCGAAAGACGTGCTGTTAGGTGAATTGGACACTCAATTCTCCTTCAGTGTACCCGAACAGACGCCGGAATGTGGGGACTAGGGGCTTTTCACAGTAACTTCATTGCAGTGTTAATGTAAGCCTACTTGTGACACAAATAAAGTATATTGTAAAATGTAATGGCACCTGTAGCCGTAGTGACGCCAAGCCTACCGCATTGTTCAGTTTTATCGGTTTACTTACTCCCGTCGAACATGTGACTATTAGCTTTCCATTTTTATCAAACCAAATCATGAAGCGCAATCCTCAAGCCGCTTGTCAAAGCCCTGAAATCCATTGTAGTTAAAATAAAAAACTTATTCATGCAGTACCCTTGATCATGGCCCTCAATTCAGGGCTCGTTACAAATTGGCAGGCTCTTGCGTTTGGAGCCTTTTGAAAGCTTTTGCAAGCTTTCTCAGTTGGCATGTTTTGGTCACTCAGAGGAATTTCAAGTGGTTCTTTTATGCTGTGAGATTACGGTCCTTTCTCATAACCTTTGCCAGCAGCTCCACCCCACCCCTGACTGCTCAAGATCCGACCGTTTAAACCCCACGACCTACCTCATGGCAGTGTGGTGGAAGTTGGGTTAAAACAGTGACAGACAAAATTACACCAACCAGAGAGAAAGTCCGAGTGCAGAAAAAGCCAGAGTGCTGTATCGAGGAGGATTGTTACTAAGTCTCATTTACATTCCATTGACTGCTACGTAAAAATGTCAATGACCTCTGTCTTAATTCTGGCTGAATTTGCAATATTACAGTCAGTGACTTGAACAAAACTGGTTCAGTCAGTTACGAGGAATCTTCAAGTCAGCGATTTAACACACACACACACACAAAAAAAGTTAAAACTAGGAAGAAATAAGTTCGCAACAGGATACTTTGAACAATGCAGCTTGGAAAGTGGAGAACAATCCCATCTGCAGCATGTCGCTATTTTTTGACATTCCAAGACATACTTTAACCAGATTTGCTCCCCAGTCTTTTCCACTTCTGCTCCGCAGCCAACACTAAGCACAAAGCTGAGACCTGACAGTTCCGACAGCGGCATTCCTGACAGTTAAATCTCTCACTGTCTTTAAATGGCCGTTAACTTTTCACCTAATTTCATCCATGTTCCTGAAGTGCTACTGTCACACACATGCACTCCAAATATTTTTAAGATGTCCCCGACAGTTTTGCGTTGGGACAAAAGCCGTGGCTCAGTTGGCAGCAACTCTGAGTCAGATAGTGGCGGCTTCATGCCCCACTCAAGGCTTGAGCACAAAATCTCAGCTCCATACCTGAGGTGCTTTCCTTCAGAACAGACCCAGGCCTTCACCTACAGATACAGAAGATCCCACAGCACTCTCTCAAAGATGGGGAGCGGTTTCTCCTGAAGTCCTGCGTTAATATTCATCCCACAATCAACACCTCAAAAATATTGGTCATTGTTGTAATGTTCTTGTCGGATGGCCTGATTTATTACAAGAACTCTTGTTGCTAAAGTTATAAACGATTTGTTAACTTTAACTGTGGGTAAACTATATACAAGACAACAGATGAGAAACAGTAAAATCATGCGAAGCAACCTCTCTCTTCAACTTCCTCCAGCCAGTCTGAGGTCAGCTGACTTTAACATTCACTTATATACTAGTGAGACCCCTAGTGGTCAGTCGGTGAATTACAATACAACCATGATATCTCGAAAATGATCAAATTGTTGTTTCTACGAGTTTGCCAAGTGCAAATTGGCTGCTGCATTTCTCCACATCACAACAGCCGCTACACTTCAAATAGCACTTATTGGCGTTAAATGTTCAGAGATGTCCTAAGTTCATGACTGGTGTGATAAAATATAAGGACTGAACATCACGTGCAAAGTGCTTTCACAGCGGGCAGAATCGGAGATCCCAGACCCGTGTCATGCCTCTCGTGTGCGATGTGGGAGCTCAAGGACACATCCACTGACCCTGGCTTCTTCACGTGCAAGAAATGTGTCCAGCTGCAGCTCCTGTTAGACCGCTTGATGGCTCTGGAGCTGCGGATGGACTCACTTTGGAGCATCCACGATGCTGAGGACGTCGTGGATAGCACGTTTGGTGAGTTGGTCACAGCGCAGGTGAAAATTACTGAGGGAGATAGAAAATGGGTGACCAAAAGACAGAGCAAGAGTAGGAAGGCAGTGCAGGTGTCCCCTGTCGTCATCTCCCTGTAAAGCAGATATACCGCTTTGGATACTGTTGAGGGAGTTGGCTCACCAGGGGAAAGCAGCAGTAGCCAGGTTCATGGCACCGTGGCTGGCTCTGTTGTGCCAGAAGGCAGGAAGAAGAATGGCAGGGCTATAGTGATAGGGGAGTCAGTTGTAAGGGGAATAGACAGGTGGTTCTGCGGACGCAATCGATACTCCAGGATGGTATGTTGCCTCCCTGATGCAAGGGTCAAGGATGTCTCAGAGCAGCTGCAGGACATTCTGTGGGGGGGGGGGGGGGGGGGGGGGGGGTGAACAGCCAACTGGCGTGGTGCACATAGGCACCAACGATATAGGTGAAAAACGGAATGAGGTCCTACAAGCTGAATTCAGGGAGTTAGGAGTTAAACTAAAAAGTAGGACCTCAAAGGTAGTACTCTCAGGATTGCTACCAGTGCCACAAACTAGTCAGAGTAGGAATGTCAGGATAGATAGGATGAATGCGTGGCTTGAGAGATAATGCAAGAGGGAGGGATTCAAATTCCTGGGGCATTGGAACCGGTTCTGGGGGAGGTGAGACCAGTACAAACCAGATGGTCTGCACCTGGGCAGGACTGGAACCCGATGTCCTGGGGGGGGGGGGGGGGGGGGTGTTTGCTCATGCTGTTGGGAAGGGTTTAAACTAATGTGGCAGGGGGATGGGAACCGATGCAGGATGTCGGAGGGTAGTAAAACGGGGCCAGAAACAAAAAGCAGTAAGGGGGAAAGTGTAAGGCAGAGAAGCCATTGTCAAAAATCAAAAAGGGCCACAGGGTACAGTTACTAAGGAGAGTGGAAAAGGGAGGTGGACAATGCAGGATTGAGGGTGTTGCACCTAAATGCGCACAGTATACGGAACAAGGTAAATGAGCTTCTTGCGCACATTGAAATTGGCCGGTACAATGTTGTGGGCATCACAGAGACGTGGCTGCAAGGGGATCAGGGCAGGGATCTAAATATCCAAGGATATATGTCCTATCGAAAGGACAGGCAGATGGGCAAAGGGGGCAGGGTTGCATTGTTAGTAAGGAATGAAGTTAAATCGATAGCAAGGAGCGACATAGGATCAGAAGGCATAGAATCTCTGTGGGCAGAGTTGAGGAATCGCAAAGGTAAAAAGACCCTGATGGGAGTTATGTACAGGCCCCTTAGCAGTAGTCTGGATGTGGGGCAGAAAATAAATCAGGAGATAGAAAACGCAAGTAAAAAAGGCAATATTACAATAATCACGGGGGACTTCAATACACAGGTGGACTGGGAAAATCAGGTTGGTAGTGGATCCCAAGAAATGGAATTTGTGGAATGTCTAAGAGATGGTTTTTTTGGAGCAGTTTGTGACAGAGCCGACTAGAGAACAGACAATTCTGGATTTGGTGATGTGTAATGAGGCAGACTTGATTAAGGAACTTAAGGTGAAGGAACCCTTAGGGAGCAGTGACCACAGTATGATAGAATTTACCCTGCAGTTTGAGAGGGAGAAGCTGCAATCAGATGTAACGGTGTTACAATTAAATAAGGGTAACTACAAAGACATGAGGGAGGAGCTGGCCAGAGTTGATTGGAAAAGGAGACCAGCAGGGAAGACAGTGGAACAGCAATGGCAGGAGTTTTTTGGGGTTATTAGGCAGGCACAACAGAAATTCACCCCAAGGAGGAGGAAACATGCTAAGGGGAGGACAAGGTGTCCATGGCTGACGAGGGATGTCAAGGACAGCATAAAGGCTAAAGAAAAAGCATACAAAGTGGCGAGGATTAGTGGGACATGAGAGGATTGGGAAGCCTTTAAAAGCGCGCAGAGGACAACTAAAAAAGCAATAAGGGGAGAGAAGATGAAGTGTGAGTGCAAACTAGCTAGGAATATAAAGGAAGATAGGAAGAGATTTTTTCAATATATAAAAGGTAAGAGGGAGGCAAAAGTAGACATTGGACCACGAGAAAATGTGGCTGGAGAAGTAATAATAGGAAACAAAGAAACGGCAGATGAATTGAATAGTTACTTTGCATCAGTCTTCACGGTGGAAGACACCAGTGGGATGCCAGAGCTCCAGGAGAACCAGGGGGAAGAGGTGAGTGCAGTGACCATTACTAAGGAAAAGGTTCTGGGGAAACTGAAAGGTCTGAAGGTGGATAAGTCACCTGGACTGGGTGGACGACACCCCAGGGTCCGAAAAGAGATAGCTGAGAAAATTGTGGAGGCATTAGTGATGATCTTTCAGGATTCACTGGAGGCAGGAAGGGTCACAGAGGACTGGAAAGTGGCTTAAACACCCCTGTTTAAGAAGGGAGGGAGGCAGAAGACGGGAAATCATAGGCCGGTTAGCCTGACTTTGGTCATTGGTAAGATTTTAGAGTCTGTTATTAAAGATGAGATTGCGAAGCACTTGGAAGTGCATGGTTAAAAAGGACTGAGTCAGCTATTGACTTTGTTAAAGGGAGGTCGTGTCTGACAAATCTGTTAGAGTTCTTTGAAGAGGTAACAAGGAAGTTAGACAAGGAGAATCAGTGGACGTGATTTATTTAGATTTCCAGAAGGCCTTTGACAGGGTGCCACATAGGAGACTGTGAAATAGGTTAAGAGCTCATGATGTTCAGGGTAAGATCCTGGCATGGATAGAGGATTGGCTGACTGGCAGAAGGCAGAGAGTGGGGATAAAGGGGTATTTTTCAGGATGGCAGCCGGTGGCTAGAGGTGTACCTCAGGGGTCTGTGCTGGGACCACAACTTTATATATTAATGATCTGGAAGAAGGAACTGAAGGCACTGTTGCTAAGTTTGCAGATGATACAAAGATCTGTAGAGAGACAGGTAATATTGAGGAAGCAAGGGGGCTGCAGAAGGATTTGGACAGGCTAGGAGAGTGGACAATGAAGTGGCAAAAGAAATACAATGTGGAAAAGTGTGAGGTTATGCACGTTGGAAGGAGGAATTTAGGCATAGACTATTTTCTAAATGGGGAAATGCTTCGGAAGGTAGAAGCACAAAGGGACTTGGGAGTCCTTGTTCACGATTCTCTTAAGGGTAATGTGCAGGTTCAGTCGGCAGTTAAGAAGGAAAATGCAATGTTAGCATTCATGTCAAGAGGGCTGGAATACAAGACCATGGATGTACTTCTGAGGCTGTATAAGGCCCTGGTCAGACCCCATTTGCAGTATTGTGAGCAGTTCTGGGCCCCGTATCTCCGGAAGGATGTGCTGGCCTTGGAAAGGGTCCAGAGGAGGTTCACAAGAATGATCCCTGGAATGAAAAATGAAAATCGCTTATTGTCACGAGTAGACTTCAAATGAAGTTACTGTGAAAAACCCCTAGTCGCCACATTCCAGCGCCTGTTTGGGGAGGCTGTTACGGGAATGAAGAACTTGTTGTATGAGGAATGTTTGAGGACTCTGGGTCTGTACTCGTTGGAGTTTAGAAGGATGAGAGGGGATCTTATTGAAACGTACAAGATACTGCGAGGCCTGGATAGAGTGGACATGGAGAGGATGTTTCCACTTGTAGGAAAAACTAGAAGCAGAGGACACAATCTCAGACTAAAGGGACGGTCCTTTAAAACAGAGATGAGGAATTTCTTCAGCCAGAGGGTGGTAAATCTGTGGAACTCTTTGCCGCTGAAGGCTGTGGAGGCCAATTCACTGAGTATCTTTAAGACAGCGATAGATAGGTTCTTGATTAATAAGGGAATCAGGGGTTATGGGGAGAAGGCAGGAGAATGGGGATGAGAATATATCAGCCATGACTGAATGGCGGAGCAGACTTGATGGGCCAAGTGGCCTGATTCCGCTCCGATGTCTTATGGAAGTGGCCACGTTTTGCAGTCCCGCCTGAGATCAATTAAAGATCGCGGTATTATGCCAGCTGATTGCTTAAGTGGCAGCCAGAGTGAATTGCGGCCGCATTGGATCAGCAAGGTCAGCGGGGATGGGTGCGTGCCGGGTCCAATGGCAGCCTGGCACAAAGTTTAAAGGCAGCTCTCTGAGGCCGCTGAAGACAACGGAGGAACCAGAGGGGGCAACAGGAAGCTACACCAGATTGGAGGTAAGTTCAAGTGGCAGCATGTCCATGCGTGGCACGGTAGCGCAGTGGTTAGCACTGCTGCCTCGCAGATCCAGGGACTCAGGTTCAATTCCGACCTTGGGTGACTGTCTGTGTGGAATTTGCACTTTCTCCCCGTGTCTGCGTGGGTTTCCTCCGGGTGCTCCAGTTTCCTCCCACAGTCCAAAGATGTGCAGGTTAGGTGGATTTGCCATGATAAATTGCCCCGTAGTGTCCAAAAGATTAGGTGGGGTTATTGGGTTACGGGGATAGGGTGGAAAGTGTGGGCTTGAGTAGGATGCTCTTTCAAAGGGCTGGTGCAAATTCGATGGGCTGAATGGCCTCCTTCTGCACTGTAGATTCCATGATTCTATGCCCCCCCCCCCGATACTCCAACAAATGTGTGCAAGTACTGTTGGAGGCGGTGACAGCCAGGTGGGACATCCTGGTGCCACAGGATGGAAGGAGGAGGCCATCACACCTCACCAAGAAGGCCTGGAGAGAGGTGGTAGTGGAGGTGAGCAGGCACGGCCTGAAGGGCTGGTTTCATCAAAGGGTCACGTGTCCAAAGGAGTGAGAACATTCACAAGCCTAATGGAGGTAATCGGGGGGGGGGGGGGGGGGGGGCAGCATGTTATGGTGCTGGAGGTAGAAGCTTGAGTACTCAATGGAGTCCTGCCCTTACCTGCAGGAGAAATGTAGCCACAACAAGGAGAGATCTGCCACTGATGGTGGGACGTCTCATCAGCCATGAGCTGACAGCCCTGGAGCTTGAGTGGGAATGGAGGTCATCAAGTTGCAGAGAGGCTGGCTTCTCTGAGGAAGGTAAGAACCCAGTGGGTTGAAGCGAGACAGGCTGAGAGTGAAATAAATGTATGGATGTCTCATCCCTCCTAAAGACGTCAGTGCTGCACTAGTCACTGAGCCACTGTCATGCCTTTGAAATCAGTCGCACTGGGCAGCATGTCCTTGTATGATATGATTAATAGTTCTGCCCAATTGTTTTCAGTCCTCAGCTGAGCCATTGACCAGAGGCAGCCAGGACACTGGCCACCCTCCATTGACACTGGAGCAGGCAGCCATGGAAGATGCAGCTACAGCACACCGTCTCCCAGCACCAAGACTCACCCACAAATCCCTGGAAGGATCCGGAGGCATAAAAACTAAGTACATGTGACCTTGAGAGCCATGGGCATTGGATGTTCACCCACACAATTGGAGGTTACCTACCGCCAATTATCTGGCAGATGGTCGTGATGGCTTCCTTTGAAAGCCGTAGCCTCCTGGACCTCTGCAATGTGGAGGTAGTTGGATCAGCAGCATATCGGTGCGCAATAGCGTATTGGCGCAGTTGGTAGAGCAGAGTGGTGAGGGCACATCATGCTTGCTGAAGCAAGTGGTGGAGGCAGGGTGCGCGCAGGTCACTGGCAGCTGGGTAACTGATGTAGACCAGGACCATGCGTTGTCTCAGGAAGATGATGAATCCCTGGAGCCGTCAATCAGGCAGGAAATGCTGAATATCCAGCGGAATGTGCGGGATATCTACTGGAGATCCCTGAGGATCTGTATGCCATGGTCTCTGTCATGGAGGTGCCCTTACGGAGCATGAGCACAACGTCAACGCTCATTTCCGATCTCCTCTGGGGTGATGTCTCACTCTCGGTTCCCATTGGATCCTCAGTCAGGTGACCCTCTTCAGCTTTACTGTCTTAAAGAGAATACACACCACAAACACTACACTCCTCCCCCGGTACTTCTTAAATATAATCTTCAAAATCGATTTACTCAAAACCACATTCTAAATAAACATTTTACACAGAAGTTAGACGTTTGTCAATCAATGCAGCGATTGTTCAATGGTGGGATCTTGAGGCTTGCATTTAACATAACACTTTGACTAGTTAGCTTCAACTGTGCACAGCTCCAAATATAGTCTTGCATGGGGTTCTTCCATACAGGCCTGCTGTGTTCAAGTCCGCTTCTCGACTCTGAACTGACCAAGAACTACATACTTTAGTCTATGGACAGTGTCACTCTCCAATCTTTCGTTGATCCTTTTCTCTGTCATGCGTCTTACTCTACAATGCATCCCATCATCACAATACAACACAATTTTACGTCTTGACACCTCATTCACACACTCGGTCTGTCACATGTGAAGGAATGGCCACGGTACTCTGTTTCTGGTACTCGGATCGTGTCGTAAAGTTTCTTCTCTTTCTACCATTTCTATTTGGCATCTTTTCCATCGACCATGTTATCATATTAGTTCTTGTGCTTTTGTGTGACCAATTCAGCAATCCAGTTCGGGTATGTAACCTCAGTTTCTTTCTCTGCCTGAATTGTTGCTTTGTCTAGTTCTCACCGGCCTTCAACCGAGAGGGTTCACTTTCCAATGTCTTCCTTTTATCTCTATCAACAAATATTCCGCTAGGACTGGAGCAGCCCTTCATTTAATACATCTGCTTTCTCCTCAACCTGTATTTTTCACTCAGCCACCACCAGTTGCAGGTTGGTCTGAGCCAGTTCCAGTTCCAGTTCCTTTATCTCAAAATTCACCTCAAGTACCCTGAGATGAACTGACAATTTTACGTGGCCCACCTTTGGTGAAAGGGTTCCCTGCAGTGATCAGAGTCTTCAACCTGTTTCCGAATTTGTTCCAACTCAGCTTTATTTCCCAACTGCTGCCTTCGCAATCTCTCACTCAATTGAGCTGAGTTGCCTATATCCGATGATTAAGCTGTTCTTCTCTTAGTCCATTTGTCTTATGTAAACATTGCTCCATCAGCATTCCAACCTTGATTTCCGGCTCTTTGCAAGACATTTCCAGTTCACTGGCATCTTTCGCCAGCTTAACACTGTTACTCAACACATCGGAGTTCTTCCTCAATACCACGGCAGTTTGTTTCTGTCAGAATAACGTTCTCTTGTCGAAGCGAAGGACAATATTCCTTTAGTCCAGCGCTCTGCTTTGGCAATCCATTCATCTGATCTGTTTCTGAGTTTCTTCCAAGCTGAATCCATCATTCCCTCCACACAACATTTGATAACGATCTGTCCCTTTTCATGCTTTGCACGTTTTCAGAGAACTGACACGTTCCTTATGGTGTCGTTGCAACATCCTCTACTTCTACCGTCACCATTTCTTCCCACTTCTTGTTATATTTCTTCGACAATTTTCCCAAATTGCTAACTTGTTCCAACAGTTGTGTACTCTCTCTGGATTTGTCCATTGCTGAGTCCTCCTCAGCGCCCTCAACACCGGACACTCTCTACCTTTCTGCAGAATGCCAATTTCTCCAGTGCAATTGTATCTTTTCATAGAATTTACAGTGCAGAAGGAGGCCATTCGGCCAATCGAGTCTGCACCGGCTCTTGGAAAGAGCACCCTACCCAAGGTCAACACCTCCACCCAATCCCCATAACCCAGTAACCCCACCCAACACAAAGGGCAATTTTGGACACTATGGGCAATTTATCATGGCCAATCCACCTAACTTGCACATCTTTGGACTGTGTAAGGAAACCGGAGCACCCGGAGGAAACCCACGCACACACGGGGAGGATGTGCAGACTCCGCACAGACAGTGACCCAAGCCGGAATCGAACCTGGGACCCTGGAGCTGTGAAGCAGTTGTGCTATCCACAAGGCTACCGTGCTGCCCACATGACTGATGGCCCTGCTCAACGGTGCGATGACTCTTGCAGTAGATGATACAAGATGCCCCACATGAACGCCATGGATGAAATCTTGGATGCGTTTCACTGAGGCCAGTACTTCTCTCACCCATCACAAAGCTGATAACATCTATTACATGGGATTCCTTAGGCTTTTCAAGTTCCATGTCTTGATCTCTGTTGTCGAGTTCCGCTTGTGCTTTTTCTCTCAACTCTTTTTACCTTTTATTCACATCTTCATGCTCCAACGCCAGTTCCTTCATTGCTTGCCAAAGAATGTTGTACTGTTCGTTACTGGCCCTAATAAATTTCCCAGCTATTCCCATACAGCTGGTTTCTTTTTCCTGATCTTTGATATAGTTGGGCTGCTTCTCATTTACAAACTTTTCTCATTTCTAGTTCTCGGTGAAGTTTATCCAACTCTTTTTTTGTTCATTCTTACTACTTCTTCTGCTGTGGCTTCTTCTGACTGATTACAGCTGTATAGTTTGCTTGTAATTTATTGATAAAACTTTCGAGGAACTTTTCATTCCAATACAAAAGGATGGGATGGGCTCCAACTGAGTCTGGCTTGCTCTCAGCTCTTCATTTAGACATTGAAGGTTCCTTCTTCCTTGGGCCCCTTGGTGCCCTCCACCTGGAGATTCATTGCCTCCTCTGGCATTGCCTCTGCCTTCAAGGCTTATTACCTCTTCTGCGATCCAGTGTTCCCTCTTCCTTGGAGTCTTCATTGCCACCTTTCAGGTTACTTCGTGTTGCCCTCCATCTGGGGTCTCTGATTTTCCTGTCCTTTGTCCCTTCTTCTGGTTGTTACATTAAATGCTGCACAACTGTCAACTTCTGTGTTAACTGCCGGAGCTGCTGTCACTCCTTCTCTCTCTCTGACTGTGTCTGTGCTTTTCCCGTGCTTATGATGAGGTATTGTTGGGAAACTCCAGCTCCTTCGTTTTGGACTCTTTTGAAGACTGTTAATGTCTCTCTTTTTTTTTCCATTCAAAGACTTCCGCAACTATTTCTACAGATTTCCCATTTTGGCTGGAAAGTTGATTTTTCTCTCCTTGTTCGAATGCTGATTTTCTTTTGTCAATTTCACAGGAAGATCCAACGTTCGGGGACGTTTTTAAAAAAACTTTTAAAACTTTGTTTTGCTTAAAACAGGTTTGGTTCTTCTCTTCTCCCCCAAACTCCAGAATCACAACAGGTACCATATCTACAGAGTTAGACCCTGAACATCACACCAGAAAGTGTGGTGGAAGCAAAAAGAACAAAGAACTTTTAAATTAGCAATTGATAAATATTTGAAAAGGAAATGTTGGAAGCAAAAAAGCATGGGACTGGAATAAAATGGATATAAATGTTATGATCCCAGACCAGAACTCAACTCGGTCAGTATCGGTCAGAAACCCCGATATTTTATTTAATTTGTAAGACTGTGAGGAAAGGACACTTCGCTTCAGGAGTGATTCCACGCACAAATAGGGATATGGTATATTGAAACATATTTTATTACTAACACAGGGTTAAAATAACTCTAATGTCATACATGAAAATAGTTTACAATTAACCTTTATACAATACTTAACAATAAAATGAAAAACTCAATTTTAACTATCTCTAGCTATCTTTTATCTCCACTCAAGCAAAACCCATCTCGGGTCAAAATCCACTTTAAAATACAGTTAGCAGATACAGGATGACTTGCTTTACTGAGATGTCTTGACAAAAATACTTTGAGAGAGAGATCTTTCAGGAACACAGGCAGTTTCTTGCCTGTGTCAAACTACTGTTTAACTTCCCAGCATTTGGCAAAACGTTGCTTGTCTACTCACATCCCTAATCTAACCCATGTTCTTCCAGTAATCAAAACTCAACATCTGAATGCTTCAGCCCCTGAATCCTCCCATTAAGGACACCACCTTACGAAGGCCAAACACAATGTCTCTGATTATCTAGTCTCCAGGGAGCCTTCTTCATTTAAACAAGGTTCCATTAGCCCAAGTTCAGATAAACAATATACATGGTTGGAATGAATGATGGTTTCATTTTTTATGATGCTTTAATTGCACTTCTGTAACCAAAAAGCCTGGCTGTCTTTCCAACCAGGATTTTTAAAACCATTACTGCAGCCATCACACCACACACTAAACCGCATGTTTAACCCTTACCGCCCCAAACACGTGTAATACACTGTATCTGAAATTCCTACATTCATCACAATGTACGAAATGTGAGCAGGTGCAGAGTGCACTGCCTCTCAAATCTGCTCCGCCATTCAATAAGATCAGGGCTGATCAACCAGAACTCCGCTCCCCCCCCCCCCCCCCCCCCACAAATCCCTGTCCCCTCAATTCCCTTAAATCGATCCATCTCAGCTATGACTGAGCCTCTCCAGTTCTCCAGGGCACTGAATTCCAATGATTCACAATCTGCTGTGTGAGAAAGTTTCTTCACATCTCCTATTCCCGAGATTATGATTCCCGGTTCTAGATTCCCCAGGAATAATGACCCTCCAAGAATTTTCTACATTTCAATGAGATCACCTCAGATTCTTCTATATTCCAGAGAGCAGAGGCCCATTCTGCTCGATCTCTCCTCATAGATCAACCCTCATTGGACCATAAGACCCAGGAGCAGAACTAGGCCATTCGGCCCATTGAGTCTGCTCTGCTATTCAATCATGGCTGATGTGTTTCTCAGCCCCATTCTCCTGGCTTCTCCCCCAAACCGTAGCACGGTAGCACAGTGGTTAGCACTGCTGCTTCACAGCGCTAGGGTCCCCTTTTCTATTTCCGGCTTGGGTCACTGTCTGTGTGGAGTCTGCACATTCTTCCTGTGTCTGCTCCGGTTTCCTCCCACAAGTCCCGAAAGACGTGCTTGTTAGGTGAATTGGATGTTCTGAATTCTCCCTCTGTGTACCCGAACAGGCGCCGGAATGTGGCGACTAAGGGATTTTCACAATAACTTCATTGCAGTGCTAATGTAAGCCTACTTGTGACAATAAAGATTATTATTATATTATAACCCCTGATCCCCCTATTAATCAAGAACGTATCTATCTCTGCCTTAAAGATACTCAGTGATTTGGTCTCCACAGCCTTCTGCAGCAATGAGTTTCACAGATTCAAAACTCTCTGGCTGAAGAAATTCCTCCTCACCTCAGTTTTAAAGGATCGTCCCTTCAGTCTGAGGCTCTGGCCTCGAGTTCTAGTTTTAACTACCAGTGGAAACATCCTCTCCAGGTCCACTCTATCTAGGCCTCTCAATAGCCATTGAAGTTTCAATAAGTTCCCCCTCTCATCCTTCTAAACTCCAACGAGTGCAGACCCAGAGTCCTCAACCGCTCCTCATATGACAAGCAGCCCAGGAATCAATCTTGAGAACCTTTGTTGCACCCACACAAAAGCAAATATATCTTTCCTTAGGTGAGGGGTGCAGTACTCCAGGTGTGATTTATATACAGGTACAGTGCCTGAAATCCGGCTATCCGAAAATCCCCAGTGTCCGAAAAGAGGACATTTAAAGCTAAATATAAGTTAAAGCTGTCTTCACCTGTCCTTCCCTCCTCATCAAGGTCCAACTGTAAGGCTGGGAAATTCTTTGGAGTGGCTCCCAGCTCCTCAGCAACACTACATTGAAGTGCCTCCTCGTGTCTGCGTGGGTTTCCTCCGGGTGCTCCGGTTTCCTCCCACAAGTCCTGTAATAAGTCCACGGAGGCAGAAGTCCCGTCACCAGAATTCCTTTTATTTACAAACCCAACAGCTGACCAACCATGACCATTCTGTCTGCTGTCTACACCAGGAGTGCAGAGGATTTGACACTCCCTGTTATATACACAGAAAGGGGTTCCCTGATTGGGTCACTAATCAGGGAACTCGTATTCTAATTGGCCAATCTCAAAGGCCTGGCCTAAGTCATTACAAGTCCCGAAAGACGTGCTTGTTAGGTGAATTGGACATTCTGAATTCTCCCTCAGAGTACCCGAACAGGCGCCAAACTATTACTGGGCTGCCAACATATCGATGGTCAGGAAGTGGGTAGTGGGGGAGGGGTCGGCCTGGGAGCGGACGGAGGCAGCATCCTGCAAAGGTACGAGTCTGGAGGCTTTACTGACGGCGCCCCTGCCATTCTCGCCGGCTCAGTACTCCACCAGTCCTGTGGTGGTGGCAGCCCTGAGGGTGTGGGGGCAATGGAGGCAGCATATGTGACTGGAGGGGGCGACAGTGTGGTCACCGATCTGTGACAATCACCGGTTTGTCCCGGGCGGGGCTGGATGGGGGCTTTGAGGTATGGCAGCGGCAGGGATTGAGAGGTTTGGGGATCTATTCATCCAGGAGGGCTTTCCGACCTTGGAGAGAAGGAGTTTGATTTGCCGGGTGGGAACGGGTTTCGGTATCTTCAAGTGCGGGACTTTGTACGGAGACAGGTCCCAAGCTTTCCTCACCTCCCCCTGAGGGGACTACAGGATAAAGTGCTGTCAAAAACAGGGATTGGAGGTGGGAAGGTTTCTGACAAATACAGGGAATTGTTAGAGTGGGACGGGCCCCTATCAGAGAGGTGAAGAGGAAGTGGGAAGAGGAGCTAGGAGGGGAGCTGGAAACTGAACTGTGGGAAAAAGCCTTGAAAAGGGTAAATACATCCTAGTCCTGTGCTAGATTAGTTTGATTCAGTTCAAGGTAGTCCACAGGGTCCACATGACGGTCGCTCGGATGAGTAGGTTCTTCAAGGAGGTGGAGGACAGATGTGGGCGGTGTGGGGGTAGCCCAGCCAACCATGTTCGAATGTTTTGGGTATGTCCGAAACTGAGGGAATTCTGGCAGGGAGTTGCGGATGTTATGGCAGAAGTCCTGGAAGGTAGGGTAACTCCGAGTCCAGAATTTGGTATTTTTGGGGTGTCGGAGGATCCGGGGGCAAAGTGGGGGGAGGGAGGCCAATATCCTGGCCTTCTCCTCCCTGGTGGCCTGCAGACAGATCTTGCTGAGATGGAGGGACTCGGAGCCTCCGAAATCAGGAGTGTGGGTCAGCGATATGGTCGAGTTTCTCAGTCTGGAGAAAATCAAGTTCGCTCTAAGACGATCAATACAGGGATTCGCCCGGAGTTGGCAACCGTCCATCGATTTCTTTAACAAAAACTGAACGTCAGCAGTAAGGAGGGAAAGGGAAAAAATGGGGGAGGAAAATAGGAGGCATGGTAATGTTAAATAAGGACAGGGAATTTAGTATACGGGTAATTGGCGATAGGGCTGGAGAAGTGGGGTACGTGGTCTATTGTTTGTTGCTATTTTAGGGGGTAGTTTTTGCGTTGAGCCGTGTGGTTGTTTTAGAAATGTCAATATGTTAAATTGTGAAAATTACAAATGCTTCAATAAAATATTTTCTAAAAAAAAGAAAAACCCATTCTTAACGCCCCACGTGCCCGGGCCCGAATCGCCTGGCCTGAAAGCCAGCAAGATTGGAAATAATAATAATAATCTTTATTGTCACAAGTAGACTTACATTAACACTGCAATGAAGTTACTGTGTAAAACCCCTAGTCGCCACATTCCAGCGTCTGTTCAGGTACACAGAGGGAGAACTCAGAATTCTCAGCCGGGCCGGGAATTGAACCCGCACTGCTGGCCTTGTTCTGCATTACAAACCAGCTGTCTAGCCCACTGAGCTAAACCAGCAGGGACTAGGTTCTGCGGCTGCCGGCTTCGAGGAAGAGAGACCGCACGCCTGCAGTGGACCCAATGACCTTCCGTCTGTGCTGCCACGTTCCACGATCTCCCAGGAGGGATATCGAGTGATGCCTGCCTGCAATCTTTGACCTCACAAATGTAAATTCAGATTCCAAGCACGCCGGACAACCGACATGTTAATAGTGAAAGAAATCAACAATCATCACAAGGCCAGTCTGTGGAAATTGCAATCATTTATGTTCCGCCGTTACTGTATTGTTTTAATATCTATAATCAACAATATTTAGGCTACATAGAACTAAACTCTTAGTAACCAATTCACAAAGTATTTTCTTCCCTATACTCAGCTATAGCTAATATCCATATTTTAATGAGCAGACATAACTGCTGTGTCCATTTTATAATGAACTAGAATGACACACAGCCTTTTTACATACGAATGTTGTCAATAATCTCTATCCGAGTTATATTAAATTTACTCGGAAGAATACCAATAAATTATTAATTGCTTGATGCTCCATATTGCACAGCCCACTAGAAAATGAAGCCCCATGGAACGCTGCCCAATATTAAAATGCTGTGAATTTCTAATTAGTGGATTCAAGGGACTTGGATCAGCTAGAATAGTTGACCGATTTGAAAATGCTCCACAACAGCATGTTTCTGTTCAATGCATCACCACCTGAGACACACACAATTCACTGACGTGCTTCTCCTGCACAGAATAATTTTGTATTGCCGTCCCAAATGCTGGCAGTCCCTTCAAAAACTGACATGTCAAAAGCGGTCTGTAAGGTAGAGACTCTTGAAGGGGGGGGAAGGGGGGATTTTTTACAGTTAGGGGGCTATGGGAAATCCTCTAGAAGTAACATCGGGTCAGGATCCCAGCATCATCTTGCCCACTTGCAAGGTTTGCAGGCGGGTGGGAACTCCTTAAATCTGCCGGTTAAATAATTGACAAAAATATGTAATAATAATCGGGGATCGATTGATTTTTTTCTAGTCAGAGATATTAAGGAGCTGGAGGCAAGGCTGATGGATGGATTTATAATACAGGTAGACCACCATCTCATTCATTCTCACAAAAGGTTTGAGGGACTGAAAAGTTTATTTCCATTTCAATGCATTAACTGGATTACAGCAGTAACTACACTTCAGAAATACTTCATTGGCTGTAAAGTACTTTGGGACATGCTGAGGTCATGAGGGGCATTGTCAGAGGTGGATTTGCAATGAAACGGACCGTGCCTAGGCACAGGGCCCAGACTAATGGGGGAGCCCTTGTTTGTGGGCATCAATCAGAGCATGATAACTCTGCACTTGCTGACAAATAGCTGAAAGTCCGCCGAATACCGTCCACCACATCGAGGGCAATGGTCGAGAAGCCCAGGCTCTTCTTGAGTACTTATAGTTTTCTGGAGGTGCTGGTCACGGATAATGGCAGCTCCTTCACGAGCGAAGAGTTCAGACAATTCATGAAGGCCAAAGGTGTGCGATATATCCGCACAGCCCCATATCACCCTTCCTCAAACGTGCTGTCTGAATGGCTGGTGCAAACCTTCAAAAGGGATCTGACGAAGCAGACCACGGGATCCGTGGAAACGCAATTGGCTCTGGACCCGCCTCTGCCTCTCGTTTCCCGATATTGGGAATGACGCCGATGAGGGATGATGGTGACGGGGCCAGTCTCGTACCAAGTACGGACACCAGACCGCACGACGCGGAAGCAGCCGAACCACTTCCGAGGCAGGCGAACCGGCACTGTCGCCGCACCCCTCCGGAAGCATCAGCTTCCAGTCGTGTCACATTGACCCATGGGGGGGGGGGGGGCTCTGGGGCATCGTCCTCTGAGGTTCCTGATACCGAGATGCGGGAAATCATTGTCTCCGACTCAGACATAGAGACCGACGTGCGAGAGATTTCCGACGGCGATGTGGTTGAGGATCAGTCGGTAGTGGTAGTACCCCCCCCCCCCCCCTAGGCGGACATCCAGAAAATGGCGTTCCCTAACACGCTACACCCCCTCCCCCACCGACTCGTCCCCGCAGCCCCTGCAAGTGCGGCCGTGGGTGAAGAAGCGCAGGCACCCTCCTGCTCCACCTTCTGTCGGTGGGCCTACGGACGTGGTGGGGGTGGATGTTGCAATCCCCACTAAACCCATGGGGATGAATCGATTAATTTCCCCATGAGCCTCGTGGTGTACGAGCTTCCCCGCTGATGGGTGGAGACCCCTCAGTGGGATATTGGATTTGAGACACAAGAGCGGCCGGGACTTGAATTGTATGTAGTTCACTTTGACAGTAAACCTTTTTGTTACACGCTCTTACCAAACTCCTCTGCGACCACTAAAAAAAAACAGAGTCAATACGGGAAGCAGTAACTAGAAAATTTCCTCTCTACACCCCTCAGGTGACCTAAACTAGTCCAAGAGGTCACACCAACCAAGTATGCTTTTCTGCCCGAGAAAGAGTGATTTCAAAACTCAAGGAGATATCATGGTCCAGTGAGGCATTGACTGCGGAGACGCCAACATCTAATTCAACAAAGTTCCGGGACGATTTTTGTCTGTTCAGATGCAAAAATCAACGTGAAATCGCAGTACATTTAAAAATCTGCACCTTCCGCAAGATTCTCCATTAATGTTTTAAAATGTTGTTTAAAGAAATGTCACAGTGATCTGTATCAAATACAGCAATAAAAAGCTAACTTGGAAATAATACACAGAATATGCCTCTCCTTACCATATAATTAGAGTAGCAATTAGATAACAATTTTTTTTTTCTATGAGGTTTTGAGTGGGTATGAAACATCTGAGTTGATAATTGTAGCAATCGAGCCACATTTGTCTACGTAGCAACAGTCATTGTCTTTCAGAAAGATTAGGTTGGGTGTGAGGTGCGCTCGGTTGCTGCATAATTCTCCAAGTCTTTAATTAACCAGAGCTCCGAAAAACTAAATATACTTGTTGGCTAAAAGTATTCATGTCCTGCAGCTTGCGCCTGAGCTACAGAATGCCAGCTGACTAGTTGCACACAAAATTGGAAATCTGGTAGTTTGCTAAGATTACTAATGAGGAAGAAAGAAAAGTACAGCACAGGAACAGGCTCTTCGGCCCTCTAAACCTGTGCTGATCATGATGCCCTAATTAATGCTTCTTCAAAAGAGTTCCATTGAGTGCCGTGATTTTGCACTCCCGGCAAATGGTGGGCACTGGCACAGAAATGTCGCGAGACTCGGAAAACGGGAATCACGCTGGCGAGATCTCATTTTCCGATATCCCCCGCACCCCGGTGGTGACGTAACGGGGTGATGCACGATCAATTGCACGAAAGACTCAGATTGGTACAACTGAGGCTTTATTACAGTCAGATGCGTGGCCTCCTACTGCAGCTGGCGAAATGGCTGATCAGGAGGAGGATGCGCGTATTTATACGGCTTCTTGTGGGCGGAGCTAGCCGCAGGGGCTACCGGCGAACCTGTAGTACAGGTCCTACCGTACATCCCCTAATACAGGTCCATGATTTCTTCGACTGTTTCCTGAGTATATTAAATTGTTGGAATCAACAATTCTACGGACATGTGCTTGTAGGATTAGAATAGCGGTTTTAATATACTCACAACAGAGCCAGCCGGTTAGCCATTGAACTTGCGGTGAACTGGCCGGCTGACCATGTGGCACTGATCTTTATACAGCAGCTCCAGGGGCAGGAGTCCTGGGCGGAACCAAGGGAGAAGCCCAGTACAATTCTCGAGCATTCCCAGAGCTACTCCCCCTGGTGGTCGGGTAATGCAACTGCACTTACCATATAGACACATGTATATACAGATTATAATCCGGTGTGAATCACATTCACCACACTGGTGCTGGGGAATTGTGGGACCCTCCCTTTCTACCAGCCAATGCCCCTGTGCATCGCGTGCTGCCCCACCAAATCGTTAAAAAAAACACAGGTACTGGAAACAAAATGTTTCGAACAACTGAGAGAAGTGGTGGTCATTTCCCCACAGTGACAGCAATGGTGGTGGGGGTAGCTGGGGGGGGGGGGGGGGGTCGGTGGTTGAGGAAAGCCGGGGGGGGGGGGGGGGGGGGATTTGATTTGGTAGCAATGTTCAGATTCTCTATCAAAACAAATCTCATCAATTTGTTGCAAATCCATGGAGCTGAGGGCACAGTGTTCTCTGTGATAACCATGCTGCCGCGTTCTATGCAGACACTGGCACGGAGAGAACAACATAACAGCTGCACTTGTGTGTGTGTGTCTTTGCTCATCGGAACTCCAGTAAACAACCAGCCTCGGTCAAAGACAGCCACTGTGATAAAGCAGCCCTCCAGGATGTGGGATGACAGTGTCTCACTCAGCTTTACGCAACTGATGATGTTAATTTATGTAACCCGGCAGCAATGTATTTTACCAAGCTCCCTCTGTGTCTCCCAATCTGCATTAATGAAATGCTTTAATTTTCCCAAACACTTGACTCCTTCCCATATAGGGCAGGAGTTGAAGTCCGCTGGCTGTCTGACCTCTGCGCCTCATCCGTCCGCAGCTAGATAGAATCTTAAAGCGCAGAAGGAGGCTATTCGGCCCATCGAGCCTGCACCGGCCCTTGGAAAGAGCCTACCCAAGCCCACACTATCACTCTACCCCCCTCCCCATAACCCAGTATCCCCACCCAACCTTTTTGGACACTAAAGGCAATTTATCACGGCCAATCCACCGAACCTGCACATCTTTTGACTGTGGGAGGAAACCGGAGCACCCGGAGGAAACCCACGCAGATAGGCCCATCTATCTCAGACTGGAAAAACAATGAACATTATTGGACAATAAACATGATGGTGAGCATCACGTTACTGGAGCAAATATTGTACACACTCAGTAGACTTGTCGGTGTGTAAAAGATGTTAACCTGTGTGTATGTTGCAGTGAAGAGGTCTAGTGGCACAGTAGTAGTGTCCCTACCTCTAGGCTAGAAGTTTGGGTTCAAGTCCCCCTTCTAGGTCTTGGTGACCATGGAATGATCTTTCAATACCGGGCTTAATAGGTTGATTTTCAGTCTACAAATCCTTTCAACATGACAGTAAGAGTTTGCTGGTCAATCATACTGCAGAAGGCAATAGCAAAACACTGCTGAACTTTGGCAAGCATAATCATGGATGAAGTCGAAGGACACCAGGAGGAGGAGCTATGTTTCAGTGGGTGGGATTTTCCACGCAAACCGCCACGAGGCAATGGAGAAGGCCCGTGATTGGTCAGTGGCGGGATCTTCTGGTCCCCCCATTGTCAGTGGGGCTTTCCCATTAAATGCACTCCTCGCCGTCGGGAAACCTACGGCACGGGTGCTCCGTCGGAGGGACCAGAAAATGCCGCCGGCATGAACTTCTGGAACGTTCCGGCCAGTGTTACTCACTTTCCTGATATTTTATTACCAACCATTTCAAAAATAAGAGAATAAGGCTAAATAACTTCTATCCCATTTATAATCATCTTTATTATTGTCACAAGTAGGCTTCCATTAACACTGCAATACTGTGAAAATCCCCGAGTCGCCACATTCTGGTGTCTGTTCGGGTACACGGAGGGAGAATTCAGAATGTCCAAGTGGCCTAACACGCACGTCTTTCGGGACTTGTGGGAGGAAAGCGGAGGAAACCCACGCAGACACGGGGAGAACGTGCAGACTCCGCACAGACAGTGACCCAAGTGGGAAATTGAACCTGAGACCCTGGAGCTGTAAAGCAACAGTGCTAGCCATGGTGCTATTGTATTTTGTTGCAATGAGTCCCCATCCTACAGAGTTGAACTTGGCATTTAATTCCATTTGATTTTAGTTTTGGGAAGGTCCAATCATAAACAGTGCAAAATCAAAGGTTATTCCATACAAAACTAGCTTTAAATTCAGACTCTTGTCACTAAATAATGCAAGAGCAGGATTGATGCCCGTCCTTAACTTTGCTTGAATATTATTGTTTTGCAAATTGTACAACATCGTGAAGATCAATTACAGTCAAACCTTATTAAGATCAGCCGCTCTCCTGATTGATTTATGAAGATCTCATTCCATCAAGGTTCAAATTACAAGTTTGAATTTTAATTCATGACCATATCACTGAGGCAATCTATTGATAACTAGGCGAGCAAACATATTTTGTATGAATAATAATATCACGAGCATCCTAAGATCGTGTTAATTGCATCAAATAACTCACAGAGGACTTCACAGAGATGTTACAATAACAAATAAGCTTTCTGGAGTTTACGCACTTACCAAAGCAACAACATGGACACCTAGCCAATGGGCAGGTGCTTAAAAGCTAGTCAAAGAGGTGGGGTTTAAGGAAGGGTGATAAGGGAGCAGCGCGAGGAGAGTTTTCCTTTTCCTATGAAAGAGATTCTTCAATGTGGGGCCCAGTTTGGAGAAGGTAACATTGCAAGCAGTAAGGCAAAGAGAGGAGGAAGTGACAAGGGCTGAGGAACGGGGAGATCAGGCAGTGGGAGGACTGGAGGAAGTGACAAAGATAGGACAGGGCCAGGCCATGCAGGGATTTGAACACAAGGATGAGGATGTTACACCTCAAAATGTCGGGGTGGAGAGGCTGAAGGGATATTAGCAGTCCGACCGGACCTGCGATGAAGTGAGAAAGGTGAGGTGGGGGAGTGGGCTGTTTTGTGGTATGCTCGATTTCAGGAAGCCTTAAGATCAAGATTCCAGGCCAAGAAGGGCCTGGAGGGTCAGGAGGAGAACTGGGCCGGGATCACTTCTTTCCCTGGATTTCTAGACAGCTTGAACATACTCCCTTTAGTGGAATCCTCCTCGTTTCCAGATCCAACAGAGGAGCCTTAAATGAGTAAAAATTCAGGAGCATCTTTTGGATGAATCGTGGGCCGAAGGGCCTCTCCTGTCCTGTACAGTTCTATGTTCTGAATGAAGAGGACACTTCCAACCTTCCTGGAAATCTATTTTTGTCTGGCCTTTTGGATCTTTAAGGGAAATCCCCTTCAGTTTGCTGGGGCCCACAAGATGTTGAACTTTGCTCACTATCAATGCAAAATAAATCCTGTAAAATTGAAAGCATTAAACTGCGTTGGCGTATTTACACGGCGCGAACCAAATGCAACAAAACGAGCCGTGCATATAAATGGGTCAAGAGGTTGACGAGGAAATTGCCTCAGGAAATCTGTGCATTTCCCTCAGAGAGACAGAGGGGGGTGTACTTTTCATCTTTGAGTGAATGAACTCCTCTGACAAATGTCCTGCAGTTATGTGCAGACCGCACAGCTTCCTCGGGACCTCTGCAGCAACTGGACTCTTTCAGATGATTGGCACTGTCTGAATTTGAGTTTGACATGGGTCCCAGAGGGAATGAATGACCCATTATGGAATGATATTAAAATACTCTTTTAAGCTCTGAAACTTATGCTTTGTGACACAGACAGACAAATTCTCAATCCATAACAATCTTCGATTGAAGTTGATGAAAACGGGCTAAAATTCATTGAAGCAAAGTCACAATTCTTTCCAAAAAAAATGTTTTCATGTTACACGCATTTTAATGAGAACAGATCAAGTATAGTGAGCTCTGCCACTGATTCTCCACCCCTGCAGTGTGAGGTTCTGAACCATGGATGTAGGCCGTGCAACCTTTAACCCTTGATGCATAGTTGCTGATAGGCCCTGTTACATGCAAACATACACAATAGGAACAGAAGTAGGCCACTCGGCCCCTCGAGCCCGCTCTGCTATTCAATAAGATCACAGCCGATCTGTTTGTGTTCAGTTCCACATTCCCCATCTAACCCCGATAACCTTTAATTCCCTCGCCCAACAAGAATCAATCTATCTCAGCCTTAAAAATATTCAATAACCCGCCTCCACCGTCTTCTAAGGTAGAAAGTTCCGGAGTCGCACAATCCTCAGAGAGAAAATGTTGGATATGTTTCCCTTTCCCCCTTCTCCCTCCTTTTCTCGCCCCCTCCCTTTCTCTCCCACTCCCTCTTGCGCTCTCTCTCCCCTACCCTCTTCCACTCCTCCCCTTTACCCTCACTTTCTCCCACCTCTCTCCTCCTCTACTTACACTCTTTAGCCCTCTCTCTTCCCTCCCTGTATCTTCCCCATTCCTGTCATCCTTTCTCTTTCTACCTCTCCCCTAATCTCTCACTCTCTCTGTCCACCGACCCCTCCACTACCCTCTCTCTCTCCTTCACCCCCTAACCTCTGTCTCTCTCCTTCTGTCTTCCCTGTCTCCTTCCCCATCCCTTCTCCTCCCTCTCTCCCTTTCCCAATCTCCCTCGCTCTCCAGTATCTCTGATTCCCTTCTCTCTTTCTCTAGCTCACCCTTTTGCTTTCTTTCTCACCGTGTCTTCCTTTTCTCCTCTCCCTTTCCTATTCCTCCCTCTTACTCTCATTTGCCCCTTCCCTCTCTCTGTTAACTCCCTCTCTCCTCCATCCCCTTAAACTCTCACCCTGTCTCCCTTTCCATTCACCTCACCACCTCTCTCCCCCCTTCTCCCTTTCCCCATCCTCCATTCCCTCCCTCCCTCAACCTCTCTCATCCTCTTCTACTCCCCACTTTCTCCTTTTCCCTCCCCGTCCTTTCTTTCCCCTTCCTCATCTCTCTCCCCTCCCCACCACCCTCTCCCTGCTTTCCCCTACCCTCATCCCCATCCCGTCTCTCTAACTGCTCGTCCTCTCTCCCCCTCTCTCTAACCCTCCACTCTCCCAACCCCTCCCTCCTCTTTCTCACTCTCTGTCCGCTCTCACCCTTACTCCTCCCCTCCCCCACATCCCCTCTCCTCCTACCACCCTCCCCCTCTCTCCCCATTTCCATCTCAACCCTGCCCCCATCTCTCTCCTCATCCCTCATCCTTCTCTGTCCTCTCTTTCTCTCTCTCCCCAATCCCCTATGTCCCTATTTTTGCACTCCCCCATCTCTTCTTCTCCTTCATTGCTCCCTCTTTCTCCCCCTCTTCCTCCCTCCCCATATCCTTCCTCTCTCTACCTCTCTCTCATCTTCTTTCTTATTTCCCTCTCCCCATCTTCCCCCCCCTTTCTCTCTCTCTTTTCCTCCTCCTGTCTCTCTTCCCCTCTTTCTCTCTCACTTCCTCTCTCTATCTTACCCTCTTTTACCCGCCCCTCTCTTTATATCTCCCCCCTCACACTCTCTCACCCCCTCTCTTCCTCTCGCTCTCTCCCTCTGTCTCTCTGTTAAAGAGCACAACTCTTTAAGACAGAGCTCAGGTATAGATAAGACTTTTTCTCAAAGTTGAGAGTCTTCCTAAAAAGGGGCAGTTTGGTAAATCACTGGAGAGTTCCGATGGCGGAATGTAGGTGGAGGTCGCACGTTGGGTAGCTCCTGCTAGAGTCTCTGGTTTTTGGACTTTTATGCCTGTTTTCAGTGGTAGTTTGCGGATGGGTTGTTGTGGGAAGTCACAAGGAGGACAAGGAATGTCGAAGCCCCAGAAGGAGGGCGTTGGGAAGAAGAGGGCGAACTAAAACCACCAGCGAGTGAAGCTGTCAGTCCTGCAGGAAGAAGGATGGTGGGGGCCGGATCATTGGGTGGTGCCTCTCCCCTCACAGTGAAAACTCTGACCGAGGTGATGCCGGTGGAGTTTGAGAGGCTATTTGCCAAGCATATAAGATCATAAGACATAGGAGCAGAATTAGGCCCATTGAGTCTGCTTCGTAGGTGCTGCGGAGGTAGATGATGGCTACGCTGAAAGAGTGGGTGTAGGAGGTGAATGCCCCGATAAAGGCGGCAGTGATGAAGACGTTGGTCGAGGTGGAGGAGCAAGGAGTGAAGTTGAAGTGGGTGGAGGAGGCTGTGTCGCAGCACAGCGACACAGCATGTACATAGATCCCTGAAAGTTGCCTCCCAGGTTGTGAGGGTTGTTAAGAAGGCGTATGGTGTGTTAGCTTTTATTGGTAGAGGGATTGAGTTTCAGAGCCATGAGGTCATGTTGCAGCTGTACAAAACTCTGGTGCGGCCGCATTTGGAGTATTGTGTGCAGTTCTGGTCGCCACTTTATAGGAAGGATGTGGAAGCATTGGAAAGGGTGCAGAGGAGATTTACCAAGATGTTGTCTAGTATGGAGGGAAGATTTTATGAGGAAAGGCTGAGGGACTTGAGACTGTTTTCGTTAGAGAGAAGGGTAAGAGGTGACTTGAAAATGAAAATCGCTTATTGTCACGAGTAGGCTTCAATGAAGTTACTGTGAAAATCCCCTAGTCGCCACATTCCGGCGCCTGTTCGGGGAGGCTGGTACGGGAATCGAACCATGCTGCTGGCATGCTTGGTCTGCTTTAAAAGCCAGCGATTTTAGCCGAGTGAGCTAAACCAGCCCCTGAAAGAGATTTAATTGAGGCATACAAGATGATCAGAGGATTAGATAGGGTGGACAGGTGAGAGCCTTTTTTTCGGATGGTGATGTCTAGCACGAGGGGACATAGCTTTAAATTGAGGGGAGATAGATATAGGACAGATGTCAGAGGCAGGTTCTTTACTCAGAGAGTAGTATGGGCGTGGAATGCCCTGCCTGCAACAGTAGTGGACTCGCCAACATTAAGGGCATTTAAATGGTCATTGGATAAACATATGGACGATAAGGGAAAAGTGTAGATGGGCTTTAGATTGGTTTCACAGGTCGGCGCAACATCGAGGGCCGAAGGGCCTGTACTGCGCTGTAATGTTCCATTGTCAAGTTCACCTCGATGGCAGCGAGGCTAACCGAATAAGGTGTCTGCAGAGTTGATGGGGGAGGGGGAAGAATCCTCCTGCTAAGGGTTGGACAGGGCACATTGGTCGCGCAGGCTGAAGCCTAAAGCGAATGGGCCACCAAGGGCAGTTATAGTCTGCTTTCTGCAGACTCCACAAAAGGAGCAGGTTTTGAGCTGGGTGAAGTGGAGACGAGATGTGAAGTGGGAAGGCATTGGTATACGAATATACCAAGACCTGACAGCAGAGCTGGTGAGGAGGGGGGTGTGACCTTTGGACGGGTGAAGGTGACATTGGACAGCAGCGGAGTGAGATCTGGAGTGGTCGACCTAGCAAAGCTGAGAGTGACTCACAATCTGAGGGATTTTTATTTTGAGATGATGGAGGAGTTCAGTAAGGCTGAAGGACTGGGACTGAGCTGAGAGTTGGGATTTGGAAATGGTTGCTGGGGACGGGGATTGTGTTTTTCTTATTGAGGGTTTCTATTTGATTGGGGTTTTGTTTCTGTCTCTGGAACGGGGGGTTTGTTTACATGTCTTCTGGGTTTTGTTTTTCTTTTTTCCTTATGGATGCGGTTCTGTACTGTTTCTTGGTTTAAGGGATCTGGGTCTTTGAGCACATGGGGCTGGGTTACTGAGGAAGGGGCTGCACTAGCCGTGGTTGGCTGGTGAAGGGACCGTGGTGGGGGGAGGGGCCGTGGTCGTTGGAGCTGAGGGTATTTTGCATTACCTCGGGGTACAAGGCATGTCCCCCCCTTCTGTTTGCATTGGTCATAGAGCCCTTGGCTATTTTGCTGAGGTGCTTAGGGTTGTGGAAGTGATTGTGAGGGATGGGGAGGGGGTGGATGGCACATAGGTGCCGGGATTCTCCGAAATCCCGGCCAAGTGTTGACGCCGGCGTAAACACCAGAGTGGTGCACGCCGGCGACAACGGGCCTCCTGACCCAGCGCTTCAGCAGCCCACAGGGGGCCAGCACCACTGCCGGCGTGGGTCCGTGTATGCGCATGGTGGCCATCTCCTTGCCAGCGCATGGTGGCCATCTCCGCGCCGGCACCGAGCAACGTGACGGAGCCCTTCAGCGGGCCCGCGCAGTAGGAGGTAGGCCTCCTCCAGATCACGGACACGGTGGAAGTCCCCCCCCCCTCCCCGGAGTCTGTGTCCCCACCCCCCACCAGGACGGTCACCGCGGCCGTGGGTCCGAGCTCCCGCCGGGTGGTACCAGGTTGGAACCATGCCAGCTGGACTAGGCGGAACTCGGCGGCAGTTCGGCTGGTCGACCGCGGAGAATCGCCACGGGGGCCTCTTTCAGCGGCCCCCGGCCGGCGCCGTGGCAACCGCGCCGGCGCAATTGCCGCCGATTCTCCATTCACCGGAGAATTGCGCCCTGGCGTCGGAGCGGGCTCGGAGAATCCAGCCCAGGGTGTCCTTACATGCAGGTGACTTGTTACTGTATATTTCAGAGGCAAGCTCCTCAGTGGGGAACATAATGGGGCTACTTCAGAGATTTGAGACTTTTTCAGGGTACAAATTGAATTCAGGGAAAAGTGAGTACTTTGTGGCCCCCCCTTCCGGGAATGGGAGCGGGGGAGCGGGGGTGGGGGGTGGGGGGGGGGGGGGGGGGGGGGGGTTGGCTGCTATTTCATCTGGTGGTGGCTCACTTTCAATATCGGGGGGAGGGGTGCAGATGGCCCGGGATTGGGTGGGGCTTCGGAGGTTTATTGCTGGGGAGGGTGAAGGCTGATTTGCTGAGGTGGGACAATCTCCCTCTATTGTTGGTGGGCCGGGTACAGGCAGTGAATGTGTTGCCACAATTCCTCTTCTTGTTTCAATGCCTGCCCAAGGCAATGTCTTTTTGCCCAAGGCATTTTTTCAGTGGGATGGACAGACAGATCTCCTCATTTGTCTGGGAGGGGAAGGTAGCTGGGATTAGGAGTGTGATACTGCAGAGGGGACGGCAGGCAGGGGGGGATTAGGCCTCCCAAATTTGATGCACTATAATTGTGAGACAAATGCTGAGAAGCTTCAGGGATGCGAGAGGGAGGGGGGGGTGCTTTGTGGGTGAGGATGAAGACAGGCACTTACAGGGGGATTGGATTGGATTTGTTTATTGTCACGTGTACCGAGGTACAGTGAAAAGTATTTTTCTGCGAGTAGCTCAACAGATCATTAAGTACATGGGAAGAAAAGGGAAGAAAAGAAAATACATAATAGGGCAACATAAGGTATACAATATAACTACATAAGCATTGGCATCGTCGTTATTCGAGATCTGGCCCATTATGGTCGTATCGTCAGCAAACTTGTAGATGGAGTTGGAACCAAGTTTTGCCACGCAGTCGTGTGTGTACAGGGAGTAGAGTAGGGGGCTAAGTACGCAGCCTTGCGGGGCCCCGGTATTGAGGACTATTGTGGAGGAGGTGTTGTTGTTCATTCTTACTGATTGGGGCCGGGTTTGCGGGCAACAGCACCGCTTCTGATAGTTCCAGAGAAGTATTTGGTGAGTCCAGTGGTGGTGACCACGTTGAAGATCTGGAGACAGTTTAGGCAGCATTCTAGGTTGGGAGCTGGGCCAGGGGGGGGATGCCGATTAGGGGGAACCATGGGTTCGAGCTGGGGAGGATGGATGCAACGTTCCGGGGATGGGAAGAGCGGGGGATTAAGGAAATGAAGGATCTGTTTCTGGGAGGACGGTTTGCAGGTTTGGAGAAGTTGGGTGAGAAGTTTGGGCTGGCGTGGAACTCAGGTTTCGGGTATATGCAGGTGCGGGACCTTGGAGACCGCACGGCAGTGGTCTTTCCGTCCTTCCTAATCGTGCCTCCTCTTTGTTGGAGGCGGTGCTGTCGGGGGGGGAGGGGAGGGGGGTTTGGAGAGGGGGGGGTCATCTCTGCTATTTACGGGAGGTTTTTGGAGGAGGATGGGGTGCCCATGGAAGGGGTTACGGTGGAGTGGGAGGAAGAGTTAGGGATGAGGTGCTGGAGGAGGGATTGGGTGTGAGGTGCTGCGGAGGGTAAACGCCTCGACCTCATGTATGAGACTGAAGCCATTACAGCTGAAGGTGGTGTACAGGGCGCACCTCACAAAGTCTAGGATGAGCTGGCTGTTCCAGGGGGTGGAGGATGTCTGTCAGCAATGTGGGAGGGGCCCTGTGACCCATGTTCATTTGCTTTGGTCCTGCCCGATGTTGGAAAGGTTTTGGAGAACCATCTCGGAGTTTTCCATGTGGAGGTGGAGCTCGGTCCCCTTGAAGCCATTGTCGGAGCTGCAGACGGGGTGGGGGGGCAGATGTTTTAGCCTTCGTCTCGCTGATTGATCATAGGCGGGTCTTGATGAAATGGAGGGCAGTGTCTCCACCCTGTGTCTCGGCATGGTGGGGGCACCTGCTGGAGTTTCTCACCCTGGAAAAGGTGAAATTTGCTCTAAGGGGCGGGGTGGGGGAGGGGGGGGGGGGTGAGTGATGGATTCTCCAATTGTTGGGGTTTGTTTATTATGCACTATCGGGAGTTGGTTACCGTTGACTGTTGAGGGAGGAGGTTGGGGGCGGGGGGGGGGGCGGGGGGAGTTGGCAGGCTGGGGGATTTTGTGGGGGTTGTTGTGAATTGTAAAACTGTTGAAAATTTGTTGAATAAAAATACTTTCAAAGAAACAAATTGCTAAAGCTCAACACGTATTCTTAAATTGTGAGGATTAGCCTGGGGAATGTGATGCCCTGTCCGAGATCGGTGAATCTAACCTACATTCTGTAAAACTGAATTTGATTTTCCTATGTTTTCTCTGGAAAGCTGTAAGGAGGTCGTGTTGGGTAGCATTGCGAGGGTCAAGGGTACCGTTATTGACACTGCAGTTAAGACAGACAGAGGCGGTGACAATGTCCCCTGGTACTGACCTGACGAGGGCAAAGGGGACGCATGGAGGACACAGATTCGGACAGGGTAAATCTTCACTGGATATTCTGAATTTCATGAGATAGAAGTCATTTGGGGACTCCCGTTAGATTCTACCACCCCCCCCACACAAATCTCCGGCTTTCCCGCCTGCCAAAAGCGGGAACGGAAAATCCCCCCTCGGTGTATAGAGACGTCTCTGATTCTTTCCTCACTCCCGAGGTAGCGATTTCAAATTGACGGATGGCGTCAGTGACTTCCCTCGCACAGGGGAAATATTTATTTTCTCTCAGCCGAATACAGGTTACATTCCTCCCGAGCTGCTTTGTTCCAGTGTATGGAAAATGCCACTTTAATAGGGCACAATCTGTGTAAATTCTAACAGGTCATGTGACCGTGGAGTGCAAGTTCTATGAAACACCACGAGCACGAAATAATGCACCCCGCTGATTTTGATCAGCATTTATGGACTTTCCCAATTGAATTGCTGGAGGCAAAAGACTTGCCAAGTAGAGAGTGGCGTATCACAAGAAGGTTACAGAGCTGGATGAAGGGTACTCAGTATAAATGAATACCTGATTCAATTTTGTGCCTCTTCCCTGCCCTTTTCAAGTGTGGAAGCTCCAAACAATCTTCCCCAACTGCAAAATTTTCAGTGACCCCAGTGATGGACCTCAATGACAGGAGGTGTGAAATGATCCATTTTCTGCCTCCTCTCTCCCCTCCCCTAAGCTGCAAGAGTGGGTGACCATCGAGCAATCCAGATTTCAATGCAACCAACAGGACACGCACAATGAAGAAAAAGAATGAGAGGGAACTTTTGTTGTCCCCTTTCTTTCAGGCCCGCCTTTCGATGCAGTGTTCAAATCTGCCAAACACCTCACTTTTCAATGGCCAATTCAATTGGCAGCTTCAATTCTGAGTGCTGGGTGCATGACTATCCTGAGGACGGTGCTTTGTCCCAAGCAGTTTAAGTCGGAGCTGGCTCCAAAGTGTGGTGCCCCTGCAAGAAAGTTGGCCCTGCACCGTTTAGCCCTGGCCACGATCCTGAACAGCAGCTAGGTCCAATTTACAAACCTAAATCTCTTCAGTAATTGGAAGACCTCTGCACAAAGGTCCACTGTTACCATTCACAGCAGCCTTTGGGGGAAAATAAAAGGGAGGCAACGTCATGTTTTTGATCTCATTAGGAAAGCACTAATGTGACTCATTATTGGTATCTCGTGCATCAAAGTCACTTTTGCCTCAATATTCTCTCTGAAGAGAGGTGGCATTAACAGTGCCTCGGGGAAGCATCATTTAAACCACTATTTTTGTTGTATTATTGTTTTGAAGGTGTCCCTATGTGCGATGGAGCATTTTGAACAAGGCATCAACGATAACAGCACATAATCTAAAAGACGGAGTGCCATTTTAAAGCCTGTAGGATGTTATCGGGATTTATGGAATCATTTAGTTAATACGAAAACATGAATTCCTTTGATACTAACAGCCAGCTATGACTTAAATGTTTTAACTCTTTCACGGCATGTGGACCTCGTTCACCCCTGGTGGATTCTTAGGCCATTTTAGAGGTAGTTAAGAGTCAACCATGGGTCTGAAGTCATGAGTGAGTCAGCAGATTTCTTTCCTTAAAGAGCGGTTTTAACGACAATCGACGTCATCAGGACTAGGTTTTAATTTCAGAGTTTATTATTTGCACTTAAATTCCACCAGATGCCACGGTGGGGTGGGGTTTGAACCCATAGCCCCAGAGCATTAACCTGGGCCTCTGGATTAACCACTGTGCCATCATCCCCCCTCCATTGACCCTGATACTTGATAGAGTTCGGCCCTTCTGTCAAACTCTTGATTGAAAGGAAACCATAAATGATTGAGCCCGCCAACACTAACCCTGCTGCGAGGAAGCCCATTAAGAATTTAGGATTTATACATGCAATTAGCACCATGTCCAATGACCACTTGGAATGTGTGGCTGGGAATCAATAACCTGGGACGTCTCCCGAAGCAAAAAAATCAATAAGTATTATGCCAGCCAAGTGAAACTAACTGGAACACATGAATGGGCCTTAAAATCCACATAACAATCGCCTCGCCAATATGTCACCGACAAACCACAAATAAAGTTGAGAAGTATCTGATAGCAGCTAATGACGGCAGTTCTTATCCTTACATATACGAGGAAATACATAGCCCCTTTAAGCTAACAACAGTCCCCAAGGTGCTTCACAGGAGTCTTCTAAAGTAACATTTGACACCGATCCAGATCAGGTAATGTGCATGCTCAAGGCTGAGATAGATTTTTATTCAATAAGGGAAGCAAGGGTTATGGGGATAAGGCGGGAAAGTGGATTGAGGATTATCGCATCAGATCAGCCATGGCCTCGTGGAATGGTGAGGCAGATTCGATGGGCAGAGTGGCCTACCTCTGTCTTATGGTGTTATGAGGGCTAATGGCCAAAAGCTTGGCCGCATTGAGGAAGTGAAAAAAAATTTTTAGAGTACCCTATTCATTTTTTCCAATTAAGGGGCAATTTATCGTGGCCAATCTACCTACCCTGCACATCTTTGGGTTGTGGGGGTGAAACCCATGCAAACACGGGGAGAATGTGCAAACTCCACACGGACAATGACCCAGAGCCGGGATCGAACCTGGGACCTTGGCGCGTGACGCATTGAGGTAGGTTGTAATGAGCATTCTTAAAGGAGAGAGAGAGATGGATAGATTTAGGGATAGAATTCCAGGGCTAAGGGCCCAAGCAGCGGAAGGCACGTCAGCCAAGGGCAAGGCCATAAAATTCTGGCTGTTCAACAGGCCAGCATTAGATGCACAAGGATATCTTGCAGGGTTATGCGGCTGGAAGAGAGATAGGGGGCAAGGCCGTGGAGGGATTTGGAATGAACAAAATGGTGCGCAAACCCCCAATCCAAAGGAACAAAGGTGCAGCAATGTTTTAAATAATGATGACCAATGCATCAAGTGGATACACTGTGGCTTCACAGCGCCAGGGTCCTAGGTTCATAAGAACATAAGAACATAAGAACTAGGAGCAGGGGTAGGCCATCTGGCCCCTCGAGCCTGCTCCGCCATTCAATTAGATCATGGCTGATCTTTTGTGGACTCAGCTCCACTTTCCGGCCCGAACACCATAACCCTTAATCCCTTTATTCTTCAAAAAACTATCTATCTTTACCTTAAAAACATGTAATGAAGGAGCCTCAACTGCTTCACTGGGCAAGGAATTCCATAGATTCACAACCCTTTGGGTGAAGAAGTTCCTCCTAAACTCAGTCCTAAATCTACTTCCCCTTATTTTGAGGCTATGCTGGGTCACTGTCTGTGCGGAATCTGCACATTCTCCCCGTGCTTGCGTGGGTTTCCTCCAGGTGCTCCGGTTTCCTCCCACAGTCCAAAGAGGTACAGGTTAGGTGGATTGGCCATGATAAATTGCCCCTTAGTGACCAAAAACGTGAGGAGGGGTTATTGGGTTACGGGGATAGGGTGGACGTGAGGGCTTAAGTGGATCGGTGCAGACTCGACGGGCCGAATGGCCTCCTTCTGCACTATATGTTCCATGTTCTATTCCAGTTCAGGTCTGGCATCCTGCTTTGAACTGCTGTCTAGTGTTCCTGGATGGTGATGCTGCATCTGCCTCTTTTGACATTGTGTGGCCTCGAATGATCTTTTACTTTTGAGAGAACCATTTGAGGGAGGAAGAAATAGAACACACTTGGGTTCGACAAACACACAAGGAACAAATGCCTCGCTCGAACCAGTAATCCTTGCTCGTTCAAACATCGATTTTCAGCAAATGGCTCTTTCAGCATCGTGCATTCACATTTGTAAAAAAAATAATTCCCACTTTTGCCAGCTCCATTTCTCCCTTTTGTATATTTCATAGAACATAGAACTGTACAACACAGTACAGGCCCTTCGGCCCATGATGTTGTGCCAAACTAGTCTGAAACTAAGATCAAATCAACCTACTCCCAATCATTCTAGTGCACTCCATATGCCTATCCAATAACCACTTGAAAGTTCCTAAAGTGTCCGACTCCACTACCATAGCTGGGAGTGCGTTCCACGCCCCAACCACTCTGAGTAAAGAACCTACCTCTGACATCCCTGCTATATCTTCCACCATGAACCTTATAGTTACGCCCCCTTGTAGCAGCTACATCCACCCGAGAAAAATGTCGCTGAACGTCCACTCAATCTATCCCTCTCATCATCTTATACACCTCAATTAAGTCACCTCTCATCCTCCTTCGGTCCAATGAGAAAAGCCCTAGCTCCCTCAACCTTTCCTTACAAGACCTACCCGCCAATCCAGGCAGCATCCTGGTAAATCTCCTTTGCACCCTTTCCAATGCTTCCACATCCTTCCTATAATGAGGCGACCAGAACTGCACACAATACTCCAAATGTGGTCTCACCAAGGTCTTGTACAGTTGCAGCATAACCTCATGGCTTTTAAACCCAATCCCCCCTGTTAATAAATGCTAACACACTATAGGCTTTCTTCACGGCTCTATCCACTTGGGTGGCAACTGTCAGAGATCTATGGACATGAACTCCGAGATCTGTCTGCTCCTCCACATTCTTCAGAACCCTGCCGTTAACCCTGCAATCCGCATTCAAATTTCTTTTCTTTGTTCATTGAATGTGGGACTCACTGGTTGGCTCAGCATTTATTGCCCGTCCCTAATTGCCCACTAGGCAATTTTAGCGTTAACTACACCACATTGCTGTTGATCCGGAGACACATGTAGGCCAGACCAGGCAAGGATGGCAGATTCCCTCCCTTTAAAGGGCATTCGTGAACCAGATGGGTTTTAACAACAATCGGCAATGGTGCCATTGTCATAATGGGGCTTCTAATCCAAGATTTTTATTGAATTCAAATTTTGCCATCTGCTCTGGTGGGATTCGAACCCAGTCCCTGGATTACTAGTCCAGTGGCAGTATCATTGCCTCCCCTATGTTGGAGAAACACTTGCATCTGGGTAGCACCTTTCGCCAAATCAATGACCCAAAGTGCTTTACAGCCTTCTCAACGGTAATTGAGGATGGCTAACTGCCAGTCATATTCCCACCCCATGAAAGAATTTTAAAAAGCCAACAAATTATTTCTCAAATGCAGTTAATGTAAGGAAAGGCAAATTTGAGCACAAAAAGGTCCCACAAATAGCAACAAGAATAATGATCAATTAAACCTTTTTTGGTGGCGTGGGTTGAGGGATAAATATTGCGTGGACAGCCGGAGCATTAACTTGGCCTTCTACAAGTCGTGTCATCGGATCTTTTGCGTCTTCTTCAGAGAGCAGAAAAATTTTACGTCTTATCCGAAAAGTGGCATCTCCAATGTGCAGCTCCCCCTCACCAGCTCTGCACTCGAGTGTCGGTTCAGAGGGCGTGTTAGCGGCCCAGAGTGGGGCTTGAATCTTCTGGATCAGATGAAAGAGTTCTGTCGCGATGCCAAGGCTGATGTCATACGGGTGTTTAACTGTTGGAACTGCAGGAGTGAATTCCTGGAAGGACACTAAACACTGCACTCACAATGAGTTACTATCACTAGAACTGTGCCAAGCATCAGAATTGATTTGGAAAAGAAACCCCAATTGGTTGTGGTTGAGCTAACGGTCTAATGCGGTGCAACCATTCTGAGGAGAACTGCAGATAGTTCAACTAACTTCTTCAGATACTGTTACAAAATATGTATTCGTGCAAAAGCCTACACCAAGGTAGCCAAAGGCACATAACATGTTGTGGCCTGCTCTGCAGGAAGGAGTGGGCACTCTTCAAAACTACCTTACTGTTAATAAAGTGCTTTATTTTGTTCTTTCTTCTTTCTGCCCATGTACTGAGCAGATGCCAGGTATTAGCGTGCAAGGCAATGATAGTACAGTAGTTATGTCAGCGGTCTCGGACTCCGGAGACCTGGGCTAATCATCCGGAAACACAAGTTCAAATTCCAGCGTAGCAACGAAACTTTATTAATAAATACACCTGGAATAAAACTCTCGTGACCACGGAAATGACCAAGTTGGCACAAACACTCAGCTTATTCACTCATGACCTTCATGGCCTTCAGGGAAGGAATTCCGCCATCCTGTCCTGCCCTGGCTGATATGTGACTCCAGGCCCACAGCAGTTTGGCGGCCTCCTCATTATTCCCCGAAACAGCCCCGCAAGCCACTCAGTTTACGGGAGTTACGGGCAAACTACAATTCATGCCTTGCCGGATGCTTTCCACATCCTGCGAATGAATGAAAATAAATAGGATGGCGCCAGAATTGGAAGTTCTGGGTAGCTCCAGCTAAACCCGCACTGGCCGACCTCTTGACCAGTAGAGGGTCCGGCACAGACCTCATGGAGGGGGTGAAACTGGGGAAGAGAAAATCCACCAAAAAAGAAAACCAGAAATGTATTTTTCTGCCCTTTAGTTTATTAGATGGGGGCATTAACATTTATCGTCCCAACAGGATGTTTTTACTTTGGGGTGAAGTCATCAAATCTTCATTTGAGATAAACCCAGTTGTACAATTCACTAGAAAACTCAGGAACTTTGCGCTGATTTCAGGAACCTCAATCTGATAATTGATGAATGACTTCTGCTATGCTCAAGTAGGTTTGGCTCAGGATTAATTAGAAAATACTGAACGCATGCCTCATTGGCACTGCAGATGCATACTTGGTGTGGTCATTCATGCATAGACAAGCCCCCAACACTACAATCTACATTTGATGCAGCACTCTTTCTCAAAAGGTTGCTATTTTAGATAACATATAGTACGGCATATCTTTTTCTTAAATAGCATTTTCCAGCTACACTGAGCCCGTGCCCCACGATTATACGACCTTCTGATATTAGCTTTTTTCTTAAATTCATAGCCATATGCATTTCTTGATAACACAGGAGAAATAATAACAAGTGCAATACTGAAAACAGTAAATTGCATTTGAAGAACTTCCCAGTGTTGTTCAAAATCACTGTACGCTACCCTTGTAAGGCCCACCCATTTAACAGCACTGCTTTTGCAAAAAACAGAAGCTGCTATTTTCACATTTGATTTAGTCCTTAAAGGGTTGGAACACCAAATGTCAATGAGCGCAGCTAATAACTATTAATTCAGATGGACGTTCTACAACCCACGTATTTTAAAAGGTTTTGAGGAGGAGATAGCAGAAGCATTACGATTGACATTTAATAATTTGTTCAAGGAAAGGTGTTGTGCCAGGGGGTCAGTGGATAGCCAATGTAATTCCTATATTTTAGACTGGGGGACAGAACATGTCCAGGGAATTATCGAGTGGCCAGCTTAATCGTAGCGGCCGGAAAAATAATGGAATCCACAGAGAGAATAGAAGAACATCTAGAAGTGAGAAATATTCTAATTAATTGTCAACGTGGATTCCAAAAGGGAAAGTCCTGCTTGCCCAAGCTTACTGAATGTTTTGTGGAGGTAGCAGAGAGGGTAGACAATGGTAATATAGTAGATGTAATTTATTTAGGTTTTCAACAAGGGCTTTGATAAGGTGCCTCATAATAGGCTAGTGGATAAAGACAGAGTACGTGCAAGTGGCAGAACGGATTGCTGGTTGGCTTGAAGGAGGAAAGCAGAGAGTGGTGTCAAGGGTAGATGTTCAGAGTGGCAGAAGGTGGGAGGTGGTGTTCCACAAGGATCGGTGCTGGGACCACCGCTGTTCACAATTTATCATGAGTGTTTTGCACTTTGGAATCGAAACTTCATTTTCTGAATTTGACACCAAATTGGAGGAAGGTCAATCATGAGCCGGGTGGCAACACAGAGTAGAGGGTCATTGGTAAATCTGCGGAATGGGAAAATAATTGGACAATAAAGTTCAACACAGGTAAATGTGAAATGGAAAATTTTGATAGGAAGAATACGGAGGTCACATATTACTTAGAAAGGGCAAGTCTGGGTGGATTGGAGGAACAAAGGAATTTCAGATCACAAATATAACAATCACTGGTCTTGTAAGGTCTGGAAAGGAGTCCATACCAAGCCAAACAGGTCGAGTCAAAGGGAAAAAGGTTTAATGCAGCAGAACAAGAGTACAGAACAGTTACTTTACGACAGGAGCCTGCTCACAGTTCATGGCCTCTGGTTTTACACAGGATGTAGAAGGGGGAACACCGCCCCTTATGGAGGAGGATATATTCCACTTAGTCCTTTGGGAATATCAATCCCCCAGTCTCATAAGTGTCCCATGACCTGCTTAACACCAGGTCATGGCAACTAGATGTTCCACCACAGGTGAGCAGGCAAACCAAGCATTAGGCTTTATTTCTAGCGGGACAGAATTAAAAAAGGTACAGAGGCTGTGCTAAATCTGTGTTGTACTGTGGCTAGACCACATTTGGACTGCAATTCTGGTCATCATATTATGAAACTAGCATGGTAGCGCAGTGGTTAGCACTGCTGCCTCACGGCGCCGAGGACCCGGGTTCGATCCCTGCCACGGGTCACTGTTCGTCTGGAGTTTGCACATTCTCCCCGTGCCTGCGTGGGTAAAACCCAAAGATGTGCAGGGTAGGTGGATGGGCCACGCTAAATCGCCCCTTAATTGGACAAAAAATAATTGGTGCTCTAAATTAAATTTTTTCAAATCATATTATGGAACGGATAGAGAGACACTAGAGAGGATGCAGAGACGAGTTACAAGGATGATACCAGAAATGGGTGGGCACATCTCAGGGAAGGATGGACAGGCTGGATCTGTTTCGGCCTGAAAGAAGGCTGAGATGCGACTTAGCGGAGATCTTTCAAAGTGTGAACAGTTTTGAGCAAGTGGAAACAGAGATAGTGAGCTGGACTCTCCGCCCCGCCATGCCAGATTTCTGGTTCACCCCGCCGGCGGGATTCTCCGTTACGCCGGTCGGTCAACGGGGTTTCCCATTGTGGGGCAGCCCCACGCCGTCGGGAAACCCCCGGGGCTGCCGGCAAAACGGAGAATCCCGGCGGCGGAGAATCCAGCCCAGTGTTTCCTCTTGCAGTGAAGAGCATAGCTGGAGTCCATCGACGTAAGAAATATGTTGAGGGGATTCAGGAGAAACCTCTTTACCCAAGGGTGGTAAGAATGTGGAAGTCGTTGCCACGGGGAGCAGGTGAAGTGAATAGTATGGGGTGCATTTAAGGGGAAGCTAGACAAGCATTTGAGGGAGAAAAGAAATATAAGTTTATGATCATAGATTCAGATGAGAAAAGATGTGAGCGGCACAAGTGCAGCATAAACACTGTTTCCATGCCGACATCTTATGATGTCTCCAGTATTCCTCACAGTGTATATTTAAACTATATCCACAGCAATGAACAATGCGGATCGCAGAGAGATTGGCAATACTCCTGATTTAAGTGCACTCAAGTTTTTAGCTCAGGATCAGGATTAGTGTCACTTATGAGTATTCTTAGCTCAGTTGGTCGCACACTTGCCTCTAAATCTGAAAGTTCTGGGTTCAAGTTCCACTTCAGAAATTGAGCACATAATCCAGGTTGACAGATCAGTGAACTACTGAGGGAGTGCTGTGCTGTCGGAGATTGCCTATTGAATGAGATGTAACTGATCCCATGACACTATAGCCACTATTGATGTAACTGATCCCATAGCCAGGGGCAACCCTAGCCAGTATTTGATTCTCAAGATACACTTAAAAACAGTTGATCAAATCATATTCTTATGTGGAACATTGCTGGGCTGGAAAAAGCTGCTGGGATGCCGATATTAAAAGAATAACTAAATTATTGAAAGCACAGGAAGAGAGGTGACTTGATAGAGGTGTACAAGGTGATGAGAGGCATGGATAGAGCGGATGGCCACAGACTTTTCCCCAGGGTGGAAATGGCTGTCACGAGGTGATTGGAGGAAGGTATAGGGGAGATGTCAGAGGTAGGTTCTTTACATAGAGAGTGGTGGGAGCGTGGGATGCACTGCCAGCAGAGGTGGTGGAGTCAGAGTCATTAGGGACATTTAAGCGACTCTTGGACAGGCACATGGACAGCAATAAATTGAAGGGGTGTAGGTTAGGTTGATCTTCGATGAGGATAAGTGGTCGGCACAACATTGTGGGCCGAAGGGCTTGTACTGTGCTGGACTGTTCTACGTTCCATGTTCACTTGGCTACTTCCCAAAAATTCATACGTGCCATCGTTATCTGCCTCGCATCTCAAGCTCCCGACTTCAACACCTTGGTCCGAACCCTAAACGAGGACTTGTCAAAACCTGAACAATACTGCGACACATGGCGACTGCTGCTAAAACAGTATCCAGCTTATTCCATCTTTCCAATGCTAAAGCACAAACACACACACACAAACACTCTCGCAGGATTCACCTGTTGCGCCCGGGTCCGCGCCAGGTGCAGTGTGTGAATCATGTCCCATATTATCAATGAAATGTTATATTGATGCCCAATTGTCAACTGGCTTTTGACCACTCTCCAAATTTTCCCGCCCTGCTTGTGACAAAGTTCTTATCTGCTGTAACTATTCTAAGATTCTATGATATTAATATTGTGCAGCACAATTTAAAATCGCTTTATTTCTAGAATGGCATAAATCATCAATCAGTGACTGATTTTTTTTTTGCCTTTAAATCAACTAAAGTTGCAAGTCATGCAAAACCTTTGGTGATACAGCCAAGTGTAAAATAAGGAGGAAGAGTTCAGGACTAGCCCACAGGATACGTCTGAGGAAAATACCTTCCAGATGTAACACGGATTATTTGTGGTTTGTTATATAAGCAATATTTTGACAGAACACTGGCCAATAGGAGCTTCCTTTGCATGACAGACAAAGGCCGGAATTTTCATGCCAGTGGGCTCTTCGGTGCTGCCGACGGCACATTCCCGCCACGGGTTTCCGGTGGATGTAGCGGGACGGCTGGTGAGAGCCTCGACTGTTCCTGGTATGTGGTGCATTGTTGGGCCAGTCATTCGATCTCGGCATCCAGGCCTGGCCACCACACATAGCTACGGGCCAGCATTTTCATTTTCAACACCCCTGGCTCTGTTGTGCAGATCCTGGAGAATCACCTTTCTCCCCTGGCTTGGGACCACAATGCTAGCTCCCCCACAGGAGGATGCTGTCTTCCACACTGAGCTCCTGCATCTTGCCATCAAAGGTGCTTCGGTCCTGTGGCAGTTTCCCTTGCTGGCCCCCCTGTATGACGATGTACTGTATTTTCGCCAGTACCGAATCCTTTTGCGTCCAATCTGGCTGGCGGTGGAAATGGAGGGCCTGTCGGCAGCGGGTGCCGGCGCAGTTTATGTCCGCGTTTGCAATCTGCGAACCTGGCCAATGCCCCAAGGCGTACTCATAGGCTGCAGGCAACAGGACCCATTGCTGAATCTGGGACGCTATTGGCTGGATTGCCTTATCTTCTTTAAAAGACCCGAGCAATAACTTGTGGTCCATCACAATGGTGAATCAACACCCACAGACGTATTGGTGAAAATCTTCACTGCAAAGACAACGGCCAAACCTTCTTTTTCGATGTGGGTGTAATTGTGCTCCGCAGCGACCAAAGTCCGTGACCCGTATGCTATTGGGCTTTCCTTATCGTCAGCCATGTGGTGGGTCAACACTGCTCCGATTGCGTACGGTGAGGTGTCACATGTCACCTTGGTGGGGTCGTAATATGTCAATACCCTGGCGACATCAGGTGCTGTTTCACCCTGGCAAAAGCCTCCTCCTGAGGCGCTCTTCACGCCCGTTCTTGCTGCTTCTTCAGCCATGCATGCATGCGCAGCGAATGCATTGAATCTGCCAAACAGCAGCATTTTCAAACCGGTGCAAATTTTGTGAAGAGACGTGGTTGTGCTCCAAATGGTTAGCAGCACCGACTGTAATTCCACTTTATCCTCATCGCCAATTTATTAGTCATGGAGGAGTCCAGAAAGGAGCGTCAAAAAATGGTTAATTTCCAAAAGGAAAGTATTTGCAAGGAACAGTCCCAGTCCATGTCGGGACAACTCTGCAGTTCAGCTTTTAGCTGGGCCGACATTTATGGTACTGAATTAACAAGGTCACTGATGGGCCTCCACCCCTCAGTGGGGGAGCTCGTATTCAGTGAGGCTCATGGAGACATTAATCGTGTCGTCCCCGTGGGTCTCGGGGGGGCTATAACACCCACGGTGAAGAGGCAGCCATTAATTATGAATATTTTTAATGCATCACACTTGCGATATGACTACAAGACCCGGGATGTACCTCTGAGGCTGTATAAGGCTCTGGTCAGACTCCATTTGGAGTATTGTGAGCAGTTTTGGGCCCTGTATCTAAGTAAGGATGTGCCGGCCTTGGAAAGGGTCCAGAGGAGGTTCACAAGAATGATCCCCGGAATGAAGAACTTGTCGTATGAGGAACGTTTGAGGACTCTGGGTCTGTACTCATTGGAGTTTAGAAGGATGAGAGGAGATCTTATTGAAACTTACAGGATACTGTGAGGCCTGGATAGAGTGGACGTGGAGAGGATGTTTCCACTTGTAGGAAAAACTAGAACCAGAGCACACCATCTCAGACTAAAGGGACGATCCTTTGAAACAGAGATGAGGAGGAATTTCTTCAGCCAGAGGGTGGTGAATCTGTGGAACTCTTTGCCGCAGAAGGCTGTGGAGGCCAAATCACTGAGTGTCTTGAAGACAGAGAGATATGTTCCTGATCAATAAGGGGACCAGGAGTTATGGGGAGAAGGAAGGAGAATGGGGATGAGAAAATATCAACTATGATTGAATGGCGGAGCAGACTTGATGGGCTGAGTGGCCTAATTATGCTCCTATGTCTTATGGTCTTATGGACTACACTGGTAAGGAACTTCAGTTACTTTCACCCTTGGTTCTGATGCTCCAAATCCCCTCTGCATCTGCCCCCACCAACTCCAGCAGGTCAGGTTGAGGAGGGTGCACCTGCCCTAGAGCAGGCTGGAGTCCTTCAGGCCTCGGGTCTCCAGAGGACCCCCACAAAAGTCACCCCAGACAACAGGACTTAGCAGGGAGCAGACTGCCTCCACCTCTGTGGCAGACGTTGGGGCGGCGTGTGCAGTGGTAGGATAAGAAAAATTGAGAAGTTTTGAAAATGCAATAGTGGCACATGTGTTTGTTCACTGTATATACTCTTCACGACTGTAAATATAGTTTGCACCTATCCCTCCCCAAATTTCAGGTATTCAATGGCTAAGTGGTGCGATGCAAGATCCCACGTTCATTCAAAGGTCCAAAAGGAGCCCCATCAGTTTGCTCTCATCTGGATCCTATCTCTGTCCATTAACTCTCAGTGGACTAGCTCTTACACTCTAATATGCAGATTTGCCAAAAAGGTGGGTCGAGGCGAAGAAGGATCACCCGGCCTCTATTGTTTGCGTTGCGCCATGCCATTCCGCCTTTCAGCATGATATGGCTGATAGATACCTCCAGGCCCTCCGGCAGCCCGACAATCCTTAAGTTTTGCCTTCTGGAGTGGTTCTCTAGATCGTCAAGCTTGGCTTTTAGCACTCTACCCTCCTCAGTCAGCGCCGCCATCTCTGCCTCCAGAGAGCCAACCCAATCACTATGGTCAGAGAGCGCCATCTCCACCTTCTGTGTCATCACCCCCTGTACCTCTATCCGCTGATCCATGTTGCCCATGGCCGCCTGAATTGGGACCGAAGCCATTGCCTTCCCCAGATCCCCAGCCACCGCCTGCCGCTGCTGCTTAAATACGTCGGTCAAGAGTCGAACCGACGTCTCAGTCGCCCACTGAGGGGGTCAGCAACTCAGCAGAGCAGCAGCCGCTTCCACGTTCCCCTCTGCTGAGGCTCGAGGAACTTTGGGGTCTGACGACAATCCTTTGCCCGACTTCTGCTTTGTGCTATTTTTACCGGACATTACTCGGACGTGGGAGTCTTATTCCACCAAACGACACCAATTTCCTCCAATAAACCGCCCATGAGCCGGGCATAAAGGGTTAAAAGCCAAGTACACTGGCGGGAGCCACCACATGTGCGACTGCCCACCACATAACTGCAACAGGAAGGCCAAATATTCACTAATATTGGCAGTATTGCCATGTCACTATAGTGCAAGTGGATGATTCAAATGTCATCGTAATTTTAAAGAATTCATTTATGGGATGTGGGCATCGCTGGCTAGGCCAGCATTTATTGCCCATCCCTTGTTGCCCTTGGTTGTGAGCTGCTTTATTGAGCCGCTACAGTCCACAAGGTGTAGGTACACCCACAGTGCTGTTAGGAAGGGAGTTAATTGTGAAATAAATTTATTTGTTCATATGGCATATGTATTTAACTTGATCCTCATTTCATTTTTTAACATCTGTCATCAGTGAACTGTACACTGAAGTTACTTCTAATAAAATATCAAATTGATTACCGTCTTCTCAACACTTGGTAAGCTGAAATAATCAGTACTTGTTCAGTATCTTTTTAAACGATCTAATCTACTTCTAAACATATTTTTCTGGACAATTCAGTAGATATGTCTTCAGCCTTGGCTTTGAATGCCTCTGCTGGATTCGCAACGGCAGGAAGCAAAATTCACACGTGCGATTTTAGTTAATTTCTCTATCTGTCGGTGTCCACCCAGCATGCCTCAGCCATATCTAGGGCCAATTTTTGGACTGCAGAGGGTGGAAATTGCGGTCAAGTGTTTTCTTCTTGTCAGTTCATAAAGAGTTATCTTTTTCTTTGATTCTGCTCGACAGTAACAACACCCTATAATATTATGTTAAAGAACAATCCGATCGCTGGGTTTAAGGACATAACTGGATGTTGTCTGGCTGGGAACATACAAAAGGGGACTAAAGAGGGCTCGGTCCTTTCTGTCTGTGACGTTCTACATACACTTTGTGTGTGTGTGTGTGTTTAATAATTCATATAGTTAATTGTCTTAGAGTAGTGTAGTCCTGTTTGTGTGTATTTGTTCTTTCTTTAATTTAATAAATAATCTTTAATAATTTTTACGCGATGATAAAGCTGCTTATTCTTACTGGGGATTCACTTGACTCCTCAAACCATTCCAAAAACAAAACTATACACCCCCACATACCAGTGTTCTAAGTTAGGGTACCCTTGCAGATAACATCAGCGTTGTTCGTGACACACTTAAATGGGAAATTAATCTCCTCTTTGGGACCTTGGCTCACCACTGGTATTAACTCAGCAGCAGGGGGCGTGGTTGATTACCATGCAGGGAGGTACAACAAGGAAACTTGGGCAGGAGTTGATTGTGGGCTCCCGGGTTGAGGGTGGGGTGTTTGAAAATCCCTTGTTTGAAGCCACTCAGTGTCTGATCAATGGAGCTGGCATCAGAAGGTCGGGGGGGGGGGCAGTTTGAGAGCCACCCCCACCAACTTTTCTGCTGACCACCCCTCCCCCCTTCCCCCAAGACCCCCATATCGCCAGAACTCAACTGTGGCCTGGGATCCAGCAACAGCCTAGGCCTCAGGTGGATGTTGTACCAGCGGCAGCCACCGCTCCCTGGTGGCGCTGCTGCACAAATAGGACCCCCGGCCCCCCGAACAGCATTCGATCGGGAGGGGTTCTGACCCCTGGGTCCTTGAACACAGTGGAAGGCCTACCGATGTCCAGTTAAATGCCTGAGTGGCACTTAGTTCTGGTGGGCCTTCCTGAAAAGGGGCAATGTGGGAGCTCTCTCTTTCTCCCCAGCCAACGGGCTTCCATTAAATAGCACCCGCTATCTTTCAATGAGATGCAAAGTCATGACCCCAGATGTTTTCGCAAGTGGATGCAATAAATGCATTTGTTCTGTCTGAAGTAGTGCAAAGGAGTTCTCCCAGTAGCAGGTATACCTCAGAAAACAGAGTAACTGAACATCTGTGCAAATGGTCTGCCTACAAAACAACAATGCTGCATTTGGTAAATAATTCACTCTCTGTCTTCACTCAACCTGAAGACATGAAAGGCGCTATATAAACGCAAGTTCTTTCTGTGATTTTCGGCCATGTTATGCAAATTGCTCAAGCTATGGGATCGAGAGGCTTATTTAGAACAGCGTTAAAATAAGGTTGGGTGCCTTACCGCCCCATTCCCAGGCCCCTTCCCTTCTGCCAATCAATGCTTGTTCGAGGGTGTAATGGCATCGGGCTTGCTGGTGTTGATGGGGTGGGTTTTCCACCCCGACTCTCTGGATGGCAGGTTCCGAACCGCCAACATGGTGAAAATTCTGGCCCTGCTGTTTCCGCGACTCTGTCACCCTGGAGCAAGATTATTTCTAGTTGATGTTCTTTTGAACAAAACACTTTCTTAAAATCTGTTCAAAGTGATTTATCATCAATGTGATAACTCATGTTTCCCTGCTCCAAATCTGAATTTCATGTGAAATACTACACCTAGATTTCCTTTCCCTACCTGTGACAGACTCAGATAGTAAAAAAATAAAATTCTCATTTATAATAGCGCCTTTTCCCAATCTCAGGACACTCCAAACGGCTTTCCAGCCAATATACCACCGGGCAGGTATTCAATGTAGTTGGTTGAGGGGTAAGCATGTTCCTGTACATCCGGCATAACTCTCCTGCTCTTCTTTAAATTGTGCCATGAGGTTTTGTTTACATCCACTTGCGAGGAAAAGCAGCCCCTGGCTCACTGTCACGTCCTTAAGACTGCACCTCCAACACTGCAACTCTCCTTCAGGACTGCAAGCAAGCATTAGCTTAGGTTTTTTTGTGCACTAGTCGCAAGAGTGGGGGTTGAACTCACAACCTCCTGATTCAGAGGTGAGAACTTCTGTCCTCTGCCCTGACCTTGCCTGAGACTGGACAATTTTGCTGGGTTAGAGTCAACATGTATTCACGGTGGGTTCCTAGGGACAGCCCCTAGCATCATCAGTCAGGAGCACAGCAGTGACCTTAACTCTCCTATCAAATATGATATTTTGTCTTTTTCTCCTCATTCTTTCAAAATCATTGGTTGGCACCCAATCCACCACCTTTAACCTTCACTCCCTGCACCACTGGTGCACCATGGCAGTCTGTACCATCTGCACTACAGAATGCATTGGAGCAACTCACCAAGGCTCCTTTGACAGCACCTTCCAAATCCATGACAAGATGCATTGGAACACCACCATCCACAAGTTCCAGCCCACACATCGACCCGGCTTGGAAATATATCACCGTTCCTTTACTGTGTTACTGAATCAGGAGGTTGTGAGTTCAACCCCCACTCTTGCGACTAGTGCACAAAAAAACCTAAGCTAATGCTTGCTTGCAGTCCTGAAGGAGAGTTGCAGTGTTGGAGGTGCAGTGTTATGGGCCTGAGCTTAGAAATGAAAATGAAATGAAAATTGCTTATTGTCACAAGTAGGCTTCAAATGAAGTTACTGCGAAAAGCCGCTAGTCGCCACATTCCGGCGCCTGTTCGGGGAGGCTGGTACGGGAATCGAACCGTGCTGCTGGCCTGCCTTGGTCTGCTTTAAAAGCCAGCTATTTAGCCCTGTGTGCTGAACCAGCCCCTGTACAAACTCCAAAGTGTATTATGAAGCTCATCTGACCTATAACCTTTATGTTGAATTTGGCTCGGGTGAGCACAAGCGCCTTCACTTCAGGTGTGATTCATCAGAGTCCCTAGGCGCTGTTATCAAAACAAAGTTTATTATAAGAATGTAGTTAACATATATTAAACACTTAGCAAGAAGTTGTTCTCAATTACAAACATGAAAAAACACACAAAGCTCCAGTAATCTGTGTATATAACTGTTAATGAATCCCCTTAGCTGTTCCAATTCAATACGAAATCCAATAAACCAAAACCCCTTTCAAGGGCCTGGCCCAGCACACTGTAATCTCACTTGAATGGGACTGGTCCTTTCCCTGAGATTCTGGTCCAGCCTCCAACCAGGAGATTCAAAACTCCTTCCGGAAAGCAACTCTATCTTTAAAGTTATCGAGACAGTTTGCCTCACCCAACGTGCTTTCAGTTCGCCGGAACTGCTTTAAAATAAAAACAGAGAAAACAGGGAAACACTGCTTCTCTTCTGCAGTCCAAACCGAAACGGAAACCAAAACACTAAACTCCCCCACTGAAGCCGTGCTACAAACCATGTGGTTAAAAACAAAACCTTTCTTAAAGGGACACTCGCATCATAACTGTCAGTGGGTCAAAACCCTGGAACTCCCTCCCAAGCGGAACTGTGGGTGTCCCCAAACCTCATGGATTTTAATGATTAAAGAAGGCAACTCATCATCAGCTTCTCAAGAGCAATTAGAGACGGGCTATAAATATTGGCCTCGCCAGTGAATCCCACACTCGACAAACAGAAATTTGTGTGTTTTTTTTAAATTGTAAACCAAGTTCAAAGCCATTTTAACCGATCGACTCACAGTTGGTGAACATTCATATTGTAAAACTGGAAGTGGACTGTGGAGAAAATATTTATGCCTTTCACGTTTTTGTGAAAGATTAAGTACATTGGACAGGGTTAGTGCATGAGAAAGCGCTGTCAGGCCGCAAAATAGCATTTAGCGTTAAAAGGTTGGAAACTGTAAAACTGCACAATGTTCAAGTGCGCACTTCACGAGGTGAATAAATAATTCATTTAAGTACGGAGACAAGGGCCTTCTCGTAGCAACGAGTTTTAAAGAAATGCGGTAAAATCTTATGACATGTCCGACAATGATGTGTGGCAGATGACTGGATTCCCATGCTCCAGACCAGAGTTCAAATCCCAGTCACAAGCCTGAGATTAGTAGAGGTTTGAAACCTGCAGCTGCTTGAAACCAACAAACTGGTGGATGACTGACAAAATCGTTTGGTCACCTGAACTCGTGTCTCTTCACGCGGCCCGGTGTCAAATGCTGTTCAACAATTTTACTGAGAAGCGCTTTGTGACGTTAAAGGTGCAATTTGCTGCCTTTGACTCTCGGTGCAGAACCATGTCCCAAAACTGCAATTCAGACTTTCATTCTGCATTGTGTCCTCTTTGTTCTCTATATGGCCATCACCCTTTGATAACTACGGAGATGCAGGCAATCAGGCCGACAATTTAACTCGAGAGCTGGCCACCAAAACGAGGCCTTTAGCTCACCCTCTGATCGCTCACGAGAAAACTGCTGGCAGGGGAACAATAAACTCCCAGCAGTAAAGGAGCAGAGACTGGGAAGTCAGTGGAGAATTGGCACACACACAACATGCTGGGCTACCATGTTACTTGGAGTCTGTAGCCTTACAGGGAGGTGGGAGGGGGGTGGGAGGGCAGAGGAATTAACCATCTTACAGCTAACAAGGCAGGATACAGGACAGTCTGTTCAGACCAGCCGGCGTTGCACTAATCTTGTTGGGAGGAGGAGGCAGGCGATTTTCCGGCTACAATGAGAAGCCAGGACAAAAGGACAAAACAGAACGATAACTCACCACAGTGCACAGGAATATCAGAGCAAGGGTAGGCCATTCAGCTCCATCTGCCAGAGGAAGAGGCCCCTGAGGTTCTGGCACTCAAGTTAGATCACAGCTGATCAGTATCTTAACTCCATATTCTGGAATGCCGAATAACCTTGCTTCACAAAAATCTTTCAATTGCAGTTTTTCAGTGTGCGAACAGAGTCGCAGATTCTCACGACTCTTTGTGCTTCCTGACTTCAGCCTCACAGTTTTAAGGTTGTGCCTGTGGATGCTCCCACCAGAGGAAATAGTTCCCTTCTATCTACACTATCAAATCCTTAAATCATCTTGGGCCCTTTCATTAGATCACCCACCCCTTAATTGTCCATGCAAACTGCCCTCATAATTTATCCCTCCGAGCAAGTTAGAGATCAGCTTGCTAAATACGGTGGAAAGCTGAAATAAAATCAGATCTTGCCGGAAAAGCTCAGTAGGTGGGGCAGCATCTGTGCAGAGGGTTGGCACGGTGGCTCACACTGTTGTTCCAGGGTCCCAGGTTCGATTCCCGGCTTGGGTCACTGTCTGTGCGGAGTCTGCACGCTCTCCCCTTGTCTGCGTGGGTTTCCTCCGGGCGCTCCGGTTTCCTCCCACAGTCCAGAGATGTGCAGGTTAGGTGGATTGGGCGTGCTAAATTGCCCCTTAGTGTCCAAAAAAGGTTAGGTGGGGTTGTTGGGTTACAGGGATAGGGTGGAGGTGTGGGCTTAAGTAGGGTGCTCTTTCCAAGGGCTGGTGCAGACTCAATGGGCCAAATGGCCCCCTTCTGCACTGTAAAAACTATGAGAGAGAAATAGAGTTTCAAGTCGAGAGCTGGCCAAAGAGTTCTCCAAGGAATAAAATTCAACCATTACTACTCTTAATTAATGTGAAAAAGATACATTCCGAGAATGTTATTACCAGCCTTCATCCCATATAGTTGTTGACCAACCCGCTGTCTATTTTCAGCATTTATGTTTCAATTTAGCATTTTAACCGTCTTATGCAATTGTATCCAGGCAAACTTAATTGACGTGGCAGCTGATTGTGGGGCTGATGTTGCAAATTGGGAATCATAAACTTCAATCCCACCTCGACTCTCAGAAACCAAAATCAGCAAATCTGCTCATTTGTGGACTTGCTTCAAGAGATGTCCACGTTAGCTGCTGGATTGCTGCAATCTCCTCCAAGGAAGAGACCCCACCATCCATTCTCCAGTTCCACGCCGTATGATTAACTTGTAATGGTCTCAAGGGTAATGAGACAATTAATGACACTGTTATAGAGTGTTAATGTTATGCAATAACGGCACTGTTATAGAGTGTTATTATTATGCATCTTCTTCTTTTAAATCCATTGCTGATGCCATCAGTAAGCGCTGTGATGTCATTTGTTGTTGTTACTGGTGTATATTCGTATTTAACTGTCGTCAGTTCTAATTCTATTCAGTTGCTGTTATTTCGATGTTTAACAAGATGTTTTTGAGTCCATACTGTATTTTAAACTTTATTGTTTTTACATATTAAAGAAGATGAATTTGGGCAGCACGGTAGCATAGTGGTTAGCACAAATGCTTCACAGCTCCAGAGTCCCATGTTCGATTCCCGGCTTTGGTCACTGTCTGTGTGGTGTCTGCACATCCTCCCCGTGTGTGTGTGTGGGTTTCCTCTGGGGGCTCTGGTTTCCTCCCACAGTCCAAAGTTGTGCAGGTTAGGTGGATTGGCCATGCTAAATTGCCCGTAGTGTCCTAATAAAATGTAAGGTTAAGGGTTACGGGTATAGGGTGGATATGTGGGTTTGAGTAGGGTGATCATGGCTCGGCACAACATTGAGGGCCGAAGGGCCTGTTCTGTGCTGTACTGTTCTATGTTCTATGTTCTATGTTCATATTGCAGCCTATTCAGATGACATTTTAATTTTGGGTAAGACTGCGAAGGAGATGTGGCGTCACCCTCACAACCCAAAGATGAATGAATGAAAATCGCTTATTGTCACAAGTAGGCTTCAGGGTAGATGGATTGGCCACGTTAAATTGCCTCTTAATTGGGAAAAAAAATAATTGGGTACTCTAGATTTATTTTTTAAAAGACTGAGAAGGAGCACCACAGCAACCTGGATCGAGTTTTTAATAAGTTTTTAGAGGCGGGACTGCATCTGAAGCGGACTAAGTGCACCTTTGAGGCACTGAGGGAGAGTATCTAGGCCACAGAAATACTGCACAAGGCTCGGCTCTTGTGGAAGGGCAAGTTCGAGCGATTTGAGGGCAGCACGGTAGCATGGTGGTTAGCATAAATGCTTCACAGCTCCAGGGTCCCAGGTTCAATTCCCGGCTGGGTCACTGTCTGTGCGGAGTCTGCACGTCCTCCCCGTGTGTGTGTGGGTTTCCTCCGGGTGCTCCGGTTTCCTCCCACAGTCCAAAGATGTGCGGGTTAGGTGGATTGGCCAGGCTAAATTGCCCTTAGTGTCCGAAAAAAAATAAATAAGGTTAATGGGGGTTGTAGAGTTACTGGTGGATACGTGGGCTTGAGTAGGGTGATCATTGCTCGGCACAACATCGAGGGCCGAAGGGCCTGTTCTGTGCTGTACTGTTCTAAATCTAAATCTAAGGAAGCTCCAGACCCCAGGAATGTGGCAGAATTCAGGTCATTTGTAGGTTTGATAAACTATTATGGCAAGTTTTTGCCAGACCTGTCCACAGTATTGGCTCCACTGTACTGCAAGGATTACAGTGTAGCCGCTAAGCTTCTGAACGACTGATGTATATTTAAGGCATTAGTTTCATTGTATTTCTGTCTTTAAAGGGGATTAAGATTTAAGGGGGGGGGGGGGTGTGAGATAGTGTTATTATTATGCATCTCATTTAAATCCATTGCTGATGTCACCAGTAAGTGCCATGATGTCATTCGCTGTTGCCATTACCTGTGTATTTTTGTATTTAACTGCTGTTAGTTCTAATTCTATTTTCTCACTGTTATTTCAATGTTTAACCAGCTGCTCCTGCTTTTGAGTCCACGCCGTATTTTAAACTTTGTTTTGTACATTAAAGAAGATCAAGTTATATTTTCGACTACCTTTTTGAGGTCAAGTTACCACAGACACCAACATCCTCAGGAGAAATAAAGGGCAAACTCCCGCAATATTTCAGTTTTCCTGCTTGATCAGAAATCCCATCCCGACATCAGACACCAGCGATGTTCATTTTTCCTTCACTTTAGAATTTCAGATGTTGCACTTTGAAGAGTTTTCATCTTCAACTAAACAAAAGGCACCACTTTAGCACTGCATTTTTTGGTACTGCCGTTTTCATGTGACGGCATAACCCAATGCTAATCAGATTCTAGAAGATTATCCTTCTACTCTCAGAGATTAAAGGAGTTCCTGCAATTGGACAGAATTACATTTGATTTATTCACAAAATAGATATGCACGAACACACTTGCTTTCTTTTGAGTACATTTGCTGATGAAATAGACGAACAAATAAACTTATTCCTTCTTCATGGTGTCTGCTGGAGCAGCCTGGGTTGACAGGCCCCTGGGTCACTCACCCTCCTTCACTTTCTGCCTCTCTTCCCTCCTCTCTCTTAAATATCTGCCTGCCTACAGACACACGCTTTCTACCTGTCCCTCGCCACCGCGCCGAGCCTCTCTGCATTACCTTAAAAACTTAAACAATGTTCCTTTCTCCGCATTTGCCATGTTCTTCTCATTGTCCAGCCCACCAAGACGCTCAAAACAAAATCTATCCAGATTGACTCAAATTCCGCTCTTCGGGTCATGAAGTGCAGAGTGTGGCCATTCAGCCCATCATGGCTCCTGAAAAGGCTACCCAATTATGCGCTGACTTGAAAGAGCTATCCAGTTAGGTAAGGGCATCCACTCCTTTCAGAAAGTATCTCACCTTTAGCCCACCCACCGCTCACCAGACAGTCCTGCTCAAAGCGCAAACTCAACATCCAGAGATACCATGGGAAGGATAGTCTTCCTGGTTACCTTTCGTTACAAACATATGAATGAGGAGCAGGAGGGGGCCATTCGGCCCCTCGAGCCAGCTCTGCCATTCAGTAAGATCATGGCAGATCTGCCTGTAGCTTCAACCTCACGTTATTGCCTATCCCCATGGTCAACCAGCTGCCTTCAACACCGGCAGCATTGTCGCCCCCCCCCCCCCCCCCCGCCATGCCAGCCGAAAACGTCAGTCACCGGTGCGTTTGACACCTCTCGGACCCGCCCTGTCAACACCAGACTGCCGTCCACTTCCCAAGTGGACAAGAGGGCTTCAGCCTGAATACATGGATGTTTCTCCAGACTTTGGTCGGGGGCAGTGTTATGATCCCCTTGGGGCCAAGAACTATCCTCCATTTGATTTCCCTCTTACGCGGCTGAGTATGACCTCTCCTGGTAACTGGGGATGAGTCTCCCCTTAACAAGAGGAAACTAGACCTTATAAAAACCCTGACCTGAGAGTGGCCCTTCGGCGATAGTAGTAGTAGTATTGTTACTTTGCAAATACCGTAATAAACCAGTTGTTCATTTCTACCTCCCTGTGTGTTTCTGCTGTCTCTCCCATTCGGGTTCGACACTTTCTTCCAATCTAATAGAACCTTCCCTAAATCAATGGAATTTTTGAAAATTAAAAACAATGCATCAACTATCTTATTAGCCACTTCTTTCATGGCTTTAGTGTGAAGTTCATCTGGGCCTGGGGATTTGGCAGCTCACAGTGCCAACAATTTGCTCAATACCATTCCCCTGGTGATTGTGATTTTCCCGAGTTCCTCCCTCCCTTCCATTTCCTGATTTCCAGCTATTTCTGGGATGTGGCTGGTGCCCTCCATAATGAAGGCCGATGCAAAAGAAGTGTCCAATCCATCTGCCATAATCCTGCTTTCCAGACTGGGGGCTTTTCACAGTAACTTCATTGAAACCTACTTGTGACAACAAGCGATTTTCAAATTTTCATTTCAATTCCCTAGACACACTTTCTACAGGGCCAAAGTTAACTTTTTCAACTCTTTTCTTATTTAAGTATCTATCGAAACATTTACCTTCCATATTTATATTACTAGCTGGCTTTATATCGTAGTCTAATTTTTTCCTCCTTGTCAATTTTTTGTCATTCTTTGCTGTTCTTTATATTCCTTCCAATTTTCTGACGTACCATTGATCTTTGCATAAATATATGGGGCTGAACTCTCCGCCGTCGGGATTCTCCATTTTGTTGGCAGCCGGGGGTTTCCCGGCAGCGTGGGGCTGCCCGCCATGGGAAACCCCATTGACCCGCCGGCGAAATGGAGCATCCCGCCGATGTGCCGCACCAGAAATCTGCCCATGGTTTCTCTTTAAGCTTAATGCTGCCTTTAACTTTTTTAGTTAACGATGGATGACGGGTCCTCCCCTTGGAATTTTCCTTTTTCCTTTCTGTTCTGCGTATTCCGAAATATCCCTTCAAATGTCAGCCACTGAACAGCCATCGACCTATCCCTTACGCACATTTACCGTCCACTTTCACTAGCTCCGCTTTTATGCCTTCATAATTTCCTGATCTTAGGGGAGGCAGTGGTATAGTGGTATTGTCATTGGGCAAGAGACCCAGGATAGTTCTCTGGGGACCTGGCTTCAAATCCCACCATGGCAGATGGTAAAATTTGAGTTCAATAAAAATCTGGAACTAAAAATCTAAAGGTGACCATGAAACCATTTTTCGTTATTGTAAAAACCCATCTGGTTCGCTAATGTCCTTTAGGGAGGGAAATCTGTCGCCCTTACCTGGCCTAGTCTACCTGTGACTCCAGACCCACAGCAATGTGGTTGACTCTTAAATGCCCTCAGGGATGGGCAATAAATGCTGGCCCCAGCCAGCGACGCCCACATCCATAAACAAATAATTTAAAAAATGTTCATCCCTCTCTATTATACCAATTTAGTAACAGAGTGATCCTTCCACCTTTTCCTAACTTCCTGTCCTTCCGTCCATATTCAGGTCTCAATCCATGTCATTCTGTAGCCATGTCTCTATAATGGATTTCAGATGGTACTTATGAATTTCAGTAGAATTATCAGTTCATCTTTTTTATTTTGAATGCCCCATGCGGGCTGCACGGTGGCACAGTGGTTAGCACTGCTGCCCCACGGCACCGAGGACCCGGGTTTGATCCCGGCCCCGGTTCACTGTCTGAAGTTTGCACATTCTCCCCATGACTGCATGCATCTCACCCCCACATCCCAAAAGATGTGCCTTGTAGGTGAATTGGTCACGCTGAATTGCCCTTTAATTGAAAAAAAAAAGAATTGGGTACTCTAAAGCTATTTTTAAAAATTGAATGCTCTGTGCATTTAGATACACAGCCTTTAGTTTTGCTCCTTTATAATTTTTGTTGCATTTAGAATTATCTGCTGATTTACTCTTCGATTTGTACCCTCTGCCCCTTCCTCTCATGGTCTGTTTATCATTTCCCGTATTAGTACCTTTGTCTTTTGCCTTGTTACGATCCACATAGCGTCCTCCTCCACTTCAGGTACAATGTCTTCAGAGGGCATTGAACTTGCATGGCAAAGTAGTGCAGTGGTTTGCCGTAGCTTTCTGAAGTACAGCTGACCAAGAAACATTCACGCTCTTACCGCCCGCTAGAAAAACTGCACAAGTTGCTCAGGAAGCTCGGAGGAGTTTCGCTGGAATCATAGAATCCCTACAGTGCAGAAGGAGACCATTCGGCCCATCGGGTCTACACCAACCCTCTGAAAGAGCACCCGACCTAGGCCCCTCTCCCTCACCCTATCCCCTTAACCCTGTAACACCACCTAACCGTTGGACACTAAGGGGCAATTTAGCGTGGTCAATCCCCCTAACCTGCACATTTTTAGACCGTGGGAGGAAACCCAGAGGAAACCCAGACACAGGGATAATGTGCAAACTCCGCACAGTTACCCAAGGCTGGAACTGATAATATTTAAAGAACACGGGAGTGAAATAACGTGTTTTTCTGACCATCACAAAGCACAAGTGCAGAACATAATCAGATTCATGGATAATGAACATGTGTTGCTACGAGAGTCAGCTGAAGTTCACTGAAAGGGCAAGATAAGATTAAATGGAGATTTTAAAGGTGGCCTCTGGACCAATATTTTTGCCCATATTTAAAAGGAAAATAACTGCTGCCCCGTAGATTTTGTCAGACTTTGTGGTAATTGCTTTGCATAGTTTGTTCACCTATGTATCCTCGAGACCCAATGGAATAATGCCAGGCAAATCAGATTATAGTCCTGGTGCTCCGTGTTCACCTCTCTGGGCCAGGGTACACATTACACACTGGGCAGCACGGTAGCACAGTGGTTAGCACTATGGCTTCACAGCTCAAGGGTCCCAGGTTCGATTCCCGGCTTGGGTCACTGTGTGTGGAGTTTGCGCATTCTCTGCATGTCTGCGTGGGTTTCCTGCGGGTGCTCCGGTTTCCTCCCACAATTCCCGAAAGGATGTGCTGTTAGGTAATTTGGACAATCTGAATTCTCCCTCAGTGTACCCGAACAGGCGCCGGAATGTGGTGACTAGGGGATTTTCACAGTAGCTTCATTGCAGTGTTAATATTAGCCTACTTGTGACAATAAAGATTATCGTCTCACATCCATACCATACACCTAAATCACATTTTGGAATCGGGGTAATACTCAGCGGGTTGGTGAAGTACAATGTTGATTGCGTGTTTCGGGAGAACCACAGTGTGTCATATTTTCCGGAGCACACCGTGAAGGAAGATATGTCTGGATAACCAGCAGCCACAATTACTGGGAATGATTAAAATAGGTGTCATCACAAGGCTATGGGTTGAACTCCCAATCCAGGTTCTGAGCACAAACATCTACCGAGGGAGTGTTGCTGTGTCAGAGGTGTTGTCCCTCAGGCGAGATCTCAAATCAAGGCCCATTTGCCCTTTCCGGTGGATGGAAAAGCTCCTGTGGCACTGTTCCAAAGAAGAATAGGGGAATTATCCCAGGTGCCCTGCACAACACATCATCCCTCAACCAACATCACAAAAATAGATGGTCTGCTAATGATCACATTGCCGTTAGTGGGGTCTCGCAGTGCATGAATTAACTGCTGCATTTCCTGCACTCCAACAGTGACTACACTTCAAAAGTACCTCATTGGCTGAAAATTCTCCTCGGTAGTCTGATGGCCATGAACAGCGCTGTATAAATGCAAGTCTTTCTTTGATCAACTGTCTAAAAATCAGGGTTTTTACAGGTTTGCTGGTTTGTGGTGCAATATCGGGGTCATGGGAGGGGGTGCGCAGGGAGAAAAAAATCCGTTTGCATCTGAAACAGCACTAAAATTCAGTAAAACCGACAAGGAACTGAAACAGGGTTTAAGCTTTATTACTGGAAACAATACTTAAATGGAGAATGCTGCGGTGTAGAGGGATCTAGGTGTTCTTGTGCATGGGTCACAAAGGTTTGTATGCAGATGCAGTAATTAATTAAGAAAGCTAATGAATGCTATCCTTTATTATGAGAGGAATTGAACATTAAGGTATGGTTGCTACATTACAGGGCATTGGTGAAACCATAGGCACAAATTTACCAATCTCGTTACACCAGGAGAGGCCCAAATTAGGCTGTGCGCGAATCACCCTCACTGGGCATGGTCCAGATAATTATATTTAAATGAGCCTTTATATTCATGTAAATTTAGAGCCAATTTTGTAAAGATAATATTTGTCAGGTTACGGGATAGGGCGGGGCAGTGGGTCCAGGGTTAGTGGCAACTCAATAGGCCAAATGGCCTCCTTCTGCACTGTAGGGATTCTATGGTCCTAAATACGCACGGCCTACTTCAGGCCACATTCGCCCTGCGCCACGGTCACTGATTGCACTGGTGAGGTCTCACCAGGGTGCCGGTTAGTGCTGGTCTCCACAAGCGGAAACCAGGTCTGATGGTCACTTTGGGAGAAGCACCCCCGGGTGGCTAGGGACAGGGCAGTACCCTGGCACTCCACCTGGCACCCTGGAATTGCCAACCTTGCATGGTCAGGGTGCTCAGTTGGCACTGGAAAGGGCATTACTTGGGTGTCAAAGATCGGGGCCTGAGGAGCGCCATGCCCATGAAAGGGGGGATGAAGGGGGGTTATGAAGGGGGGGTTATGAAGGGTAATGTGTTGAAGGGGGGCATGAACGGGCTTCATAAAGGTTGAGGGGGTGAAGAAGGGGGTCCCAAAAGAGGGGGGGGTGGTGCTGGGATGTCCTGAAAGGGGCCACTCAGCGACCCCATGGCAGGGTGTGCACACTTTGTGGGGGGTGGGGGGGGGGGAGGGGGGTGGGTAATGCCCATGTCTGCAAGGGGTGGCATTGTACATGCACGGAGTTGAGAGGGACCCTCAAGTTCACTTAGAGATCGGGACACCCTTTCAAAACGGTGCCCCTATCTCGGAGAAGCCAGTCTCGTCGGCAAGTTCAGCTCGCCACTGAGGAAAACATTTCTAAGTGTGGTCCAGACCAGGGAGAAACTCCCCAAGGCCCAAAAATGGGTAAATCCAGCAGGAAATAACCTGCCAAAATCGCCCAAATGACACTTTTGTTATTTTTTGGGAGAATCGCGCCCCACATCCCGAATACTATGTGAAGGTTTGGTCTCCTTATTTAAGGAAGGGTGTAACTGCATTTGACGTGGTTCAGAGGAGGTTTACTAGATTGATACCTGGAATGAGCAGGTTGTCTTATGAGGATAGGTTGGAGAGACTGGGTTTGGTTCCACTGGAGTTTAGAAAAGTGAGGGGTGACTTGATTGAATATATAAGATCCGGAATGGTATTGACAAGGTGGATGTGGGAAGGATGTTTCCTCTTGTGGGTGACTTCAGAACTAGGGAGCACTGGCTTAAAATTAGAAGTCGTCCTTTTCGGGCAGAGGTGAGGAGAAATATTTTCTCGCTGAGGGTTGTGCGACTTTGGAACTCTGCGAGATCACCGAGTATTTTTCAGGAAGAGATGGGTTGATTCATGTTGGGCGAGGGAATCAAAGATCCTCGGGGTAGGTGGCGAATGTGAAACTCAACACAAACAAATCAGCTAAGGTCCTGCTGGATGATGGAGCAGGCTCGATGGGCCGAATGGCCACTTCTGCTCCTAATTCATATATTCATAAATACAATGACAATTAGCGATGTCAGGAAAATTTGAAGCAAGCTTGAATCAGATTTTGACGACAGAAGTGAAGAGAAAAGGGGTGGGATTCTCTGTTTCTGAGATTAAGTGTTGACACCGACGCAGAATTCATGGACTTTCACGACAGCAAAACTGGCGTTGAACCTGGATCGATTCAGCAACTGTTGCGGTGCAAGCAACGGCACCACGTGAAGCACAGTCGATTCCAATGAGAAGTGGTGCGGGATCTGCCGGGTCCGTGATTAACACACAAGAGGCTGACAAGCTGCAGCCACATATACACATTACAATCCCCCCACACACTCATCCCAGCCAACAAGATGGCACTGGCCGTGCTGGAGCGTGCGAATACAGCTGATGGGTCAGCTGGGGCCAAAGGTCACCTAGGGGGGTGGCCTGGGTGGGCACCTATACGACCCGTGGCCCTAAGTTCACAGCGGGCTGTCAGCAGTGTGCGTAGCTGCATGGCTGCCTTACAGGCTGCGGCAATGGTGTTCCATGCCCGTCCACCCCGACCCCACAGCCCACCTCCTGGCCAACCCCCCCCCCACTCTACCCCCGGCCCTGGCAGAAGCCCCCCCCCCCGGCCGTCCGCACAACTGTCAGCAAACTATGGCAAAGTCGGACACTTCCCATCGCCATGACGCCGATTTCACGATTTTAAAAGCACAAGTGAACCACGCCGTCGGAAACTCGGCCCATTGGAGACGGAGCATCGCGGAGGCCCCGGAGAATACCGGGTCAAGCCCGCTAATGACATGCAAACGGTGTCACTGTACATGCGTTCAGACCACATTGACGCCACTGTCGAGGTGATGGAGAATAACGATTTGGCGTCAAATCGGCGCCCACCGCGATTTTAGCGTCGGAACCTATTCTCCGCCCAATCGTGCTTCGCAGTTTCAGCATCAGCCAACGGATAATCCTGCCCAAGATCTTTTAGTTTCACCTTTACAATCAGATCAAGTCAAAGAAAAAGCCCCTATTATATGTGATTCCGATGTATTAACTGCAAAAACATCAGACAGTTCATAAATTAGTTTAGGGTTACCAGGCAGTAATGTTCAGTTTAGACTTGATGCACCGAAGTCCAAACTCTGACATTTTGCACTTCAATAAACAGAATGATTTATGATATTTAAGCCTTTCAGACAAGGCTGATCCCTTTCCAAGATATTAGTCCCTCTGGGGCAGGGGGATTATCAACATGATAACACCAGGCTGACAATTTGCTTCTCATCTTCACATTGACAACTGTTTCAGCCTAAAATGTTTGCGGTTCAAAACAAACGGTGCAGGGTGACGATGCGGAGAAGAAATCAGGCCAAGCTTCCTCGATCAGCACAGAAACGCCCGACGAAGAGAATGTGGGGGGGGGGGGGGGGAATTAATGCTGTCCAAAACCAACTAGGCAGCCCTGGTTTTGACAGCTAACCATTCGATTGGGAAATTCTGGTCTTAAATTAAGTCTTGTGCCTCAAACGCAATGTACTCAGTACCCGAGACGAGCTAAGGAATCCGGCTTATCACCAGAGCTTCCACGCTACAGATGAGATCCTGATACATGGAGCGAGATGGTTTTGCCAAGACTGGTCGCAGTTTTTATACACAGCAAGCAACAATGAGCGGCCGCTGCCTTTGTGAGATCTGGAGATTGGAGTCATGAATGGCAATGGCATGAATGGCTTATAGTATGCCATCACGGTCGGGGTATAATAGGGGCAGCACGGTAGGGGTATAATAGGGGCAGCACGGTAGGGGTATAATAGGGGCAGCACGGTAGGGGTATAATAGGGGCAGCACGGTAGGGGTATAATAGGGGCAGCACGGTAGGGGTATAATAGGGGCAGCACGGTAGGGGTATAATAGGGGCAGCACGGTAGGGGTATAATAGGGGCAGCACGGTAGGGGTATAATAGGGGCAGCACGGTAGCACAGTGGTGAGCACTGCTGCTTCACATCGCCGGGGTCCCAGGTTCGATTCCCGGCTTGGGTCACTGTCTGTGTGGAGTCGGCACGTTCTCCTCGTGTCTGCGTGGGTTTCCTCCCGGTTTCCTCCCACAAGTCCCGAAAGACGTGCTGTTAGGTCAGTTGGACATTCTGAATTCTCCCTCCGTGTACCCGAACAGGCGCCAGAGTGCGGGGATTTTCACAGTAACTTCATTGCAGTGTTAGTGTCAGCCTACTTGTGACAATAAAGATTATTATTATTATCAGGAGTGGAATCCTCTGGTCTGGAGTTTAAGTTGGGAGGTGGGAGGGGAGAGCGAGAGTGATTTCTGCTTTGGGGGAGGGACGGCTAGCCACGCACGATCTGGTATGTATGCGTGAGGAGCATGAGGCACCTTGTGGCAGGCAGGAAGCCAACGCGGCCGCTGCTTCATCCTCCGCTGGACCATTGCTTGCAGACGTGCTGGGTTGCCTGAGCCGGCATCATATATGTCTATGGAATTCCTTGCCCAGTGAAGCAGTTGAGGCTCCTTCATTACATGTTTTTAAGGTAAAGATAGATAGTTTTTTGAACAATAAAGGGATTAAGGGTTATGGTGTTCGGGCCGGAAAGTGGAGCTGAGTCCACAAAAGATCAGCCATGATCTCATTGAATGGCGGAGCAGGCTCGAGGGGCCAGATGGCCTACTCCTGCTCCTAGTTCTTATGTTAGAACATAGAACAGTACAGCACAGAACAGGCCCTTCGGCCCTCCATGTTGTGCCGAGCAATGATCACCCTACTCAAACCCACGTATCCACCCTATACCCGTAACCCAACAACCCCCCCCTTAACCTTACTTTTTAGGACACTACGGGCAATTTATCACGGCCAATCCACCTAACCCGCACATCTTTGGACTGTGGGAGGAAACCGGAGCACCCGGAGGAAACCCACGCACACACGGGGAGGACGTGCAGACTCCGCACAGACAGTGACCCAGCTTATGTCTGAGGTGACCTGGGAACAGATTTCAGCGATCCATCCTGTCAGTATTTTCCGTGAAGCTTCCCTTCCAGCTGTGAACATTTCTGTCAGTGGAGAACCCTGTACCTAGCAGTGGTCTATGCCCGGCCACCCCCCTACCCCACCCCACCATGGCGAAGCCCTTCCCAGAGGACCATAGATGAGTTATTCTCTTGTTCATACATACATGTGGATGGAGACTGCGGTAATGAGAGGGGTAATAAAAGCCACGTCCCCGCATACCCTCCCTCAAATACTATTGAGCTTTTCTCCATAACCCCTCGAGTCCCATGAAGAGACCTGTGTCTTGCCCTCATAGGTGCACTACCCACCCCATTACCAGCCATGACCATCGACCTGGGACCCTTGAGATTCTAAACCAGCACACTGGTCCCCACACCCCCGCCCACCCCCCTCCCTCCCCGGCAGCGCTAACCCCTGCCTTTCTCTCTCCGTTTCACCCTTCCGACACCCCCCCCCCCCCCCCCCCCCCCATCCCACCAATTTGAGTTGCCCTTCGGGGCACGCGTTACTGCAGCTCCCGATCTTGCTGGGATCTCGATGTTATTTGATCCATGAGTCAGGGAGAACTGTGTTCACCCTTAACTCCACCAACCTGAAAAGACCCTCCTCCCACAGTGAGGATTCACACATACAGAGCCAGTGTGGTGAAGAAGATGAACCTTGAGAAAATGGTGCATGTAACTTTCCAGGAACACTCCACTACCCTCCCCCCTCCCCCCTGTCAACTACCAACCTTTCCCCATGATCCTTGACCCACCCAATATAACCATTCCTCTGTCCCCTTTGAACCTCCAGCCATCACCTTCCGGAAGCCTTTTCTCCCCTTTGCCACCATGACATTTTCACCCCCTCCCATTATCTGTGCCAGCTGCTTTGTCTGCTTCCATGACCACTCCCCTTATGAAACCATCCGTTGCCCGACCATGAGCCTGCCCATGCCATGCTGCCGCATCCCACTACCGCCCTCATTGTGACTGTTCCTTCCGCTGCCCTATAACCTCGGTTCAACTGACCCCCACAATATGCATCAATGATTTGGATGAGGGAACCAAATGTAATATTTGCAAATTGCCGCGATTCTGTGATTCGCTGCATTGGCCATGCCAAATTGCCCCTTAGTGTCCAACGGTAAGATGGGCTTACGGGAATGGGACTGGGGAGTGGGCCTTAGGTGGGGTGCTCTTTCGGAGGGTCGCTGCAGACCTGATGGGCTGAATGGCCTCCTTCTGCATTGCAACGATTCGACGATTCATAAACTCATCGGAGCAGTTGATGTAGTCACTGTCTCCGCAGCAAAGCAAAGGCTTCAAAGAGCAGATGGTTTGTGTTGCGTGTAAATCTCCTGCCTGGAGGACTGGATTCCTGCTCTTCGGAGCTGAGTCAGGTCACAGCACAAGGAAAGCGTTAAATCGACCCTCGCAATCTGCACCAGTGGCTGAAGAGAGATCAGGAAATGCCAGCCCAATTACTGCACAACCTGTACATGCTCTGACGCAGTGGTCGCCTCAGGATGATGGAGCCCTTCACAGTTTCAAAGCAACTGTAATTCACCAAATTACCAAACGAGGAATCTTCCAACTCGAGAGGAAGGAGCTGCTGCCTGGATTTATTCTCAGCCGTTTTGTGCAGAAAATGGCTGCACAATCCCCAGCTGATTGCAGATCAACAAACGAGCTGTGCAGCCAAGCGCGCAAAATGACTTCCAATTGACACTGCAATAGGGAGAATGAAGGCAGCATTCTTCTGTCGAACAGAGAGAGAGGGGCTACAGGCCAAGCACCTTCACCCGTCTCACTGAATCACCCGTGCACACTTCCAACCTACGCACAGAAGGCAGATGTCAAATGTAGCAAACAGATTTTATTTTGTTTTATTTTTTTACAGAACCACGGGGCTTTTTAACGCTTCATCAGTGACTGCGTTTCGAAAACGGCCTTCGTTAGCGGCAAGGGTTTTCGGGTGTGAAGGGGACGAATATACATTTGTATTTATGTAGCGCCTTCAACTTCCCAAGGCACTTCACGGGAGTGTCACAAAACGAACCGAGCCACGTACGCAGATGTTAGGCCAGACGACCCAAAGCCTGATCAAAAGAGATGGGCTGAGATTTTCCGCTCCCGCCTTCGAAGGGCAGGTTCGGCGTCAGGCACGGAAAATCTGGCCAGGTGCCCAAATCCCGTTTCGCGCCAACGTAAAGACGTGACGCAATTGTCCCCCTTCCCCACCCCCACCCATCAGCGAGCACAACGCAGTTCCCAACATTACATCAGGAACATCATCGCCACATATTAGCTCATTATCAGGCCTCTACGCCTCAGTCACACCGCCCCCAACCCCATCCCACCACCAAAGTCCAATCACGTTGGCGTGTGGGCAGACTGGCATGGAACCCGATGGGTTTCCCAAGGTGTGCGCCTGGCAAGCAGACCTCCCAGAAGAGAGCAGTGGCAGAGCCGGGGGCAGTGTTGGGGGGTCAGGGGAGTAATTTGGGAGGGGGGGTGCGTTGTGTGTGGGGGTTCTTTGTGCACTGGACAGCCTTAAAATGTGACGCCCCGTTTTTCGAAAATGTAGGTTCCCAACGTGATGATGTGGGAACCATCCCTTGCTGGGGTTTTTTTCCCTGTGTCCTGAATGATACGACGGACGGAGCTGCTGGTGGTGCCGGCGGCTTCAATGCTGCTTTTCCCACCTGCCATCAGCCTTTGCCGAATTTAGGGAAATTTCCACCCATAGGTTTTAAGGAGCATCTTAAAGCGGGAAAGCGAGGTATAGAAGTGGAGAGAAGTAGGGAGCGATTCCTGAGCCTGGGGCCCCTAGGCAGCTCAAATGGGCGGCACGGTAGCACAGTGTACAGCACTGTTGCTTCACAGCGCCAGGGTTCCAGGTTCGATTCCCGGGCTGGGTCACTGTCTGTGCGGAGTCTGCACGTTCTCCCCGTGTCTGCGTGGGTTTCCTCCGGGTGCTCCTGTTTCCTCCCACAAGTCCTGAAAGACGTGCTGTTAGGTAATTTGGACATTCTGAATTCTCCCTCTGTGTACCCGAACAGGCGCCGGAATGTGGCGACTCTGGAATTTTCACAATAACTTCATTGCAGTGTTAATGTAAGCCTACTGGTGACAATAAAGATTATTATTATTACCAACTGTGCGTGATTACAATTGGGCCAGAGTTAGGGGAGTGCAGATATCTCGAGGGGCCGTGGGGCTGGGGGAGATTACAGAGATAGGGAGGGGCACAGGGATGATAAGGAAAATGGGAACGGGTGCAAGTTATGGCATGGACAGCAGAGGCTTGGATGACCTCAAGTCCATGGTGGCTAGAATGTGGGAGACCAGCAGGGGGACATTGGAATAGTGAAGGCAGCAGAGGCACGAATGAGGGTTTGAGCAGAAGAGCTGAGAGGGGAGGTAAAATTGGGCAATGGTACCGAGGTGGAAACAGAGGGCCTTAGAGATAGCACAGATGTGAGGTTGAAACGTGAAGACAAATCTTTCCTTCTTACGTGTTTCCTCAGAATTAATATATTAATGTGTTTGTTATTGTAGCGGGGAATAACATCAGCAGAACTCCAGAGATACAGGTTAGGTTTGAGCAGCAACGTCAGCGACTGATTGTTGTGGGTATTTTGACTGGCTGATCCATTCACTCACCACACTAATTGTTTCTTGGGATGAGACATTCCCCCCGGTGACCAGAGCTGAGAGAATTGGGATGGAAATACAAGTCTCAGAACTTCAAGCAGCACAAGAGTAAGTCATCACGTTTACTGACGTTAGCAGGCAAAAAAAATCAATTAGCTGGACAACAGATGTTAGACTAACACCAAGACAACTCAGACTGCCAGGAGGAGCAGAATGGAATCTCTCAAAGGTAAATGTCATCAGATTCCTGTTACAAAGTGCTTTAATTTTATTTAATCTTTCACATTAAGCCTACCATTAATGTCGGTTGTCAACATCATACCAACCTTTCAGCATGGTAGCATAGTGGTTAGCACAATTGCTTCACAGCTCCAGGGTCCCAGGTTCGATTCCCGGCTTGGGTCACTGTCTGTGCGGAGTCTGCACGTTCTCCCCGTGTGTGCGTGGGTGCCCTCCGGGGTCTCCGGTTTCCTCCCACAGTCCAAAGATGTGCAGGTTAGGTGGATTGGCCATGATAAAATGCCCCTTAGTGCCCAAAATTGCCCTTAGTGTTGGGTGGGGTTATTGGTTATGGGGATAAGGTGGAGGTGTGTGCTTGGGTTGGGTGCTCTTTCCAAGAGACGGTACAGATTCGATGGGCCGAATGGCCTCCTTCTGCACTGTAAATTCTATCGATCTATCTATTCTATATCTGCAGTGATTTGTCTTCAATTACAACATAGGCTGTTCATTCTGAGAACTGCAGGGAAAAGTACAACATACATAAGGGAACAAAAGAGGCGATTCGTATGAATGTATTTTGGAGGCACGTTAGGTCATCTTGTGCTGCCTTTAGAAAAGATAGAATATGAATTGGCCTGGATTCTGCAGTCAATGGAAGTGTTGCCTAAAGACAGTGAAACTAATAGTGTAAAAGGGGAAGTTTTCATCAGTTCAGTGATTTCTAATTGATTGCAGATTAGGGGAACCTCAACAATGCCTCCCTCTGGAGAAGCAAAGAATCACTGACAGCAACGTCGGGAGGTGTGTGTTTAACTGGACATGTATGGACTCCAGAAGCTGTTGTCCGCTTCCGAGGAATTATAACGGGGAACTTGGACATCTTTCGGACAATATCCGAATCATTATCTTCTAATGCACAAATAGCAAGTGTGCAGATCAGAACTAGAGTTTACAATCATGAATCATCTGGAACAAGTTACACTTGTGACATGCAGCAGCCTCTGGGAAATTAAATTAGAGTCATTCATTGGTTACGGAGAAGGTATCAGACAGAAGAGGGCCAACTCCACGCTCCCATCAGCGGGCCTTGCTTGCAAGGAGCACATCTCGGATACGCAGACCTCAGTCTCCACAATCCATTCAAATCAATAGACGGTAATGACAGCCACGGCCAGGGTTTCCTCCGGTTCTGTTCCTTGCACTGCCGTTCCAACTGGGAGCGTGGAATTGGCCCTGAGAGATTTGAAAGGAATTGAGAGCTAGTTGTCATAGAATTAGAATTTACAGTGCAGAAGGAGGCCATTCGGCCCATCGAGTCTGCACCAGCTCTTGGAAAGAGCACCCTACCCAAGGTCAACACCTCCACCCTATTCCCATAACCCAGTAACCCCACCCAACACTAAGGCCAATTTTGGACACTAAGGGCAATTTATCATGGCCAATCCACCTAACCTGCACATCTTTGGACTGTGGCAGGAAACCGGAGCACCCGGAGGAAACCCACGCACACACGGGGAGGATGTGCAGACTCCGCACAGACAGCGACCCAAGCCGGAATCGAACCTCGGACCCTGGAGCTGTGAAGCAATTGTGCTATCCACAATGCTACCGTGCTGCCCAGTTATGAGCACAGTGAGGGTACAAAGTTGAGCTTCTAACATTGCTTCTGGATACTAACCCACATTAACTGCACCGCAGAGTATTAAATCAAACTACAGAGGACAAAGTAAGTTTTAAAACCTGTTAAGTGCTTGAGGTTAAAGAAAAACATTCAGTTCATTGATGGGCGGACAGGCATAAGTACACAACTATCTACTCAACAACCCCATTAAGTATCGGCAGAGGTCTGTGACTCAAACAGATTATCATGCAGGTTGTTCTGTGGCTATGTACATTCTATTTATAACGTAAATACAAAAATATCTTTTATGCTTTTGAATGGATTGACAAGGAGCATCACCCATCTGCTACAGCAGCACACAGTAGGTTACATTTCCCCTGACCTTCAAAGTCAATCATTTGGAACTTCAGGATATTAATTCAGTCTTCGGAGCCACCTATTCAAATCTGAATGGTTTCATTCCACAAGTGACCCATCGGACACCTCTGCTGCAATGCAACCCTCCTTGCTGCTTAAAGTCTTTGTTGCGACTATCCTTATCCCGTTAGCCTTCAATCTTAATCTGAACCAAACATTATCCCTTTCTCTTCTCTATTTTAGAAGGTGCTAATCGGCTCATCATTAACTACCTTTGCCGAGAGTTATGGGCACAACAACGCGCCGGAATAGCGTTTTCTAATCTCTAGTCCCATTAAAAACCGGATGACCCTGTGCCAATGATATATTGCCTTTAAATCGAAAGCTGCAATGAATTCTGTTTAAAAATCCTGCCTCGAGGTTCTCTGTTTGATCTGTCAAGACACTTGCTGCGACGGCTCAGTTGAAAGATAGGATGCCCAGTTTGGGCAGAATAAAGCCTTCAGTGACCAAGGTGCTGCATGTACATGGCAAGAACAAATCTAGGACACCAATTTGGAGATGGTGGTGTACAAAGTACAGAAAGGTTGGGTGTGTAATCTGGGGGGTGGAATTTTCCAATGTTTCGGCAGAGTGGCACACTGGAGGGGGCTGGGGGTGGGGGGGGGGGGGGGGGAGAGGTGGAGGCAGGGTGGAAGTCACCATCCCCACTGGCAGCTTTCCCCACCGTATCGTTCAGCTGGTAGTCGAAAAAAGAGCCCGACCCACCAGCAAGTTGTTTTTTTGAAAGATTGGGGAAGCCTTTTAAAACGACGCCCTGATACACAAAAAAATAAAAATACAACACCTTCCCCGCCGCCTTTCAAACGCAGTGCTGGGGGGCAGTGCCAGGGGGCAGTGCCAGGGGGCAGTGCCAGGGGGCAGTGAAAGGGGTCATTTCCAGACTGATAGTGTCAAGAGTTAGGGTCAAGGGTTAGGGTCAGGGGTTAGGGCCAGGAGTTAGTGGCAGGGGGCAGCGGCAGGGGGGTAGTGCCAGGGGGCAGTCCAGGACGCATTTCTGGGGACAGTGATAGGGGGCAGTGCCAGGGGTAATGCCAGGAGGTAGTCCCATGGACAGTGATAGGGATCAGTGCCAGGGGGCAGTGTTAGGGGGTAATGCCAGGAGGTAGTCGCAAGGGCAATGATAGGAATCAATGGCAGGTGTCAGTGCAAGGGGGCAGTGACTGGAGGCAGCTCCAGAGGGCAGCGCCAAGGGGTAATCCTCAGGACAGTGTCAGGGGGCAGTGCAAGAGGTCAGTGCCAGGGGGCAGTGTTAGGGGGCAGTGCTAGGGGGTAATGCCAGGAGGTAGTCCCATGAACAGTGATAGGGATCAGTGCCAGGTGGCAGTGTTAGGGGGCAGTGCTAGGGGGTAATGCCAGGAGGTAGTCGCAAGGACAATGATAGGGATCAATGGCAGGTGTCAGTGCCAGGGGGCAGCGCCAAGGGGTAATCCTCAGGACAGTGTCAGGGGGCAGTGCAAGAGGTCAGTGCCAGGTGGCAGTGACAGGGGGCAGTGCCAGGTAGCAGTGACATGGGGCAGTGCCCAGGCATAACCCTTTCCCCCTGAACGATGCATTCACCTGATCTATTCTGGTGGGTTGTACTCACCAGGTGCACGCCTTGGGAGACTCATGGCGGCACGAATTAATGGATTAAGTAGGGGAAGGGTGGGGTGGGGGGGGGGGGGGGGGGGGGGTGTAATTATCATGCATAGAAGCCTGACAGATAGTACGATGGAAATTTATTTTAATGGGCTTCCTCACGGTAAACATTGGGTTTCCTATGACATCACTGGCAGGGGCGGGGACGATCGCGTGACGTCTTTACATCAGCGCAAAAGCTGATTTGGGCATCACCCTGGGAGTTCCCATCCCCATCGCTAATCCCGCCCAACAGAAACGGGAGCGCAAAAACACCGCCGGAACAATTTTTCTTAAAATAACAACTTTGACATCTAATATATTGTACCTATTAAAAAAGAGCTGAGACACTGTTGCCCAGGAAAGTGTCTCACCTTTCAGGAGACGACGATTTATTGTCCTTTGCTGCTGGCATGTACCAATTAGAGGATTATACACTGCCTCAGACATTGAAACAGTAACATCACGTAACCAATTGTGCCCCATTGAAATTAATCTTGCGTTTTACCACCAGCTAAAATAAGATGTTAAGCGGCAGGAAACAAGTGCAGCAGCAGTAAACACGAGGCTTCATGCCACATCATAATGGGACCAAGGTCTGCCCTTGGTATTATACACAGATGGTGTAATATGTAACAGCTGGAGTAGGAAAACAGGTGAATGGAGATAAAGGGCTGGATTCTCCAATTCTGGGGCTATGTCCCCGCATCGGCGTGGGCACGGTGGGGGAAACTGCCACAAAGCGACCACCGATTCCCCGTTTGGCTGGGGGCTAGCAGTACGGCAGCGTAGAGCACCCGGCTCTAGCTGCCGAGACGGCCTGGAGAATTGCTGGATCCGTGGCCGCGCATGCGCAGGGCGGGGGCCTGCAGCGGCCGCTCCCTGCTTCATGGCGGAGGCAGCTCGAGGACCCGGCCCGCAAAATAGTCCCCCCCCCCCGAGGCCGGCTTGCATGCCCCAGACCGCTCCACCACAGTGCCCCCAGCCCTGAATAATGTCCCCGACTGTGGCGGAGTTGGACTGAGTCCGCAGCCGCCATGCTGAGGCCACACGTGTTCCACAGCAATGGCCTGAGGCCGTCGATATGGTGCGTGGCATATTATGCGAGTACCCCGCTCTGGAGGGGGTGGAGCATTACGAAAGCGGCACCCCCCCCCCCCCCCCCCTCCGATTCGGTCGGGTAATGTGATTCTCCGGCTATTCGGCAAACGCGATTGCGACGACGGCAACCGGAGAATCCAGCCCAAAGTTTGTAAAAAGTGAATGTATAAGATTTAAGCCGGAGCAGAATGACTTCAACACTTCTTCTGTCCCCTCATCCTCTTCCCCCTCTCCCCCCCCCCCCCCCCCCCCCAACCCCTCTCATGCAAGCAAGACCATAGGGAAATATTACTCAGGAATATTCATCTGAGCTCCGAAGATGAGCAGAACCAGACCAGGATCAACACAGACCAGGGCCCAGATTTTCTCAGAGTCATGCCTTCCAGCGAGTCTCCAAGTGGTAGGTGGGTCCCAGATCTGGAGATTTTGCCCCCATTTCTAACAGGTTCGATTGTCACTGGTATCACTGAGCTCAAACAGAACCTATTCCCGACTTTAACCTGCAGTGCGGGAGTCACAAATCTATGGAATAAATGTAAAGGCTCCTGAAGGGAAGTTAAAGTCTGTATAACTGTCATGATGTCAAGTTATTTAAATCCCCTGCCCTTTAAAAATGAGAAATAAATAGGCTGCTTGCATCATTGACAGTTGAAAAGATTCTGTTCTATCAGTTACAATAGATGTTGTTGACAGGTGTTAAAGGATTGGCTGTCTTTGATATGGGATTATGAAAATAAATGTGTTTGTTTCTATAAGTGATTGAGCGCTCAAGGAGATTTTAAAGTTTTGACTAGGATTTTCATGATTTTTTTTTAATGCTGATGTAATTTTTAATACATTTTTTAATGAATTAGATATCTAGACCTTTATTTTATTACATTTCGACGTGGCTTCTTTGTCCATAATGAATGAGTTGGAATGGAGGGCATGGGGCCATGGTTGTTAGTTGGATTGGTATGGGTCTGCATTAAATTGGCCTGGGGGCTATCAGGGACAATGGGGGTGTTTGGCAGTGCATGGGTTGGCATGGAGGTGGCACGTGGAAAGAATGGGGGGCCAGAGGGCTCAAAATGTCACAATACAACTGGGGTGAAGTCACGGGGAACCGAGGTAAACCTTTCAACCAGCCCAGTTTTGTCATTCAGCTGTCTCTGTGACCACCTCTGATTCATGTCCAAGGAGAAACAGGCCTGACTCTATCCCGCAACCCTCACCCAGAGCAAATATCCCACCCTTTGGGGAGGTTCTCCTGAGGCGTGTGTGGCGAGCCAGGAGGTTTACCGATTCATGCCATCTCCCCTTAGGTGTGAAAATCCAGGCCCCAGTGTTCTCTAACAATTACCTTCTGCCTCAGTCAAGAACTGGTCCAGCTCCCTCTTGAAGGCGTGCAGCGTCCACAAGAGCCACACCCACCAGGCAATGTATTCCAACGTCGCAGCACTACTCTCTATCCGGAATGACGTGTTGTTTCAGGACAGTGTAGCACATTACATCTCAGCATGAGGATAGCAGGAAGGGCCAAGGAGGCAATGGCCCATGTAGACCCATGTAGGAGAGGATGCTTCCATGGGGAGGAATATTCGTCATCCTGGGAACATTCAAGTCCAAATCTCCTGCAACTTCCCAGACAAGAGAAGTGACTGTATTCCAGATATTATCAACTAATCCGCAATAAAATCCCCCCGATACAACAGGAATTGTATTAATATAAGACTAGTGACGGTAAAAAGTGAAAGGTAGTAGGAATTTTACGCAATCCAACTTTTAAAGAAGTTACGTTGAAAAAAAAATAGATCGGCTGCAAAAATACAGAATCAACCTTTCACTGTAAATAATATCTTAATAAACTGAACATGTTAACATTATCTTGGCTGGCAATACGGCAAATTTAAAACATTCATCTCGTTTATTGAACAGCCATTTGGAAGGTGAAGTGCACAATTTGTTAAGGGGGTAATGTTGTCTCTTCAAATGTCAAGAGAAATTCCCGCAGTTAGTCAAGAGAGGAGAGTGCAATGTTGCAATGTCATCAAAGATCAATCATGCACACCATTATTTCAAGATTAAGACTGACGCACAGATTCTCACCATCAGAGCGAGGTGCTTTTCGTTTGAGGATAGATTGCCTGGCTTCTTCAGCGACAAAAGAACTGGCGCGGAAAAGTCCTGGGAAGATGAGGTGGTAAAACCAAGCAGCCTTCCAACTTGTTCAAAGGAAAGAGCTTCGACCATTAGGCAGTAGCTGTGGTTCAGCGGGTCACACTCACCGCTGAGTCTTGCAGGTTTGCCATTCAAGTCCCACTCCAGGGACCTGGTGAATATAATGCAAGCCCACGCTTCTGTGCAGTGCTGAGGGAGTGATGCACTGTTGGAGGTGTTACCTCTCAGATGAGGCTTTATGCTGAGGCCCCAGCTGCCCCCTCACGAGGGATTTCAAAGTAAACCTTGCGGTATTATTTTGAAGAAAAGCAAAGGAGTTTTCCCTGGAGTTCTGGTCAATATGTATCTCTCAATCACCATCATTAAGAGCAATTATCTGATCGTTATCCCATTGCAGATTGTGGGATGTTGCTGTGTGAAAATTGGCTGCCAACATTTCCCACAATACAACAACCACCAGGTTTAAAGTACTTCATTTGCTGGAAAGTGCTTTGGGACCTTCAGAAGTCATGAAAGATGCTTATTAGGTCCATAAAAAAAAATGTTGGAATCACTTGACAGGTCATGCAGCATTTGTGGAGAGGAATAGGGTTCACAACCGGAATCTTACGCCCCCACTGGAGAGGACGAAGGAGGAAGGTCGGCCTGAGAATTAGGTGGGTTGGCATCGGGACCAAGACCTTGCTGCCTCCCGTGGAAGTACATTTTTGGGCGGGGAGGTCGTTGGTCGACCTTCCCGCCCTGCCTCCACTCGAGTCATTTAAGTGGCCAAGTAACGATCGGTTTAGCTCACTTGGATAGACAGCCGGTGTGTGATGCAGAGCGAGGTCAGCAGCGCGGGTTCAATTCCCGTAGCGGCTGAGGTTATTCATGAAGACCCCGCCTTCTCAGCCTTGCCCCCTGCCTGAGGTGTGGAAGACCCTCAGGTTAAACCACCACCAGTCAGCTCTCCCCCTCAAAGGGGAAAGCAGCCTTTGGTCATCGGGGCTATGGCGACGTTACCGTTTAGGTGGGATGGTGATGGTTTACATTGAGACAAGCTGGATGGGTCAGAGAATCTTTTGATGTCTGTGAAAAAGGGGGTGCAATCTGATCCTACTACCAAATTCCCACCTCGTAACACCAGACGACATGCCAGCCCCTCTCTGACACAAATATTTTCTAAACCGAACATGCAAAATTTCTTTTGGTCGATAATTAGTCGTTAAATTGCCTTGTTCCAGTTGGAGCAATAATTCAATGCTGATGCGCACAGATTAATGCATAAATTGAGAATTGTTCTGGCACAGTTATATCTTCCAGGCCACTGAACACTTAATGAGCTTCATTGATCCTGGGACCAATGCATTTCAGAGTATCTCGAAACAAATCTGGCACCTCATCTACTACACATAATAGTTAAACGTCCCGTGAGTGTTTTGTCCATTTTGGTAACCCCCCCCCACTCAGTCCCACTTATGTAACAATGGGATTGGGCAGCCGGGACAGAATTCAGGATCTTTCGTTTATTCATTAATGGGACATGATGCCGCAGATCCTGCCAGACCTGCTTGAGTATTTCCGGCACTTTCTGAACGGGGTCTGTTGTTTCCTTTTTGCAATTGACTGTCAGCGAATTTAAAAATGAAGTTATTAACAGTTATATCTCATTGGCCAGGGGCGAGGGCAATCGGAACAGGAAATCCAGTCGGCAGAAACCATGTCTTGGGACTCCCGTGGGATTTCCCACTCCCGCCACTGACCCGCACCCCGAAATGGGAGCAGAAAATCCCGCCCTTGTGAGTTGAACTGCCACTCGGAGGGTTCACTCAACTGGTGAAACCATGGACATGATTTTCCCTACAGGTTTCAGAACCTCAACATCAGGGTCAAATAGAAACATAGAAAATAGGAGGAGCAGGCCATTCAGCCCCTCGAGCCAGCTCTGCCATTCAATGTGATCCTCTTTCTCAACGCATTAGTCTTTTATTTGATAATTCATGCATTATGGGATTTAGATTTTCTAATACGGTCTGCCAATCTCAAGCCGCGGTAATAAACTCTACAAACAGCACAGACACATTTCTGGATACCATAAAATGCTAAATTACAACTGGGCAAAAATCCTTTAGCAAGGGTTGGATCAGAAAAGCTGTAAATGGGTTAGCCAGAATGTGGGACAGAGGCCTGCGCTGTGTGTTGAATGAAGGGCGCGATCTACCGGCTGCGTTACGTCCGAAAGGCAGCGAGGCGCGACGCGGTTGGTCGATGCCAGGAGATCCCTCTTCCGGGATCTACCCGGCTCACCACGCCTCGCAAGATCTAAGGCTATCCTGCACTGTGAATCCTCCCACTGAGGAACTCCCCGCTGAGGCTCCGAATCTACCCGAATGAGGACAGAATCCCCAGTCGGGTAGGGTTCCCGTTTGATAGGGCTCATTGTGGGACTCTGATCCCATTTGGGTAGATCCCACCCATCCCCAAAATGGTCAATTAAGGCTCAGCGGGCTGGCTTGCTGTTTGGTTAGAGTTGGTGGGGATGGAGGGCAAATAAGAAACGCAAGTGCCTCAAGACAAACACGCACTCTCTCCAACATATGAAGCTATTTCAAAATGGCCTCAGCAGCTGAGCTATCTTTGTGAATGAGGTGCTTTTATAACGCCACAAAGGAGTCCACAACAAGTTGTTCCAAACTTTGTTTATTTACAATAAGTGGAGACGCGACTGGTTCTCCCCCGAGGCCTAACTGGCCAGCTGTTTTATGGCACAGCTGCACATTGTTCAGAGGTCCCCATCCCCTTAACGGGGGAGCTCATATTCTGCAAGGGCCACGGGGAAGTTCACTGTTCCCACTCCGTAGGCTACTTCCAGGTGAGGCCATATTTGGAGTATTGTGCATAGTTGTGGTCCCATTATTTGAGGAATGATGTAGTGGCATTGGAGGCAGCTCAGAGGAGGCCTGTAATCTCCAGCATTTAGAAGAATGAGGGGAGATCAAATGGAGGTGTACAAGATGATAAAAGGTGAGGATAAAGTAGACGTGGAGCGGATGCTTCCTCTTGTGGGGCATTCTAGAACAAGAGGTCATAGTCTTAGGATAAGAGGTAGCAAATTTAAAACAGATTTGAGGGGAAATTACTTCTCCCAAAGGGTTGTGAGTCTATGGAATTTGCTACCCCAGAGAGCAGTGGATGCTGGGACAGTGTGTAAATTTAAGGAGGAGTCAGACAGATTTTCCATTGGTAATGGGTTGAAGGGGTATGGAGAACATGCAGGACGGTGGAGTTAAGGTCAGGATGATATCAGACATGATGGAATAGCAAAGCAGACTGGATGGGCCAACTGGCTTAATTCTGCTCCTATACCTTATGAACTTCCCGTACCAGCCTCCCCGGACAGGCGCCGGAATGTGGCGACTAGGGGCTTTTCACAGTAACTTCATTGAAGCCTCCTCGTGACAATAAGCGATTTTCATTTCACTTCATTTCACTTCATTTCAACTTGTGACAGATACAGTGAAACATAGAAAATAGGGGCAGAAGTTGGCCAATCGGCCCTTTAAGCCTGCTCCACCATTCAACATGACCATGACTGATTCTCTATCTCAACACCATATTCCAGCGCTCTCCCCCTACCTTACTCTCCTGCGAGTAAATTGGCTGCCATGTTTCCGACATTGTGACAGTGACGCCACTTCAACAGTACTTCATTGGTTGTAACGTGCTGCTTTTCGGACCTTGGAAGGTGCTATTTGAATGCAAATTCCTCCTTTCTTTAAAATGTCCCACATGTTTCACACAGCAAATACTGGAGCTTTTAAAAAAATGTAATTTCACTTTGTGGGTTTGCATTTGCCCCCTTTCTTAACTACACAGGGACCACCACATCTACAAATCATAGGCTAAAGGTCACATTTAAAAAGCGACGATCTGAATGCCACCATGAAGTCAGATACTGCTGCAGACCATCCATAATTAATCACCATCAATAAACGCATTCAGATCCAAGTATCTTAAAGTACACTTAATTGTTCTGCATTTTAACAGCACCACACGAGAGTTGGAAATCGAGTCTTAAGCTTTCTTTAATAAGTACTCAAGATAATGAACTAAAGGATTGGAATCAAGTCAAATCGTCAGCAATTGAACACGTATTTTATCTATACAGATTTCTCTTCCACTGTAGCAATGCTACTGAATTCTTTCCCCACAGACATCATATAGGGTTTTACAGCACACAAAGAGGCCCTTCAGCCCATCGTGTCTGTGTCGGCCATCAAGCACCTCCCTATCCCAATCCAGCACTTGGTCTGTAGCCTTGTTTTCTATGGTTTTGAAGTGCTCATCTAAATGTTGCTCAAATGAATGAGAAAGTTCCATCTCTACTTCCCTTTCAGACAGCGAGTTCCAGATTCCCACCATCCTCTGGGTGAAAAAGGTTTCCCCCAGAACACCTCTAAAGCTCCTGCCCTGATCTGCCCTGACCTTAAATCTATGCCCCCTGGCTATTGGCCCCTCTGCTATGGGGAAAGGTTTTTTCCTTTCTACCCTATCTAGACCTCTCATAATTTTGCACACGTTATTCATTTTGTAAATATGAATATGGAGGCCCTACTCCTGCAAGGTTAATTTAATAATAATCTTTATTATTGTCACGAGTAGGCTTACATTAACACTGCAATGAAGTTACTGTGAAAATCCCCGAGTCGCCACATTCCGGCGCCTGTTCGGGGACACAGAGGGAGAATTCAGAATGTCCAATTCACCTAACAGCACGTCTTTCGGGACTTGTGGGAGGAAACCGGAGCATCCGGAGGAAACCCACTCAGACACGGGGAGAACGTGCAGACTCCGCACAGACAGTGACCCAAGCCAGGAATCGAACCTGGGACCCTGGTGCTGTGAAGCATCAGTGCTAACCACTGTGCTACCGTGCCACATTTAAACATCTGGAGTGGCCTTCAACAACAGGCAATGAATGGACAATCTGGGAAACTACTGCCAGGAATTATGATCTCCAGTTTGTGTTGTTCTTATTACTATGCATTCCTCTCATATTTGTCTCTGCTTTAGTGCAACCCGATGATCAGATAGAGGAATACCTCTAACCAGCGCACATCGCTGGCATCTGCAGACTCGGTGATGCATCCTGTTGTTACAGGGAGGTATGGCGAGACCTTGGGCTTCATTCGATCAGGGGCTGAGGCAAGTGGCCAACCTTATCAGTCAATTACAAAGCAATAGTTCTGTGGAGCTTCACAAACTGGGCTTAATTTGGAGACTACTATGGGCCCACGCACACACCAGTAAGAATGCGCATCATTGGACTATTTGGTGGCAGTTTTTGCTCCTCTGGTTCTATTTGCATCCCACTTCTACACCAATCCCCTCCACCCAACCCCCACAAACACTTTTGGGTGGGGGGGAGGTTTAAAATTTTCTCTCCAACGTTACCTTGCAACTGAAGATGTAGCCATGCAGTCTGCTTCCTCTTAGCTGTGTATAAGTAGAAATGTTCCTTCTTTCTTCCACTTTGGTCAAAGCCTTTGGCTGAGATTACAAACTAAGCATATGGTGGAGCTCAAGATTGCATCTTAACACCAGCTGCCCTCAGTGTGCACCTTTTAAAACAGCCACCATTACCCTCTCACAAGCTGGCTGCATTCTCCGAGTTTGAGGCTGTGTCCCCCACGCCGGCGTGCAAACGGTGGCCTTTTACGGCCAAACGTTCGGCGTAAAACGCCCACCGATCCTCTGTGTGGCTGGGGGCTAGCAGCCGAGCAGGTTAGGGCACCCGGCTCTCGCTGCCGGTACGGCCCGGGGAACTGTCGCATTTGTGACCGTGCATGCGCATGGCGGCGATCTGCAGCGGGTGCGCCGTGCAACATGGCGCCGGCCGCTTGCGGACCCGGCCTGCAAAATAGTGCCCCCCCCCCCCCTTTTGGCCGGCTCGCAAGCCCCGGACTACCTCCCAACAGTGCCCCCGGCCCCTGACAAAGTCCCCCCTGCCCGCGGATCGGCCCTCCCCGACTGTGGCGGCGCTGGATAGAGTCTGCAGCCACCACACCAAGTTCCCGATGGATGAGACCACACGTGACCAACGCTGTCAGGAACTCGGCCGATCGGGGCGGAGTATCGGGGGAGTGGCCATCAGTACGGCACGCGGGGCGCACTCTGCGAGCACGTCGCTTTGCAGGGGGCGGAGCATCGCGAAAGTGGCTCCGCCCCTGATTTGGTCGGAAACGTGGATTCTCCGGCCGATCGACAAAACCCTAGTTTGCCGTCAGTGACCGGAGAATCCCACCCAGAGTCTTAACTTTATAAACTTCATGTACAATAAATAAATATCCGGCTGAGTGACTCTTTTTGTTTAAATTTCTTGCATTAATCTGCCAACTGAGGGCAAACTGTAAACTCACAACAAGGGGAGAGCAAGGTAAGGGGAACCAAAGGGAGGTGGCAAAGGAGGTCTCATAGATATTGATAGGAAAGCAAAACACTGCTGGAAATCTGAAACGAAAGACCTCAGATGGAAGTTCATCGAGCTGAAAGATCGGGCAGAATTTTCCTGACGTCGGGAGTGTTTCCAGATCCTCACCCCACACAGGACAGAGATGTGGCGACGAAAGGAATCTTCCAAGAGGTAGTTTACATTCACCAACCGACAGTGGGCGGGTGGGTGCCTGAGGCTGGGGGCGGGTGGGTCCCTGAGGCTGCTTAGGAAGCCTGTAGTTCCCTATTGCCTACTCCACGGCAACACCTGGGCCAATCAGAGGCAACGTTCCAACCAATCAGCCCCTTTTTCTTTTGTAGTATGAATTGACGTAATTGATGTGATCATCAATTCACAAGACACGTGGTTGGAAGTGAACAGTGGTTTTAATAGTCTTACAACAGAGCCTGCCTGCGACGAGATGAACTGGCAGGCAGGCTCACGACTACAAAGCTTTATACTTCCGGTTAGTGGGAGGAGCCATGGGCGGAACCATGGGCGGAGCCAAGGGTGCAGCCCAGTACAAACTCCTCATCTCCCTCTATGGGCAGAGCCGCGCAACTGCTCGTATACCGAGCTTACAATAACACAACACATACAATATATTATCTGAAATTTAGCATTCTTGTATTTGTCCTGATGCGGGGCAAGATAAAAAGCTTTGGCAATGTGTCCCTCTTTGAAATAATCAAAGTTCTATACTCCCAAGTGTCCATTTGACTTCTAACTAGCAAACCAGGAGAGGGGAAAGATAAAAGTAATATGAGTCTGGAGATAAATAAGTAATGAGAGCAAAGGTCACACCAAGGCAAGGAACAAGGGTAACTTAAATGGCCAGGAACTGTTACAGTTACAAAGCAAAAACTTAAAGGAACTATTAACAAATAAAGTAAAGGAAAGGAAACAACTATTTAAGACAAATTAAACAGCCTGTACATCATTCAAAATAAAACAGGAGAGCTGGAGGCAACAATTCATAGCAAGGAATGATAAGCAGTCAGAATAACTGACGCATGGTTAAAATCCCTAACCTGGATGGATTACGCCAATGCATATTGAAGGCAGCCTTACATATATAAAAATTAATTAGAAAATGGACAGTTCCAGTGGGCTAACGCAATTCTTATATTTAAAAGGGGAGGACGAACGAGTCCAAGGAACTATCGGCCAATTTGCTTTACATCAATGGTTGGAAAGATAATTGAATCATTACTCAAAATTACAACAGAAAAACATCTAGAAATGGAAAATATAACAGAGTGGTAAGCAATAATTTTGAAAGGGAAGGTCATGCTTGACCCACCTTATTACATTCTTTGAAGTAACAGCAAAGGCAGATAAGGGTGATATAGTAGATGTAATATATTTGGACTTCCAAAAGGCTTTTGATAGGTGCCACATTGTAAGTTCATCATCATAGGCACCGGAATATGGTGACTAGGCGATTTTAACAGTAACTTCATTGCAGTGTTACTGTAAGCATACTTGTGACAACACTTTAAAAAAAAATTTAGAGTACCCAATTCATTTTTTCCAATTAAGGGGCAATTTTAGCATGGCCAATCCACCTAGCCTGCACATTTTTGGGTTGTGGGGGCGAAACCCACGCAAACACGGGGAGAATGTGCAAACTCCACACGGATAGTGACCCAGAGCCGGGATCGAACCTGGGACCTCAGCGCCGTGAGACAGCGTGCACCGCCGTGCTGCCCGTAACAATGATAAAGATTATTATTAAGATTAGAACACACGGAATCAGTGGAAAGTAGCAGAATGGATAACAAGCCATAAAAGAGAGCAGGCGGTAAAGGTAGTAGCACAGGTTGACAGAAGGTGGGAAATTGTGCCTGAAAAAGATCCTTGTTGTTCACCATTAACGCAAGTGATTTGGACTCGGTGATCAGAAGAAAACTTTGCAGGTGACATCAAATAGGGGTAGTGGGATGGGCGCGGAGCAGTTGGGGTTTGTAGCCCATGCAGAGGAGGACTGCAATAAAGTACAGGAAGGCATTGTAAAAGGGGCATAATGGGCACACGTAGTGAACATTAATAAGTGTAGGTGGTACAGCTGGAAAGGAAGATATGGAAGCCTCAACCTGCAGTGTGCGAATTGGGTGAAAGATACTTGGGCTCAGGGAATAGAAACACAAATCATTACAAGTACCACTAATATTCTATTTGAAATCTTGGCCTCACTTAAATCCCACTCGTGAACAAAACTCACCACCGTTGAAATTGCCGGCTGATTAAATTTTCCCAAAGATTTACTTCAGGCAAGTTTCACATTTCAAATATTAATGACTGCTGTGATTCTACTAACAGAACCTATGAGTAATAACGCCAGCGATTAACAGCAGCAGGTTGTCATTAAGAACAGAAAACAAAGATGTATTTTCGTCTCTCAAGAGAAGTATCAAACCATACTTCAACTTGACTTTTTCATGTAATTTAAACTGGAAAGGTCCATCAATTGCCCGGCTGTAGACTTGCTGGATTGTTTTGTAAACAGCATTATCATCCTACAATCTCTTCTGGGAGGATTACAATGAAGGAAATGGTAAAGGTGAAGACTGGCATTAGAAAGACCGACTTCCATCGGGTCCCAGTGCAATGCACAAGGATCAGTTGAGTTCCGTAGACTTACACAATTCATACAAGGACTGTGCTCCACTTAAGCTAAAGATTCGGATGGAGTATATTTTGAAATTTGTTTCGTTAACATAGTGGATTTTCAAAACGGTGAAGTGTTGTTGATTGAACCGCTAAACAAGCCATTTTTCAAAGAAATGGATTGCATCCCGCAATGCTAGAGGAAGCAGAGAGAGAAAATAATGAGGACTCGAACCACTGGTATTTCAAAAGCCTGTAAGATGTGCAAGTTGCAACAAGAGAGAATTGCAGGGCCTGTTAATGTTATATTCTTGTTCAAAAGAGAACGGGATAAGTGCATGTTCGTCGATGTAATAATCATGAAGAACACAGGGATAAGAATACGCCATTCAACCCTTCGAACCCATTCCGTCATTCAATTAGGTCCCGGTTGATCATGATTAACTCCATCCAGTGGTTCCATAACCCCAGATAGCCTTACTGAAGCTGGTGGGTAAGCTTCTAGATGCCATCATACAGGATAATGTTAATACCCGCTTAGAAATCAGGTTAACCGACTTCCGGTGACAGCGGGCGGGAGGCAGCCACACACTGGAGGGCTCCCGCTGGGGAATAGAAATTTCGAGTTTTAACGCCCGGCCCAGGGGGCAACGGAGGTTGAAAACGCTGTAAGATGGCACAGTGAGGAGAAATGTCCAAGTTTGGGAGAAAAACGGCCGTGAGAAAGGGAGTTAATGACAGTCCGCCGGTGAGTGGAAAAGTCAGCGCAAGAACTGTAAGGAAAGCGGAGGCTGGAGTACCAGGGGGAGGTCGCATCGCTCACAGCAGAAGAAATGACCAAGGTGATGGCTTTGGAACTTGAAAAACAGCTCACAAAAGACATGGAAGCGATGAAGGAGGAGATGGGGGCGGTATTGAAAGTGCTGGTGGAGGAGGCGATTGCCCCGGTGAGGGAGGCGGTATCAAAGCGCAGCGGCGGAGTTGCTGGAGCAAGGTGAGACACTGAAGGAAGTGGAAGAGGCATTATCGCAGCACAGTGATCAACTCACCTCGATGGGGAAGGAGTTGCGGAGGGTGATAGAGACCAATAAGGGTCTGCGAGCCAAAATTGAAGACCTGAAAAACAGATCCAGGCGACAGAATCTGAGGATTGTGGGTCTGGCCGAAGGGGTGAAAGGCCCACGGCCGACGGAGTATTTTGCCACGGTGTTGGCGAAGCTATTGGGGGAGGGGGACGATCCCTCCCGATATGAACTGGATCAGGCTCATCGGTCGTGGAGGCCTATATTTTCTCTTATTTATAAACAGTTGTTGCTTACATACATTTTTCTTGCCCGCGCTAGTTTGCTTTATTTTACAGAGGTTTTTTTGTCCTTCATTTGACTAACTCTACGTACATTTTGTATCCAGGAAGCCTTCCTCTGGCCCTCGGATGCCGTACTTAATCTTCTCCAGGTGGCGAAATTCCGAGAGGTCAGCGAGCCAGTCTGCAGCTTTGGTTGGTGCTGCCGATCGGCAGCCGAGCAGGATTCTCCTGCGTGCGATTAGGGAAGCGAAAGCAAGGGCGTTGGCCCCCTTCCCCATGTGTAACTCTGGCTGCTCCGATACCCCGAAGATTGCCACTATTGGGCATGGCTTCACCCTCACCCCCACAACCTTGGACATTGCCTCGGAGAAGGCTGTCCAGAACCCAGGAAGCTTGGGGCAAGCCCAAAACATGTGGGTGTGGTTGGCCGGGCCCCTCTGGCACCGTTCACATTTGTCCTCCACCTCCGGGAAGAACCTGCTCATTCGGGTTCTGGTCAGGTGCGCTCTGTGCACCACTTTGAGCTGCATTAGGCTTAGCCTTGTGCAGGAGGAGGTGGAGCTCACCCTGCTCAGTGCTTCGCTCCAGAGTCCCCATCCTACCTCTGTCCCCAGTTCGTCCTCCCATTTTTGTCTTGTCCTGTCCTGTGGTGTTCGGGCTCTGTCCAGTCGCTGTGAGTATATTTTCCCATATATCCCCCCCTTCTCGTATCAGGTCCTCTAGTAGTTGCTTTCTGGGGCACCGGGGAACCCTACTGTCTCTTTGCGGAGGAAGTGTTTTATTTGGAGGTGTCTCAATTCCTGTCCTTTTGCTAGTTTCCACTTCCTCATCATTTCGTCCAGTGTCGCCAGTCTGCGCCCTACGTAGAAGTCCCCAACCATCAGTGTGCCCCCGTCCCACCTCCATCTTTTGAAGATGGTATCTATATGGCTGGGGGGGGGGGGGGGGGGGGGGGGATCTGTGATTGCCGCAGACGGTGGCCATAGGGGACATTTTGGTTATCCCGAAGTGTTGTCTCAACTGGGTCCACGTTTTCAGCGTGGCCGCTACCACTGGGCTTGTTGTGTACCTTGTTGAGGAGGATGGGAGTGCTGCTGTGGCCAGGGCCCAGAGGGGTGTTCCTTTACAGGATGCCTCCTCTATTTGTACCCAATCTGTGTCGGGTTCTTGTACCCATCCCCTCACTCTTTCTGCCGTGGCTGCCCAGTGGTAGTATTGTAGGTTCGGCAGCGACATGCCCCCTCTGACTTTCCCTCTTTGCAGTGTCAGTTTGGGAATTCTCGGGTTCTTACCACCCCCCACACAAACACCATGATTAGCCTGTCGACGTTTTGGAAAAAGTCCTTAGGGCTGAAGATCAGGATGGATCTAAACAGGAAGAGGAACCTTGGCAGTACGTTCATCTTGATCATCTGCCCTCTTCCTGCCAGGAGGATTGTTAATAGATTGCGGGTCATGGAATTACAGGAAACATGGTCATAAAGATAAAAAGTTGGTTTAAGGACAGAAAATAACAATTATTGAGCATATTTTAGTTGAAATATATGTGTCCTCCAAGGGGTCAGTGTTTGAACCAGGGGCTGGATTCTCCCCTAGCCAGCGGGGCAGGGGGTCCTGGTGGGATGGAGTGGCGTCGGGCCGCCCCAAAGGTGCGGAATCCTCTGCACCTTTAGGGACCAAGCCCTCACCTTGAGGGGCTAGGCCCTCACCTTGAGGGGCTAGGCCCGCGCTGGAGTGGTTGGCGCGCCGCCGGCCAGCGGGAAAGGCCTTTGGCGCCATGGCAGCAGGGGCCGAAGGGACTACACCGGCCGGCGGACATCCGCGCATGCGCGGGGGGGGGGGGGGGGGGGGGGTGGAGGCTGGGTGGGTATCACCTCTGCATTGGCCATCGTGGAGATTGATGCCTGACGCGGAAGGAAAAGAGTGCCCCCATGGCACAGGCCCGCCCGCGGATCGGTGGGCCCTGATCGCGGGCCAGGCCACCGTGGGGGCACCTCCTGCGGCCAGATCCCCCCCCCCCAGGACCCTGGAGCCCACCCGCGCCGCCTGGTCCCGTTGGTAAATACCTTGTTTAATTCACGCCGGTGGAACCGGCATAACAGCAGCGGGACTTCGGCCCATCGCGGGCCGGAGAATAGCCGGGGGGGGGGGCAATTCCCACCCCCACCGAATATCTGGTGCCGGAGAATCCAGCCCCAGGTATTTTTCACCTGGAGTTCATCTGGAACCGAAAAACAGTAGATGTCAGATCAACTGGAACTTTGATGGCTAAGAATGATAGGCATTTAATTACATAAAAATATCAAGGGAAATGGGGCAAAATTGGGTTATTGGGGCTGATGTACAGACTCGCCATGATTTAACTGAATATTCAAACAGGTTTGAGGGGCTGAATGGCTTACTTCTGGGCAGAAAATGTATGAAAAGCCAGTAGCTTCTGATACACCCCAATTTAATGAATCCTTTAAACCTGGAGCTCAAATGCCGCTGTTTGGGAAGATCCGTCTGACAGCGCCAATTAGTTTGTGACTTTCTAATCTCTCTTCAGCTACAAGTTGTGCTGAGTATGAGAATATGACAAATGTAAGTACACAGGCAAGGAAAAAATAAATCAACTACTCAGCGCTTTGGCAAACTGATGCCAGGTTAATAATATTCCTTTTTTAAATTCTACTTCCTCAAAACTTTTGAGTGGAAAATAATTTTAGTGGTATGTGTTTTAACAAAAAATTCACTGCCTTTCCAGGCTCATGGTTGATATTTTAAATCTCTGTAGTATGGTCAATAGTGTTCTATAAACTGCGCTCGTAATGGTTTAGGGCAGGCAGTGAGACCTCATGTGGCCCAGTGCTGGGGTGTTATCAGTGGAAGCTCTGCAAATCTCAATAGACAGCAAGGCCTGGGAAACATCACGACCACAGGTAATATTCTGGCAGCAAAGCTGGCCGGAGGTCAAATGTGACAATCATACGCGGGGGTGGATTCTCCGCCGGCGGGATGCTCCGTTTTGCCCGCAGCCCGGGGGTTTCCCGACGGCTGCCCCACAATGGGAAACCCCGTTGGCCGGCCGGCGTAACGGAGCATCCCGCGGGAGGGTTGAGGCAGAAATGTGGAGCGCCGGGGCGGAGCATCCCACCGCTGATCTCTGAAACGATGGCGGACTGAATGGAAACCTTCAAACTGTGGAATTTCCAATTCCAGTAATTTGCCGTTATATTAAGAAAAATTTCTTCAGCGGCCAGCACTTTCTGCCTGAAGATCAGCTACTAGCTACTCTCAGAGGCACGAGAGAACTCGGAAACTTATAGCCACATAAAGGGACGGAGACATTGACGGGTCTAGCGGATCCCACCAGCATCCAATGGCAAGCCATGGGCGGGGTGGCAGAAAATCCTGTCCGTTATCTCCAATAGACGGTGGTGGTGCCTTACAGCCACTAAAAGAGTCTGGGCTGGTACAGAAACACAATAAGAATAATCTTTATTGTCACAAGTAGGCTGACATTAACGCTGCAATGAAGTTACTGTGAAAATCCCCGAGTCGCCACATTCCGGCGCCTTTTCAGGTTCACGGAGGGAGAATTCAGAATGTCCAAATGACCTAACAAGCATCTCTTTTGGGACTTGTGGGAGGAAACTGGAGCACCCGGAGGAAACCCACACGGGGAGAACGTGCAGACTCCGCACAGACAGTGACCCAAGCCGGGATTCGAACCTGGGACCCTAGTCCAGAAAGCTGAAATTGAAACAACCACTCCTGGAACGAGTTAAGGGTGCAAAGAATGTAATGCAGCAATTAAAATAGCCCCCCCCCCCCCAAAAAAAATCAGTGTCCACAACAAACACTAACTACAACTTGAGCTCCGAATGCCAAACCTTTTAAAATTCTGATTGGTTTGATTCTGTGCTAAACAATGGTCATAGGCTTAAAACAAAATCTATTTTGAATCTGGCACGAAAGGATAACTGATTAGCACGTCCAATGATATTCACCGGTAGCAAAGATCAATTCATCTAGTCATCAGCAATTTGATTTGCTGAGCGATTGCGAGGACCAATAATGCAAAATCTGCTACCAGCAATTCACCAAATAAAAATCTATAATTAGGTGTTTTGAAAAATTACATTTCAAATTACTGAAGCACAGCCTATCACCCATTCTCCGTCTCACTGGGGCATCCTGTTCCTGAATCTGCCGTTGTGGGGAAGCACCAAATACAAATACTTCCTCGCCGTGGATGAAAAGGAACATTCTTTCAGGCAAGGGGACCAAAATACTTGATCATGCAAGTTTCACAACGATATAAGTGGTGCGCACATTCCCTCTGCAAATGGCGTACCGCTCTACCATGATATTCATGACATGCCAATGGGGCAAAATATCAATAGTAAAACAGGGCAAGGTTATAAATCCAGCTGTTGAATTGTTCAGCCCTCATATACCTGACACCAATTAATGGATGTGAATGATTGGCTGCAATTGAAAGTCAACAAATTTGCTCTTGATGATTACTATGGCTAAGAAAGTTAGAGTGCACCCAAGAATAGGTGCACATGGGCCGAGGGATAGGCCTAAGGCCCACTTAATATTGGGCCTCTGAGACTTAATGGGCATCCTCCGGAAGCTTCTTAGAGAATGGCACTGAAGATTGGGTTGCGGTTTTCGCCAAGAATGGCCTTCATGCGAGTCCTTAAAGGGAAACCGGAGAGAAACACTGGTGGAGACAAGCTACAGATTGGAACAAGGAGCAGTTGGCCGGATGGCTGGTTCGTGATGCAGAGCGACACCAACAGCGCGGGGTCAGGGGTCAGTTCCCGTGCTAGTGGAGGCCTTCTCAACCTTGCCCCTGCCCTGAGGTTAAATCAACACCAGTCAGCTCTCCCCCTCAAAGAGGAAAGCAGCCTGTCGACTTCTGGGACAATGTCAACATTTTCAGTGGTGGTGTGTGGGGGGGGGGGGGTTTGGTGTTTGGTCCAACTGGGGGCAGGCGATGAGGTGGTGACCAGAAGCAGCCCGGGTGGCTTCAATGTGGGGTGGGAAGGAGCTACCCAGCTCCATCTGGTTCCGCATCCAGCTAAGTATTTTCTAAATTGTACCTTTTTGGCAACGACCCTTTCCGGACTCGATCGGTTCAGCCACATTCAGACCACGCTTTCAAGAATGACGTTAGTATCCGTCGCCTTATGGTAACCCAATTGCAGAGGGCAAAACGGGCATTTGGCCCTTTGCAATGCAAATAGGGGCCCTAAAGGCAATCTGCGGTGTGGACTCTATAAGCCTACTCCATTGCCGATGCCAGTAGGGCAGGCATTGTCCTAATAGCTGACAAATAGCTCATAAAAACTGGGTACTGTCTATCATGTCCAGGCACACTGCGTGGTGGCTACCATTTTCCACAGTGGGTGACAACTGGTGCTTTTCTTTCTCTCAGAGTATGTGCCTGGGCCATAGGCTGTTCATAACTTGCTATCATTCTGACACAGCAAGCTGCACATCCTGTACGCACTTTACTGATTACACAGCATGTGACATTTACGTCAAAGATCAACAATTAAAGATTCAGGATTCCCACCATTAGTCAGATGGCAAATCAGCATTTTGTTCTGGTTAACACCCGAAATGATAAATTCAATATCCGCAACAGATCGGGCAGCAAGCCCAGAGCTGACACAGTGACAGCACCCCCCCCCCCCCCCCCCCCCCCCCCCCTCCTATCTGTGCGGGCGAGGAGGTTTGACACTCCACAAGCCAGCACTGAAAAGCTATCCCATAAGACAAAGCCAATTGCAGCATCTTCTGGTTGCACCTCTGCAAGATCTGTGCTCGCCAATGGCCAGACCAGCAACTTACTTCTGACCTCATCTCCAGATCCTCACAGCAGGTGGTTGGGGAGGGGGGTGTAAAGTAACAAATGCAGTGCCTGTGAATTGGAGTTCCTTTGTTTCCTCACCTGCTGTGGCCAATTTCTATCTGAACAGGCCTGTTTTCCCTTCAACTAACGGCTGATTCTCTACAGAAAAATATTCCTGAATGAGTTATTTTATTTCCGTTGCTGACGCTTCCTCAGCCTTGCAACAATCACCGCACTTCAGGAAGACAGCACGGGTCACTCTGGGGCTTCCTATTCTGCATAAATGCAAGTTTTTAGTTCTTTGCCTGAATCTGCCAGAGGCGGCAGTGTGGCACAGTGGTTATCACTGCTGCCTCACAGCGCCAAGTCCCAGGTTCGATTCCCAGCTTGGGTCACTGTCTGTGTGGAGTCTGCACGTCCTCCCCCTGTGTGGGTTTCCTCCGGGTGCTCCGGTTTCCTCCCACAGTCCAAAGGTGTGCAGGTTAGGTGGATTGGCCGTGCTAAACTGCCCCTTAGTGTTCAAAAGATAAGGTGGGGTTACGGGGATAGGGTGGAGGTGTGGCCTAAAGTAGGGTGCTCTTTCCAAGGGCCGTTGCAGACTTGATGGGCTGAATAGCCTCCTTCTGCACTGTAAACTCTATGATTGTATGTCCAAAATCGGTTGTAATTTGTCAGTCCCATCTCCCCCATACAACCTGCAGAGATCATTTGCAGCATAGGTTAAACTATTGGGAAGAGGGTTAGAATGACAGTGACGTGTGATAACCTGTGACAGTAAGAGCTCATTATGAAAGTAAAAATTGAATTTGAGGGCGCAGCGACACAGATCCAAAATTTTCCAGGGATTATGCTGTACATTCACTGGAAACAAACAATATTGTGATTTTTAAAAAAAATTTAGAGTACCCAGTGTTTTTTTTTCCAATTAAGTTGCAGTTTAGCGTTGCCAATGCATCTAGCCTGCACATCTTAGGGTTGTGGGGGTGAGACGCGGCGTAGACATGGGCAGAATCTGCAAACTCCACATGGAAAGTGACCCAGGGCCGAGATCGAGGTCGGGTCCTCAGTGCCGTGAGGCAGCAGTGCTAACCACCGCTCCACTGTGCCACCCTTAAATATTGTGATTGATTAGGGTATTTTCTGTTGCTTAGTTGCAGTCATCGACAGTCTGAGGAAGTACAGGTGTCTATTGCAAATTAAGGGCGTGATCTAATGGATAGTTTTCTAGGTGCCATCTCAGGCGGGTTTGGCTGGGAGTTTCTCCCTGGTTCTGTCGGCAAGTCCGCCGCTATCTCACCATCACTTGGTCATGTTTTGGGGCCCTTGGCGTTCCTCCCCGGGCTAGCCAACACTTAGAATTTTTTCCATCACTGGGGAATCTGAACTCGCTCAGAGATCGGGCCGCCATTTTGAATGGGTGTCCCAATCTCTAAATGAGCTAGAGTTTCCCCCTCAGCCCCTACCCATGGAGCAATGTCACCCCCCATACACATGGGCATTATTCCACATACCCCTCAAGTGAGGACACCTGCTATGGAGTAACTGAGGGACGCCCCCTTTACAGGCCTTCTCACCCCCACTTTTGGGACCCTCTCCATTCAGGACCCCACCCTTCATCCTCCCCAAATCTTCTGAAGGCCCTTTCATTTCCACCCTTCGCCCCCTCACCCGTCATACCCCCCTCATCGCTCCTTTCGTGGGCATGTCCCCCCTCTAACCCCAGCCCTTGGCACTGCCATCCTGGCAGTGCCACCCAACCATCTGGTGCCTGGGTGCCAGAGGGAGAGCCAGGGTGCCACCCTGCCATGTGCCTGACCACCCATTTGTCTCCAGTGGCCTAGGGGACCCCCCCCCCCCCCAGATGCCGTCATGCTCGATCCACGTTTGTGTGGACCAGTACTAATCTGCACCCCCATGACCTCTCACTGGGGAGCCGGAGGAGGTAGTTAGATCAGACTTCCATCTCGCTGATGAGGGGGAGATTGCCCTGAATTGGCCTCCATTAGCTTCGCGCCGTGTCTAGACATGATCCGGATCTAGTCAACGGGAGCGAGCCGCTTCGGTCTCAAACCGTTCTGCACACGGCATGGTCCCCGATCTGGGCCTCTCCTGCGATCTAACCGGCCGCAAGAATCCTCGCCGGGCGCAACACCGGCCTTTAAATCGCGCCCTAAAAGTCACAATAAAAATAAAAATTTCTTTCCATCAACACCTCATGATGGCTGCTCTCACGGCGTTTTGGTCAATTACTTTTACGGTGACATTTTAATCTGCTGACCTGTTTTGCCACCGACTTCTTCAATGAACACCCGGCCAGTTGGAGAGGTTTGGAGATATCCAAACTGTTCGACAGCTTGACTTTCTACAAGGGAGATTGATCAGTCAGCCACGGAACACGGCGTGACTGTACGGAGACTAACAATAGAAGGATAATCTCTCCCAACCAAATCGGACGACAATTAGCAAGAATTAAAAGAAAAAGTCATTTTCTAGTTCTCAAGTTGTTGACAATCTTCTTCCTGTTACACAGGCGTAAAGTAAACCTCTTGGAAGCTGAGCTGGTGGGCTCGGTTCCAGCAATGGATTGCCAGTGGAAAAACCCAAAAATAAACCATTCCCCCCCCCCCCCCCCCCCAATCACCCCAACCCCGCTCTCTATTCCAGGTTAACAGAGGATCAGTTTAAACCAACACAAATTAAACAGGGCAGGCAAATGTGAACTGTCATCCAGCAAATTTCTCTGTTCTCTCAAAGCAGCGTGGTAGCATTGTGGATAGCACAATGGCTTCACAGCTCCAGGATCCCAGGTTCGATTCCCGGCTTGGGTCACTGTCTGTGCGGAGTCTGCACGTCCTCCCCGTGTGTGCGTGGGTTTCCTCCGGGTGCTCCGGTTTCCTCCCAAAGTCCAAAGATGTGCAGGTTAGGTGGATTGGCCATGATAAATTGCCCTTAGTGTCCAAAATTGCCCTTAGTGTTGGGTGGGGTTACTGGGTTATGGGAACAAGGTGGAGGTGTTGACCTTGGGTAGGGTGCTCTTTCCAAGAACAGGTGCAGACTAGATGGGCCGAATGGCCTCCTTCTGCACTGTAAATTCTATGAAAGCAGCTCACATGTGGATGACCCTGATCAGCAGCAAGAATGGGGCTCAACAGCAACAAGGGGAGAAGCTAGGGCAGCACAGTGGCGCAGTGGTTAGCACTGCAGCCTCACGGCACCGAACTCCCAGGTTCGATCCCGGCTCTGGGTCACTGTCCTTATGGAGTTTGCACATTCTCTCCGTGTTTGCGTGGCCTTCGCCCCCCACAACCCAAAGATGTGCAGTGTAGGTGGATTGGCCACGCTAAATTGCCCCTTGATTGAAAAAATGAATTGAGTACTCTAAATTAATTCTTTTTTAAAACAAGGAAAAAAGCTAAATGATTAATATTCCGAGACCCTGGGCAAGTACATGGTCCATTCCAGCCCCACAGACCCCGGAGCCCCAACGTAATTGAATTAACCAATAATATGTGTATTTTCCTGAAATCCTTCACCCTTGACTGCTCCAATGAGTTTCACGCACCAGATTTCTAAGTAAAACATTTTTAAAACTGTTTATTTTATTACAAGAGTAATAATGGAACAATGTTTAGCAGTCTAGCTATTCCCAAAACCCCGTCTCACCATTCACCCAGACATACACAAGACAAACAGACAGTGAGGGTAGGGAAAGGATTTGAGATATTTGAGGAGCTTCGCTGCTTAGGTTGAGGCCCTCGTAGGCACTGATCTCTTCAGAATGTGAGGTGTTGTAAATCATCGGTGAGTTTGGATCTTTTAAGGACTACCACCCATTAGAACTCTCAGGTTGTAGGGGCTGAATTCTCCAAAAATGGGCTGTATCCCCATCGCCAGGGTAAAAATGCTGCCGTTTCAGTCCTAACTGTCCTTAAAAACATTAAGAGCGATTCTCCGACCTGCAAGGGGAGAGCAGGGCCCCGGGGAGCAGCTCCCAGATCTGGCTGAGGAAACAGTCTCCGCACTATCCAGTGGTGAGTCCATGCACGTGCACGGCGGTGGCCTGTAGCAGCTGTGCCGTGCGCCATGGCAGACTCGGACCGCGGGCCGTCATCAAAAATGTAGGCACACACCCCACCCCCAAGATGGGGCGCACCCCTGGATCCGAACCGCCAATCGCTGCTACGGCCGCCAATGAGGCCCTCATTGTCGCTCAGTCCTCCCCGCCCCCCACCAGGGCAGCCGCGGATCGAGTCCGCAGCCACCACCGACTATACATGGTTAGAACCACCCCATAGGGAACTCGGCCAGTTTTGCCCGGAGAATCGCTCTGGGGGGGGGGGGGGCCTTCTGTCAATAGCCCCCCCCAGCCGCGCCACGTAATCCACGAGCAATTCTCCGGGGACCAGCGAATCACGGGAGCGGCGTCGGGCATGATTCCTGTGCAAACATCGATTCTCTGCCCCCCTCGCCAAATGCGATTTGGTCGCGGGGCTGCGGAGAATCCAGCCCTAGGTCTCCCTCTGGGGGAATCGCCTTCACACAGGAAATTAAGGTCTGTGCATTTCCATCGTGCAGCTACCAGGACGCTCAGTTTCCCTGTGATATTACTGGAGTTTTCTACCTGAGAGTTTACAGCAGATTTTTCATCCACTCTGTCTTCCAACTGCTTGCTTGGTCTCTGTGCAGAGATTCTGGCTGTATCGTGAAGAGAGTTCTCTGACTGGGCTTTTCCCAGCCATTCAGACAGAGGATTAAACTGTAACAGGCCTGGTGGGGGAAGCTGCTCGCAGCCTTTCTAACCAGTAGTCCCCTTCACAGGCCTGGCTACTGCCTGCAGTCTTTTAAGTAGGAGTGTCTTCCACAAGCCTGGCTGGGAGCCTCTTAGGTCTCCTGGCAGAGAGAAAGCTGAGAGAGAGTGCCTTACACTGCTTCAGGCTTGGATCGTTCACAGAACTGACAATGTGAGGCTTGCTTCTCCTGTTCCAGAAGTTTCTGAAAAGCTCCACCAATCCCAAATGAGAATTTGTCCAAGGCCCGGATTTCAAATGAGCTGATCGGCTACTTGCCAAGTCCATCAGCATGGCATCACTGGCTATGCCACAGAGCAAACTTAATCAGAGGGGATCTGCCAGATCAGTCCACATAGCAGCTTGCAGCGGGGGCAGCCGGAAGGACAAACATTAAACGAGAAACACAAAACAGACCAGGATTTAGCAAGTTCCTCACATTACTACAATGTAGCGTGAAAGGTTTAGAGGCAACACACTTTGGCTTCTAAGAAACAGTTCCAAAAGAGGCCTTAAGATGGGTGACATAATGTCCCTTTAAGTGCCCTTCAAATGAACTTCTCTCTGCTAGGGGCTGGTTTAGCACACAGGGCTAAATCGCTGGCTTTTAAAGCAGACCAAGGCAGGCCAGCAGCACGGTTCAATTCCCGTACCAGCCTCCCCGGACAGATGCCGGAATGTGGTGACTAGGGGCTTTTCACAGTAACTTCATTGAAGCCAACTCGTAACAATATGCGATTTTCATTTTCGTTTAGGTGCTGCTAAATAGAAGCATGATTTATACTAGGCTCAAATGGTGGACAATCGGGCCTGTTAAACTTTACTTTTGAGAACTGCTGGCATTTATTGTCCATTTGCAATGGCCCTCGAGAAGGTGGTGGTGAGCTGATTTCTTGAACTGTGGTGTAACCACACCCCACAGTGCTGTTGGGGCATGGGTTGCAGGATTTTGACCCAACGACAGAGAAGGAACGACGAACACCAGGGAGGTGTGTGTGTGATTTGGGGAGGAACTCATGGGGAAGGCGTTCCCATGTGTCTGCTGCCCTTGTTCTTCAAGGTGGTAGGGGGGGTCACAGATTTGAAAGGTGCTGCCAAGGATGCCTTGAGGAATTGCTACATTGCATCTTGTGGATGGCACACACACAGCTGTTTCATCTTCATTTGAATGTCCGAGGTGGGGGATGTCAGGGCCCTGGCCAAGTGCGGCAAAGACTCCGTTTAATTTATCTCTACCACTTTGCCTAGTTGGTGATGCCTTGTCCACCAATTTATAGAGATTTACAGCCTTCAAACTCTAAGCTGTGGGCATTCACTTTAATGTATGGCGCATTTCAGCAAATAATTGATTTACAACATTTTTTAAAGAAACCGATACATTGAATAATTTATGAAAAACAATTGGAGCAAATGATCAAAGATACATTTAATGAAATGGATCTATAATCACAAGTCCCTAGCTACTCCCTGGTAGAAACGGCGAGCGGCGATTCTCCGAGCGGCCTGTCGTAAAACGCGACATGCCGTTTTGAGGGGGGGGGGAAGAATCGCGTGCGGGTGCCAGGGCGGCGTGGCGTGAATTGCCCGGCACTCCCGCGATTCTCCCACCCGGCGTGGGGGTCGGGGAATCGCGCCCCATATGTCAGTGCGGTGACCAGACTGCCTGGGATTCAGGGAATGGTTGTGCATAGAGTGGGAGTCAGGTTTGACACATAACAGTCTTCAAAAATGGGCCCAAGAGCTTGACTCCAGCAGGCAGTGATAGAATTCTCAGCTTGGGAGACTTGGGAGTCAGCCACCGCGTTGTGCCTGGCGTGGATCCGGGCACAGCGGGTGAATCACGCCGAGTGCCCCACATTCGGCTCTGCGCCGGCCCAATCGTGATCACCTGATTTGCTCCACCCAGTGCAATCTGGATCTCGCCCTCGCTGGATGAGATCTAGATTTACATATTTAAACAAGTCATGCGGTTCATCTAAATACCCGGACACCGGACGCACCCAGCGCCCGGGGGTCAATGGCCGGATCCGTGAGACCTCGCCAGGGTGCCATTTAGCAGTGGTCTCTGCAAACGTAGACCAGGTGTGAAGGCACCTCGGGAGGCCATTAGAGACCCCAGCTGGTCAGGGAAAGGCCAGTGTGGTACCCTGGCACTCCCCTGGCACTTGGGCACCGCCAGCCTGATACCCTTGCAATCCCCTGGCACCTGGGCACCGCCAGGGTGCCTAGGTGCAACTGCCATGGGCACTGCCTCAGTGCCAGGTTGGCACTACCAGGGGTCAGGGTCGGCGTTGGGCCTGGTTCCAGGTGGCCTTTGCCCAGTAGCGGAGTGGGTGAGGGGAGGGTGACAGATGAAGAGAAGGTTGGGGGTAAAGTGGGGGTGGTCCAGAATGTTGGGGGGTGGGGGGGGAGAATCTGAAATGAGGCCATGCAGAGATCGCCGTTCAAAATGCCGTCCCGATCGGCGAGCTCAGTAGGAAATCGACCCAAGGCCCAAACAAAAGCAGCAAAGTGCCGGTGAGTAGCGTGGTAAATCACCGCACTGCAGCCAGTGAGAAACGATCTGTCAAACGTGTCCAAAAGCAGACTTATGTGTCCTAAGAGTTGCCACCGGGATGTGTGATTCGCTCTTCTAATGGCAGCGCTATTCGATAAGCGCGTCAGGACAGGCAAATGGGCCAGCACTCTGCCGGCACGAAATGTAACCGCTGGGGCCGGAGAAAGCACTAAACAGCCTGACACCTGGAGCTATTAATTTTTAATAAATTTAGAGTACCCAAATTTATTATTTCCAGTTTAGTGGCAATTTAGCGTGACCAATCCACCTACCCTGCACATCTTTGGGTTGTGGGGGCGAAACCCACGCAAACACGGGGAGAATGTAAAAACTCCACACGGACAGTGACCCGGGGCCGGGATCGAACATGGGACCTAAGTGCCGTGAGGCAGCAGGACTAGCCCACTGCGCCACCGTGCTGCCCTAAGGGAGCTGTTTTTAAGCCCTCCACTTACCACTCACTGCAGCCACCAAGATGGCTCACAGAAGACCTGCACCCCCCCCCCCCCCCCCCCCGGACGTCGGGGCCCCAGGTGGACCCACAGCTCCATGACAGTGAGGAGAGGAAGGCCATCCGCTTCCCCAGGGTGGGCAGCAGATTCAAGCCTGCCCTGATGAGGTGGTGGCAGAGGCAGTCAGCAGTGCCAGCTTGACCAGAAGGAGACAGCTGGTGATCGGAGGGGGGGGGGAGGGGGGGGGGAGGGGGTCACTGGTGAGGCCTCGGCCCTGAGAGGGGAGAAAACCAGGGAGGTGTAGTTGCCCTCTGGTCGGGTTGAGTTTATCTGCAGTATGACAGTGCTTCTGAGAATTGCCAACACCTGGCGGGCCCCTGACAGAGCACACGCCCGTCCCCTTGATGAAACAGCTGGGCTGTGAGAGTGTCCAGAGCGGGCGGCATGGGTCAGCTCCCAAATGACCAGAGGCCTTCTGAGCAGTTAAAGGACACAGGCAGCACTCAGCAGTGTGAGCAGACAGGGGCCTGTAAGTAGCACCAAGGGGGTGTTTAAAAGACAGACTGCAGCAATGGCGGTCTGAGCCAGGCCACCCCCATGCCGAGGGGGAGGGGGGCACGCCGAGTCCATGGGCTTGGCACCAAGTCGCTCTCTGCCACGACCCCCAGAGAGGGGGGTATCGTGTGGGGTCTGGACCGAGCAGTTAGGAAAAGCTGTTCCTGCTCATAGAAGGATTCAGAATGTGCGGGCAAAGATTGAAGGTAATTGGCTGAAGAAGCAATTGCAAGATGAGGAAAACCATCTAGCGAATGGTTAGGGTCTGGAATGTACTGCCTGACAAGCTGGTGGAGGCTGGGTCAATCGAGGCATTCTGAAGTGAATTTGACTGTTATCTAAAAAGGAAGAAGGTGCGAGGTTATGGGGAGAAGGCAGGGGAGGAAATACTGCTCGGTGAGTGGGTCATTCGGAGAGCTGGTCCAGCCAAATGGCCTCCTTTTGCTCTATAACAATTCAGTGATAGTCACTGTTGCAATTCAGGGGAACACAGAGCCAATCTATAAATGGCAAGGTCCCACAGGAACAGAGCAATGCAACAGTGACGTGTTTTAGCGATGCTGGCTGGGGTATAATTAATTGTTGGCTTGGGAAGCAAGGAGTATTTCCTCAACTCTTCTTCATCAAATACAATGGGGTCTTTTACATCCACCTGAGGAAACAGGTAATCGCTCGATTTAAAACCCCACCCAAAAGACTGCACCTGCTCAGTAATACACTGGAATATTGGCCAACATGTGTGCTCAGCCCTTTGGAGCTGGGGTTGAACCTATCCCGCAGCCTTCTGATTCAGAGGTGGAGGTAGCTGATAGTCAAGATGCATGTTCTGACTGACTTCAATCAGTAACTGGACAGTTATCCCTATAATCTGTTGTAACAGAAGGCTAATTCAGTTTCCCGTTTAAGACAGGCATCCTGGTGAGTTTTCCCAATTGCAGCTGCATCACTTCCCCACCACATGGGCAAGGTGCCAGTGGAATCGCAACATTCATTAAGGCAGGAGAGGTGATGGGGAACATCCGTCCCTCCTCTTCCTGCTCGTTGGGAGTGACGTACGAGAAAAGAGATAGAGTTGCCGAGGAGTAAAAGGCAAAGTTAAAAGAACGCTGGAGGAAGGAATTGTGCCAACTGTGCGAGCAGGTCATCCGACTCAAGCAAATGGAGGAAGGGAAGGAAAAGTGGATGGATCTGACTGAAAGAATCTGCAGCAATAGGGCTAGCTCGAACAGAGGCAGTAACCCAAAACCCAAGCATTTGTCCCGATTAAATCGACCGGCTGCGTTACGAAGAAGAAAACACGTCAAATGTCAACAGTCACACGGAAACATTCACACAACCAACTAAACTGGGTCTTCTCAATCAACAACTAACCCTAGTGCTCGCAACATTCAATATTTCATTGGTGACGACAGCTGGATTCCAACTAAACAATTCAAAATGTTCCATTCTCACCGGCAGTGGTATCAATCTGTATTTATTCCAATATCCGATTGTCTGCACCCTACGTGGTGCCATTGTTATGTGACACACCCTTCACCTGTGTGTTATCCTGTATGTTCTAAACCAGCTGACCCTCCTCGACATCAGCCCGAGCCAGAACGTGTGCATATTTTTTGAGCATTCTGTTTAGCACAGGGCTAAATCGCTGGCTTTGAAAGCAGACCAAGGCAGGCCAGCAGCACGGTTCAATTCCCGTACCAGCCTCCCCGAACAGGCGCCGGAATGTGGCGACTAGGGGCTTTTCACAGTAACCTCATTTGAAGCCTACTTGTGACAATAAGCGATTTTCATTTCATTTATTATTGGCTTAATTTAAAAAGGGACACCCTGTGCAGGGGGGCAGGGGGCATGGAGGGAGGAGGGAGGCCCCCTTAAGCCTACTTGTGAGCCTGGCCAATGTGACCATTAACAGGCAGCAGGCAGTCAAGGGAGTTGGCCAAACGGACTTCCTTTTGCCGCGGCTACGTCAATAGCCGGCCTTGGAGAGGGAGCACGCGGTGCCCACTGGCAAGCTTCAGGCCTTCCGTGACCGGTGGGCGCCACGGGTGCTGGGGCGCATAACCACAATTACATTTTTTTTTTTCTTTTTTATAAATTTAGATTACCCAATTATTTTTTCTATTAAGGGGCAATTTAGCATGGCCAATCCACCTACTCTGCACATTTTTGGGTTGTGGGGGCGAAACCCACGCAGACACGGGGAGAATGTGCAAACTCCACACGGACAGTGACCCAGAGCCGGGATCGAACCTGGGACCTCAGCACCGTGAGGCAGCAATGCTAACCACTGCGCCACCGTGCTGCCCCACAATTACATTTTCGATTGGTTGGTTAAGTTTCATTCTGATGTTTTATTTTAGTTTACGGTGCCCTGCCAGAGGCTACCATCCCCTCTCGTTTTAGTTTAATTCATTGGTCTTTGCTTTATTATTAAAAAAAGAGTATAAAAAGGGAGTGGGCGTTTTGGGGGCTGGAGTCCATCGTCATCCTGGTAATGCCATTTTAATTTGATTTTGTAAATTTCCTTTTGCACATTCGATTTTTTGTTACAAAGTCCCACCAGTGACTGTCACCCACTTTCATTCATTTAATTTGATTGATATTTGGTTTTATTCAAAGGGGAATATTAAAAAAGGAGTACTGGGGATTGGTAGGCAGGAGGCAGAGGTATGTAACGGTGCATTCTGTAAATAAACCTACCATCAAGAAGAGAATCTGTGTCGAGATTCATACTTCACTATCTGGCTTGAATCCTTTGAACATAATAAGTTACTGAAGCTCAAAATGTGGAGTAGATGTGGCCATTTTTACTACTTACTGTTTACCCTCTCCTACCTCAGGTTGTGATAAAAATAAACAGGGGGACAAGGTTAAAGAAATAACAACTACAGTATGGGTGCTCGACATCCGAAGTAGAAACGGGAGAACTCAGCCGGCTTGGTAGCATTGGTGCAAAGAGTAACAGAATGAATATTTAAGGTTATTGACCTCAAGTGTCAGCTCTGTTTCCCCTCTTCACAGGGAGTTAAAAGCCAGGTTCACTTACAATGATCAGCTCTGTCAGCATTGAGCCCAGATGGATTGCCTGTACAGGCATCAATTGGTGACACATATTAGTCATTAGTAATTGTGTGGTTGCCAGCCAAGGTCATTGTGTTCCAAAATGCTGCTAACGACAACTGGGTTGTTCGAGTGCAAGTTCGGGAACTGTAGCACAGCAGCTGTGTTACTGGACTAGTAACCCTGGGACCTGGATCAATTAGCCCAGCGTCATGGGTTCAAATCCCAAATTTCAATTCACATGAAATAAATCCGGAAAGCGAAGCTAACAATAGTTATGGTCACCAGGAAGCTACTGGATGGTTGTTTTAAAAACCCAAATGGTTCACGAATGTCCTTCAAAAAAAAAATGAAATCTGGGGGGGGGGGGGGGTCGGAGAATCGGCCAGGGCCGGCGTCAATCCCGCCCCCGCCATGGCCCGAATTCTCCGCCACCCGGGAATTGGCGGGGGTGGGAATCGCGCCACGCCGGTCCCCCCGCGGCGATTCTCCGGCCCGCGATGGGCCGAAGTCCCGCCGCTGACAGGCCCTTCCCGCCGGCGGGAATCAAAGCACATCTGGTGCCGGCAGGATTGGCGGCGCGGGTGGGCGCCGAGGTCCTGGGGGGGGGGGCCCCGCGGGGCAATCTGGCCCTGGGAGGGTGCCCCCATGGTGGCCTTTTGGATGACACAATAAACCTGTGGCCTGCCACATCGGGCGGGTGACAATAATTCCACGGACATCGTTCGAAGGACAGCAGGGGACCCCCCCCCCCCCCATGCCTCAGTTCCCCACAACTATCACAAGCAACTGGTCATTCAGCTCATTCCCCACATTGCAAAAATAACTCCACTTGAAAAGCGCGCCACCACCTGATAGTCCTTTCCACACCTTGCTGGGGAATGGACCATGGACAGAGTGCAGAAAAGCCAAAGGTAGGGGGGAATGAAAATATGGGAGGAGAAGGAAACTCTAATCTGTTGACAGATTCTGACTGAGTTATCATGTCTTGGAGGTGGCTTTTAAACAAATGTTGGCATTAATTTAAAAAGAGCATAATTTAATTGGCATTAATAATAATAATCTTTATTATGTCACAAGTAGGCTTACATGAACACTGCAATGAAGTTACTGTGAAAATCCCCTAGTCGCCACATTTCGACACCTGTTCGAGTACACTGAGGGAGAATTCAGAATGTCCAATTCACCTAACAAGCACGTCTTTCAGGACCTGTGGGTGGAAACCGGAGGAAACCCACGCAGACACAGGGAGAATGTGCAGACGCCGCACAGACAGTGACCCAAGCCAGGAATCACTGTGAAGCAACAGTGCTACCCACTGTGCTACCGTGCGAGGTGTGCACATTCTCCTGTGTCTGTGTGGATCTCACCCCCACAACCCAAAGATGTGCAGGGTAGGTGGATTGGCCACACTAAATTTCCCCTTAATTGGAAAACAAGTAATTGGGTACCCTAAATGTAGTTAAAAAAAATACATGAGGTGTGACCATTGGCTTTACAGCTTGAGGATCTAGGTTCAAATCTAAACCACACCGAGTGGATAATATTTTCCACACTGGTTTGTGAGTGTTGATGTGAAATGATGTTATACGGTCACAAACTAGTTGTTGGTGGATACAAACCCAAACTTGTTCCTACGTTGTCTATCCCGCTCAAAGTGAGCAAGGAGCTGGGAAATAGAAGTGCCACCATGGTACACAATGGGGAATTGAAGGCGATTGTTATAAAGACCCATCTAGTTCATGGATGCCCTTTCGGGAAGGAAATCTGCTGTCCGGTCCCAGCCTGTCCTACATGTCACTCCAGCTCCACAGCAATGTGCTTGACTAACTTAACTAATCTTAAATGGCCCAGCAAGCCACTCAGTTCAAAGGCAATTAGGGATTGGCAACAAATGCTGGCCAGGTTAGTTAGCCCCACACCCCAAGAAAGAATCAATTTATTGAACTGGTGGGGAGCGTGGGAGGAAGCATCCTTGTTTCAAATTTCAGACAGATTTTTAAATGGGTGTTCTGGACTCCCGCCTGTTACCACACACTGGACAAGTGCGCGATCAATTCCAGCCCCACTCATCCTGGAGTCACACCACAAGTAAATTAACCAATAATTCTTAGAAAAATACCAAAAGTCTTTGACCCTTGGCTGCCTAATAATTACAGTCACCAGGTTTGTAAGTTGAAACATAATGGGCGGGATTCTCTATCCCGCCGCACCGGTGTTCTGGTGCGGCGGCCCCCGCCGGCAGAGGGATCCTCCGTCCCGGCAGTCGGTCAACGGGGTTTCCCACTGTGGGCACCCCCACGCCGTCGGGAAGTCTGCGGGCGTGAGTGCGCTGCCGGCGAAGCGGAGGATTCCGCCAACGGAGAATCCGGCCCAATAAATTTTCTTGCCGTGAAATTTTCAGTAAATGCAACATGAAGCTAATACCTACCATCCCTTTAACTGTACCACCCTCTACTCACACACACAACACAGACAAGCACAGAGGAGCAGAATGGGGTAAAAATAATAAGGATGAAGATCAAAATATATGAGTCTTTGCTACAAATGATGATTCTTTAGCACACTTTCCTCACAGCACACTGAGGGTCTCTGCTTTACAGCCAGAGATGGTTTTCCTGACAGAGTCCTTAATTCAGGGTCCCTGCAGGTGAGAAATTGCAGGACTTACAGGCAGCAGGCTTTCTGAAGAGACACTTTATAAAAACAAACAACAAGAAGAAAGAAAATGACAGCACAGGAACAGGCCCTTCGGCCCTCCCAGCCTGCGCCGATCCAGACCCTTTATCTAAACCTGTCTTCTATTTTCCAAGGATCTACTTCCCTCTGTTCCCCGCCCGTTCATATATCTGTCTAGATGCATCTTAAATGATGCTATCGTGCCAGCCTCTACCACCTCCGTGTTCCAGGCACCCACCACCCTCTGCGTAAAGAACTTTGCATGCACATCTCCCTTAAACTTTCCCCCTCTCACCTTGAAATCGTGACCCCATGTAATTGACACCCCCACTCTTGGAAAAAGCTTGTTGCTATCCACCCTGTCCATACCTCTCATAATTTTGTAGACCACAATCAGGTCCCCCCTCAACCTCCGTCTTTCCAATGAAAACAATCCTAATCTACTCAACCTTTCTTCATAGCTAGCACCCTCCATACCAGGCAACATCCTGGTGAACCTCCCCTACACCCTCTCTAAAGCATCCACATCCTTCTGGTAATGTGGCGACCAGAACTGCATGCAGTATTCCAAATGTGGCCTGACCAAAGTCCTGTACAACTGTAACATGCCCTGCCGACTCTTGTACTCAATACCCCGTCCGATGAAGGCAAGCATGCTGTATGCCTTCTTGACCGCTCTATCGACCTGCATTGCCACCTTCAGGGTACAATGGACCTGAACTCCCAGATCTCTCTGTGCATCAATTTTCCCCAGGACTCTTCCATTGACCGTATAGTCCGTTCTTGAATTAGATCTTCCAAAATGCATCACCTCGCATTTGCCTGCATTGAACTCCATCTGCCATTTCTCTGCCCAACTCTCCAATCTATCTATATTTTGCTGTATTCTCTGCAGTCCCCCTCGCTATCTGCAACTCCACCAATCTTAGTACCAAGCTGGGCCTTCAGCTCAAGGTTCGCCTTCAGGCCTCTATTGTTATTTTATTTATTATCTTTCTGTAGAGACACTTTATTTTTTACGTTAAATCTTGCTTTCAGCTCATGGTTTAACTTCTGGCCTTTGACAGTCTCAAGAGAATGACACCCTGACTTGTAGGAGAGAGGGTCAGCCCCCACAGTGGGCGTGCGTAGGGAATTAGTTAGATTTTCTTGGAAACATTTAGTTGGACCCTTTTTATCCAGGCTGCAGAATCGAGAGAGAAACTAAATTGGAACCTCACGATTCTGAACACATTCAAGAGGGATCAGATCACGGCACCACCTGTTACCAGGCAGAGTACAGCCATTTGGGCCCATTCATTGGCCACCACCCAAATCAATCAAACCGAGTCATCACTGACACTGGCAATCACCAGTTCAAACTGTACAGCCCTCTGGAACCTTCTGGCTGAATTAAAAGCACAGGCCACAGCTTCTACCTGCTTGAATTCAAGAAACACACCTTAAAGACACATTTCCATAAATCATCCATGGATTGGAAATGTAACGGCAAAAATAAAAGAACGGGTAAATAAGTGAATAAACAGGAACAGACACTCCAAATTGGTGCGAGGCTTAATCTGGGGATCCCCATGGCAGTTGTCGTGCCCTCGTTGAATATTTTTATGTACATATAGGTGGAGGATTAAATATGTTGTGACCAGGAGCACTGGACCTTCAATGGCCCAGCAAGCAGGCCTTATGCAGCAGCAAGGGCCTGGTGTGGAAGTGGGGGCGCGGGGACAGGAGAGACGCAAATCCATCCGGTGCTCCACCCCCACAAAGCTACAGATCGCACCCTGACTGCCCCTCAACAACCCCCCCCCTCCCCCCCCCCCCACCTCACCATCTGCCCACCGCATCCCCTCAACCCCCACCGGCATCGACCTGACCTCTCCATTGTCTCCTTGCTGATATCTGCCACCGTACAGTGCCCACTACTCACTGGTTAAATTCAAAACCAGGAGCGGAAAATGATCCGGGCATTCCAACAGGGGGTGGCAAAAGGCAGCCAAGGGCACAGCGCCCATTTCTAGCTGGAGCTAAAACTACCCTCCGTGTGCTGGCTACAAAAGTAGATAGATAGAATAGATAGAACAGTACAGCACAGAACAGGCCCTTCGGCCCTCAATGTTGTGCCGAGCAATGATCACCCTACTCAAACCCACGTATCCACCCTATACCCGTAACCCAACAACTCCCCCCCTTAACCTTACTATTAGGACACTACGGGCAATTTAGCCTGGCCAATCCACCTAACCCGCACATCTTTGGACTGTGGGAGGAAACCGGAGCACCCGGAGGAAACCCACGCACACACGGGGAGGACGTGCAGACTCCACACAGACAGTGACCCAGCCGGGAATCGAACCTGGGACCCTGGAGCTGTGAAGCATTTATGCTAACCACCATAAATGCTACCGTGCTGCCCCAGATATAAAAGCAAGTACTGGAATTTTTTTTTTAACTTTCAGCTTTAAAAGAAAGGTTACAGATTGAGATTACAGCCTGACTACATTCGCCAATCATTCACCCACTCCTGTTTAATGAACAGAGAGTAAGTCAGTGGGGGACATCCACAGTGCACAATGTCAACCAGCAGGAGCTGCCTAATTACTCGGCAGATGTGAAGACTTCTCCATTTCCTCTCTGGCGGCCCAGAAAAGATGAAAGAAGCTATTGGGTGGACCTCAAAAAGAGGCTTTGCAGCTCTTCACCACAATCTAACTTGACCTCAGTTGCTCTCCGCGCGGAGAGTCACTTGCGGACTGCCTCTGTGAAATCTCCAAACAAGGGCAGGTCACTGCTGCTGTTTTAATGAAAGTGTGATTGGATTGCAAACGAAAATACAGATTTACAAAATTGCCGACAAAACGTTTTTTGTTATCAAACTGGAGTCAAAGCCGTAAAATAGCACATCCGTGCCATTCCGAAACATTCTGAACCAGTTTACCGACAAAAGCGGCGTGATTCTCCGTTCCTGAGACTAAGTGTTGATGCTGGGGCAGGATTCGTGGCGTTCCAACGCAGCCAACCTGGCACCGACCTGGACCGGTCAGCGACTGTGGAGGGGCTAGCACCATTGTCATATCGAACACAATCGGTTCCAATGAGAAACAGTGCGGGATTCGCCGGGTCCGTGATCGACACTCGGGAGGCTGACAAGCTGCAGCCACATTTCCACATTACACTCCCCCCCCCCACACACTCATCCCAGCCAACAAGGTGGCACTAGCTGTGCTGGAGCGTGCCGATACAATTGATGGATTGGCTGGGGCCAGAGGGCACCGAGGGGGTGGCTTGGGGACACACCCATACGACCTGTGACCCTAAGTTAACAGTGGGCAGCCAGCGTGCGCAGCTGCATGGCTGCCTTGCCGGCTGCGGCAATGGTGCCCGTGCCCGTCCACCCCGACCCCACAGCCCACCTTCTGGCCATCCCCCACGACTCCCCCCAGCCCTGGATGAAGCCCCCCAGCCAGCGGCACAACTGCCAGCACACTATGGCCATGTTGGACACTTTCCCTACCCCCTCTCCCTCCCTCAGTAGCCTTGATGCCGGTTTCACTATTTTTAAAAGTGAACGCCGCCGTCGGGAACTCGGCCCATTGGAGACGAAGAATCGCGGAGGTCCCGGAGAATACCGAGCCAGACCGCTAATGATATGCAAAAGGTTTTTACTTTACATGCGTTCTGAAACTCATTGCCGCCGTTGTCGTGGTGACGGAGAATAGCGATCTGCCGTCAAATCGGTGCCCGCTGTGATTTTGGTGTCAGAACCTATTCACCACCCGTTTGCGTTTCCTGATTTCGGCGTGAGCCAACGGAGAATCCCATCCCAAGTGTTGACACTGGGGCAGGTTTCGTGGAGTTCCACGACAGCAAAACTGGCGCCACACCTGGATCGATTCAGCGACTGTGGAGGGGCTAGCACCGGCCCCACGTGGAACACAATCGATTCCAATGAAAAACGGTGCGGGATTTTCCGGTGTGGCGATTGACACTCCGGAGGCTGACAAGCCCCACACCATCCTAACCCTCACCCCCACAACCCCCTCACCCTCATACCTACCCTCACCCCCACAACACCCTCACCCTCATACCCACCCTCACACCACCCTCATTCATTCCCCATTCCCCCCCCCCGGTCTACTCATACACCTCAAGTCTTGCTGGGTTTGGGGCGGAGCCTTCTGGTGACCCCGCCCCCAGATAGTGCCACAGCCAGAGCCCCTATCACGCGCCGAGCTGTGAAGGCGACGGCAGCTCTCGACAAGAGACCCAGGACGCCCCGGAGCTCGAGTCTGGAGATCACGCTGACATCCCATCACAGCTGAATCTAACATCCCAGAGACACTCACCTCGGTTGGGCACTTCAGTGAGGAGACTCCTGGCACTATCTCTGGTGCGCACCACACAGTTGACAAGGTGGCGGTAGGAACACGCGAGGGGGCGGACGGTCGGAGGGTGCAGACACAGAGAGAGGTGGCCCAGTCCCAGAGGGAGATGGCACAGTCACTGGCTGATGTGACACAGGCCCAGAAGGTGGTGCCACAGTCAATGGGTGATGTGGCACAGTCCCAGACGGCGATGGTCCACTCATAGATTTCATAGAATTTACAGTGTAGAAGGAGGCTACTTAGCCCAGCGAGTCTGCACCTGCTCTTCGAAAGAGCAGACCACTTAAGCGCTCACTTCCAACCTATTCCCGTAACCCAGTAACCCCACCTAACGTTTTTGGACACTGAGGGCAATTTAGCATGGCCAATCCACCTAACCTGCACATCTCTGAACTGTGGGAAGAAACCGGAGCACCCGGAGGAAACCCACGCAGACATGGGAAGAACGTGCAAACTCCACAAAACAGTGACCCAAGCCTGGGTCCCTGGAGTTGTGAAGCAACTGTGCTAGCCACTGTGCTGCCGTGTGCTCCATGGCCACGAGCATGCATGCCTAGTCGAGGTCAGAGTGAGCCTCCAGGACCTGAAGCTGCAGGTGGCGGAGAAGTCTCAGGGGATAACTCCGCTCACACTCCTGTCCCATGGAGTAGCCCGGAGACCGGTGGCAACTTGGAGGCAATCAGAACATCCCGTGCGCATTGGCCCTGTGCGGCCTCCCATGCCTGCCTGAGCCCCATGTCCTGCCCATCCTCCTCCTCCAGCACGTCGTCCCTCTGCTGCACGATATTGTGCAGGGTGCAGCAGGCCGCCACAATGCGGGCAACCCTCTCAGCATCAACTGCAGGGCCCCTCCAGAACAGTCCAGGCAACTAAATGCATCTTCAGGAGGCCAAAGCACCACTCGATCGCACTCCTGGTCACAGTGTGGGCGTCATTGCAGCGGTTCTCTGCATTGGTCTGTGGTCTCCGGATAGGTGTCATCAACCACGACCGCAGTGAGTAACCCCTGTCACCCAGGAGCCAACCCCTCAGGCGGAGGGGCTCTCAAACATGTCAGGAATCGCCGGGTATGCCAGGATGCAGAGGTGCACGATGCGCAGCTGATGGTCACAGATCAGCTGAATGTTCAATGAGTGGTTCCCCCTTTGGTTAGTGTAGAGCGGCCTGTTATCCCTAGGTGCCTGTAGGGCGACATGCATCTCGTCGATTACCCCCTGGACCCAGGGCATCCCAGCCATGGCGCCGAACCCTGCTGCCCGGGCATCCTGGTGGGCTTGGTCCTCTCAAAATGAATGTATTGATCCGCCTGGATGTACAGGTCCTCTGTGACGGATGAATCTGTGAGATCCCAGACTGGTCCCCACTTGGCGACTGGAAGGACTCCATCACGTAAAGGTTCAGGGCGACTGTCATCTTAACGGCCACCGGGAGCGGGTGTCCTCCCCCATACCCCCACGGTGCCAGGTGGCCATCATCTGGCAGATGTGTCGCATTGTCTCTCTACTCAGCCGGGGTCTTCGACGGCATGCCCGGTCCGGCAAGCCCTCGAATGTCAGATGGTGCCGGTACCCGTGGGGCCTCATGCGGCGCCTCCTTGGCACCTCCTCCCCCTCGGCCTGTTGGGAGGCCGGCTCTCCATCCTGAGCAGCTGCCACCTGCCCCTGAGACATGCTCCGCTGCTGCTCAATACTCCAAATACGCTCAATACTCCAAACACCATTGTCTGCAGGGGGTGAAAGGTCAACATGTTAGTGTGGTGCATACTCCCATGCCAACCAGGTCCACCGGATGGCCCGGTGCCTCCAGTTGGCACTGAGGGCACTGCCCGCATTTCCCCCCCCCATGCCCTCACCCCTGCACAGTTGGTGGCCGGCACCATGGGGGCCTGCAGCACTGACGCCTGTTCCTGATGCTAGGGGTACCGTTGGCGGGCACCGCCCTCAGTAGGGGCTGCCGTGGGTTGTGCCCTAAGTGGTCCGCCGGTGGGTGGCGGCCGTTTGGGCAGGGAGTTTGGGGCGGGGGTGGATGGGGTGGCAGGGGGTTTGGGTACGGGGATGGGGGCCCCCATGTGGCCGGTGTCACTGTGCAGGACCAGGGGTCAAGGTGCGTGGTCAGTGGGCGTGCAGCAAGATGTCCGCTGTAATGGCGGTCGGTGCCTGGGCACTGCCTCAGCCCCGTGGGGGGGGGGGGGGGGGGGGTCACCCCGGCCGCCCAGTCTGTTCCCCCCTCCCCCAGCCCAGCCAGCACGGCTGTGGCCAGGTTGGCAGCCCGCGGTTGCTCCTCTCCATGTCCTACCTCCACTCTCTCACTCAGCAGCCGCCATGCCAGATTTCTGAGCGCACACGTGGACCGCGCCGTCGGGAACTCGGACCATCGGAGGTGAAGAATCGCGGGTGGGTTGCAAACGCCGTTTAAACTCCGCACGGCGCATTCGCATTTCCCGATTTCGCCGTCGGCCGACCAAGAATCCCACCCATGTTACTCGCTTCCGCCAATATTTTGGCCGCTGAATCTCAGTTGAAGCTTCGAGTGTTCGGATCATTTTATTTTTAACCCAGAAGAAAAACATAGATTTGCTTCCAGCTATTTTCCTATCATTTCTTCCTAAGTTCTGGAAAAGTAAAAACCCCAAATCCGAAGCGGGTAAACACGATTATAAATGAGGCACCGATTTTACATTTAAGTTGCAGATGACCCCCAATGCAGAGCTACAAAACTTCAACAACTGTCCTTCCTGTGAATATGTTTTTGGAGTTTTCCTGCTTTTTGCTTTGCTTTTTAGTCACAGAGCATTTGTCGGATACGTAAACACTGCAGCTGCCAGAAAATAACTCGGCGAGGCCAAGTAACAACTCGACAAACAGAGCAGCACAAGTTTACACTTCAATGGGTCCAATCTGCAGTGGGAGACATGGAGTGGAGCAAGATGTGAACTGCCTCTTCCACTTACCATCACACTCAATTGTACAGTAATCAGCCTGTACTTACAGTACTAAACCAATGTCAAAATGCTACCTCAGGTAATCACACTTTAGCTAAAAGATTAGAGCCAATTTAAATCATCGGAAGGCCACAAAAATCTAATTGGATCAGCATTTGAATCACTGGATATAACCGTGGTTAAGAGATGATTCATAAAACAGCATCTACAGAGAAACCGCCTCATCTCCGACAGGCCTCGATCGACATCTTTCAGACGCGCACAAAACGTTTATTGCAATTTGTTATCCATTTCCAACCATGTTTACACCCGGGAACTACCAGGAATACCTGGGTATGGCGGCACGGTGGGAATGGTTAGCATTGCTATCTCACAGCGCCAGGGACCCGGGTTCAATTCCAGCCTTGAGACACTGTGTGGAGTCTGCCCGTTTTCTCCGTGTCTGCGTGGGCTTGCCCCGGTTTCCTCACACAGTCTAAAGATGCGCAGGTTGGGTGGACTGGCCAAGCTAAATTTCTCCTGGTGTCCAAAACGTTAGGTGGGTATCGGACATTTCAAGATGTCATTATCTCAAAAAGTCAAAGCAAAGGCAGTCCACACTTTTCCCTTTTCTTCAGGAATGTATTTTGCCACCCCATCATTTTTTAGTCCCAAGTCCCCACTATTCCTCCTCATCCCAACTAACATTCTTCACCTTTCTTTCTTCCCATGTGCACCCCACCCAAGGTCTTCCTCCACCCATTGTTCCCCTTGGCTTGAACGTACTGGAGTCAATTTTCCTTCTGTTTTTCTCCTTATTCTGAAATCTGGGGGTGGGGGGAGGGGGGGGTGGTGAGGTTAGTGTCCGATTTCCCCATTGATGATTCCCCAAAGCTGCCCAGGAGAACTCATGATTTCAGCAGAGCCAGGGCAGCACGGCGGCGCAGTGGTTAGCACTGCTGCCTCACGGCACTGAGGTCCCAGGTTCGATCCCGGCTCTGGGTCACTGTCCGTGTGGAGTTTGCACATTCACCACCCACAACCCAAAGATGTGCAGGCTCGGTGGATCGGCCACGCTACATCGCCCCTTAATTGGAAAAAATGAATTGGACACTCTTCAAAAAAAAAAAGATTTCAGCAGAGTCGGGAAAGTGAGCAGGTGCTGTCTGCGTTGTAATTGGTCGTTTATTTTTGAGGGTGAAATGGGTTGTACCTTTTCTCCACAGCACTGCCACCACGCGATTGACTGAAGTGAAGGAGGCATGCTGGGAAACTGCAACACCGGTTTTGTTTTGTCTGGAGGTGCAAATTAAGGGGGTTTCCTGAAGACTGAGTAATCGGATGGTGCGCCTGTTCCGGAGCACGTACTGCGGCTGGAATTGCTGCTCCACCTGATTCCCAACCTGAACTGTGAGGGAGACACCCAGTAGGAGTTTCCCTCCAGGGGCAGGAACATAGTCACCAGGCCCTGACCCCACCCTCAGGAGTGTGTGGGGTGAACAGTGAGAAGGGGTGAGGGGCGAGTGAGAATAGTCGCTCACTTGTGAATGTCCCCAGGGCATTCCCTTAATGGCCAGGGGGCAAGTACTCCATCCAATTAAAGATGGAGGACAGATCCCCAAAGCTGGAGGGACAAGCAGAGGCTTGAGAAGATTGGCAAGCTGCAGGAGAAAGGGAGGCATCTCTCCCAAACGGTTTTGGATCTTCAGTTACAAAATTGGTTTGGTACCCAGGCCTCCACTGGACCCTCCCGGCCTGCCTGGAGAATCCGCACACTCCAGCCTGATGCCGGGTATCCACCAGGAACCTGAAGGCCAACTGGAAACTTCCAGTCAGCCTCCTTTAACTGGCGTAATTTAGGCTCTGAATCAACCTGATTGGCTACCCACTTCGGGCAGGCGGGTAACCCTGCCAGCCCTGCTCCCCACCCCTGCAGGAAATAGCCCCGAGGGTAGATTGGAGCTGGGGAGCCGGCAAACAGGCTCTATTTTTACCTCCCACCTGCCTCCGCTCCCAGTTCTGGTCGGGGCTGGAAATTTATCCCACCAAGTCAAGTTGGGAAAGGAACTCAAGAAAGCAAGGCAGTTCCCAGCGCCGCCTGGTGGTCAACTTCATGTGATGCGAGTAGCGGTGGGCGACCAGGGCGACCACATCACCTCAACAGCAAAGATCGAAAACTAGAGACGAGGGATTAACAGGAAGGAATAAAATTATAGAAAATCTATGTGTGTAAGGAGGAGGGGGGGGGGAAGACTTGCAGGATTCCTGATTCCTTAACATTCCATCGTGGATCTGGGTGCGGCATTGTGTTTGTAGCCCGCCTGGTGCCCCAAGAGGCCAAATGCAGCCGGTCCTTCTCCAGGTGGGGTGGGCTACTGTGGGCAGAGGGTGCATGGACATGGCACCTGTGCGTCTGAAGAGCCCCCATCAATATGTCGAACAGTCATTCCAACTGACTGCACACTTGTTTCCTTAATTTGGTTGGCACGTTGTTGCTAATCACTCGTGGCTGGTCAGGCAGCATGAGCGACCCCCCCCCCCCCTACCCCCAGCGATCCCCTCTCCCCAAACTAACATTATCTGAAGGGCCAGCCACCAACTTACAGGTGAGGAGCTAGTGACATCTGCTGAGGCAAAGTCACTGGGAGCACCCTGCAATGTATTCACAGATGATTTGGCGAGTTGCTGCGCACATTGAGGTGACCAAACACCGTGTTAGGTATGGGAACTTGGCCGCAATTCCTGTGGGCCTGCCAGATGACCAGGGAATGGGACGAAGGCTGCGGAGAGAGACTGGACGCTCTGTGAGGAGGGCAGGGGGGGGAAGAGGAGGAAGAGACTACACGGAAGGCAGGATTTGAGAGAGCGCGTCTCCTATCCACAAGGTGACTCAGGTTCAAAAAGGAGGAGGTTACTGAACTGTGGCACCACCTTCAAGCTGGCCTGGTGCCTTGCACAGATGGAAGGTAACACTGCCAGTGGCGGTAAAGGTCACAGTTACATTGAACGTCGATGGATCCAGATCTTTCCGGGTGGGAGAAGGCAACATATTAAAATATTCCAGCACATCATCCATTCATGCAGGCTGGAGGTGACGGAAGCCATTCACGCCAGGCTGGCCAAATATACTATCATTTCCTCAGAGAGGAGAAGAGGATGAGAGGGCATCTCCCTTTGGAGAGGATATTTGAGGGCATCCTGGCTCCTCCATCCGTGGACATCCATGACTAAAGCCTGCAGCATTCCACCGGTGCACTGTGGACCTCTCCCTCTCTTTCTCTGTCTTGCTGATGCTCCATTTCCATTCGCTCCACTTTTCCACAGTACCGCTCAGCACCAGTCTCCTCTCACTCAGTGCCGCTTTCCTTTCAGAGGCTCAAACCTCCTTGTTCTTGGAGAAGAGGCTAAATGGGAAGCTTGCACTCTGATGGGCTCCCTGACGTGTGCAGCCAGCCAGCAATGCAGCCGGTGCTGGGCTGCACGGAGGAATCATGGAAACAAGGAGGTAACATGGGGCTGGATTCTCCGGTCACCTAAATCGCGTTCGCCGATCGTCCGGAGAATTAAAGTTGCACCCTCCAATCGGCGTACTCTGCGACATATCGGCGGCCTCAGGACATTGCCTGCTGCCCGCACCCCCCCCCCCCCCCATGCTCCGCCCCGTACCCGTCGGGTTCCCGATGACGTCGGTCACGTGCCGTCTCATCTGTTGGGAACTCGGTGTGGCGGCTGCGGACTCAGTGGGCGGGGGGGGGGTCTTTATCGGGGCTGGGGACACTGTGGGAAGGGGGGGCGTGTGGTCCAAGGTGCACGCGCCGGCCAAAGGAGGGACACTATTTTGCGGGCAGGGTCCGCGAGTTGGCTCCGGCATGTAGCCGCCATGCGCATCAGAGTGCAAACTTTCCATTTAGTCTCTTCTCCAAGAACAAGGAGGTTTGATCCTCTGAAAGGAAAGCAACACTGAGTGAGAGGAGGCTGCTGCTGAAACGTACAGGCCGCCTGGCTCATTGGCCCATCCGCTAACCCTAAAAGCAGACAAACCTGATGAAATTGAGGTCAACTGCCCCTTAATGGGCTAAATTGCCAGCTTGATTATTGTGCCCCTTGACCAAAATATTGTGATATGCATGCCCCGCCATTTCATGCACGCCCGCCGCCCAAACAATGTAAAATTCTGACATTGAAGTTACCGCATTGCGTGGACGTCCATCGAGAAAATGTTTCCACTTTGGAGTGTGGGGGTGTGGAGTCCAAGACCAGGGACTATCATGGTGAGATAGTCGCTAATCAAAGAGTGAATTCAGGAGAAACGTCTTTACCCAGAGAGTATTGAGAACGTGGAGCTTGCTACCATGTGGAGCTGATGCGGGAAACAGCCCAGCCTTTGAACAGTAAGCTGCATAGGTACACGAGGGACAGAGAGGAACAGACGGTGGTGCGGACAGGGGTACGTGAAGTGGGTTGGGAGGAGGCACCGAACAGACCAGTTGGATCAAGTGGCTTGTTTTAGTTCTGTATATTCGGTGCAATGTGAGAGGTTATCAAACAGACGGCAGCTGGGAATCATTTGGGCAGCCAGGGGATTCTGAAATTATATAGAGTGCGGGCGGCAGCAGAAGTGCCTCTGCCATCGACCACTCAGCATCAGCGTACAATGCATAAAATAATAATTTCAGAGGGGAATAGACAAAGATCAAAGGCAGTGATCAAACTGGGTTCGTGCTAAATTCATTTGGGACAGAAGATTGATTATTTGCAAATGTTGTGCTGTGATAGAGAGTGTTCCTCACTGTTCTTAGAAGGTGAGTGAATGGTTATCAATGTGGTGTATTAAATATAATGGGGAGGAACACGTTGAGGGCCTTTATTGAGCAGTGGTTCTCACGATTTGTGATTCCGTTCCTGCTGAGTCAGGCAGCATTTAAACTCCATGGGGTGTATGATCTGATTCTGAGGCTATGTCCCCACGCCGGTGTGGGAACGGTGGCGTTTTACGACAGAAAATAATGGAGTAAAACGGCCACCGATCCTCCGTTTGGCAGGGGAGGGCTAGCATGCCGGCCGTGTAAATCACCCGGCTCTAACTGCCGATACGGCCCGGAGGAATGCCGGGTCCGTGGCCACGTATGCGCACGGGGTGAACTGTCCGGGCTGAAACAGGGCACTGAGGTGTGTGTTTGAATGTGCTGCCTGGACACACTTTGCATAATTGTTCCACTACAATTTTTTGCACAGGTTGGCAGCTCCCGGAGACGTCGCCGTAGCGGCTATCCCCCTGAGGGAGGACATGAGAAGCACCAGCCCGCAACCTCCCTTTTATCAGTACCCGCCCTCTACCGCCTTCGCCAACAGCACCTAGCCTTTCCCAGCAGCCTACCTGTCCTCTACCTGGCCAATGAAATCCCGTTCCGGGGCCAATTGCAGCTGGAACCACATTTCGCTCCCACCTCATTCCCTGCCCATTGGGCCAAAAACACAGGCTATAATATTCTTTAATTCAGCATAAACTGGATCTTCCACCACCACGTGTGCGGAAATGGTCGGGCACCTGGTCAGCTGATCCCTCTCAGTGCCTGTGGGTCAAACTGAGACAAAGCGTTTCCAGCATGTCCCAGGGTATACGTGAGTGTACTTGGGGGGGGGGGGGGGGGGGGCCTCACCAGTAGAGGAATTATTGCTGATGTGAGATTCTGATATTTGCAGGGCCTTAAAGGGACCAGGCGAAATGATCCAGCAAACGCCACTGGCCATTGCCACATTGTGCGGCACAGAGGTTAGCACTGCTGCCTCACAGCACCAGGGACCCGGGTTCAATTCTGGCTTTGGGTGACTGGCTGTGTGGAGTTTGCACTTCCTCTCAGTGTCTGAGTAGGTTTTCTCCAGTTTACTCCCACAATTCAAAGGGCAGGTTAGGTGGATTGGCCATGATCGTTTGTCCCTTAAAGGGCAGGGATGGGATATAAAGGATCCACACCAATACTCCTGCCAGGGTGTGTGGGTCACAGTGGCCTGGAAAGATACTGCCTTGTCCTGTGATAGATAACGCTGTGTAGTCCGTGCAAAGGAACTGGGCACTAAAGAAGAAAGAAAGGCCTCGGACAACAGCTACATTTAAAAGGGAGCCTCGTGCTCCCAGACTGTTTTAACACAGAAGACAGGCCTTCCCCTTGTCCGCCACAATAAAACAAGCTACAAAACACTTGACAGCCTCATACTATTTACCGATCAAAATGCAAATTACGGATGGGTCCAGAATGAATTTTAACTCTGCCAGGTTGCAAAATCTCGAACAAATCTGACCTACCACCGCACATGATCTTCCTTACCCTTCACACGGGTTTGCAATTCAATTCTTTCCCCATAGGAACTAGGAGGTAAAATCCTCCCTTTAATATCCACTCTTGGTTAAGCAACTTTCCTTTGTGATTATTCCTTTTTTTTTTAAATTAATTTGTTGGAATATTTCCATTTAAGATTGTTTGGGCTGTTCTACGCTGCTGTTGAATTCTGGCCTTGAGCAATTCTGTCACCTTTAGCAGTTTGCTGCCTTATTTCTTATTCCTTTATTGACCTCAATAAACCGTTTGGTGTTTGTTTCCAGTTGCAGCACTCTTTCCCGTGCCCTCATTGCACCACCTCAGGCTCGTTCCACAGAGCTGGCTGCGGATCTTTCAAGATCTCATTGAAATGCTCCCTGCATCTCTCCACACTCGTCTACCCACATCAGTACACTGCAACATCAGGACACTGCAACATCAGTACACTGCAACATCAGGACACTGCAACATCAGGACACTGCAACATCAGTACACTGCAACATCAGGAGACTGCAACATCAGGACACTGCAACATCAGGAGACTGCAACATCAGTAGGCAGCAACACCAGGACACTGCAACATCAGTAGGCAGCAACATCAGGACACTGCAACATCAGGACACTGCAACATCAGGACACTGCAACATCAGGAGACTGCAACATCAGTAGGCAGCAACATCAGGACACTGCAACATCAGGACACTGCAACATCAGGACACTGCAACATCAGGACACTGCAACATCAGTAGGCAGCAACATCAGTACACTGCAACATCAGGACACTGCAACATCAGTAGGCAGCAACATCAGGACACTGCAACATCAGGACACTGCAACATCAGGACACTGCAACATCAGTAGGCAGCAACATCAGGACACTGCAACATCAGGACACTGCAACATCAGTAGGCAGCAACATCAGGACACTGCAACATCAGTAGGCAGCAACATCAGGACACTGTAACATCAGTAGGCAGCAACATCAGGAGACTGCACCATCAGTAGGCAGCAACATCAGTACACTGCAACATCAGTAGGCAGCAACATCAGGAGACTGCAACATTAGTACTCCCGTCCATCGGTACGCCCTTCCTTCAGTACGCCCTTCCTTCAGTACGCCCTTCCATCAGTACGCCCTTCCATCAGTACGCCCTTCCATCAGTACGCCCTTCCATCAGTACGCCCTTCCATCAGTACGCCCTTCCATCAGTACGCCCTTCCATCAGTACGCCCTTCCTTCAGTACGCCCTTCCATCAGTACGCCCTTCCTTCAGTACGCCCTTCCTTCAGTACGCCCTTCCTTCAGTACGCCCTTCCTTCAGTACGCCCTTCCATCAGTACGCCCTTCCTTCAGTACGCCCTTCCATCAGTACGCCCTTCCTTCAGTACGCCCTTCCTTCAGTACGCCCTTCCATCAGTACGCTCTTCCTTCAGTACGCCCTTCCTTCAGTACGCCCTTCCTTCAGTACGCCCTTCCTTCAGTACGCCCTTCCATCAGTACGCCCTTCCATCAGTACGCCCTTCCATCAGTACGCCCTTCCATCAGTACGCCCTTCCATCAGTACGCCCTTCCTTCAGTACGCCCTTCCTTCAGTACGCCCTTCCTTCAGTACGCCCTTCCTTCAGTACGCCCTTCCTTCAGTACGCCCTTCCATCAGTACGCTCTTCCTTCAGTACGCCCTTCCATCAGTACGCTCTTCCTTCAGTACGCCCTTCCTTCAGTACGCCCTTCCATCAGTACGCTCTTCCTTCAGTACGCCCTTCCTTCAGTACGCCCTTCCTTCAGTACGCCCTTCCTTCAGTACGCCCTTCCTTCAGTACGCCCTTCCATCAGTACGCTCTTCCTTCAGTACGCCCTTCCTTCAGTACGCCCTTCCTTCAGTACGCCCTTCCTTCAGTACGCTCTTCCTTCAGTACGCCCTTCCTTCAGTACGCTCTTCCTTCAGTACGCCCTTCCTTCAGTACGCTCTTCCTTCAGTACACTGTACATCTGTACACTGTACATCAGTACACTAACATTTGTACACTAACATTTGTACACTGTAACATTTGTACACTGTAACATTTGTACACTGTAACATTAGTGCACTGTAACATTAGTGAACTGTAACATTAGTGCACTGTAACATTAGTGAACTGTAACATTAGTACACTGTAACATTAGTGAACTGTAACATTAGTACACTGTAACATTAGTGAACTGTAACATTAGTACACTGTAACATTAGTGAACTGTAATATTAGTGAACTGTAACATTAGTGAACTGTAATATTAGTACACTGTAATATTAGTACACTGTAACATTAGTGAACTGTAAAATTAGTGAACTGCAACATTAGTACACTAACATTAGTGAACTGTAACATTAGTGAACTGTAATATTAGTGAACTGTAACATTAGTGAACTGTAATATTAGTGAACTGTAACATTTGTACACTGTAACATTAGTGAACTGTAACATTAGTGAACTGTAATATTAGTGAACTGTAACATTTGTACACTAACATTAGTGAACTGTAACATTAGTAGACAGTAACATTAGTGAACTGTAACATTAGTGAACTGTAACATTAGTACACTGTAACATTAGTGAACTGTAATATTAGTGAACTGTAATATTAGTGAACTGTAACATTAGTACACTGTAACATTAGTGAACTGTAATATTAGTGAACTGTAACATTAGTACACAGTAACATTAGTGAACTGTAACATTAGTGAACTGTAACATTTGCACACTGAAACATTTGTCTCCCGGTCCAGCACTGCCTAATCCTTTGACACTCCAGTTATTTTTAGAGGCTGCGGGATACAGTGTCCTGACCCATCCTCTTTACGAACCTTCTAAACCTGATCCCAACCTTGCTTAACGGTGGATTTTATGAGCATTTGATGAAAGGCTGTAACTAAAACATTAAAACGTCCACGGCAGAAATAAAACACTGCAGACGCTGGAGACCTGAAATAAAATGAATTCTGCAGATGCTCAGCAGGTCCGGAAGCATCTACGGAGATAGAGAGAGAGGGCCGGAGTTAAATGGGGGAGGGGGGAGGTTGCCGGCCACGCCCCCCCCCCCCCCCCCCCCCCCCAGGCCTGCTACCCGGCGGTGAAGCCGGCAGCTTGCCATTGGCCGCAATTGGGATATTCCGGTCCCAACCAGGTCCCCTCAGCTCCGTGTTTTCCGGGGGCGCAGCATTCCATGGCAGCGAGATTCTATCATCCCGCCGCTTCTCAATGGGACTTCCCATTGAAATCATCCCACTCCACCGGGAAAGGAGGATCCCAATGGGGGGAGTATTCCGGCCTCTGTTTCTGCTTCCACCTCTGCGGCTGAGCATTATCCTCCCCTTTCCGAGTGGAGTTCCAGCTGCTGCCTTTCCACCTGTTTGTGCTTTGGCTTCATTCTTGGACAGTTACCTCAATTTACACCTCGTTTCGTCGCTTTATGTTTCTTTCCATGCAATCACAAAACTGCAAAACAAAGCCAATCTCCCCTTCCCCGTGTTCATTTTAATGACACAATTCCACAACACAAGGGCTTATAAGGTCAAGACGTCTATTTTGTAACCCTGGTAGTATTGGATATTATAGGATTACACAGGTGCAGGAGGTGGCCATTCGGCCCATTGTGCTGGTGATGGCTCTCTGAAGGGGTCTTCAATTAGACCCATTGCTTGTCCCGTCCCTCCTCCCTCCCCCGACCCTCCTCCCTCCCCGACCCTCCTCCCTCCTCCCTCCCCCGACCCTCCTCCCTCCTCTTTCCCCCGACCCTCTTCCCTCCTCTTTCCCCCGACCCTCCTCCCTCCTCTTTCCCCGACCCTGCTCCCTCCTCTTCCCCCGACCCTCTTCCCTCCTCTTTCCCCCGACCCTCCTCCCTCCTCTTTCCCCGACCCTGCTCCCTCCTCTTTCCCCCGACCCTCCTCCCTCCTCTTTCCCCCGACCCTCCTCCCTCCCCTTTCCCCCGACCCTCCTCCCTCCTCTTTCCCCTGACCCTCCTCCCTCCCTTTTCCCCCGACCCTCCTCCCCCTCTCTTTCCCCCGACCCTCTTCCCTCCTCTTTCCCCCGACCCTCCTCCCCCTCTCTTTCCCCCGACCCTCCTCCCTCCTCTTTCCCCCGACCCTCCTCCCTCCTCTTTCCCCGACCCTCCTCCCTCCTCTGTCCCCCGACCCTCCTCCCTCCTCTTTCCCCGACCCTCCTCCCTCCTCTTTCCCCGACCCTCCTCCCTCCTCTTACCCCGACCCTCCTCCCTCCTCTTTCCCCCGACCCTCCTCTTTCCCCGACCCTCCTCCCTCCTCTTTCGCCCGACCCTCCTCCCTCCTCTTTCCCCGACCCTCCTCCCTCCTCTTTCCCCTAATCCTCCTCCCCCTCTCTTTCCCCCGACCCTCCTCCTTCCTCTTTCCCCTTCCCCTCCCCCCCCCCTCTCTTTCCCCTCCCCTCCCCCCCTCTCTTTCCCCTCCCCTCCCCCCCTCTCTTTCCCCGTGGTAATAATCCTGCACAATTTCCACTTTCAAGCACATCTCCAATTCTCCTCTGGAAGCTACTCCTGAATCTGCTTCCATCACCCTTTCGGGTAGCGCACCCTGGATTCTAACAACTCACTGCATTAAACCATTTCTCGTCATCGCCTCCTTGGCCTTTTGGTCAATTGTTCTGCCCTCTGGTCATATCAGCTCATTGAGTTGGTCAGTTCTTGCCTACTGGCTGCTAAACATCATGCTTTGCGTGTACAGAGTGATTCTCTTGTAAGGACACAATGGGAATCATTTTGCACCCCAATGGTGATCAGGGTCATTGGGCCCACCCACCTCCCAACCCCATTCTGTATAGAACCCACTCAATTTTGCTTCCACTGAAATCAATGGAATAGAATTTAGTTGGGATCTGGACAGGGCGGCTTGTCCACTTGGCTGGTTCAACAGCCAGGCAGTGAGGTGGAAAATCAACACCTTGTATCGTGCCCCTTGTGACCCCACTTGAGCTGGAAATCTAGGCCGACATGGCAATGCAGTACTGAGGGGGTGCTGCACTGTCAGAGGTACATCTTTCAGATGAGACGTTAAACACATGCTTCATTTGTCCTCTTGGATGGATGAAAGATGTACCCTGGCACTATTCTGAAGATCATGTTACACTCCTTTCCCCCCCCCCCATATCTTGGCTAATATGTATCTCTGAATTAACATAATTAAAACAGATTATCAGGGTGATTATCATATCGCTGTCTGTGCGAGCTTGCAGTGCACAAACTGGCTGCCACATTTCCCACATTTAAAATAACAATTTGATTGGCTGTGAAATGGTTTGAGGTGTTGTGAGAGTGCGCAAAGTGTAAATAACCACGAGTCCTTCTTTTTGTTCCTTCCCCTCTCCCACAGTCAAGATGTGTGTGATCCATATGCCCATCACTGCACTTCTACAGGTGAGGTTAAGGGAGGAACCCCGGGGGGTCGGAGAATCGCCGGGGGCCGGCGTCAATCCCGCCCCCGCTGTGTCCCGGATTCTCCACCCCCGAGATTCGGCGGGGGCGGGAATCGCGCTGCGCCGGTCGGCGGGCCCCCCGCGGCGATTCTCCGGCCCGCAATGGGCCGAAGTCCCACCGCTGTCAGGCCTCTCCTGCCGGCATGGATTAAACCACCTACCTGACCATCAGGATTGGCGGCGCGGGCGGGCTCCGGGGTCCTGGGGGGGGGGGGGGGGGGGGGGGGGGGGGCCGGGCCGAGCAGAGGGACAGTAGTAAAGAACTCTGCACTGCATTGCAGAATCCATCCCTGACTGCTTCCTCATCACTGGGACAAAAACATCCCCGAATGAGACAGATTGCTTGGGAATTAAGACGATTTGTAACATGGACCCTGTTTGATTAAACATGCCACATGATCTGACATTACACAAAGAGAGCTGTAACCAGGACTTAAATACTCGGTTGTATGTGATAATCAACTACAGTTAAACTATAGCAAATATTACAACACCAGCCATTACAACACCAGCCATTACAACACCAGCCATTACATCACCAGCCATTACAACACCAGACATTACAACACCAGACATTACAACACCAGACATTACATCACCAGCCATTACAACACCAGCCATTACAGCACCAGCCATTACAGCACCAGCCATTACAACACCAGCCATTACAGCACCAGCCATTACAGCACCAGCCATTACATCACCAGCCATTACAACACCAGCCATTACAACACCAACCATTACAACACCAACCATTACAACACCAACCATTACAACACCAGCCATTACATCACCAGCCATTACAACACCAACCATTACAACACCAGCCATTACAACACCAGCCATTACAACACCAGCCATTACTGCAAAAAAGCTCATCGAATGGCAGATGAGAGAATCTGTGCAGAATGTAGGTGATTAGAATTTCTGTTCTGTCGATGAGCTGCATCAAAGCATTTAAAAAGTAAATTTGTCCCAAACGTTGGACCAGAAATGTCAACGGGAAATGTTCTTACGGCATTTCAGACAACAGACATGTTAATGTGAAGAATGCACCGGGAAAAATACTCAGTAAATGAGCAGTTGCAACGATTCAATTGCAAACAAAAAGCAAGTTTAAGGAAATGTGGCCAAAAACTTTGCTGACAAAAGCTACAGTGCGAAAGAGGATGATAGCTTGAAACAGGTTGATAGATTAAAGCTTATATTGTAAACTGAAACGCACACCAGCCGTCTTGATATTTAATACATCCCAGCTGTTTATATAAGCTGTGCCAGATCGCAACACTTTGTCAATAACATTTCCTTGTGTCGATCTTCTTTGTCTCCTTGCGGGCAGTACGTATGTCAAAAGCTGCCAGTGACGGAAAGGAATTAGTGTATTTTTTCTCCAAATTATAAGACAACGATATCATATTTGAACTATGCACGACAAAACGCTGCCATAGCGTTGTGACGTCTTGTCCACCTCTGCTTTTTCACTCCTGTTCAATCTTTCTGTCAGTTTCCACATGCAGCATTGCCTTTCCATTTTGGACCTTTCGCCCACAAACACGTCCACTATTCTGCTTTCAGTTCGCCTCACTATTCTCTCCCCAAGTAAGTAAGTAAACCAGGCGGGGGCCGATTTAGCTCAGTTAGCTGAACAATTGGTTTGTGGTGCAGAGCGAGGCCAGCAGCTCCCTGTACCAGCGGAGGTTATACAGACAGGCAGCTAATGAACACAGAGAACAGGACAAAACCAATGAGCAGGCAAGACACTCAGGGGTGGTATCTCACTATAAAAAGGCACAAGGCACTCACACTCCGCCTCTTTCCACTGATGAACATCTACAGAGTGAGTCAGGGTGTATGTACAGTATCACACCTCCAGCACGTGGCTAAGAGCTAGTCTGGTTCAGTCAGACAGAGTAACCACACTTAGGTTAGCAGAGAGTCGAACTCACAGAGAACTGTGCTAACTGTGCTAGTGGTTCAATAAATCAGATTGAACTAACTTCAAGGTCTGGAGTATCTTTTGGTCAAAGCTGCATCCAGTTGCAGCCTGTGTTATCCCAGAGTACATAACACATCAAGCTCTCCCCCCTCATCTGGGACTATGGCGACTTAGCTTACTTACTCTCTCTTGTGCTTCTCTCCAGCCAAGAACAAGAGCATAGAATTCTGGGAGATTAAGCCCCTCCTCATGGAGGAACCTCTGATTTCCTGAACATCAAGGAGAACCAGGCAGATGAGAACAGATGGGTTTAAAGCTGGGTCGCGGCAGGCAATCAAGGCGCACGAAAATAAGAAAGGATGGAAAATAAATAAGGGATTGTTTCAAAATAAGCACACAAGCTTTTGTGGCCAATTGAGAAAATGGCTGTGATGGTTGCTGATTTTGGAGTCGGGTATGGAACACCAGGGAAAATGAAACAAGTCACGGTGACATTTAACTGCCACCAACTCTCATGCCCCATAATGTTTCTATATTTATTTATTCAGTCATGAGGTGCCGGCATTGCTGGCTAACCCAGCTTTTATTGCTCATCCCTAACTGCCCTCGAGACGGTGGTGGTGAGCCACCTCCCTGAACCGTTGCCGCCCCTGTGGTGTGGGTACACCCACCGTGCTGTTAGGAAGGAAGTTCCAGGATTTTGACCCAGCGACAGTGAAGGAACATTCCAAGTCAGGCGAGTGTGTAGCTTGGAGGAGAACCTGCAAGTGATGGCATTCATATACATAATCTACCCTTGTCCTTCTGGGTGGGAGAGGTTGCAGATTGCGGGGAGGTGGTGGCGTAGTGGGATTGTCACTGAACTGGTAATCCAGAGACCCAGGGTAACGCTCTGGGGGGGGGGGGATCTGGGTTTGAATCCCACCGCAGTGGCCGGTGAATGCCATGAAAATCTGGAATTAAAGAGTCGAATGATGACCATCAAACCATTGTCGATCGTTGTCAAGAGACATCTGGTTCACTAATGTCCTTTAGGGAAGAAAATCTGCCGTCCTTTACCTGGTTTGGCCCACACGTGACTTCAAATCCACAGCAACGTGATTGACTTTTACATGTCCTCTAAAATGGCCGAACAAGACACCCAGTTCAAGGGTAATTAGGGATGGGCAATAATGGCTGTCCCCGCCAACAACGCTCACATCCCGTGAATGAAAAAAAAAAGATTTGGAAGGTGGATGTTGCAGAACATCTTGTTGATGGTCCACACAGCTGTGTTTGTATATCGGTGGTGGAGGGAGTATCGATAAAGCGGGGCTGCTTTGTCCTGGATGCTGTCAGACCTCTTGAGTGTTGTTGGAGTGGCACTCATCCAGGCAGGGAGAGTACTCCACAACACTCCAGTCTTGTGCCCTGTAGATGGTGGAAAGGCTTTTGGGGGAGTCGGGTGAGTCACTCGCCACAGAATTTGCAGATTCTGACCTGCTCTTGTTGCAATAGTAATTATACGGCAAGTCCAGTTCCGTTTCTGTTCAATAGTAACCACCAGCATGCTGCAAGTGGGGGATTCTGTGACAGTAATGCCATTGAATGTCAAGGGAAGAAGTTTGGATTGTTATATTCATATCCATATTTCTCTCTGCCTTTCCTACACCTATGTTCTGCTTTCTCATTGTACCTTCCCCAAGCCATATCACATCAAGCATCAGGAGTGATGAGGATTTCAACCTGCAAATGCGCATCAAATAATTTTTAAACATGTAACTGATGTACCATCAATTGAACGCGAGACGAGTTGCTGAACAGAAGTATGGCTTTAATCTACTAGATGTTAGCCCTGCGGTCGATTACAGTATAAGGACGACCGCCGGGAGTACTGGGTATTTATACCCCGCCTTGGAGGCGGGGTTAACTCAGCCTCTCGACCAATCGGGGAGCCGTCACATGACTGGTCTCAACCAACCGGTCGAGAGGCACATGACCGACCAGGGCCAATGGTAAGCCGGTGTTCTGCACCAATGGCAGGCAGCTATGCTAATCATACCACCACAGTAACAAGGTACTTTTCCTATTTTCTGGTTGAGAGTGACCCTTGTGCCTGGGGCAGGTTCTCAGATGGAGTGGGAGCATTTGACATTTGCAGCCATGCAAAAACTTGTTGCAAGACTTGCTGTCATAACAAAAACCCTCCAGGGGCCACTTTGCACCACCAGAGAGTTGCATATGAGCCGTGGTTTCATGTTCCTTAATCCAATGGCACATCCGTACGCCCACATTCCCTGAATCCATGATGGCTCTCATCTCCTGGTGCCACTGTGCCTAAATCATAGAATCATAGAATTTACAGTGCAGAAGGAGGCCATTCGGCCCATCGAGTCTGCACCGGCCCTTGGAAAGAGCACACTACTTAAGCCCACATCTCCACCCTATCCCCGTAACCCAGTAACCCCACCTCACCTTTTTTGGGCACGAAGGGCAATTTTTATCATGGCCAACCCACCTAACCTGCGCGTCTTTGGACTGTGGGAGGAAACCGGAGCACCCGGAGGAAACCCACGCACACACGGGGAGAGCGTGCAGACTCCGCGCAGACAGTGACCCAACCCAGGAATCGAACCTGGGATCCTGGAGCGGTGAAGCAACTGTGCTAACTACTGTGCTGCTGTGCTGTCTAAATGGTGGATTGAAATCCTTGTGCGAGGCACGAACCCACACCCTCTACTGCAAAGCTGTCACAGTGATCCTAGCTTGCACTAACAAACCTTACATCCAGTGTACAGGTACAGAGGTGGGTTGAGTGGTGGGCTATATGGCTATTCTCAGGTGAAGCTGGAGTCAGTGGAGTTCTTTAGAGCAGTCCAATGAAATGGATGATCCCATCCATCCCAGGGAATTACTTTATGCTGCTCAGATATTGCTCAAATGAAATCCAATTGATTTCAGCTACCACGTCCTTGTGCCAGCAGACACATCAAAGCAAACTTAAACAACTTATTGTGAGTGCTGAAGCATCTCTTCCATTTTCCAGTTCCAATGAAAATTTTCTAACCTGAGATATGGGGCTGGATTTTCACAAGAGGTGGGGGATACTCCAGGGATCTTTAAAAATGTTGGCAGGGACCAGATTCCGGGCTTCCCACCCTATTCCTGGTGCACTCAATTTTCACCAGTTCAGGGCAAGGGTGAAGGCGGGTGCAAGTCACCCTCGCGACCTGGCCGGTCCATCGCAGGGATAGGCTGTGTCCTAGCTCTCTACTCTTCAAAGACCCATAGTTCATGGACCTCAGAGGCATCATGAACCACAGTCTTGATGAAGGAATCATTTTAAAGGCAAGTTCAAAAGGTCTTACCCATGCTTCCATGTTAACCTATGACCTACACCCATACCCTCCATGCCTCTTTATGCCCCTCTCCAAAGCCCCTATGGCTCCATCCCTCCATGCCAAGCTATGCTCCTCCACCCACCACCCCTCATGCCAATCTATTTTTTTTTATAATTAAGGGGCAATTTAGCGTGTCCAATCCACCTACTCTGCACATTTTTGGGTTGTGGGGGCGAAACCCACGCAGACACGGGGAGAATGTGCAAACTCCACACGGACAGTGACCCAGAGCCGGGATCGAACCTGGGACCTCGGCGCCGTGAGGCGGTTGTGCTAACCACTAGGCCACCGTGCTGCCCTGTCATGCCAATCTATAGCACTTCCATGCTGTACACCCTGTATAATCGGTACAGAATTAATGGACCATATTGTGACAATAGCATGTGCAATAAAGCTTTTATAAAGTCATTCATTCATAAACATTGCCTTTACTACAGCCCCAGGGGCTGGTTTAGTTCACTGGGCTAAATCCCTGGCTTTTAAAGCAGACCAAGCAGGCCAGCAGCACGGTTCGATTCCCGTACCAGCCTCCCCGGACAGGCGCCGGAATTTGGCGACTAGGGGCTTTTCACAGTAACTTCATTGAAGCCTACTCGTGACAATAAGCGATTTTCATTTCATTTTTCATTTCATAAGAGTGTTAATCATCCAAGCCCTTTAAATTATCATCAGACATTGCAAGCACTTGCAACGTCTTTATCTTGTGTAAATAAATAATGTACAATTGGCAGAATAGATCACAGAATACAAGCTATCCATCAAGCAATGTTTTCTTTGAGGCACAGATGTTTCAATAGAGTAATGGAGGTCTGAACTCATAGGCAATAATATATAAGGTGTGGCTTAGAGCTCAGGGTTGGCAGTGGGTGGAGGGCCAAAGCCTTGCTGGGAAGGTCTGAGGGGCTATGGGGGATGAGTGGGGACATGGGTTGGCATGGGTGGGGTATGGGAGTGGGTGAAGGGTGAGGACGAGAGGACTGTTTTTTTTGTTTTATTGATTTTATTGTAACTGAGGCCAAGTTCCAGAGAACCGAGGTGGGCCCATGAAACAGCCTCTATGGCTGCTTCTGTACACAGTTCCGAGCCCACTTAGATTTTAACATCGCTGTACAAACATCGCTTGTACCTACATCACATGAACTGCAAGGTTCAAGATGGTGGCTGACCATCACCTTCTCAAGAATCACGGGGTAGAAAAAGGCCATTCGACCCATCGGATCTGCACTGACCCTCTGAAAGAGTACCCTACATAGGTCCACTCCCCCATCCCCCTTCCCCATCCCTACGGCCCCACCTGCACATCCCTGGACACTAAGAGGCAATTGATTATGGCCAATCCACCTAACCTGCACACCTTTGGACTGTGGGAGGAAACCAGAGCACCCGGAGGAAACCCACGGAGGCACGGGGAGAAAGTGCAGACTCCACACAGTCACCCAAGGCCGGAATCAAAACCCGGGTCCCTGACGCTGTGAGGCAGCAGTGCTAACCACTGTGCCACTGTGCCGCTCACAATCGGGCATGGGTAATAAATGCTGGAAGTGCCAGCCCTAAGCAAGATTTTTAAAAACATTTCTCAGGCAAACAGTAAATGAAAAAATATCTGCAGTGAATCGAATGTGATGTGACGTTCACCTTTACGGAGTATCAATAAACACATTTCAGCAAAGTAAGATTCACCGCAATGGGTGATTCTGATTGAATGCGATACTCTCTACAATCCCACAGCAAGAAGCTGTTATCCAGGATTAATTTAGCTTCATTAAAGATCTTCCCAGTTTTTCTTATCTGTCATTATATGGATGCAAATAGGGGTTTTATAAAAACTAAAAACTGTAAATAAAAGCTTCCTACTTTTGTAATTGCCTCTAAATGCTGCACAGATTTTAGTTTTGAAACTTTAAAACTAAACCACTGGCATTTGAGAAAGGTTATTCAATTGGCCAGTCAATCACAGGTGGACTTTGCAATCAGTCTGGCGGCAAACAACGGTGAGATGCGACAGAGCCGCAACCCTGGTAAGTCAGTCTAATGTGTGCCACGGTGCGGCCGGATTCGTACAGCTGGGGTCACCTCGATAGATTCAATTATCGTGGTTTTAATCATCAACGCTTCAAGCAGCAACACGGCTACAGAATATTTCGTGCTGCCTCCCCACGCAGCAAATTGTCAGCCTCAGCAGTACAGACACAAGGCAGGGAGGAAGAGAGAGAGAGCGAGCGAGCGAGAGAGAGAGAGAGTGAGCGACAGAGAGAGAGAGAGTGAGCGAGAGAGAGAGTGAGCGAGAGAGAGAGAGAGAGAGAGAGCGTGAGCGAGAGTTGAGGGGCTCTGTTCACAGTGAGCGAGGAGCTAATCTGTGGCCATGTTAAGATTCTGAGAGTGGATCATTTGTCAAAGTCACAATACTGGTACATGTCACTGTGCTGGTGTTATTAATTGATTGATTGATTTATTGTCACATGAACCGAAGTACAGTGAAAAGTATTTTTCTGCAGACAAGGGAACGTACACAGGCGTACATAGTAGATAAAAAGAGTGATCGACAGAGTTCATTGACAAATAGTGCATCGACAAATAGTGTTATCTCGGTGGCAGTGAGAGGGGTCGAACACCTGCCTTCGAGTTATTCAATGGCCACCATGGCGCGCAGGGCCAGACGGCTGTAAACACACGCAGCATTTTTACATTTCCGATTTGGTGCAGAGATAGAACTGCGGTCCGGGAAGGGTTAATTTATGCAGCTGGGGGAATGTCGCTCAGACAGCCCATAAAGATAAATGATGCGAGGAGCTGCAGCCAAAATCCTCCAGCTCTGGTAGCTGGTGGAGGGGCCGACGGTGCAGTGCAAAGCAGTCCAGGCACACACACACACCCCCCACTCCAAATGTGAGGAGGGGAGAGTGAGTACTCCATCATGTCACTGCCGCGCAACCAGCAGACGCGCTCAATTCCTCGGATGCTGTGATCATGCATCCTGTGAACTGCAGGAGTCAGAAGGAGTCAGGCAGAATATTAATGCCACTCCAACCCATGCATTTAAAGTGCGAGCGTTTTGCTTTTTTTTCCTGTAGAGATCCTCTGCAGCATGTCTGCAAAGGCAAAGTGCTGCAGACATGTTGCCATCATCGTGAGCAGACACTGCAACAGTAGATAGGGGCCACTTTTCTAAACAAAAAAACACCTCTCTCAGCGGTTATCACTTCGCTGATGCATTTTTCAACCTCACTACAGGCAAGAATGACTGTGGTTATATTTGCAATGCTGGGCCAATCATTTCGCCCACACCACCATCTACATCCTTGATATTTTGCCTTTTGTGAAAATATAAATTGGGGTCAGCAAACTCTGCCAGCAACTAACTACATGTGTTGAATTTGGCACATACAAGATTGGATTTGTGTGTTTTCCTTCTCATGCCAAACCACTGACAGGAGAAATATGATCGACAAGATCAAAAAATGCCATGAGACATGTCACAATTTATCGTTGCTGTCGCCCATTGAAAAATAACAAGGGTTGCACTGTACTTAAAATGCTGGACAAAAACAAGGAGCACATACTTTGTCCTCCCATGCTAATGTGCTGTTTCTTGGCTGGAAGATGAGGTAATGGTCACAGGAATCTACTCATGGTGCTTTATTCTCAGTGGGGCACGAGAGGCAGCAGGAGTGAAAGCTCTTTCTCTTTTCACTACCTACTCACAGCAACTTGGCCCAGTCTTTCTGAGGGGAATTCAGGTTTGATGGTTGCAGATTTCTGTGCCGCCTTTACATTAAACCAAGAGCCCTCTCTAGTGTACTTAAAAGATTCAATAGTGCTCTATGGGGTGGCACGATGGCATCGTAGTGAGCAATGTTGCTTCACAGCTCCAGGGTTCGATTCCCGGTTTGGGTCACTGTCGGTGTGGAGACTGCGCGTTCTCCCCGTGTCTGCGTGGGTTTCCTCCGGGTGCTCTGGTTTCTTCCCACAAGCCCCAAAAGACGTGCTTGTTAGGGAATTTGGACATTCTGAATTCTCCTTCAGTGAACCCGAACAGGCGCCTGAGTGTGGCGACGAGGGGTTTTTCCACAGTAACTTCATTGCAGTATTAATGTACGCCTACTTGTGACAATGATAAAGATTATTATTTTGACGAAGAGCAGGGCATTTTCCCTGGTGTTGTGACCTCTATTTAAACCCCCATCGCAAAATCAGGTTATTCTGACTTTATCACATTTCTGTTATGGGATCCTGCTGTGTACCAGTTGCAAGTTGCCTGCCGTGTTTCCTACATTAGGACAGTGATACACTTCAGAGTACTTCATTGGCTGTAATATGTTCTGGGACATCCAGTGGTTGTCCAAGGTGCTACATAAACGCAATCCGAACTGAGCTATTTCATCCCCACTTCAAGAATGTCTACTCTCAACTATCTGTTCCAAAGGCTACAGAGTCCAGCTTCACCCGGTCCTCTGGTGCTAGGGGTTAATTCTAAGGCTTCTCTCCACACTGCCTCCCAAGTACTGAGAAGATACAAGAGCATCAAAGGAAAAAGAGGGGGGGGGGGGAATCTGAAACAGATGAAGAAAGCCTTCAGATCAAAGGGTCTGAAAGATCACACTGAAACAAGACAGGAGAGATCCATCAATACCTACAAAGCGAAAGCGCTGCACAGAGAGACCCCCACTGCATCACCAAGGTAGGCTGCGGACATTCCGGAAATCCCACCAGCCCTAACGTCACCATGTTACAGAAATGTATGGCACTGAAACAGGCCGTTCAGTCCAACTCATCCATTTTTACTGATGATAAAAGAGCCGTGTTGAAGTTATTGATCTGGCCCTCAACAGGACACTTCACAAGAATTGCAATCGGGGGAGAAAACAACAATTTATATTGTAGGTGAAGAGACTGTTGATTGGTTGGCAAGCTGGTCAAGATTTGCCCTTATATTGGAATTTTTGAAGATTGTTCTGATGAATGCAAGATGGGAAGCTTCAACAAGTCTCTTTTTTTCAGCAATACTCAAGGTCTGTATTAGCAAATGGCTAACATCCATTCTTATTTGTTGGTGGGACGTGGGCGTTAGGCCAGCATTTATTGCCCATCTCTAATTGCCCTTGAGAAGGCGGTGGTGAGCCGCCTTCTTGACCCGCTGCGGTCCGTGTGGTGTAGGTACACCCACCGTGCTGTTGGGGAAGGGTTTCCAGGATTTTGACCAAATGACAGTGGAGGAACGGCGATATAGTTCGAAGTCAGGATGGCCTGTGCTCAGAGTTCCACATAAACCTCCGCCCAACGCACCAGCATAACCTTCTACTCCTCTCGTCCTTCATGTGAACTAGTTATATAATATTGAGTTAGATAAAATAAAATGCTGCTACATCCCTCCCTTAAATACAACCGTGGAAACAGCAATGCATTTCTAAACAGATATATTTTTATAATGGACCATTATTTCTCGCACTGATTTGGGTATGTAGTGAACTTCATAGAATAACTACAGTGCAGAAGGAGGCCATTCGGCCCATCGAGTCTGTCTGAAAGAGCACCCTAGCCAGGCCCGCTCCCCCGCCCCCATCCTCTTAACCCTACCTAACCCTTGAAGACTAAGGGGCAATTTATCATGGCCAGTCCACTTAACCTGCACACTTTTGGACTGTCGGAGGAAACCGGATCACCCTGAGGAAACCCACGCAGACTCGGGGAGAATGTGCAAACACCGCACAGACAGTCACCCAAGGCCGGAATTGAACCCGGGTCCCTGGCGTTGTGAGGCAGCAGTGCTAACCACTGTGCCACCGTTACTCCGACCATTATAGCAAATCAAGTCACAAAATCATTGCAGAAGATTTAAGAAATGTAATGAGAGAGGTAATCACGTTGATAGACCTCAAACTGGATTCGTGCGCTAGATGCTTTGACATCTAAGAGTCATCCAGGGCTTGTGCGAAAATATCCAGCAGAGATCCCCTGCTTCTGATGAAAATCTGTCCAAAATTGTCACTGGGAATTTGGTGCAATGTAATGGTGGGAACTCGTCTGGAATGTGACTGAATGCCATGAGTAAAGAAAGTTAAATACTGCATTCAAATGTTACCGCCGTTTAATCTGGGAGTGAGAATTACACGTTAACCAGGATAAAGAGAGAAGCCACTTTAACTCAAGAAGCCTCGCACTCAAGAATCCGATTCTACACGCAGGTGAACATGTGAAATAGGAGCAGGAGCGGGCCATTCGGCCCCTCGAGCCTGCTCCACTAAGATCTTGGTTGATCTGCTGGTGCTTCGAGTTCCACATTCTCATCCACATGCAGCGAGGAGAGGGTTGACCAGAAACCTGAAAATCCTTCACGATGAATACCTGAAGAACTGCTGCCGGAGCTGATGGCAGGCAGTCGTGAAATATTCAACACCTAATCATTTATGCTTGAAAGCCACATAAATAACGCAAATAAATATTTTTCAAGGCAACGCACAAGGAGTTGTGTAATGCAAAAAGATTAAAAGGTAACAATGGTACAGCAACCTGTTGCACACTCGCCACCCCCAAATATTCTAAACAAATACTGGGCAAATTATTTCAAGACCAAACATATTTTGTGTTGCAAGCTTCACCCACCTCTGCAAAACACATACAATCCAGCTGATCACAGGTTCTATTGCAGACCAGCTAATCTCTTTGGAAAATAATTTGCATAAATATTCTTTAATCCATGAAGATAATCATATCAAAACTCCAGAATATTGCCATTATTCAGCTAGCCCTACCATTCTCAGCTCCAGCAGCACCGTGGTCATCATTCCTGAAGTAACATTCACACTCTCAATCTAATCTGAACTCTTTAATATCCAATCCAATTCCCAAATTTGGTTTTGAACAAGGTCTTTCTCAGAACGATGTGGAGATGCCGGCGCTGGACTGGGGTGAGCACAGTAAGAAGTCTTACAACACCAGGTTAAAGTCCAACAGGTTTGTTTCAAACACTAGCTTTCGGAGCACTGCTCCTTCCTCAGGTGAGGAAGGTGAATTCATTCACCTGAGGAAGGAGCAGTGCTCCGAAAGCTAGTGTTTGAAACAAACCTGTTGGACTTTAACCTGGTGTTTGTAAGACTCCTTTGTCAGAATGAACTAAATCAGCAGAATGGATGGAACTTTCTGGGCCCCGCCAGCAGCGGGAAGCTAGGCAGTTGCGGGAAATTAGGCCTGAGGACAAAAATCAGCTTCTCGATGGCGGGACGGACTTTAATAATTGTTCTCGGGAAATTAAATATGTGTTAAAGACGGGTCGAGGTTCCCCATGAACAATGTTGGGAGGTTCTTTTGCACAGATTAGCAAGTCACACTCACTGAATGGCTACCTCGCCAGAAATAAGCTCCCCTCCAAATTAGATTCCCCGCCAGTGAGAAATTAGTACGTTCATATTCACAACTGCACATAAATGACAAGCCAGGGAGGGACGGTGCAGGGTGTCTGGGGGGGGGGGGGGGGGGGGGGGGGGGGGGGGGGGAACGACACAGTGCAGGGTATCCGGGGAGGGGGGGGGAGGGACGACACAGTGCAGGGTGTCTGGGGAGGGGGGGAGGGACGGTGCAGGGTGTCTGGGGAGGGGGGAGGGGACAGTGCAGGGTGTCTGGGGAGGGACGGTGCAGGGTGTCTGGGGAGGGACGGTGCAGGGTGTCTGGGGAGGGACGGTGCAGGGTGTCTGGGGAGGGACGGTGCAGGGTGTCGGGGGAGGGGGGGAGGGACGGTGCAGGGTGTGCGGGGAGGGACGGTGCAGGGTGTGCGGGGGAGGGGGGGGGGACGGTGCAGGGTGTGCGGGGAGGGACAGTGCAGGGTGTGCGGGGAGGGACGGTGCAGGGTGTGCGGGGAGGGGGGGGGACAGTGCAGGGTGTGCGGGGAGGGACAGTGCAGGGTGTGCGGGGAGGGACGGTGCAGGGTGTGCGGGGAGGGGGGGGGACGGTGCAGGGTGTCTGGGGAGGGACAGTGCAGGGTGTCTGGGGAGGGGGGGGTGCAGGGTGTGCGGGGAGGGACAGTGCAGGGTGTGCGGGGAGGGACGGTGCAGGGTGTCTGGGGAGGGACAGTGCAGGGTGTGCGGGGAGGGGGGGAGGGACGGTGTAGGGTGTGCGGGGAGGGGGGGAGGGACAGTGCAGGGTGTCTGGGGAGGGACGGTGCAGGGTGTCTGGGGAGGGACGGTGCAGGGTGTGCGGGGAGGGGGGGGGACGGTGCAGGGTGTCTGGGGAGGAACGGTGCAGGGTGTGCAGGGAGGGGGGGTGCAGGGTGTGCGGGGAGGGGGGGGGAACGGTGCAGGGTGTGCGGGGGGGGGGTGCAGGGTGTCTGGGGAGGGACGGTGCAGGGTGTGCAGGGAGGGGGGTGCAGGGTGTGCAGGGAGGGGGGGTGCAGGGTGTGCGGGGAGGGACGGTGCAGGGTGTGCGGGGAGGGGGGGTGCAGGGTGTCTGGGGAGGGACGGTGCAGGGTGTGCGGGGAGGGGGGGGGGGGCGGTGCAGGGTGTGCGGGGAGGGACGGTGCAGGGTGTGCGGGGAGGGACGGTGCAGGGTGTCTGGGGAGGGGGGGACGGTGCAGAGTGTGCGGGGAGGGACGGTGCAGGGTGTCTGGGGAGGGACGGTGCAGGGTGTCTGGGGAGGGACGGTGCAGGGTGTCTGGGGAGGGAGGGACGGTGCAGGGTGTGCGGGGAGGGACGGTGCAGGGTGTGCGGGGAGGGACGGTGCAGGGTGTGCGGGGAGGGACGGTGCAGGGTGTGCGGGGGGGGGGGGGGGCGGTGCAGGGTGTGCGGGGAGGGACGGTGCAGGGTGTGCGGAGGGGGGGTGCAGGGTGTGCGGAGGGGGGGTGCAGGGTGTGCGGGGAGGGGGGGTGCAGGGTGTGCGGGGAGGGGGGTGGGACGGTGCAGGGTGTGCGGGGAGGGGGGGGGACAGTGCAGGGTGTGCGGGGAGGGGGGGGGACGGTGCAGGGTGTGCGGGGAGGGACAGTGCAGGGTGTGCGGGGAGGGACGGTGCAGGGACGGTGCAGGGTGTCTGGGGAGGGGGGGTGCAGGGTGTGCGGGGAGGGACGGTGCAGGGTGTGCGGGGAGGGACGGTGCAGGGTGTGCGGGGAGGGACGGTGCAGGGTGTGCGGGGAGGGACGGTGCAGGGTGTCTGGGGAGGGGGGGTGCAGGGTGTGAGGGGAGGGATGGTGCAGGGTGTGCGGGGAGGGACGGTGCAGGGTGTCTGGGGAGGGACGGTGCAGGGTGTCTGGGGAGGGGGGGGGGGTGCAGGGTGTCTGGGGAAGGACGGTGCAGGGTGTCTGGGGAGGGACGGTGCAGGGTGTCTGGGGAGGGGGGGTGCAGGGTGTCTGGGGAGGGGGGGGGTGCAGGGTGTCTGGGGAGGGGGGGTGCAGGGTGTCTGGGGAGGGACGGTGCAGGGTGTCTGGGGAGGGGGGGTGCAGGGTGTCTGGGGAGGGGGGGTGCAGGGTGTCTGGGGAGGGGGGTTGCAGGGTGTCTGGGGAGGGGGGGTGCAGGGTGTCTGGGGAGGGGGGTTGCAGGGTGTGCGGGGAGGGGGGTTGTTGGGTGTGCGGGGAGGGGTAGTGTCGGGTGCCTAGGTGCCCTATACATTTGGCACCCGGCTCTTCAACTCCACGAGATTACAGCAGGATGGTGACCTCCTTCCTGCCTCCACAATAGGAATCAAAAGGCCCTTTTCCGCGGCAGCTGTACTGAGCTGTGGTTGGTCAGCCGTGTCGCCCCCCCCCCCCCCCCCCCCCCCCCCCCCCCCCCCCCCCCCACCAACGACCTCCACGTGGAAATCACTCCCACATCCACACGGCCGAGATTTCTGAGCAATCCACGTTCGGAACTTGGTGCATCATCAATTCTCCGTCTCCAATGCAACCCCCGTTTAGATCAACGTGTACGGTGCAGGACAAGTCCACACATTCGAGAACGTGTGAATGACGTGGTGAATCTCGCTCTGTAAAACCAACTTAGCGAGAACAACAATAACTTATACTTACCTCACACCTTTGCACACTGGGCTAAATCGCTGGCTTTGAAAGCAGACCAAGGCAGGTCAGCAGCACGGTTTGATTCCCGTACCAGCCTCCCCGAAAGGCGCCTGGAATGTGGCGACTAGGGGCTTTTCACAGTAACTTCATTGAAGCCTACTCCTGACAATAAGCGATTTTCATTTCATTTTTCATAAGACGTCCCGGGTGCTTCACAGGAGGGTTCTAAAACAAAATATGACCCTGAGCCAAAGAAGGAGATAGTTGGGCAGCACGGTGGCCTAGTGGTTAGCACAACCGCCTCACGGCGCTGAGGTCCCAGGTTCGATCCCGGCTCTGGGTCACTGTCCGTGTGGAGTTTGCACATTCTCCCAGTGTCTGCGTGGGTTTCGCCCCCACAACCCAAAAATGTGCAGAGTAGGTGGATTGACCACGCTAAATTGCCCCTTAATTGGAAAAAATAATTGGGTAATCTAAATTTTAAAAAAAAGGAGATAGTTGGAGAGATGATCAAACTCTAGTTTTAAGAGTGTCTTAGGACAGAGAAGGAGAGAGATGGAGAGGGGGCCAAAACTCAGGAAGGGAACCCCAGAACGTAGAGTCCAGTGAACTGGAAGTACAGCCACCAATGGTCGCATGATTAAACTCAGGGGTGCTGAAGAGGCCAGAATTTGAGGAACGAAGATATCTCGGAGGGTTGTGGGCTTGGGAGAAATGGGAGAGGTAAGGGAGGGGAGAGGCCCTGGAGGAGTTTGGAAATAAGGATGAGAATGTAAACATCAAGATGCTGCAGGACCAGGACAATGACAACCATTTCACATCCTACATCCAAAAACCATTATGGTTCCTTTTTATAATTGTGATTCGGAAGACAAATCGTAATTGTAATTAAAGGTTACATTCAAAGCTCTCCAGAGAGTTAGGGAGAGAAATCTATACTTTTGAGCCTGGGTGAGCTGATTTTTACGGTAACTGATGGGAAATATGCATTGATTTCTTTAATGGAAATGAAACGTAAAGGGGCATTGTAAACATGAGTGAAAGCAAATGGCCCATCTTTCTAAAGTGTCAATCTAAATCTGTTCTTGTAAATTTTTTTAAACATTGCTCTTGAGAAGGTGGTGATGAGCTGCCTTTCTGAACCACTGCAGTCCATGTGGTGTAGGTACACCCACTGTGCTGTTAGGGAGGGGGGGTTCCAGGATTTTGACCCAGCAACGGTGAAGGAACAGCCAAAATATTCCCAAATCAGGGCGGTTGAATGATTATACAAACACTCGCAACTAGCCATTTCGGCACGTTTAAGAGCAATTCATCATTATACCACCACACCTCAGTCTTCCAAACATCCACAGGATGATGCTTTCCCTGGCAAATATGTTTCCCCGAAGACGTCCATGTGGCAAATGACAACCAGGGACGTTGTGGAAAAGAGCAGTGAAGCACCAAGGTGCCAAGAATTTAAGGAGGAAAGTGAGCCTTTCATTCCTTTACTGCTGCACAGTCAATCTCAGACATCCTGTTCTGAGGAGGGATGGGAGGTAACAGGTGACCTTTTCCTAGGAAGTGTTACAATCCCAGTTGGTGTTATAACTGGACAGGAAATTCCCAGAATGGAACCTGGCTCAAAAGACCATGGGCCGGATACTCCGATTTTGAGGCTAAGTGCCGACGCATGCGTGGGAACTGTGGCATTTTACGACGCCAAAACCGACGCCAAACCCTCACCGATCCTGCTCCCAACGGCTTGGGAATGGCCGCCAACATAAAACATGGCGGCGACCGTGTGTGGACTCGATCTGCCAAATACTGCCCCCGGGCACCCCCCTAGCCAGCCCCACCAGTCCCCGCAGCCCTCGCGGAAGCGCCCTCAGCCAGTAGCATGACTCCCGGCTGACTGTTGTGGCGCTGGGCACCATCCTCAGCCACCACGCCAGGTTCCCAATCGCTGAGGTCACACGTGCCCCATGTGGTTGGGAACACGGCCCATCGTGGGTGGAGCATCGGGGGAGGGCCTTCAGGTGACATGCCAACGCCGTTCCAATGACATGATGACGCCATTTCGGAAGGGGCGGAGGATAGAAAACCAGCGTCAAACCAGCGATGCCCCCGAAGGGATTATCCACCCGATTGCCAATTACGATATTGGCATCGGGCAATGGTGACTCCCGTCCAATAACTTTACTCTTTTTTAATAAAACACGAAGGAACTGAGTCACAGGACTGCTAACCAGTTTAACAGCAAGAAAAAACATTTATTAAACGTGACAACTTGGATTATTATACAATACGCCTTTACTACCCTTTTAGATTAAAAAATACACACAAAGTATTAAGGAACATAGAAAATCCGTTTTAAGCACACAAGATGGCACACACCAGGCTTTGAACCCAAGTTAGTATATGTGTACTTCTCCTTATAATCTCCCCAGATGATTACCATATTACCACTCCCAAAACACATTTTGGGAGCTCTAGGGACTGGTTTTTAAAGCAGACCAAGGCAGGCCAGCAGCACGGTTCGATTCCTGTACCAGCCTCCCCGGACAGGCGCCGGAATGTGGCGACTAGGGGCTTTTCACAGTAACTTCATTGAAGCCTACTCGTGACAATAGCGATTTTCATTTTCATTTTCATAAATCTTTCATAATAATAATGCTTTTCCTTAGCAGTTTGCATTCTGAAATCCAGTCCGGGTTTTCCGGATTGCACTTTTCAACAAAGTTTCTGCGCTCTACCTTGAACAGAAAATTCGGTCCAGGATTTTACACCAACCCCTTTAGGATTTCTTTGCCCTGATTGCTGTGCAAACTGCCCACACTTCCTTTAACTTTCAATTCCCAGACTCTTATTAAAATGACAAAAGTTTCATCCACCTTTGAAGTCTTCTGCCCCACTTTAAATCTAGTTACTGCAAATGTTTCATTAACTCAAAACACTTTGTTTCATCTTTCTTGAATTCTTTTGAACAATAGGCGGCACAGTGGTTAGCACTACTCCCTCACAGCACCACGGACCCGGGTTTAATTCCGACCTTGGCTGACTGTCTGTGTGAAGTTTGTATGTTCTTTCCCGTGCCTGCATGGGTTTCTGGGTGCTCCAGTTTCCTCCCAAAGTCCAAATTGCCCCTTAGTGTCCAAAAGCGGGGGGGGGGGGGGGGGGGGGGGGGGGCGTAGGCCTAGGTAGGGTGCTCTTTCAGAGGGCCGGTTCAGACTCAATGGGCCGAATGGTCTCCTTCTGCATTGTGTCACTGTTCTCTTAACTTCAGGCAAAGTGTTCCACAGATTCACCACCCTCTGGTTGAAGAAATTCCTCCTCATCTCTGTTTTCAAAGATCGTCCCTTTAGTCTGAGATGGTGAGATGGTGTCCTCTGGTTCTAGTTTACAGCAGGGACGGCAGATTTCCTTCCCAAAAGGCCATTAGTGAACCAGATGGGTCTATTACAACTTTTGAAGACAGTTGATACTAGTTTTATGTTCCAGATTTTGTTAATTGAATTTAAATTCCACCAGCTGCCATGGTGGGATTTGAACCCATGTCTCCTCCAGGATCACTGCCAACACAGCACCATCTCCCCTTTGTCGGGTGAGGGGGTGGGGGGGGGGGGTGTATTTTTGAAGTGTAGTCACACTTTTAACATAGAATCATGATAACCAATTTGCACGTGGCAAGCTCCCATAGTGCGATAATGACTATATCATCTGTTTTTATGAGGTTGATTGAGGGAATGAATTTGGTTGAACATTAGGGAAGAGGCAGATGGGGCCTCATTTAAACATCTCGTCTGAAAGATGGCACCTCCAACAGGGCTGCATTCCCTCAGTCCTGCACCGGAATGTCCGTCTGGACGTTTGTGCTCAGCTCCCGGAGTTGGAATTTAACCCATGTTTCTCAGAGCTGAGCGAGCCACCAACTAAATCACAGCTGACACTAAAGGGAATTAGGGAACAATTTTTAAACAACTGACAGTTGTTTGACAGTCATTTTTAATGGTGTCAGGTTTCCACTTAGAATTTGAAAAGAACCCTCCAATCCCACCATAGAAGTTTTGACTATTTGAACCCTTCTGATGGACAATGAGAAAAGATTACTGGATAACTACCCGATGGCATAACCAATATTTGCCGTAGGAGCCCTGTGGAGAGCAGTATTGTGGCCTGAGTACTGGGCCTCCGCCACTGCATTGTTGCTATGTGTATTATACTTTACATAGAACATAGAACATAGAACAGTACAGCACAGAACAGGCCCTTCGGCCCTCAATGTTGTGCCGAGCCATGATCACCCTACTCAAACCCACGTATCCACCCTATACCCGTAACCCAACAACCCCCCCCTTAACCTTACTTTTATTAGGACACTACAGGCAATTTAGCATGGCCAATCCACCTAACCCGCACATCTTTGGACTATGGGAGGAAACCGGAGCACCCGGAGGAAACCCACGCACACAGGGGGAGGACGTGCAGACTCCACACAGACAGTGACCCAGCCGAGAATCGAACCTGGGACCCTGGAGCTGTGAAGCATTTATGCTAACCACCATGCTACCGTGCTGGGGGATACCGCGATGGCAATGCTATTGAACATCAAGGTAGAATCTCGTGTTGGAGAGGATCATTGTCTGGCATTGCACGACAATCACCAGGCAGGAATGTTCCCTTCCAGTCGGGGAATACTTCAGCAGTCAAGGGCATTCAGCCTCAGATCTCCGGGTAAGCGTTCTCCAAGGCAGCCTTCAGGACGCGCGACTACGCAGAATCACCGAGCAGAAACTTATAGTCAAGTTCCGCACACATGCGTGCGGCCTCAACCGGGACCTGGGATTCATGTCGCATTACATTCATCCCCCACCATCTGGCCTGGGCTTGCGATATCTGTAAATGCTCGTTTTCAAAGCATTGTCTTGCATCTTTGACTTTGGCTACATATAAGTTTCTGGAACGTACCTCTTCATTCACCGGAGGAAGGAGCAGCACTCTGAAAGCTAGTGATTTGAAACAAACCTGTTGGACTTTAACCTGGTGTTGTGAGACTTCTTACTGTGCTCACCCCAGCCCAACGCCGGCATCCCCACATCATGAAAGGGGACAGCAGTGGAACTGACACACTTTGCCACATGGGCGACCCCTTGAAAAATCTTAACTGCTCTTTGCAAAACACGGTGGGTCACACTCAGACCTTATCGCAAAGGTCGGGGCCACAGAAAGGGAAAAGGAATTCACCAAACAAACCGATCCATAATACAGGTGAGAGGGTGAGGCAGGGCCTTTTTTCATCCACTCTAATAAACGGCACAACTGTGTCAAACCATAGATCGGAGTAGAGAATATTCCACAAGGCTCGTGAATATATCCCCGATTTTTCCACACTGTTTTCCCCTCAGGCTGTCCCGTTGCCCACATTCATGCAGCAGATCTGATTTGAAATCTGAAATACAGACTGCACTCACCTCCTCGCTGCCCCGAGGTCCAGTGGCCTGATCCAGTCACAAGGGCAAAAGACAAACAAAAAAAATAATAAATTAGTATTTCCTTCCTTTTTAAAAAAAAAACTTGTCTGGAGATAATGAAACTGTTCATTATTCCCAAGAGAGTACAAGGATTTAAGCAGCTCTCGGAGCAACATATATTTCCGCAAAACACGACTTTGGCACTTTTTCCTTTAAATGATTGTGGATGCAATCAGCATCCCAATTGCAAACCATTCGAAGCCCATCTTCCAATAAACCGATGCATTTCGGGCCTCTTCCAAACATTTAGCTTAAGAACGAATGAGGAGGGGTCCCACAATAGATGGTGGACTTTCATATCTCAGTTGAAGGAACTCGCCTCAGTCGGCAGCTAAAAGGTGTGGGGGCGGGGGTTTCGTTAGTTCATGAATTGTTTTTGGGTTGAGGGAGGGATTGTTAAATGTGTGTGATGTGAATTACGTCATACTTATTCAAAGAAAAATCCATGCCTTCACGGTGGCACAGTGGTTAGTGCAGCTGCCTCACAGCACCAGGGTCCCAGGTTCGATTCCCGGCTTGGGTCACTGTCTGTGTGGAGTTTGCACTCCCCCCCCCCCCCCCCCCCGTGTCTGCGTGGGTTTCCTCCGGGTGCTTCGGTTTCCACCCACTGTCCAAAGATGTGCAGGTTGGGTGGATTGGCCACGCTAAATTGCCCTTAGTGTCCAAAAGATGTGCGGGTTAGGTGGGGTTACGGTGATAGTACGGAGGAATGGGATGCTTTTTCAGAGGGTCAGTGCAGATCTGATGGGCCGAATAGCTCCTTTCTGCGCTGTAGGGATTCCATGGTTCGTTATCTCCACTATGCCGATACAATCCTGGTTGGCCTCCCATATATCTACTCTCTCTATACTGGAGGCAATCCACAAACCTGCCCATGTGCACCAAGTTCCATTTCCCGCTGGGCCCGCTGACCCACACTGGCTCCCGGCCAGACCACCACCTGATTGTAAGCTTCATGAGTCATGGAGTGTCCACACTAAGTTGTCTCAAAGAAATGTAGGTTTATTTACAAAGCTAAAACACACAGCTCCCGGGTCTTGACAGTCGGTGCCGAACTGGCCGACCTTGTATCTAATATAGATAGGGTTTACCCCGCCCCCTTAAAGAGGGAGCTCATACTCCACGACAGACACGGGGAAGACAATCATCCCCACACCGTAGTTCCCGTGTGGTGGGTTATGACTGTATAATTCCCATCTTTGATTTCAAATCCCTCCCCAGCCTTGTCCTTCCCGATCTCTGTAACCTTCCTCTGGCTACACAGCCCTTCCAAGATTTTCCTCTAATTCTGGCCTCTTGTCTATCCACAATTTTAATCGCTCTACAATCGGAGGCTGTGCTTTCAGTTGCCTTTGCCCTAAGATCTGGGGGACCCTCCCTATGCCTTTCTGCCCCTCTATCATGCTTTCCCCCTTTAAGACACTCCTTACAGCCTACTTCTCTGGCCTTTCGAGTCATCTGACCTAATATCTTCTTATGCGGCCTTACTTTTTTTATAATGCTGGTGAAGCACCTTGGGACATTTTATTACCTTACAGGTGTTATATAAATATAAGTTGTTGTTGTTCTTTAAATCCGAATGTGGAAGTGGAACTAATGGGAACACAGGCTACACAGGCTGATATCACCATGCTAATACTTCAGTCATCAGCTCCAAGTCCCTCAACCCAACCCAACAGGAGGAGGTTACTCGAGCGCATCTCAATGAATTACAATAGGCACGAGCCCACTGGCAGCTCGTTTACCAAGGAACCGTGTGTGGAACTCAAATGAGAGAGGAATTTATACCAAGGGTGGGATTCTCCGCACAGTCCCCACCACCCCCAACAAATACGCGGCATGTGTTTCAACCGCCGAGGTGGCTCACCGGGGCCGGGATTCTTCGAGCCCGCGCCGGGTTGGAGAATCACCGGGGAGGCGGGCGAATCCCGTCACACCACTCCGACGCCGGGCCGCCGATTCTCAGGTCACCAATCGCCGCGGCGCAGTCGCCACGGCATCGGTCGGGGACCATTGAAGGCTGCTCCCGCGATGATTCTCCGCGCTCGACGGGCCAAGAGTCCCGCCGGCATCGTTTGCACATGGTCCTACCCGGCGGGACCGCAGCGTTTTGGCTGAGGGGGCCGTCCTATTTGGGGGGGCGGGGGGGGGGGGGGGCCTCCATGGTGGCCAGGCCCACGATCGGGGGCAACCGATTGGCGGGCGCGCTAATTCCGGGGGGAGGGGCTATGTTCCTCCGCTCCGGGCCCCTGGAGGGCTCCGCCATGTTGCCTGGGGGCCGGTACGAAGACGGCCGTGACGCGCATGCGCGGACCTGTGGCGGGCCGGCCTTCGGCGCCGGAGCAGCGCACAGCACTCCGGCAGCGTCGCTTGCCCCAGTTTTCCCATTTTCCGATGGGAAAATTCATCCCCAAGAATAGGTGAAGCAAAAACTTAAGTTTTAATAAGCAGCAAATATTATACATGAAGTGCACCTGTTACCAACAGTTGTGTTGGAAGCATGATGCGCTCTTAGATATTTGAGGAAACAGTATTTAAATTCTCTGGAAAATTGACCTTGTAGGTTATGGTGACTTCAATCTCACCCCATGTCCTCCCAGTGCTAAATATTAGACTGAGTGATCACCACAGAGATTTGCAATTCATCCCATCTATTATTCTATACAATACAATGACAACTCATAATAATACTTGTGACCCCAGATCCTCAGCAATGTGCCCTCTGAAATGGCCCGGCTGGCCACTGAGTTCAAGGGCAATTAGGGATGGGCAATAAATTCTGGCCTTGCTAGGTGACGCCCAGACCACATGAATGAATAAAACAAAAAAAAATAAAAATGATGGGAGGAGGGAGGGAGAGAAGACAGTACGAGGGGATGCTGCTGGCAAATTCAAAAAGAAGTCAAATAGGTATTTGGATAAGGGGTATAAGGGATACTGCAATGTTTGGCTTTTTAGTCTGGCCAGAGACAGTAGAGATGTCTCTTCTTGTTTTGCCTGCTATTATATTCCAATTAGCATTCTCCGGTTGCTCTCAGGCTAAAACAAAGACTATTTTGCAGATGGTGTAATGAGCTGCAGGAATAATACTGGCTGATGTCACAGGACCACAATGTCCTAAAACATATCTCTCAATTCTTCTATTTTTACTGCAACCTCTGGTGAGATTAGTCTAAAAATTCCCCATGGAAATGCTTCTCAACACCTGCTAAACAGCTCTCAACCTTTCTTCTTAATCGCATGCTTCCACCTGGCATCATTACACCTCTCAACTGCAGTGTTACATTTAAGATCAGTGCATTTTTAAATATATATATTTTCAAATGGAAGAGCTCAATCTTCTACAGATTACTTAACGGGGGGGGGGGGGGGGGGGGGTTTGGTAAGTGAGGGATTTCTAGGTGTTTTAAGGGCTGATACCCCAAATGAGGATGTAACAAACAGGGTGGATAAAGGAGAACCAGTAGATGCAGTGTATTTGGATTTGCAAAAGGCACTCGAGAAGCTACCGTACTGCTCGAGATAAGAGCTCATAATCTTGGGGGTGATATAGTTGCATAGATAGGGATCGGCCTACCCACAGGAAGAGTATAGGCTAAATTTCAGGGTTGGCAAACTGTAACTAGTGAGATTTACCATAGAATTTACAGTGCAGAAGGAGGCCATTCGGCCCATCGAGTCTGCACCGGCTCCTGGAAAGAGCACCCTACCCAAGGTTAAAACCTCCACCCTATCCCCGTAACCCAGTAACCCCACCCAACACTAAGGGCAATTTTGGACACTAAGGGCAATTTATCATGGCCAATCCACCTAACCTGCACATCTTTGGACTGTGGGAGGAAACCGGAGCACCCGGAGGAAACCCACGCACACACGGGGAGGATGTGCAGACTCCGCACAGACAGTGACCCAGCCGGGAATCGAACCTGGGACCCTGGAGCTGTTAAGCGATTGTGCTATCCACAATGCTACCGTGCTAGATGCTAGATTGCTAGATGCCGTAGGGATCAGTGCTGCGGCCTCATGTTTAAGGAACCCAGCTTTTGAGCATCGCCAGGCAGCCATTCAATGAATGCCGATTCACCCTCACTTCATGTGCATTTCCAAAACTTGTACAGTAAAGTTGCATCTAACATCATCTCTGTATTACACTGAGTAACTTATTACGACTTGACAGCGAATCAAGAACAGAACACAACATATTCTAATGCGAGCATATCATCCCTCATTGAACAGGTGCGGTCAGAGATTAAAAGGCAACTCACTTTAGAGGGAAATTCTTTTTCCCCCACTCTGCACAGAATATGGGATTGAATTCAGCACTCCACCAGCACTGTGCATGGCAGAGGAGGACCCGCAAGAGTAGGAACAGGTTGCCTTTGAGATTAGATGGTACACAAGGCAAAGAGTCAGGTCCCATTCGCAAGCAGCAAAGCTAGCACACTGTACCAGGCACAGCTCCCTGGAAATTAATAGAAGAGATGTGCCGAAGGAGACGGAGGTTGTTGCAGGGTCTTGCTATCCTCCCGAGGAAGACTGCAGAAAGGGAACTATCATCCTTACAGGACAATGAACAGACAACATCAATTTTGTGCGCCAGATTCTCCCAGGCAACATGTACAGTGTCTGGTTAATTTGCTATCTACAGGTCTACCAGGGAAATCACAGAATTATTATTCAGAATTGCTGGAAAGAGAGCCATATTTTCAAACCTTTTCATCAGGCATTCATCAGGACAAATACAAGAATGCCAAATTTCAAAATAGCACATTGTTACACAACAGGAGAAGGGTGTTGACGTGTTGGCAAGTTGACTCTGATTGGCTGAGGCGTTGCCATGGAGCTGGCAACAGGGAACTACAGGATCCCCAAGGGCACCCGGGAAATTTTCAAACGGCACAAGGCTTCAACATATTCTGTACCACCTTATCTATATTACATGGGGCAGCACGGTAGCATGGTGGTTAGCATCAATGCTTCACAGCTCCAGGGTCCCAGGTTCGATTCCCGGCTGGGTCACTGTCTGTGTGGAGTCTGCACGTCCTCCCCCTGTGTGCGTGGGTTTCCTCCGGGTGCTCCGGTTTCCTCCCACAGTCCAAAGATGTGATGGTTAGGTGGATTGGCCATGCTAAATTGCCCGTAGTGTCCTAAAAAGTAAGGTTAAGGGGGGGGTTGTTGGGTTACGGGTATAGGGTGGATACGTGGGTTTGAGTAGGGTGATCATGGCTCGGCACAACATCGAGGGCCGAAGGGCCTGTTCTATGCTGTACTGTTCTATGTTCTATATTCCTTTTATTGGATTTGGATTTGTTTATTGTCACGTGTACTGAGATACAGTGAAAAGTATTGTTGTGTACAGATCAGACAGATCATTCCGTACATGAGCAAAATACATAGGGCAAACATAAATACACAATGTAAATACATAGGCACAGGCATCGGGTGAAGCATACAGGAGTGCAGCACTACTCCGTAGAGAAGATGTGTGAAGAGATCAGATCAGTCCCGTTCAGTCCATAAGAGGGTCATTTAGGAGTCTGGTAACAGCGGGGAAGAAGCTGTTTCTAAATCTGTTAGATTGTGTTGTCAGACTTTTGTATCTCCTGCCCGATGGAAGAAGTTGGAAAAGGGAATAACCCGGGTGGGAGGGGTCTTTGATCATGCTGCCCGCTTTCCCAAGGTAGCGGGAGGTATAGACAGAGTCAATGGATGGGAGGCGGGTGGACTGGGCTGTGTTCATGACTGTGTGCAGATTTTGTTTGCAGAGAACGGGTCCCGTTGTATGAATGAATGTCGCTTCGAACAAGTGTAAATGAGCGAGATGATGAGCTCCACTGATAATCTTAAATTAGTTGTTGATGTAGCTGGTGCCGCATTCAGAATTGTTCACAAGTGCTGCCCAATCGCAGAATCACATCTAACAATAGACATTTTACTTTGGGTTTTGCAAGTGTGGGCTGGTTTAATGCGGTCTGTACTCTGCCTATTACGAACAACCAAAGACACATGCTGTTTGATTCAATCAACCAATCGTTGGGATGTATGGCAGTGCACCGGCACGCAAACACATACACAACGTTGCTGAATCGTGTGGTGGGTAGAATGTGTTTTGGGACCAGCAACAGTTTCCCGTTAAGGGAAAACATCACTTGCACAACTGCGGCAGAGTGACAGTGTGTAACAATTATTATTCAATGGGGGCCAACATTTGCTGCGATGAATAATAACATCAGTGTGAGGGGAGTGAGGAAATTCGACTGAACATTGCCTTGCATTCAGGAGGTCATCATTTGTACCCATTTTGGCCCCTGCTGACCAGGCTGTGTCGTAGCGGAAACAAAGCAGATTCTTTTCCTTCAATCTCAGGGTGTCATGTGATCATTGCCCGTTCCCCTGGAAGCTCTCACAAAGCTGTCACTAAGGCGGTCACCTGCTCCATCCTCACTTGAAGAAGCTGCAAAATTGGGAGATGTTACCCCTCAGACCACGGGCATTCTCTGCAGCCATGGCTGTATGAAGGAGCTACTCTCCGAAAGCTAGTGATTCCAAACAACCTTGCTGGACTTCAACCTGATGTTGTAAGACTTCTTACTGTCCCATGACTGGAGACTTGGTTACAACAGCCGTGGCAGAGGCAAACAGCAGATACAGCGACATTTCTGTTACTGAATTGACAAACGGAGCAGTGGGACGTTGAAGCAACTGGGCGGCAATGGGAAGATAATTGCCACAAGTACAAGTCTCTCCACTATCACCATGCCTTGAGGTACAGTCATTGCCTGGTGTTTGATCCTTAACCGCATTGTACACATTACTGAAGCCAGGGAAAACCAAGAAAATAAAAATGAGATAACAGGTGCCCCATGCACTAATGCAAGGTACACTCCAAGGAATACATTTCCTAAAACTGAAAATCACACCTTCAAAAGTGCCTTCACGCTCAGATCCTCAAATGCCGTTTATTGCTACCTTCTGTTAGCCACCTGCTGTCTCGGAAACGTTTGTAAGGGGCAATGAACGGAGTCCACGCAGAGTTGTAGAGAACAAAATGTATTTTTATTTAGCACGTTAACTATTATACACAGCTCCAGTAGTTCCCCAATGGGTCTTCTCTAGTCGGTGCCCGTCTGGCCGACTCTACACTAAGGCACATGGACTTTGCCAAGATAAAAGCAAATTACTGCGGATGTTGGAATCTGAAACCGAAAGAGAAAATGCTGGAAAATCTACGCAGCACGGTAGCACAGTGGTCAGCACTGTGGCTTCACAGCTCCCAGGGTCCCAGGTTCGATTCCCCGCTGGGTCACTGTCTGTGCGGAGTCTGCATGTTCTCTCCGTGGCTGCGTGGGTTTCCTCCGGGTGCTCCGGTTTCCTCCCACGGTTCAAAGACGTGCAGGTTAGGTGGATTGGCCATGCTAAATTGCCCTTAGTGACCAAAAAGGTTAGATGGGGTTACTGGGTTACGGGGATAGGGTGGAAGTGGGGGCTTAAGTGGGTCGGTACAGACTTGATGGGCTGAATGGCCTCCTTCTACACTGTATGTTCTATGTTCTATATTCTATTTCAGCAGGTCTGGCAGCATCTGTAGGGAGAGAAAAGAGCTAATGTTTCGAGTCCAGATGACCCCTTAACAATTCCCTGCCCCCTTATCGGGGGAGCTCATACTCTGCAATCTCCACGGGGTAGTGGATCATTCCTACCCTGTGAGACACATGCGGGTTATAAAAGAAACGATGCCTGGGGTGGAGGCGCAGCGACCAACGGAGCAGGTGAGGCAGGCCATCCAGGATGGATTTGCCAAGCAGAAGCGGGAATGTTTGGGCCCGATTAAAGAATTGATCGATCGGCTAGAGCACAGGTTGGACGCCCAGGATCGGGCGGTCCAGAAGGTGGAGAAGGCGCTGGCTGAGCAGGAGGAGCATCAAACTGCGGTGGAGTTGGAGGTGGGGATGCTGAGAGACCAGCAGAAAAGGCTCCTGGAGAAGGTGAAGGTGGATTCACATCGGTCCCTCCGGCAGAACGTAAGAATTGTCGGGCTCCCGGAGGGGGCCGAGGGTGCAGACGCTGGGGCAGACGTAGCGGGTATGTTCAAAAAAACTGCTGGGGGAGGGGGCATTCCCCGACCGTTGGAGGTGGACAGGGCGTACCGGGCGCTTGCAAGGAAGCCGCGAGCGGGGGACCCTCTGAGGGCAATGGTGGTGAGATTCTGTAGGTTCCTGGTCAAGGAATGCATTGTTCGGTGGGCCAAACGAACGCGGAGTTGTAAGTGGGACAACAGCATCCTGCGGGTGTACCAGGACCTGAGCGTGGAGGTGGCAAGGAAGAGGGCAGGCTTTAACCAAGTCAAGGCTATCTTCTTCAAGAAGCAGGTGAAGTTCAGTCTGCTGCATCCGGCTCGTTTTTGGGTCACACATGAGGACCAGCATCACAATTTTGAGTCGCCTGATGAGGCGCTGGATTTTGCTAAAAGAAATGGACTGGTGGGGGTCTGAGAACTCTTGAACTTTGCTGAAGCAAAAGTGGGAGGAGGAGCTGGGGGGCGAGTTAGAGGAAGCACTTTGGGCGGACGCGTTGAGTAGAGTCAACGCATCCACAACATGTGCCAGGCTCAGCCTGATACAATTTAAGGTTGTTCACCAGGATCACATGGCAGTGGCCCGGATGAGCAGATTCCCCATGTTCTGGGCATGTCCAAAGCCGAGGGGTTTTTGGTAGGGGTTTGCTGGCGCCATGTCCAGGGTATTAAATACGAGGGTATAAATTAGTCCAGAGATGCCGATTTTTGGAGTGTCGCAGGATCCGGGAATCCAGGAGGAGAAAGAGGCAGATGTTCTGGCCTTTGCTTCCCTGGTAGTGCGGAGGCGGATATTACCAGCATGGAGGGACCCAAAGCCCCTGAAATCGGAGACCTGTCTATCGGACATGGCAGGCTTCCTCTGCCTGGAGAAAATTAAGTTCGCCTTGAGAGGGTCTCTATTAGGGTTCGCCCAGAGGTGGCAACCATTCATCATCTTCTTCGCAGATAATTAATCGTCAGCAGAAGGGGGAGAGGGGAGGGGGTTAGGCTCGCGTAGATTAGCAGGGTAAGTAATGGTAGGGGTTTACCTGTGGGAGAGGGAGGTGGTATTTGCACTATGTTAATATTTTCCTTGTTATGTAGATTGTTTATTTTGTTGCTGTTACAATGCCAAAGAAATACCTCAATAAAATGTTTATTAAAAAAGATAAAAGGAACGATGACAATTAAATATTTAGCACCACCTTCGACTGTTTTTATTGATGCCTGCTGGCCCTTTGTGCTTTGTTTCGTGGATGTAACACCTCACTCAGGCTCCATCGAAGTGATTGTCTTGTGGAAGGAGTTGAGTGTGCTGATTGGCTGCAGTGTTTCATTTGGAAACCTCTTGACATTCTGACAATTCCAGGCCCCTGCAATCCCTTCCTTCCCGACTTTCAGCCGGAATATATCAAACCCGATCTCCTTCACCCCGTAATGTTCCATTCTCCAGCTACTGTACTCGATTAGCAGGTCCTCCGGAGTTCTCCAAAGTTATTGCTGCTGTTTGTATTGCTCGGAGTTGCTGCGTACGGCTGACCCATCTCTCATTCATTAGATGAACTATTGCACGGGAGATAAAGCCCAATGTCTGGGATGCATGACAAAGCTCCGGGGAAATCGGTGGGTGATACAGCTTTTTCCTAACCTTCAAAGCTCAAATGGTAATCCTCAATTAATGTCCTGAAAGCTCTCGTAGAAAATCATTTTGGACCCAGCTTTCTCCTGTTCTCGAAGCTCAAACTCACTGCTGGAGTGCCGCTCCATAGCTACTAATTACCAACTGGTACCTCAGTCAGATGAGCATTATTCACAAATGCAACTTGGCAATGGATGTTGGCAAACTAACTGGACTACAAGAGAAACCAAAGTCAGTGAGAGAATAGAATTCCTACAGTGCAGAAGGAGGCTATTCGGCCCATCGAGCCTGCACCGACCCAATGAAAGAGCACCCTACCTAGACCCACTCCCCGCCCTATCGGATGCGACAAGGCTGTTAAATTGGGCCCGGTGTCAGGTCAGGTCCAAGCTCCGGACAAAGCCCACAGCCTCTCAGCACCAAATGGAGCAAAATCGCTTCGGCCCACAACAGGGCACAGAGAGAGGGAGAGTGAGGAACGCCACAGGAACTGGCTTGAGGTTTGAGCGTGGTCGAGCAGTGACAGAGGGAAAAAATGGCACAGCAGAAATGAAAAGACAAAATATCAACACAGCACAAGGAGGATGAGAGAGAATCAGAGGGCCCGGTGGTAAAAGAGCATAAAGTGATCGGTGAGTCGCTGATGTCTGTGCAGATCAGGGACAATTCTCAAGTTTATTTCTGGTCAATTTAAACAAGTCAACAGAGGCAGGGAAGGGCACCTCGGTCCTGTCAAATGTACACCCTGCGCCGGCGTGAATCAAACCACCTCCCTTACCGGAGAGGCTAACAGACTTCTCATATCGTGGACAATCACACGCAACTGAAGAAGCTTGAGATCCGCTGTTTGGGGCCTCACGGTAGCATGGTGGTTAGCATCAATGCTTCACAGCTCCAGGGTCCCAGGTTCGATTCCTGGCTGGGTCACTGTCTGTGTGGAGTCTGCACGTCCTCCCCGTGTGTGCGTGGGTTTCCTCCGGGTGCTCCGGTTTCCTCCCACAGTCCAAAGATGTGCGGGTTAGGTGGATTGGCCATGCTAAATTGCCCGTAGTGTAAGGTTAATGGGGGGATTGTTGGGTTACGGGGTTACGTAGGTTTAAGTGGGGTGATCATTGCTCGGCACAACATCGAGGGCCGAAGGGCCTGTTCTGTGCTGTACTGTTCTATGTTCTATGTTCCTTTGAGCAGCTGCTGGGGCCCCCGCAGGGTATTCCCCCAGGCTGAGAGATACGTGGGTTGCACATTCCTGGAGATGGGCACCCTACAGCTTAAGAGTGCACAGGCAGAGAGAGTATGGATGACTCTCAGGCGGACAAAGAGGAGCAGGCAGATAGTGCAGAACCACCCCATCCTTCCCTTGAAGATGGTTCCTCCCCGAGTGTACCATCCAGAACATAGTGCATGGCATCACGGATGACTCAATTGCACAGGCATTGGGAGAGATGGTAGGCCACAAAAGTGGTAAGAAATTGAGTAGACAAGGGATCAGATAGGAGCTGCCACCTTGAGTACAGGGCAGTATGGTGCCTCCCAGGTGCCGGGGTCAAGGATGTCACTGTGCGGTTGCAGAATCTGCCAGGGGAGGTCAGAGGTTGCACTCTCAACGTTACCAAAGATGCAAGTGGGAAAAGGGATCTGAGGGAGCTAGGAAAGAAATGAGTGACTGGGATCTTAAAAGATAGCCAGAGTACTTCCAGTGCTGGGTGTGGGTGAGTCCAGAAATGAAAGGCCAGTTGATGACTGCAGAGATGGTGCAGGAGGGAGGGCTTTAAATTCCGGCCCAGTTTTGAATTTAAACCAACTGGTAAAAGGATTAAAGGAATGTTGAGGACACTTTTTCACCCAGAGGACAGTTAGGGTTGGAAAGGATGGTAGCAGCAGAAACCCTCATCGCATTAGAAAAGTACTTAGATATGCACCTTCCGTGCTTGAAGTGACCTATGGACTAAGAGCTAGAGTGTAGGGTCGAACTGGATTCCTTTTGTCCCAGCAGGCAGGCATTACGAAGATGGGCCAAATGGTCTCCTTCGGTGCCATTAATCTTTACCATTTTAACATTTAAATGCAATGCTAGACGGGGAGCTAGATCAACACTGATTTGGACATTTAGAAGGAACTAGTTTATAAATCCATTACATCTAACATCCCTAAGGAGTCTTTCCTGTTACAATTTTGACACCGAGGAAAGAGATTGGGGAAAGAAAAACAGATTCATGGTCACAATCAAAAGCAGAATTAGATAAATATTTAAGGGAAGAAATCATAGAATTTACAATGCAGAAGGAGACCATTCGGCCCATCAAGTCTGCACCGGCTCCTGGGAAGAGCATCATACCTCCACCTCATCCCTGTAAACCCACCTAACCTTCTTGGATACTAAGGGCAATTTAGCATGGTCAATCCACCTAACGCGCACATCATTGAACTGTGAGAGGAAACCGGAGCACCCGGAGGAAACCCTGAAGCTAACCACTGTCCCACGGTATGACAGAACTACGGGGAAAGAGCAGGGGAGTGGGATTAAGTGAACAGCTCTTCCAAAGTGTCTACACAGGTGTCATTGTTCTATATTCTATGCTGTATCATTCTATAGTCTACTCATTAGCAAAGAACTATAATCCAGCACACACTGTTAAGATTTTCACATGTTACCTATATTTTACAAATACAAACTATCGCATCAGTGCATTTGCCTCCAGCATAGTAACAGCAAACTGGCTTTTTGCTGCAATTTATATAAATTACACAATTATCTCCAATAACAGGATCAAAATTTGGACCTACGAAACCCATTATTATCACAATTACTGTGCGTTAAAGCCATTTTGCACTGTAATAGAAATTGAACCAGAAACAATTAAAAAACAGAAAAACACTGCAGAAAATCAATCAAAACACACAGATCATTGAGCAACTATGGAAAGAAAATACCAGCTCAGGTTTTGAAACGTTTGTCAGCATTGAAAGACAAGTGAGTTTTTCAGTGGGGTAGGCAGGGGCAGAATCAGGAATGGCAGAAGTAGCAGGTAAGTAAACTAGAGGAAATTGATGGGTCAAAAATTATGAAATTATACCAAGGGTCATTTTAATGAAACTCTGGAAAGGCATTAATATTGCGTAAATACTTGTGAAGACATAGAAGAGGATCAACGTAGCTTAAGAACAGAAGAAAGAAGGGCAAGGATAGACCAGGTCCATCGAGCCTGCTCTGCCATTCAACACAATGATCTTGGGCTTCAAGTCGATTTTCCGGTCTGTCCCTTTGGTCTCTGTCAATCAACGATGGAGCACCTATACCCCTCTGCGGTAGAGAATTCCAAAGGTTCACAACACTTTGAGTGAAGACATTTCTCCTCCTCTCTGTCCTCAATGGTTGGCTCATTCGGAGCAATTGTGCAACTAGCAGGCTGGTTTAGCTCACTCGGCTAAATAGCTGGCTTTTACAGCAGACCAAGCAGGCCAGCAGCAGGGGGGGGGGGGTCGTCTGTTGAGAAAATGGCCGAGGCCATTGCCGTGACCACGGTCACTTTGTTGATGCTTACAGATATCCTGACAGCGGAATTCAGGAAACAGCGGAAGGCCCACTCCGAAGGTATCCATAGTTCAATAGAGGTGGCCTTGACCTCCAATTGGTTCAGCGCTGGCGGAGACAGTTGAAGCAGTAAAAGTGCACGCCGCAGTGTTGCAGAGTGTGGAGGCGGCTCCTTCAGACCAGAGAGACCGGATTGTCTCTCTGGAGGCCGAGATGGCAATGGACGTTGAGAAAGCGTTTGACAGGGTCGTGTGGGGGTACCTATTTCAGGTTCTTGGGAGATTCGATTTCGGACCAAAGTCCATATCTTGTCGCATAGGGCCCACCACTAGTGTCCGTACAAATGACTTGAGCCTCAAGATATTTTCAGTTAGGCAGAAGTACAAGGCAGGGTTGCCCACTGCCTCCTCTTCTGTTCGCGTTGGCAATCAAACCACTGGCCATGGCGTTGAGGTCTTCCACAGACTTTAGAGGGATAAAGTGGGGAGGGAGCATAAGGATCCCCTGTCTGCAGATTATCTGCTTCTTTATACCATGGATCCAGCGTCAATGGTGGATGTGATAATGATGCTTCAGAGGTTTTTCGGCTCCATTTCGGGGTATAAGTTGAATCTAGACAAAAGGGTGAAGCCCCCCAGGGAGGCGAGCTGACCTGGGAATGTTGCCTTTTCGTCTTGCCAGATCTAGCTTTCGTTATCTGGGAATACGGGTGGTCCATGATTGGACCTCGCTCCACAAACTAAATTATGCCAGTCTGGTGAGTGGGTTTACAGCTGATTGGCAGAGGTGGGATAACCTGCCCCTGTCCTTGGCAGGCAGGGTTCAGACAGTTAAAATGAATGTCTTTCCGAGGTTTTTATTTCTTTTTCAGTGCCTCTCCCATTTTTTTCCCAAATCATACTTTGCTAGAGTCAATAAGTTGATAACTTCCTTCATTTGAGCAGGCAAGGCCCCTAGGATTCTTAAGGCAGTCACGGGGCTTAGCCTTACTCAATTTGTTATTCTACTACTGGTCGGCCAATATTGAAAAGGTGCTGGGGTGGCGTAAGGATCTGAATTCTGTATGGGGGCAGGTGGAGACGGGCTCTTGTACTGGTTCTGGCCTGGGGCCCTTGGTAACTGCCCCGCTTCCGTTTTCTCCTGAGCAATTTGCCTAGATCCCGGTGGTGGTGTCCACACTGAAGATTTGGAAGAGGGTTAGGCAGCATTTTAAGCTCGGCTCCATGTCGTCGTCAGCCCCTATTTGCCGGAACCACCGCTTTGTACCGGCGGAGTTGGACTCGAGGTTTCGGTCCTGGGGAAGGGAGGGAGGAGCCGGAGAGGTTTGGGGACATGTTTGTGATGGTTAGGTTTGTCGGATTTGAAGAGCTGTTGGATAAATTCCAACTCCTGAGGTCCAATTTATTTATGTACCTCCAGGTGCGTGATTTCTTACATAAGGATATCTTTCCTCCGGCATCTTCATCCTCCCTCATGAATAGGTTCCTATCTCTGGCCGAAGTGGGTGACGGAAGGATTTCGGACATCTATGGTCAGATACCGTAGGTGGAGCAGGCTCTGATGGATGAGGCGAGGAGGAAGTGGGAGGGGGAGCTGGGTCCGGTTTTTGCGAGAGGGGTGTGGAGTGAGGCTCTTTACAGGATCAACGCAACCTCCTCTTGTGCTGGACTCAGCTTGATTCACTTCAAGGGTGCACAGGGCGCATCTGACTAGTATTCCGGAGTGGAAGATAGGCGGGAACGTTATTCTCATGGACCGGTGAATCATTCCCATATGTTCCAGTCAAGCCCTAAACTTGATGGCTTTTGAGTCTCCTTCTTCAGCACCAAGTCAGAGATCCCCGATATCGAACTGGAGCCTTGTCCGCTGCTGGTCATTTTCGGGGCCTCGGACCCGTTGGTGCTGCAGATGAGGGCGAAGGCGGACGTCCTCACTTTAGCCTCGTTGAAAGCCCAGAAGAGGGTTCTGCTGGGATGGAGTTCTGCCACTGGTTGGGTGATCTAATAGACTTCCTGTATCTTGAGAAGGTGAAGAACACTACTGGAGGGTTGGTAGTAGGGTTTAATTCAACATGGTTGCCATTGATTTACTTTTTTTTTAAAGAGAGTTAGTCAGTCAGCTATTGGGGAGGGGGTTATGATTATTAGTTGGGGTTTGCTTTGGTTTTTTTATAGTTATATATGTAAGCGGTGGGAGTAGTAGGGCTGATAATGGTTGGAATGTACTGTATCTGTACGCATTTGGCAGTTATTGTGGATTTACTTTGTAATAATGAAAAGTTATTTTGTACTAAAAATATATATTTTTAAAGAAACTGAGGGGCTGCTCCGTAATATCTTCCAGCCATGAACACGGTCACTAATGAGACGCACTCGCCTGAATTCCCAATCTGTAGGGCGGCCAGCAGACCACAAGCATAAAGTCAGGAAATGGTAGCTGCTATTCTCCAAGCTTGCATCAAGTTTGTTTGGAATACTCGGGTCACGGGAGGATGGCAAGGGGAGTTTCAAGCAATGGGTCACCGGGACGTCAAGGTCACGACAACAGACACGTTACACTGAAACATGATTTATGGAACAATTCCATAATCGTCAATATCTCTTCATTGGTAAACTCAAGCATAATTTAAAACATCCATGCTACTAAAGGGAAATTCAGCCAAGTGCTTCCCACAGTTTTCCAACCATTGATGGGCACAGAACAGAGAGTATTAGTACAGAAATCGTTGGGGGGCATAGTTTCTGGATTAAGAGAGCTCAATCAAGCAAGGGTGACAACAAAATATTTATTAATGGGGATTTATGATTCACTAATAGTCAAAAACCTAAGTGGGAGTGTGTGCATCCAAATGACTGATACACGGGTGGATGGTAGATGTGAAGTTGTGCCTCGTACCTTCCTTCCACCCAGCTGCCTGCCTGTACACCTAATGTGTTCACTGAAGATGCGTCTGTGAGGTACACGGTCACCTAATTGTCTGCAGAAGACAGGAGGCATTTTATTTTTGGAAATGTTGCAGAATTACTGCAAAGCTTACTGGACATTGAACGAGAAAATTCAAGGTGAAACCACAGGTTCAACATTCACACACAGGCTCACCAGAAAAGATACTTTGTCAATTGACTAAGGAGCAGAAGATCCCCAGGGAAATACCCTCTCTGCACCATTTAAACACAACCCTTGGCGAATGAATAAAGCTGCTGAATCGCCAGAATCAGGGGGTGAAGTGTAGAGTTTGTAATGAATGTTACATCCCTGTGGGATGCTGGGAGCTAACTCTTATAGTGGGGAGCTAGCAAAATGTCGAAATGATTTGTGTTCCTGTCTTTACTGTTGGGCATAACGATAGAGGCTTGGTTTAAAATGGGAGCAATGTTGCACAGTGCTAACATAAGAGCTACATAGAATCTTTAACATAGGAAGGGGTCTCAATGTAACTCTCGAGGGAAATGAGGGGGGGTGGGGTCAGCGCCGGCCCTAGGGTTGCTGGCGCCCCGGGCAAGCTGAACTTCGGCGCCCTTGGGGGGGGGGGGCAGAGTGGGGGCGGGGGTGGGGCCGAGGGGGGGGGGCTGAGGGGGGGCGTGGGCGGGGCCGAGGGGGGGCGTGGGAGGGGCTGAGGGGGCGGGGCCGGGGCCGAGGGGGGCGGGGGGGGACCGGCGGGGGGGGGGGGGCGGACCGAGGGGGGAGCAGACCGAGCGGGGGGGGGCCACCCTGGGGAGGGCGGCCACCGCGCATGCGCTGGTTGGCACCTGCCCAACTGCGCATGCGCGGGACCCGAGTCTCTGGCACATGGCGCCCCGGGCGACTGCCCGAGTTGCCGGTGCCTTGAGCCGGCCCTGGGTGGGGTGCGACATGAATACCGAGCAATAGAAGATAATAATAATGATCTTTATTAGTGTCACGAGTAGGCTTACGTTAACACTGCAATGAAGTTACTGTGAAAAGCCCCGGGTCGCCACACTCCAGCGCCACATTCTCCTGGATGACTACAGTTAGGAATACAGGCAGCAGGTTGCTTATTTTAATTTGTTCATGGGGGCGTGGGCATCGCTGTCTGGGCCTGCATTTGTTGCCCATCATTGTTAACTTGGTGGTCTGCCCTGGAATGACAATCAGGGCATTCAAGAGACAATGACATTTCTGTGGGTCTGGAGTCACATGTAGGCCAGACCAGGTAAGGGTGGCAGATTTCCTTCCCTCAAGGACATTAGTGAACCAGATAAGTTTTTACAAACAATCAGCAATGGTTTCATGGTCATCATCAGACTTTTTAATTCCAGATTATTATTGAAGTCAAGTTCCACCATCTGCCCGGGCGGCAGTAGAACCCAGGTCCCCAGAGATTAGGAGGCCAGATTGAAGACGTAGGTGTATATAATAGTCAGGCAGTTGTGACAGAAGGAAGCTTTTAAACTTAGTGGAAAGGTTCCGCAAGTTAATATTTCGGGCACTGCAGCTGAAAATGAGGTGTGAACACTGTTGAAAACGTTACAGAATGTATCAAATGGCAATCTGGTAAAGCATGCCAAAGGTCAAACAAAACCACTTCACAATGAGCAGACACATGTGTTTAGTTAGGTATGGAACTCGACAGACCACCGAACAATAAGAAATTCCAGGACAGACCACCAAGTTAACAATGAAACCAGACAAGCAAATTAAGAAATAATAAACAAGTGCCGAATGGTGAATCAGTCAGTTACGCAACCTACAGCCACAAGGCCCAAACCTTTAAAAATAGAATAATGGATCCTTGGGAACAATTCCAAGGCTGCAATCTAATAGCAGAGTTCAGATCATCGCACAGGCGACGAGAAGGAAACCACAGGAGGTTGATCACTTTTCTCTGGTACCCATCATTTTTGCTGGGGTCTTGACATCACAGTGGTTCGATTAGGAACAATACACGCTGGAAATGTTCTGTTCTAAGCCAACTCCACACTGATCGTAAAGTTCCCAAAGACAGGAGCGGATGTGGGGAACCATTACAGCTCACGTCTCCGCAAGAATCCACAATCTCTCGAGTACAGTATTTAACTCCTTCCGAGACAGTTTGAGATGCGGCCAGCGCTTCTCCACGGTGCTGCTAATGGTTCACGTGGAGAAGTGCTACTTGGCACCAGTCCTGGGCGCACTTTGGTTTATTTTGTAACCGTGACCCTCTGTACTCCATGCGATGATTCAACTTGGAAGCAGTGCCAGCATCGAGATCTTATTGATTTTCCATAGCTCAGTTACTCAGCTACGGGTATTCCAGGGGAGGAGAGGAGCAACTAAAGCATACAAATGTAAATAGAAGGAGTAAAGGGCAATCTATATCTCAAATGGTCACGGATTAGTGTCAAAGTTTGCATGATTAATGTTATGGGGGCGTTTTACTATATTACAGGCACAATGCTAGTGCCTGGTAACACATTCCAGGTTAATAAGAATGAAACAAATCGCCTCCACCTTTTACATTAGACAGGAGAAAGGAAAGGAAATGAAATGAAAGGTATAGGGAAATAGGGAAGCACAGTGGTTAGCATTGCTGCCTCACGGCGCCGAGGTCCCAGGTTCGATCCCGGCCCTGGGTCACTGTCTGTGAGGAGTTTGCACATTCTCCCCGTGTTTGCGTGGGTTTCGCCCCCACAACCTAAAGATGTGCAGGGTAGGTGGATTGGCCACGCTAAATTGACCCTTAATCAGAAAAAATGAATTGGGTGCGCTAAATTTATTTTTAAAAATAAATAAATTGCACGTAAATGGGCAAAATATGCAAACCTGGAATATTTGGCAGTGATATCACAGCATTGAAGCTAGACATCTATAAAATTATTTTACTCAAGTAGTGTTCCATAGCCATCAAAATGGCTACTTTTTTAACAAAACATTCTCACCTATAATTGTTACGGCAAGTACCAAGATCACGTGAACTCCAGGTTTGCAGAGAAGCTCAGGGTAAGGGGGTTGGTCATTTAGGATTGAGATGTTTTCAAGCAGAGGGTTGTGAATCTTTAGAATTCTCGACCACAGAGGGTGGCGGATGCGTTGAATACATGGGATAGGCAGATTTATGGCATCCCAGGGAATTAAGCGATGTGGGGAGTGGATGGGAAAATGGAGATGAAGCCCAAGAACAGCCGTGATCGCATTGAATGGCGAAGTAGGTCTGATGGGCCGAGTGGTCTACTCCAGCTTCTATTTCTTATGTACAAGCTTTAAGATGTGGAACCGCACGCAACAGTTCAACAGTACCATTTTCAATCCCGGATCATGTGAAGGCAGCTCCGTTAGAAAATGTAAGTAAAACTGAAGAAGTTGGCAGCAATTGTTAATTGTATAAATGAAAGTTGGATAATCACTTAAGCATATATAAAGAGACATTTATTGCAGAGTTAGGAGCTGTACATTTGAAATGTTTCACTTTGTGAATAAATCCAAAAAAAGGAGTAAAAGTCCACGTCTAGTCTCCCCTCTTTTACCAACCGGTGTTAGGAGTTTAACTGTGATGGCCTAATTTAATACTCCGAAAGTGAGATTCAGGAAAGAAAAGCATATTGAAGGTTGTGGATTTCAACTGTAAAGCTAATAATTAAATCTGAGGGGGGATAAAACAGGCCTCATAACCACATGACACGTAATCTGTTTCTAATGTGCCCCAAACCTGGTGTTATCCTTGGCATCACAATGCTTTGCCAACTCAATCTCTTTACTTTCCAAAGTTACCCTGAAGTCAGTCACTACAGTCTGGACATGCTGACAACATGCCACATGTCTGCTGCAAACAAGTGAACTGAATCAGGCACTTGCTCTTAATTGCGATAGATCTGCCACGTGGTAAATCTTCGTCACCTTAGCAGCTGGGATTTTAAATGCAAAATGTTGAACATTGTGCGGCACGGTGGTTAGCACTGCTGCCTCACCACACCAGGGACTCGATTCCGGCCTTGGATGACTGTAGACTTTGCACTTCTCCCCGTGTCTGCGTGAGTTTCCGCCGGGTGTTCCTCTTTCCTCCCATTGTCCAAAGATGTGCAGGTTAGGTGAGTCGGCCATTCTGAATTGCTCCTTAGTGTCTAAAGAGGTGCAGATTAGGTGGGGTTACAGCCAAGGGGTCTAGGAGTGGGCCTAGGCAGGCTGCTCTTTCAGAGAGCAGACTCGATGGCTCAAATGGCCTTTTCTGCACTGTAGGGATTATATGGTTCTATGGCAATGCAAGTCTTTGCTAACTGCTAACTTCAAACTCATAATGATCTTTCATGATTTGGCTGCATTGACAATGATAGTAGGGAATATTTATAAATGCTGCAGTTTGATGTCTATAGGATAGAAATCTTGGGCGAAATTCTCCCCTACCCGGCAGGGCGGGGGGTCCCGGCGTAGCGGAGTGGCACCAACCACTCCGGCGTCGGGCCTCCCCAAAGGTGCGGAATTCTCCGCATCTTTAGGGGCTAGGCCCATGCCGCCGGAGTGGCTCCCATCCGCCGATGGTGCCAAAACTGGCGCCAACGGCCTTTGGCGTTACGCACCCGGCGTCGGGGCTGGACAAAAGGCCTTCGCCGATCCGCGCATGCGCCGGAGCGTCAGCAGCCACTGCATCACCACCGGCGCATGCGCGGTGGAGCAGGTCCCTTCCGCCTCCGCCATGGTGGAGGCTGTGGCAGCGGCAGAAGAAAAAGAGTGCCCTCACGGCACTGGCCCGCCAGCCGATCGGTGGGCTCCGATCACGGGCCAGACCACCGTGGGGGCACCCCCCGGGGTCCGATCGCCCCGCCCCCCCCCCCCAGGACCCCGGGGGCCTGCTCGCACCGCCAATCCTGCCGGCACAGAGGTGGTTTAAACCATGTCGACGGGAGAGGCCTGTCAGCGGCGGGACTTTGGCCCATCGCGGGCCGGAGAATTGCCGCGGAGGGGGCATCCGATCGGCGCGGGGGGCACGCCGATCGGCGGGGCGTGATTCCTGCTACCGCCGATTCCCGGGTGGCAGAGAATTCCGCCCCTGGTCAGCCCTCAACAATGACTGAGAGACTTGACTAGACGCCGTAACTTTTAAGTTTTAATACAGTGCGGAAAGATCGATTTGTTCCAGGAGTGATAATAGAAGAAATAGGTCTTGGTTATTTTATAAACAAACTTTATTAAAACAAAAGAAAGGAAAACAATATTTAAACATTTACTTCACACTAACAGATTACATGGAGTTTCTTAACCTTAACACACTAGTTCCCATTAAACAACATTTTAAAATAACTATACTACTCTCATGCCACTTACGCAGAAAGGCCAAGGCAATACTTGCATTTACGAAGCAATTATTCTTCTGTTAGGGACATTTATTCCGAACTCTTTTCCAAACACTGCCTCGGTGGCAACTTTCATGACTTCTCTGGTAAGATTGCGACAACCTTCTTCCTGTAGCTATTTAGAGCAGCCTTTTTTTCCTCTCTATCTCTCTCTCTAAGCTCTGAGGTGGCCAGATTGAATCCATTATCGTTATCTTGGCTGTCTGATTTCCCAATCCTGTTTCTACAAAAGAACAAAGCCATGCCATTCATATGCAACTAACCCATTGACGGACAATTAGGTCAACAGACTCTGTTGTCACACAAGGTTGCCCAGAGTCTTGAGTCTGGCTGAACTGGGACATGCTGTGTATTCCCATAAATGAGGTTATCTGAATGGAAGAAGGTAACTCAAGCTGTGGACGTATCCCTCTAGCTCTGCTGCAAGCAGTCTGTTCCCTCAGCCTGTTTAACCCCTAAATTTCCTGCCACGTCTTGGACCCAAGTTCCTAACATCTCCCTATCATGACAAGCCTTTGGAGAGGGTGTGGAAGAGATTTACTAGAATGATTTCAGGGATGAGCGACTGCACAGTTACACGGATGGACGGGAGAAACTGAGATTAGCCTCCCTCGAGGAGGGAAAGGCTAAATTTGATAAAGGGGTTTAAAATCGTGAAGAATGATCCCCAGAGGAAGCAGATTTAAGGCAATTAACAAAAGAGCCTGAAGTGACATGAGGAAAAACCTTTCACTCACTGGCCTTGATAGGGTGCTGGATATAGATTCAACAGTACAGTCTTCAGAACCAGCCTCCCCGAACAGGCGCCGGAATGTGGCAACTAGGGGCTTTTCACAGTAACTTCATTGAAGCCTACTTGTGACAATAAGCGATTTTCATTTCGTTTCATTTCATTTCAGAAAGGAAATACTTGAAGGAGAAAAATTGCAGGAATTTGAGAAAAAAAGAGGGGAGAATGGCAGTAACTGGATTGTTGTTCGAAAGATGCTCATACCGTATCAATGGGCCAATTGACCTCCAGATATGCGAGACAATTCTACGATTTGCAATGATTCTATAAGCACCAATAATTCTAGGTTTGCAGGCTGTACTTGGTGACAGTATGTTACAGTACACCTAGGAAGCTCCAGGTTGCTGGGATGACACACACACCTTTACATGCATGTTGTAGCCTGGAGCTAAGATAGTGACAGTAGCAGCTCCGACATCCTTTCCATACCATGGCTGACCAGGAGTCTCTCCCCCTCTTACTGCCCGTCATTGGGATGTATTGGAAGGATTTGCTGAACCTGTTTGGCCACATTATGAATGCACCTACTTTGACCATCTGGCATTGGATCACAAACCCGGGGTTTCTAGCCCAGAAACATGAACACTACCCACTGGGACACTTTAGTTACTCACAGTTTTAAAACCAGGGCTGGTTTAGCACACTGGGCTATATCGCTGGCTTTGAAAGCAGACCAAGGCAGGCCAGCAACACGGTTCAATTCCCGCATCAGCCTCCCCGGACAGGTGCCGGAATATGGCGACTAGGGTCTTTTCACAGTACTTCAGTTGAAGCCTACTTGTGACAATAAGCGATTTTCATTTTTTCATATCTTAAATAAAAGAGGGAGATGCTGAACGCATCATGGGTGACAGCAAATTTGTCCAGCTTCACAAGCTCCTTCATGACCAAGCTTCTCGCACAGGCGTCAGTAAGCTATTCCACCAAGGAGAGCATCACCTAAAGCCAGCCCTCACCTTGTCGCCAGTGTACATGTCTTCCGTTGGGGTCAGCAGCTATTGGGCGGAGAATTACATATCAGCCCAAAACCAGGATCGGTGCCGGACTACAAACCCTTTCCCAGCCTCAAACAGCTCATGCATTCATCTGAATGTGATTAACGGGCTGGAAGCCCAAATCTCCACCACCCCGTTATTTGCCGACCCCCACCCCCCACCCCATGGGAACTCCACTGGGAGGGCTTTGCGGCAAGTATTGACCAGCGTTATTCTGGTGCAATGGACACCAAGGGGGGGGGGGGGCTAAGGAAGTTAGTCCATTGCTCATGTGCTCCTCTGCCCCCCCCCCAAGGGTCTTGGGGGTGTTGGGTGGGCTCAGGTTGGGGGTAAGGCGTTGACCTCGGGACCCTCCCCTGGGATGGGGGTCCCATGTCTGGACTGCCCCTTCCAGCCCTGTGCAGCCTCCAGATAACTCTTGGAATGGTGATCTCAGTCAGCCGGCGGTTCAAAAATCATCTTCGTCTGACCCATTTAAACTCTGAAGTGGCCTTCTCAATCTGAACTGCTCTGCCTGGCAGCGGACGAGCAGAACAGACAGTTCATTCAAGAATCAAGCCAGGAAAACTTTTCCTTTCCACACGTCTGCTCCCCTCAGTCCTATGCTTCTGAAACTGCTACTTTTTGAAGTGTATGAGCCTTCCCCAAAAGCCCACAGTACTTGAAAAGCCTTGGAATTCCCAGAGATCCTTTGAAATGCTTTGTATTAATTCAACTTCACAGTGCAGTACCTTGTACTGACCTCTGATTGACAGCTTGATGTTTTAAACACAGCAGACCGGAGGTTTGTTTATTTATCTGCCCCATGTGGGCGGCACGGCGGCACAGTGGTTAGCACTGCTGCCTCACAGCGCCAGGGTCCCAGGTTCGATTCCGACCTCGGGTCACTGTCTGTGCAGAGTCTGCACGTTCTCCCCGTGTCTGCGTGGTGTCCTCCGGGTGCTCCGGTTTCCTCCCACAGTCCAAAGATCTGCAGGTTAGGTGATTGGCCGTGATAAATTGCCCCTTAGTTTCCAAAAGGTTAATTGGGGTTATTGGATTACAGGTCAGGGTGGAGGCGTGGGCGTCAGTAGGGTGCTCTTTCCAAGGGCAGGTGTGGACACAATGGGCCGGATGGCCTTCTTCTGTAAAGATTCGTACTGCTCCAGTAACATAGGCAACAGAATCTTATGGCACCGGGCTCTGTGATATCTATAAAATATTGCTTAGCTTTCAGAGAAGCAAATGTTCAGCTGAAAGAAACCCAATTAAATATGCAATAATTAACACCAAGAAAAAAAGCACAAATTAAGGTTGAACTTGTATTCTACGTGGTTTTGCTGCCAGTGTGGAAACCTACCAGTCACAAACTGGGCTTATCGACTATGGGAGCGATCCTCTGGTCACGCTGCGTCGGAAAAGCAGCTCGCCGCAGCGCAGCGTGGCCAGTGAAAGGCGGGATACCCCGCTCCTGGGACCAACCCGGCTCACAGCGCCTTGCGAGATTCAACACAATCGCGTGAGGCATTGTGATGTGAATCTCACCCACAATGGGCGGGACCACTTTTTAGCAAATCTGCATATTAGAGCGAGGCAGCAAGCCTCACTCTAATGTGCGGATTCCCGAGGTACCAGGGGCTTTGGGGTTCAACCCCTTCGCTTCAGAGGCCTCGGGCGAGTGCCGTTTGGTACTGGGACGGCACTACTGGGGCCTCCCAGGGGATTGGAGGCTCCCAGCTGCAAGCCCTTTGGGTAACCTGGCAGTGCCACATGGGTGCCAGCCTGGTGCTCAGGTGGCACTCAAACTGGCATGGCACTGCCATGGGAAGTTGCGGCGAGTGGAGCTCCCCACTGTACAAAATGGGGCGGGTGTGCGGCCTTGGCCCCGTTCAGGCCCACATTGAATTGCCATGTGTTTCTTGGCACTGTGAGTGCCGGGAAGCAGGCGGTTAAACACACGCGCTCGGGGACATTTTTCCCTCGTTTGAGAATTGCGCCCGATAGCTGGGCTTTTGCTCCCATCCTCCTCCTCGAACAAGATCCCAAAAGAACAATTCATCAAACAAACAACTTACCACCACCTTCTCAAGGGACAATTAGGGATGGGAAATAAATGTTGGCCTGGCCAGCGACACCCATATCCCACAAATTCGTTTTTTTTTTAAAACCATAGAAAGCTTACTGCACAGGGAGAGGCCATTTGGCCCATTGTGTCTGTGTGGGCCAACAAATGAGCCACCCGGCCTAATCCCACTTCCCAGCATTTGGTCCGCAGCCCTGCAAGGTTACGGGAACTTGAGGTGTTTCACCAGACATCTTTCCCGTCAGTTCAGATCTTCCAAAACGCTCCACATTTAGACATAGAACATACAGTACAGAAGGAGGCCATTCGGCCCATCGGGCCTGCACCGACCCACTAAAGCCCTTACTTCCACCCGATCCCCATAACCCAATAACCCCTCCTAACCTTTTTTTGGACACTAAGGGCAATTTAGCATGGCCAATCCACCTAACCCGCACATTCTGGGCACCTATTCTGGGCTTTGTCTCCATGCTTCTAAATGTTCCACAACACCTCTAAAAGTATGATTAAAACCTCAATCCTGCCAGGGAGACATCACTCAGCACCTCATCGCCGGTTAACTATAACCGGTGTACAAAAGCATCGAGCGAGCAACTCTCTAAATTGGAAGATACGTCAATTGTGTAAACTCCAAGCAGCACCGTTATTTACATTACACATTTAACCTCACCGACTGAGCTCAAACCGAAATGGGGTTCAGCGCAGTTCTTGTCACGCATAAAGAAACCAGACACTCAGAACACCAATCATGCGATCGCTCTGTAGATTGCAGCTATCGAAGAAGATGAGTGGGCTTCAACTCTTTTCAATTCTGATGCAGTGTACGCCACATTGGCTTTAAATGATTCCTTCAGTGGAATATTATCTTCTGCCAGACTTCCCGGAGTTTGACTGACTTCAGTAGTTTCAAAGAGATATATCAAGAATAAAACTCAAGTCTTGTGATTTTTTTTAAAATTCGGACGGTTTAAAAAAGCCAGGATTCCTCCTCAAATTATCCAGTTGGACTAATAATCATCAAACTTTCAGCTCACACAAACTTCAGGGGCCTGATCAAAGGACAGCAGTGGAAAGACTCGTGGCCATTACTCATGGCGTCTCACTCTACAGCTGCCCAAAGGACCACCTCTGTCAGACAAAGTGTCTCTTGACTGTATTGCTTGATGCAGCACTGGGCAATACTGCAGCTGTGCGCTCCATCTCAAGAGGAGCCACACAAAAAAAAGCTGATAATACACCCATTGTTTCCCAAGGGAAAATAGATTGGGACTTACATCTGTGCCTAAGATTTTATTGGGATACTTAAGTTGGTCTTTGGGGCATCCCAGATTAGAACTACTCAATTTAAAAGATCCAAACCTGATTCTGTTCTCAATACATGTGATGTAGGAAGCAGATTGAAGGTGTATTTAACTCTTAGACCCAGATCTTCGCCATGACAGAGGGCAAAATATCCGAAATCCTGCCCCAAACACAGAATTTCCTATTTTTGAAACCTGGCATGTGTAGATTGGACTAGGTAAGAGCTAAAGTAAGGTACCCCTATCAATATGATCCCAGGACACCAATGGGAGAGGTAAGTCACTCTTTGGGATAGGTAAAGCACTCTGTCAGATAGGTAATGCACCCTTTGGAATTGTTAAAAGTAGACATGACTGTGCGCAAAAAATGCATAAACTCATTTGTACTTTCAAAGAACTGTGAAGCTGTCAAAGAACTGTTCAAACTCATTGGAACTGTCAAAGCTGTCAATGGATTTAATAATTTAAAAAAAATTAATTCTGGAGTTCAAAACAAATCAGTGTTTGACATATTATTTTGTCTGTTGACACAACCCGAAGGTTCTCATTATAGGATTGTGTTGCAATGACTTATTTTACAAAGTTACATTATCATAGGGGGTTGTATGTTTAGAGAGCATTGATTGACAGTTCCAAGTGGTTATGGAATACCAATATTTGTTTTCATAATAGATTTGCTGGAGGAATTCCTGTGCATCAAATGGCTTTTTTTTAAAATCAGAGACTTGTTTTGTTTGAAGCATCATCAGTAGACACATAAATTTCAGAGACTGCCCTTTGTTGCTAATGGGGCGTTTCCCCACCCCCCCTTAGGTCTAACATCCCCTTTCCTTCCAACCCGCTCCATCCCTTGAGCCCACCCTCTTCCACCTCCTGCCTATCTACAAAAACCCTCCCGGTCCAAAACCCTGGACATGAGCAGATCTCAATCTAACAACATAATAATAATAATAATAATAATAATAATAATAATAACAACAACAATAATAATAGCTTATTGTCACAAGTAGGCTTCAATGAAGTTACTGTGGAAAGCCCCTAGTCGCCACGTTCCGGCGCCTGTTCGGGGAGGCCGGTACGTGAATTGAACCCGCGCTGCTGGCCTTGTTCTGCATTACAAGCCAGCTGTTCAGCCCACTGTGCAAAACCAACAGTTCAGAATGACAGCATCATAGTTTTAGGTAGGTTTAACATAGGACAGTTTGATGACTATCGGATTTGATTTTATAATTCTAATAATCTTTATTAGTGTCACAATAAGGCTTATATTAACACTACCATGAAGTTACTGTGAAAATCTCCTAGTCGCCACATTCCGGCACCTGTTCGGGTACACTGAGGGAGAATTCAGAATATCCAAATGACCTAACAAGCATCTCTTTCTGGACTTGTGGGAGGAAACCGGAGCACCCGGAGGAAACCCACGCAGACACAGGGAGAACGTGCAGTCTCTGCACAGACAGTGACCCAAGCAGGAATCGAACCTGGGACCCTGGCGCTGTGAAGCCACAGTGCTATCCACTGTGCAACCATGCTGTCCACAATTAGATAATTAGAGAGCATCTGTGAGTAAAAAGTTTTGAAGATGGAAAAGGTGGTTACATCTTGAGACATAAAGAAATAGTTACATTTCATAACCACCAGACATCCCAAATATTTCACAATAATGATGGGAAACTGAGGCTGGTGAGTGGCCACATAGTGATCCTCCTTCATCTAAGTGAGCCGCAAGATTGAAATCGGGGCTTCTTCATCAACCGTGACCCCATGAATAAGATTAATACATTTAATACCTGCTGAATATTTCATAACGAGTTATAGAAAATGCTGAATCATTTATATATAAATAGAACTCATCAACATCAAATGATAAAAACAAAAGAAATATTTACATTCTGGTAACAGAGGGAGCGCACGGCTCTCACGGTCAATGTTGTGAGCGATCAGCCCGCTCCTCACTTCACTTGCCCTCGCTTTACGTGCGAATATACCGGTAGGAAAAATACTACGCAGACGAAAATCAGCGGAAATCAGCGGAATGTGGCAACCCTTTGTGTGAACAACGGTCAACATAATGTCTCGTGGGCCACTCTCAGACCCCAGATGGGCCGCATGGGACCCCCAGCCCACAGGTTTCCCATCACTGGTTTACATTTGAAGAGTAGTCACGGCTTTAAGGTTGTCAACATGGCAATTAATTTGCACATAGCAAACTTTCACAAACAGCAATGTAATCGTGACCAGATCATGTTTTCCTCTGACATTGAGTTTTACATCCACCTGCGATGGAAGGCAGAGCCTCTATTTAAAATCCAGTCTTCAAGAACGCACTTCGAAGAGGTGCCTGTCCCCGGGGGCCGGTTTAGCTCAGTTGACTGGACAGCTGGTTCATGAGACAGAGCGAGGCCAGCAGCGCGGGTTCAATTCCCGTACCGGCTGAGGTAATTCATGAAGGCCACACCATCACAACCTTGCCCTGCGCCTGAGGTGATCCTCAGGTTAAACCACCACCAGTCAGCTCTCCCCCTCAAAGGGGAAAGCAGCCTTTGGTCATCTGGGACTACGGCAACTTTACTTACTTACCCATGGTGCTACACTGGAGTGTCAGGCTGGATTGAAGAACTCAAGTCCTGGAGTGTGACTTTAACCCAGAACCTTATGGTGTGTTCTCAACAGAGCCACAACAGCATGTCACCCTCTGGATTAGCAGAGTTGGCCTAATTTAAATTCTAGCTGCTTCCTTTGCACATGACTGACTCACCACTTTTTATTTTTATGACTTTGAGGTTCAATTTGCAGGCTTCGAAAAAACAAATTTGAAGAAAGCATACATCATTTGTACCGTACCCCAGCATTCTACAATATGTATGAATATGTGACCAAACACATCATCTGGCTTGTGAAAATAATCAGCGGACCTGAACACTTAATTCTAGAAACCGTTTGGGCAAATTCATCAAGCCCATACACATAGCTGTGAGCTGCAATTAAACACAGCATGGATCAGAGATCTGGCCTCAAAATTGTGGTACCCACTTGTGATCCATGCTTCCTTTGAACACAGGACTAACGAACTTACTGCTCTTGCAATGCCTTCTTTCCATGTTTTAACGGCATGCCACAAACAGTTATTTACAGCTTTATGCAAGGGCGTCTCCAACCTAAACATGGAATCCCATCCGAGTTATTCAGTTTCCCATTCGGGTGCTGATCCCATGTCGCTGTTTCAAATTTGAGACTTGAACATATTGCACATTAGGAGCAGAAGTCGGCAATTCAGCCCTTCGAGCCTGCTCCGCCATTCAATCAGATCACGGCTGATCTCTTCCTGGTCTCAAATCCACCTCGCTGCCTGTTCCACATATCCCTTTAACCCATTTTTTAAAATCAGAAATATATCTATCTGCATCTTGAAACAATTTAATGACTCAGACTCCACCGCACTAGGGACCGAGTTCCACAAGTTCACCCCCCTCTGCGAGAAGTAGTTCCTCCTCATCTCAGTTTTAAATCTACCGCCTCTTAACCTACATCTGTGACCTCTTGTTCTAGATTGCCCCACAAGGGGCGCATCGCAGGGCGCAAAGATGGAGCTAATTGGTTTATTGAAGTTAAAACTCCAAAATAGCACAGATTTTGCAGTAATAAATGCTGGTGTAACTGTGAGTGTTCACCTTCACTACGCCGCTGAAACTGACCTCAACGCCAGGAATCTGGCCATCCGCAATTAGTTACAGAAATCCAGAAGCTGTCATCGGTGGTTGTGCGCTTTTCCATAGAGGGCACTGCTGAAGGATCAGTTAATCTGTCTTTTTTTGTGATGCTAAATGAGGGATAAATATTGGCCAGGTCACAGGAATAATGGGTTAAAGTCCCACCTGAATGACAGGACCTCCAACGGTGCAGCACTCCCTCAGTACTGAGGAAAGCCTTCGCAAACTGTTACACATTGTTGAATGGAGGTGCAACTAGATTTTTAATCATGTTCGAAATTCATAAATACTGACCCGAAAAAACAAAATGTTGTATTTGTGAAATGTCAAATTTCTCCAATTGAATAAAAGCATTTTACATTTTTTTCTAAATAGGTTATGATGTTTATATTAATGCCACTTGAACTTTAATCCCATGTGTACGTGGCAATCATTTATTTTGCTCTCTGTCAGAATTAAATAGAAATGGAGGATAATCAGTGAATTTAATGTCCTGGGTTTGGTGTCTGTGGGAATGCTTCAACGTGATTGGCTGTTTACCCCACTTGGTAACCTCAATGCTGCAAGATGCCTGAAGATTCCCCTGTCTTGGCACCAGACTCAAACTGAGGGCCGGATCCAGGGGAAACTTAGGCCACACCTAGGCAGCACGGTAGCCTTGTGGATAGCACAATCGCTTCACAGCTCCAGGGTCCCAGGTTCGATTCCGGCTAGGGTCACTGTCTGTGCGGAGTCTGCACATCCTCCCCGTGTGTGCGTGGGTTTCCTCCGGGTGCTCCGGTTTCCTCCCACAGTCCAAAGATGTGCGGGTTAGGTGGATTGGCCATGATAAATTGCCCTTAGTATCCAAAATTGCCCTTAGTGTTGGGTGGGGTTACTGGGTAATGGGGATAGGGTGGAGGTGTTGACCTTGGATAGGGGGTAGGGTGCTCTTTCCAAGAGCCGGTGCAGACTCGATGGGCCGAATGGCCTCCTTCTGCACTGTAAATTCTATGTAAAAAAAAAATTACTGACTGCAAAATGAGGGTCAATGATACACGAGCAATGAGATACATTTACTACAAATATCACAAAACTCAATTTCAACCAGCTTGAATTTCACTCTCGTAATTTATGACGTGAACTCAGCAGGTCACAGAAATGTACAGAATGGTAATTTATGACATCTGGGTGGCCCCACTGGATTGGTTGCTACTCTGTAATATTTAAATCGCCAATGTTAACCTCGACTGGAGAGAAAGTCTACTGCCAACCGCATGGTTATTGGATCAGCTTGCAGTAATTATGTATCAAATCACTCGTTCATAGCCTTGTGCGAACGTCAAATGTCAAGGAACCCGACTGCACTGTCAGTAAGAACCTGCACTGCCACCTCAAGAACAAAATAATGCTTTGCTGCGTAGAATGCAAACAAGACCAAGAAGTAATACCGCTCCTGCAATGCCGACACGTTGTTTGTACGGTTGTCATACACCACCAAAAAGCACAACTTGCACAGTTCTTGTCATCTCTGAGATTCCACCTTATTCCCATTAATCAGCCACATGCGCTTTACACCTAAATGTTGCTGATCTCTCACTCGAGTGTTCGTAGTACCAGAGTTAATATGATGGTGCAGCCGCTTGTGGATCCCACGCAGCCACTGGGCATCCCAGTTAAAAAGCAGACCTAGTTCAGACAGCAGTAGATCCAGATGATACTGAAAGGTTCCCAGCAGCCAGAACCAGCAGCTGCAGCTTTAGGGTGGCATGCCGAGTGCTGGCAGCACGAGAATGGTCAAAAGCAGCATACAGGCCAACGGAAGAAATGATTTATACTACTGCAATGGTTTTCACAACCTCACGATGCTCCAAAGTGTTTACCTGCCAATTAAATACTTTTGAAGAGCTGTATTTCAGTAAACACAACAGCCAAACTCCGCGCAGTAATATTTCACAAGCAGCATTGAAGTAAATAGTTAGGTTATCTGCCTTATCAGATGATTGAGGGATAGATGTTAACCGAGGCAGCTGGGAGAACTTCCCTGCTCTTCTTAAACATAAAGCCATGGTTAAGCTTAGGTGCACCTGGAAGAGGAGACATCTCACCTGAAGGTTGGCACCTTTGACAGTGCAGGAGTCCCCCAGTACTGCACTGGAGATTAAGCTTGCATGTTGTTGCTGCTTATTCTGCCAATGATTGCTTGACTCATGGCCACTGCAAATTTCAGAGATGAGACGGACCTGACTGTAATATAAGGCTATCTGGCACAGGAAGGGTTAATGTGGGACTGAAAAACAATACACGCACAGTGTGATGTAAAGAGACACATGACCGGAGACTAGGGACAGTTGTGGACTGGACTGAGACCTGTGTAGAAGCAAGCATGGAATTAATTCATAGTTTGGGCTACACCCTGCATATATGCTCATAGTTGCGTGTTATCAATAAGCACTTTGGTGGGATTTTCCGCATGCTGCCACTGGTGGAGTCAATGGACTTTTGGCTGTGTGCCAAATTTTCCTGTCCCCGCCCAAGGTGTGCACTGTCACGGGCAGGATGGGAAAATCCCAGCCTGAACGTTCAATGGTAAGGGACCCAAAACCTCTTTTGTGAGACCAGCTAAACATACAACACCGATTGGAGGTCTTGTGGTGCAGCGGGGAGCTCTGGGTCCGTGGCCCACTCCAGGGCTCGATGGCAAGGAAAGCGTGTTCATAACATGGCCAATCGTCTTGTCCGTCAGCCTGCAAACCCTTCCAACACACACCAATGGCAGGCGGGAGAAATCCATGGTCAGCCCATGTGACGTGAAGAAAGTTGGAGCCTCTCCCCATCAATATCCGTAGCTGCAGACTGCAACGTGCATGGAGAAGTGCATGTTGCCACAGCAACTTGGACGCCCTGAGAGATCTGTATCACACCATCATCACCACTGACCTGATTAAAAACGCTGCTAGCTTTTACTGATCTTGGCTTTATTTTCTGCCAATGTTAAAACAGTTGCAGAGCGAGAGGCCTGGCAACTTTTGACAACCTCACTTGGAGCAAAGTTTCATTCAGTCTACATATGTTGTTTTATAACTAATCAGCCATCCTGATTAGTACCATTACTTTCACTAATAATCTGCTCCTATCCAAAGCTACATGATTTGCCCTTCATTTTCCACCCAAGCAAGAGTTTCATTGCATTGAGGCACATTATGCTTTTTTTTAAAAAACAGCAACAAGCATCAATTGCGCCTTGGATTTGTGTTCAATTTAATTTGGGACAAGGATCCCTGTTTTGTTTCTGCATCATTACAGATTTTGAAAAGCTATCCTCCTGTAAATAACGGAAATCCAAAGTGAAAGGGCATAATTTCCAGTGCGTGCCTCCAGCAACCGAAATGTGGCTATTTTTGTTTTAAACCTGCCCCAAAGCCAGTAAAGGAGTGAATGAGAGGTGAAATACATGATACCAAGGGGACTTGACAGGGTAGATGCTGTGAGGACACTTCTCTTTGTGGAGGAACCTGGAACCAAGGGGCACCCATTTAAGACGGAATGAGATGGGGTTTCGACTCTCCGAGGGTTGTTAGAGTTTGGGGTGCCCTCCCCGGGGATCACTGGATGTTGCGTGTGCGGGAGTGGTGGGCAGGAGGTGGTGGTTTGGGGGGGGGGGGGGGAATGCAGCGTTATCCCCCCACTACAGAAACAGTGAGGAGGCAGAAAAGGGGTCTGTTGGGTGCGGAGACTCTTCAGAAGACCTGCCTCCGAGCTCCGGGACTTTTCCCAATTGTGCAACAAAAACCCTCTAACTCTCACCCCTTACACTCCCTCCACGCCCTCACCCCCTCCACACCCACACCGTGCCCTTTCCACACTAACCCATGCCCTTCACCCACCGCCATGGCCCCACATACTCTCCATGCCAGCGTCTGGCATTTATTTCCCTGCCTATTCACTCAGCTGCTACGAGGATAGGTTGAGGTTATTTTCTTTGGAACAGAGAAGGCGGAGGGGTGACTTGATTTGAACCCCCTGGGTGGTCAGGGATAGAGCAGGGTGGCACCATTGTTATCCCTCTGGCACCTGGGCACCTTGGCGCTGCCAGCCTGTCACCTTGGCGCTGATGCCTGGCATTGCCAAGGTGCCTGGGCATTGCCAATGTGGCAGTGCCAAGGTGGCAGTGTGAAGGGTTGGGGCCCAAGGGAGGCCATGCCCATAAAGTGGGGGGGGGGGGGGGGGGGGGAGGGTATGAAGGGCGAGGGTCCTGAAAGGGTGGGGTGGTGGGGAGGCCTGAAAAGAAGAGCGAGCACACACACGAGCACACACACACACACACGAGCACACACACACACACACACACACACACACACACACACACACACACACACAGTAAGGTACAGAGACAAGCCCTTTGGACTAACTCGTCTCCGCTGGTGTTCATGGTCCATTTGACCCTCCTCCCATCTCTCCTCATCTAACTCTACCATCACAAACCTGTATTCACTTAAATTCGTCCAAACTATTCATTTCAATCAATCTGTGTGGTAGCCAAGTTCCACATTCCCACCCCAGTTGCAGTATTCCTCGCCGGATTTCTTGGTGAAAGTTTTAAACTCATGGTCTCCAGTTATGCTGTTCTCCACCAGAGGAAACGTTCTCACTGGATCCACTCTCTCAAAACTTTTCACAATTGTATAGACCACCGTTAGGTCACCCCTCGGCGTTTTCTTTTCCCCACCAGACATTTAAGAGACCCAGCCTGGTAACCCTTCCCCGACACGTAAACCCACACATTTATAGTATCATCCTTGCGCATCTTCTCTGCATCCTCTCCAGTGTCTCAATATCCTTTTTGGAACATGACAAACAGAACTGCACACAGCAATTGTCAGTGATCTAATCAAGGTTTGATACTATTTACTTTTGAGTCGGCAATGTGTGAACCTTGTGTAAAATATTCATTCGCACACAGCAGCCAAGATGACATGCAGGCAAGCGGACAAAGGTCAAGATAAATGCAGAGTCCTGACTACCTTACCCCTGTTATCTCCCTTGAAGTTTCCCTTCAACATGTTTCAAAACCTATGCGACATACCACTTGACAGCAACTCCAGATTTACACTAAGCACTGCAGTACTTTAGTTAAATGTCATATAAGAATCTCGGGTGGGGAGTAAAAAGCTGAGAATCAAAGTGCTCCATTTGACACACCAATGCCCCTGGGGAGCTGGTGGCCTAGTGGGACTGACACTATTATTACGGGCCAGGGTTTAGAGAACCCCAAAGTGTATCACAGAGTTCATCTGACCCAAAGCTTTGAATAGATTGTGGTTACGGGGAGCACACGGGCCCACTCTACAGGTGTGATGCAACAGAAAACTAAAGCACTTTTAAAACAAAACAATGTTTATTATATGAATCTAGTTAACATTTTATAAACACGCAGTAAACATCTTAGCAACTATCAACTCAAATACTTCCCCCAAAGAATACAGTACTCTATAAGTAACCCTTAATCTTTCCTAGCAACATCCATAAGACAAATACCCTCTTTAACAAAGGCAGCAGATTTAAATTCTCTACTGAGAGCAGTTATCACTTTTAAATTAGCAAGTGATCTGAAGACATTCTTTTCGTGCAGAGAGAGATCAAAATTACACTTTGTTTGGCTGGATGCAGTTCCAACTCTGAAAACGAAACTAAACCCACACTGTAGCTGCCAGCTCAAAGACAAAAGTAAAAGCAGACAGACAGCCCAGCTCCACCCACACTCTACATCACTGCAGCTATTTGATAAACACCCATTTCTTAAAGGTACTCTCACATGACACTATCAATCTACAGACCCGGGGTAATGCTCTGGGGGATCCAAGTTCAAATCCTAACACAGCAGATGGCGAAATTTGAAATCAATAATAACCTGGAATTAAAAAGTCTAAATGAAACCATTGCTGATAGTTGTAAGGACCCAAAGGGCTCGCTAATGCCCCTTTGGGAAGGAAACCTATCAGCCTTCCCCAGTCTGGCCAAGATGTGAATCCAGATCCACACCCAGGTGTTTTTTGTTGACAAAAACTGTACTCAGTTCAAGGGAAGATATGGATGGGCAATAAATTCTGGCCAGCCACACCACATCCCACGAATGAATAGAGAAGGTAGCGGCTTGGTTGGGTGACCTGTACAACCTCCGGGTTAGAGAAGATAAAGTAGGAGTTAAGGGGTTCTTCAGGGGGGTTTGAGGAAAGGTGGGGGATGTTTGAGGGGCTGTTCGTCGCGGGGGAGGGGGAGGGTGAAAAAGGGGGAAAAATCTGTCCAGGCTGTCTCGTTGATTGTTGGGAAGTATGTTGCCCGGGGTGTTCGTTCGCTGTAACCTGTTTTGATCCATGTAATAAAATACATTTTTTTTTTAATGAATGATTAGAGAAAAGAAAATTCAGCAATGTACCGATCCGAGGAGCCGTGGAGAACCTTTAGGAGAGTTAACAGGCATGAGCCCATCAGCTGGCAAAGCCTGATGACATAGCTCCATTGCAAAAACAGGAATTTGAAGATCTGCAGCAAAAGCAGCTTGCTCATTGATCAATAAAGCAGGAAGAATTTGTCTGCTTTGTGCTCGAACAATGGAGACACGCTTCAGAAACAAAAACGGTACAAAATTATTCAACTGAGGTATACATGCACAAGGAAATCAAAACAATCCACGGCTGCTGGTACCCCAGTTTATCTGTCAACGTGGAATCAAAACGGAAACACACAAAGCATCATCGCTTCTTTCAGGCCAAAAAGATGAATTTCAAGAGAAACAGATCCTTTCTCAAAGGATTAGTAAGGACATCTTGACAGGGCAGCCAGGGCTTGATGACAGATGGAAACACTCCGGGAATGTAGCTGCTATACACCGAGGTATCGACTCACTAGCTTACAGCAATTAATAACACTAGAGTCCACACAGCCAAAAATCAACTGACAAAAATATATGTGCGAGGAACAATTTATTTTCTATTGACATTAATATAACGCCCCCGAATCCTTCATTCCCTTCCCGCGGCGCCTTCCTTTTCCATCGCAGAAGGTGTAACACCTGCCCCTTTACCTTCTCCCTGTCCAAAAGCCCAAAGACTCCTTTCAGCTGAAACAACATTTTGCCTGCAACTCTTTAATAACTTGGTCTACTGTACTCACTGCTCCCAATGGGGTTTCTGCTACATTCAGAGAATCATAGAATTCCTACAGTACAGGAGGAGACCATTTTGTCCATCAATTCTGCACCAATACTCTGTAAGATCATCTTAGCTAGGCCCATTCCCCCACCCTTCCTCCGTCACCACACCTAACCTGCACATTTTTGGCCACTAAGGGGCAATTTAGCATGATCAATCCACCTATCCTGCCCACCTCTGGACTGTGGGAAGCCCACGCAGACACTGGGAGACCACGCAAACTCTACAGCCACCCAAGACCAGAATGGAACCCGGGTTCCTGGCGTTGTGAGGCAGCAGTGCTAACCACTGTGCCAACGTGCCGTCCCGTTGAGGAGACTAAACGCAGACTGGGTAATTGCTTTGTGGAAAACCTTCGCTCTGTCCACATGCATGACCCACCCATCCAGTCACTTGTCATTTCCACTCAGCATCCTGTTCTCACGCTCCGCAGGTCTGCCCTTGGCCTCCTGCAATTCTCCAACAAAACTGGAGGAACACCTTGGGCTGGATACTCCGATCTGCGGCTATGTTCACAGGATCCATCTGGCGTTACGATCAGAAAGTCGGCGCCACCCCCGCACCGATGTTCCGCCCGCTTGGAGACTTGCAGCCACGCAGTGCCCGGGCTTTACCTGTGGATACGGCCGCAGAATGGGCAGGTCCGTGGCCGTGCATGCGCATGGCACCGTGCAACATGCGCCAACCGCGCGCAGACCCAGCCTGCAAAAACTGCCCCCTTGTAACCCCTCCTCGCCACCCCCAGACCAGCTCCCCACCAGTCCCCCAGTGAAGCCCCCCCCCCCCCAACCAGCAGAACGGCTCCCCCCCCCCCAACAATCCGCAGCCACCACCTGAGATCGCCAGAAGTTGTGAGGACACGCGCCCCATACCAGCGAGGACTCAGCCCATTGGGGGTGGAGCTTTGGGGAAGGGCCTCAGGTGACATCCCGAGGCTGTCCATATGGCGCACTCCCCAAGTACGGCGATTTTGAGGGGGCAGAGCATCACCAAAACTGCACCGACCCCGATTCCAGCATAAACGTGGAATCTCCGACCGATCACCGAACGCGATTATGACGTCGGCGATCGGAGAATCCCGCCCCTTATCTTCCAATTAGACACGTTACAGCCTCTGGGCTCAACATTGAGTTCAACAACTTTTGACTGCGAACATTCCCCTCCATCTTGATCCCCTTTTGTTTTTGAGTTCCTTGGTTTGTCCCAAAACAACAACGGTCACCCCTCCCCCACTGGACCATCTGCCTCTTGTATTTCCAGTGTTGCTCCACTGAGCTTTGCTATCCTATTCACACATCTCTCTATCTTACCTTGATGCTACTAATTACACTTCGACACTTAATGGCACCATTAACACTCCCTCAGTCTTGTATCCATGGCACCTTTGTCAATCTCTCCTTCGCTCCGACCTTCTATTCTGTCCCCTCTCCAAATATATAATTCACTATATCCCTATCCCTCTTCACTTCTGGAAAAGTGCCATCTTGATTTGAAACATCAACTGTTTCCCTCTCCGCAGATGCTGCCAGACCTTCTGTGTTTACCCGCCATTTTCTCTATATTATATATAATATATAATGGAAAAAGTACAAACTTGATGGTTTGTGGCATACTGATGTTGCAGTGGAAGTGTGAGTGCGCAGGTGTAAATTCTTTCGTAATATGGATCGCATTTATTAATTATTTATTCAGCTATATGTCCACTTTGTATTTCAATATTCTGGCATAGCGATATGAGGCAAGGAGGAACGTGACCCATGGTTACCAAGACCAATGTATTCGCTCCCATCTCACCTGACTCCGCAACATGGAATCATAGAATCATCTTATCTTCATATTCTTGCAGCACCTTTTAATCTAGTAAAACACCCCAAGTTACTGCAGGAGCAATTATCAGATAAAACACAACACTAAACCACATAGGAACACAGAGGTTCGGAAGAGGAGTGGGCCATTCAGCCCTTCGAGTCTGTTATGGGCCAGGGTATTGAAAACTCCAAAGTATATCATGGCGTTCACCTGACTTACAACAGTTTATAGATTTTGGTTATGAGGAGCACAGGTGTTATTCAAACTTAAGCGGCCTTAAGCACTTTTAAATCAAAAAGAAAGTTTATTTTACGAATTCAGTTAACATTTTTATAAACACACGCATCTTTATCAATTACAAACACAAATACCCTACACAGCTACAACACTCTATATATAACTCTTAATAACTTCCCTTAACTGTTCCAATTTAATAACAACATCCAATAAACCAGTAAACCCTTTTACCAAAACGGTAGGTTTGAATTCCTTCCAGAAAACAGTTATCACTTTTAAGTTATCAAGTGATCTGGAGACAGCTTTTAAACTGAAGGTAGAGAGATACTCTTCAAGATACTCGTCTGTCTGAATACAGCTTCCAAATGTGTAAGAGGGGTTTCACAGGACGGCGCAACATCGAAAGTGCCGAAGGGCCTGTACTGCGTTGTAATGTTCTATGTTCTAAAACTTAGCCACAGCCAGCTCCCAGCTCAAAAACAAAACTAAAAACACATCCGCAGCCCAGCTCCACCCACACAATGACGTCACTGAAGCCATTTGATAACACAAAATGTTTCTTAAAGGGACACTGCCATGACAAGTCCTTGTGGCTGACCTGGCTGCGGTCTGAACTCCACTTTGCTGTCTGCCCCCCCCCCCCCCTCCTCCCCCATAACCCTTGACTACCTTGCTTACCAAAGATCCGTCAATGTCTCAACCTCCCCTGGCAAAGAGAATTCCACAGATTGCCAATCCTCTGAGAGAAGAGAAGTTCTCCTCATCTCAGTCTTCAATTTTAGGCCTCTTGTTCTCGCACAGCGCCTCCGGGTTCCAGTCTCCCTCGCAAGTGGAAACATCCTCCTGGAATCCACCCCGGCAAATCCCCTCAGGAACGCAAGTGTTTCAGATCACCTCTCATTCTTTCTAACTCCAGTGGGTACAGGCCCAACCTCTTCAACCTTCCTTCACAGGATGAGGATCAGAGACAGAAATAGAGAGATAACAAGTTTGACAGGAAAGTGGAAGGGGGGATAGAGAGGCAGACAGCCCAAGTGGAAGATGGACAAAAGACTGAAGTGGGAAGCAAGCAGTTCCAGGGACTTTGGAACTTGAAGACAATCCAGGTTGACACTTCAGTGCGGGACTGATGGAATGCAGCACCGACAATGATCCCTTTTCTTGGATGAAATATTAAGCCGTGGCTCCCTTGACCACTCAGTGGAAATAAAAGATTCTTTGGCATTATTCAAAGCGGAATACTTTGCATACCCAAGCCAAATTTCCTTTAGACTAATCATCAGCGTTTGGTAACAATTGCTCTGCCCAAATAAAGGAGCAGCTACACAAACCAAAAAAATTATTAACCGCTTATCTTCCTGGGGCAGCACGGTAGCAGTGGTTAGCACTGTTGCTTCCCAGTGCCAGGGTCCCGGGTTAGATTCCCGGCTTGGCTTGGGTCACTGTCTGTGTGGAGTCCGCGCGTTCTCTCCGTGTTTCCTCCGGGTGCTCCGGTTTCCTCCCACAAGCCCTTAGAGATGGGCTTGTTAGATGAATCGGACATTCTGAATTCTCCCACTGTGTACCCGAACAGGCGCCGGAATGTGGCGACTAGGGGATTTTCACAGTAACTTCATTGCAACGTTAATGTAAGTCTACTTGTGACCATAAGCTTATTATTAATGCAGGGTTACATTCTTTACATGTCCCCCCTCCTATTTCACATCTACATGCTGCCTCTGAACAATATTATCATAAAACACAGCACTCCAGTCTGCATTATGCTGATGATGTCCAGTTCTACCTCACCACCTCCACTGTCTCAAACTTTACACCACTTGTCTGACATTGTGTAGTCTTGCGTGAGCAGAGGTTTTCTCCAATTAAATATTAGCAAGATTAAAGCCTTTGCCTTCATTCCTCTCACACACTCCATTTCCTAGCAATCGACTCGATCCCTCTCCCTGGCTGGTGCCGAAGACTTTAGCCAATCTATTCATAACCTCAGAGTCCTATTTGACCCTGAAATGAACTTCCAACCCCATAGCCTCTCCAGTGTCAAGACTATTGACATCCACCCCAGTAACACCACCAGTTCTCTGGCCCTGTCCATGTTCATCAAGTGCTGATTTTTTTTTACCCATCCCATTGTTCACTTCAGACTCAATGGATTCCCACGGTACCGTGGCAATCCCCTCCACTTTGCATCTTCCATAAACTTGAACATAACTAAAGTCCTGCTGTAACTACTTCCAGGCGTGCAGCTTTCTGAGATATCACTATATTTTTCCTATCCTGTCCTCTAATGCACCCCTAATTTTCAACACTCCACCAATGCTGGCCCGGCCATCGATTGCATTGGCCTGAAGTTACGAAATTCCCTCCCTTAAACTCTCTCATTTAAGTTGCTCTCCAAACCTACTTCTTTGACCAGACTTTTGGCCAACTGTCCCAGTATTTAGTCACTGGGCTTGGTGTCAATGTTTGCTCGGTGGGGCTCCCGAGAAGAAAAGTGCTGCTTTAAACAACCTTTTGTGGGGTGCACACATCACTGACAAGACCAGTGTCTGTGGCTCATCCCCTATTGTCATCGAGAAGGTGGCGAGGGATCTGGGGGGAAGTTCTCGCTGCAGAGTTTCCAGCCTCTGCCCTATGTTACAGAGTGCGTGTTTCACGTTGATGACGGTTCATCAGAACACAAGTTAGGTTAAGAGTCAGCTCAGCGACCTGAAAATGTTAACTTTGAGTCTCTCTCTACAGATGCAGTCAGACCTACGGAGTATTTCCAACATTTCTATTTGAATTTCAGATTTTGCTTTTTAGCACAATATTTTGCTTTTTCAGCATATTTGCTGTGCCTGTAATGTTAAACAGTTGTGATATTTATCGGTATATGTTACGGATTGGTTTCTGCTATTATATGTTACAAGTAACATTCGCCAGGCAATGGCCATTTCCAACAACAGAGAATCCAGCCACCGCCCCTTGACATTCAATGGCATTACCATCACAGAAACCCTCGCATGCAACAGCCTGGAGGTTACCATTGGTCAGAAATTGAACTGGACCTGCCGTATAAATACCGTGGTTACAACAGGAGGTCAGAGGCTGGGAATCCTGCAGCGTGTACCTCTCCTCCTGAATCCCCAAAGCCTGTTCACCATCAACAAGGCACAAGTCAAGCATGCAATGGAATACTCTCCACTTGCCTGGATGAGTGCAGCTTCAACCACACCCAAGAAGCTCAACACCATCCAGGACAAAGCAGCCCCGCTTGATTGGCACCCTATTCACCACCTTAAGGATTCACTCCTTCCAACACCAACAGACGGCAGCAGCCGTGCACACCGTCCACAAGGTGCACCGCGGCAACTCACCAAGGATCCTTCAGCAACACCTTCCAAACCCATGACTTCTAGAAGGACAAGGAAAGCAGATGCATGGGAACACCACCATCAAGCTCCCCTCCAAGCCGCACTTGGAAATACAGTGCCGTTCTTTCACTATTGCTGGGTCAAAATCCTGGAACTCCCTCCCTAACAGCACCGTGCAGGAATGGGGTTACATACCCACACCAGATGGGCTGCAGCGGTTCAAGAAGGAAGCTCACCACCACCATCTCAAAGGCACTTAGGGACGGGCAACAAATGCTGGCCGAGCCAACGACACCCACATCTCATTAAAAGCATCATTTCAATGTTAGCCCGTGCTAAAAACAACAACGTACATTCAGTAAGGTCTTTCATTTAATGAAACATTCCAAGATGCTGCACAGCAGCATTACAAAACAAAATACATGGAGATAATAGGGCGATGACCAAAAGCTTGGTTGAAGAGGTAAGTTTTAAGTGTCCTAAAGGGGGAAAGTGGGGTCGAGAGGCTGAGAGGAATAGGGGGGGGGGCAATTCTGGAGCTTGAGGCCTTGGCAACTGAAGACATGGTCAACATTGGTGGAGCAATTATGATTGAGAGGTCAGAATTAGAGGAGCACAGGTATGTCAGAGGGTTGGAGGAGATGAAAGAGATAGGGGAGAGACCAGGGAGGGATTTGAAAAAAAGGATGAGAATTTTAATATCAAGATTTTATTTGATCACAGCTACTGTAGGTCAGTGAGAACCGGGGTGACAGGGGGGACAGGACAGGCAGTGGGTTGAGGCACAGGTAGTGGATCTTTGGATGTCATCAAGTTAACCATGCATAGCAAGTAATCACCTGAGCCAAAGAGGAACCCGGGGAAAAATGGCCTCAATCTGATTTCAGGGATCATCGCACACCCTGCTCTCCCCTGCCCCCAATTTAAAACCTTCCCACTTACCCCCTCCCCCCCCCATGGCATAGGGACTGATTTAGCTCACTGGGCAAAATCGCTGGCTTTTAAAGCAAACCAAGCAGGCCAGCAGCACGGTTCGATTCCCGTATCAGCCTCCCCGGACAGGCGCCGGAATGTGGCGACTAGGGGCTTTTCATTGACGCCTACTCGTGACAATAAGCGATTTTCATTTTTTTTTTCATTTTCATTTCATCCAACCCACTCCTCCCTCCAAATACTCCACTGCATCGTGTTGAGTGCTCCAGGCGTCATTCTTTCCCCTACCTTCCAACAGAGAGCGCACCGGCAGCAGCATGGGCAATTTATTCCATGCCTTGAGCTCTTTATAATAATAATCTTTATTGTCACAAGTAGGCTGACATTAATGCTGCAATGAAGTTACTGTGAAAATCCCCTCGTCAACACGTTCCGGCGCCTGTTTGGGTACACAGAGGAAGAATTCAGAATGTCCGATTCACCTAACGAGCACGTCTTTCGGGACTTGTGGGAGGAAACCGAAGCACTCGGAGGAAACCAACGCAGGCACGGGGAGAGCGTGCAGACTCCGCGCAGACCTATATCGCATCTCATATGCACAGATTTGTTGATGCCATCAACAGTACAAGTTCCATTATCTATTCAGCTATGGCGCGAGAGGAGCACACCATTGATGCACTTATTCACGTTTTAAAATCCGTATGGGAGTAATGTCACAATAATTATACTGTTATTTAGGTTGTGGTCAGTATTCCCCACTCAGACTTCCCATTCCGCAAACGTCAACTGGAGAGGAGAAGGAGAGAGGTTTCTGCATTTCCGAACATAATAAAACGTCCCAAGGCACTCACTGGGGCTAGCACAGGCACAGCAGGCTGAATGGCCTCCTAAACCATCACCCCTTGAAATAAAGTACAATTTACCATAATCAATTTAGATTGGAGCTGAATCTTGCAGTGCTCGGTGGTTTTATTCCACACACACACACAACACCCCCCCCCCCCCCCCCCCCCCCCCCCCGGCCACCCCCTTGTAAACCAAATGCAACCACACATAGACAACCTTTCACAGGACAGCTGCAATGCAGAAAGAGCCCATTCAGCCCAACCAGTTTGCACCCACCCTCCAAAGAGTGGGTGCAGGCCCGCTCCCCATCTCAAACCCCGCACATCTTTGACTGTGGGAGGAAACCGGAGCACCCGGAGAAAACCTACGCGGACGGGGGGGTGCAAATCCCTCACAACCGAGGTCGGAATTGAACCCAGGACCTGGCACTTTGCTAAACACTGTGCCACTTATCCATCAAAGAGTCCAATTGGATACTGCTGTTGGGTAGGGCGAGGGGGAATGATATATTGGAATTTCACAGCTTCACCAAGTGACCAAGGGCGAGGGAAGGGGGTGGAGGAGGGAAGGAAGGGGGTGGAGGAGGGAGGGAAGGGGGTGAGGAGGGAGGGAAGGGGGTGGAGAGGGAGGGTATGTGTGGGTGGAGGGAGGGAGGGGAACGGGGGTGGCGGAGGGAGGGAAGGGGGTGGTTGGAACGAGGGGAGGGAAGGGTGTGGAGGGGGATGGCGAAGGGGTGGCGGGGGAGGGAAGGGGTGGAGGGGGGGGGCGGGCAAGGGGTGGCGGGGGGAGGGAAGGGGGTGGAGTAGGAGGGGAAGGGGGTGAGGCGGGCGGGGCCGGGGTGGAGGAGGGAGGGCAAGGGGGTGAGGAGGGAGGAAAGGGGGTGAGGA